>NC_091929.1:47197388-47944273 GCF_041260155.1 Ptychodera flava | reverse complement strand
GAATGAGTAAGAATGTTCGTTTGTTTGTGTGCTTGTGTGTGTGTGCATGTGTGTCCTCTTGTCCCGAAGGCCAAAAAGTGGGCCCTGCTGCCCCGAGGGCCATTTAGGAAGATTGGTCGATGAATGAGATCACACTTTCCCTGTTTATGGATTCCCTCCACCCCTCTTTACCCTTTGAATGCCCCTCAGCCCCTAGGGCCTTATTTTGCCTTCCCTCTGTCTGGAAATGAGAACATCTTTTTTTTTTTTTGGTATAACGTTGTTGTATGCCTCCCTGACATTCCAAATAGTGAAACAGCAATGAATCGTTTTAGACTTCCTCTGTTAACGTGGGTGCAGTTTTTTCAAATTAAATCAAAGACATGCTCTGCAAGACAAATATATCTATTTATTAGACAACTGAATCAAAAGTGTCAAAACATGAACAGTAGTTTTCGCAGCTTTTTTCTTCCTCTTTTAACTTGATCGGTTAATGTATCACCATTCATCTTTTTTTCCCTGTAGCAATTGCTTCGATAAATTGAAAAAAAAAACACTCCCCAAATCTTGGACCATTTCAGGTAAAATCTATAATTATCAGGAGCGTAAAAAGGATTAACTTTTTTCTTTACTTGTGTTGGTAGAATGGGACCCATTCCATCATTTAAATAAGTGTCTGTTTGAAACATTTTCAAAATTTCTAATAGAGGCAAATGATTCATTCAAATGAACCTATAATTTCTTGGCTGAGGGGGAACATCAAAGAAAAAAGGCCCTCGGGGCAACGGGGCCTTCATAAAGTCCTGCAGGGCCTATACCAAAACAAGTGTAATCCAATTCAATGGCAAGGAGAACTCTTTTAATTTGGCCCTCGGGGCAGAGAGGCCTACTTTTTGGCCTTTAGGGCACAAGGGCCAAGCAGATTCACACACAAACACACACAAACACACACACACATACACACACACACACACACACACACACACACACACAAACAAACATGCTTCCTCACTCAACAAATGTTTACACATAAACACCCACAAATAAATTCAAACCAGCCTCTTAATCATTTCAAATAAACTAAATTGATGTCAGTTTATTACTTTACAAAAAGATTAACCAGAAACTTTTGTTTGGTTCACATATAAAAGTTTTTAAAGATGAAAGTTGAGATCTACAGATTATTTGAACTCTCTCTCACATCCAACACGCCGGATTTTTGCGGGGTTGTTTACGGTGATGGTTGACGTTGGGCAGGTGGTCACGAGACGGGTGATGGCATCAAAGTTGATGTCTAAGCTGTTGCGGTAATTTAAAGTGATCCCCCTGACTTTACAAAGAGTGGTGTTTCCTTTCCTGTCAGGCTGTGCTAGGCGGTAGGCATAATTTTTGGCTCCCCCGCACACAAACTTGGTGATGAAATTGCCGGGAGGATCCAGTTCGCTGGTGAGATCTCCCAAGTAATCACCAAGAGGTGGTTCATACTGGTCTGGTTTGCTGACAAAGATGACTGAATCAGTGTCGAAGTACAAGACCCGTTCACCAATGGCTTCAAGGAGATCGTACAACTTCAGACGAGCATAGGCAGTGGTGAATGCAGCGATGACAACATTGGTGTTGACAGCCCCCTCGACAAATTCATCCCGAAGCGTATGTTGAACAGCAACCATGTCGTCATTGACGAAAGACAAGTTGTTGACAATGTGTTGTTCACTTGTAAGCAGGCGGAAGAGTTCTGCAGGTTCTTTGATGTACTGCAGCCGTGGAAAGTTGTTGCGTTGTGCAAACTTGCCCCACATAGAATTCAGCATTAGTTTTGCCAATGCTCGTTGGCCTGGATTTCGTTGGATCTTCGTCTTGTCAAGAAGGATTCCCTCTCTGTCAAAGTACTCACGGATGTACCGATCTTGGTCATCTTCTGTCTGACACCATGAAGGCCAACCACTACTCTCTTGTTTCAACTTTAAGAAAGTGTTGATGTAATCAGTAAAGAGCCCACCTGTGTGCGATTCTGTGTTGTACACTTCTCTTTCTCTGTAGTGCCATACCTCAAACACTTTGATGACTTTGTACCCCTTCTTGACAGCTTTGGCTAATTCAGGCGTTGTCCAAGTTCCTACAAAGGACCGCTGTTCGTCATTATGCTCACATGGTGACTGCTGTTTGGCTTCTGCACAACTTCTGCAAAGAGGAAACATTAGCTTCTTATCCACTCTAAGAGGCACGCGAACAGGAAAGTAGAGTTGTCGGGGGTGTAGTATTCTACATTTAGCTAGACCAAAGTACAACTGAACGGGGAGTACAATGTTCTTGGTGCGGACTTTCGGATGTTTGATAGGGTACTTACAGTACTTGTTGACATACGGGTAGAGGCTTGTGAAATCCACGTAATGAATTTCTTCATCATCAACACATTCGTGGTATAGTGTAGTGGCATTGGTTCTACCACCAAAGAATGCATCTCGTGGATGAAGGGGCTCCTGTAGATCAAGTGACTTGATGAATTCTTGCAGTTCTTGGTTTTCATGAATTTCTTTCTTGAAGTCACACTCCCACTTTTCGATCACTCTAAAGCCATGGCAACGTAGAAATCGCATCTTATCTTGGGTACTTTGGTAAAGGTCTGCCATCGTCTTCTCGACTTTAGTGTTGACAATGTCATGGTCTTCATAACATCGAGGACAGCCATGGTAGTAGCAACCGTGCATCTCATATACTGTGTTGCTTTCTTCGTCATAGCCATCTACCCAATAACAGCCAATTTCTTCTCACCTCCATTGTGGACGTGTTGGATGCTGACATCATTCTTGAATGTGATCCATTCTAACCACTGCAATGCAATGACAGATTGATTTCTTCGATGGATGTAACCATGGTCTGGAATGACCCCGATGGTATCTTTCTTGAGAAAATTCTTGCGTAGAACGACATTGCAGGCTGATGCGATGGTCACACAATCTCTGAACGGATCCACACCATTCTGTTGTTTGAACATGTCTTGAAATTTCAAACAACTCCTCCTCAGGATGTCTACATCACTTCTGCAGTAGTCTTCAAGCTCTTGTCTCAGGTTGAAAGGGCGGTTTTTCAATCTTTCATCTTCATACCACTTTAGGAATTTCTCTCTCGCATGCTATTTCATGCCATCGGGGCCGTAGTATCTGGAATCTGGGAGAGGACCGATGTAATCTTGATTCTCTGCTGTGTTGAAGAAATGGGGGAAGTAGCCTTTGTGAAGTTCATTCAGCTCAAACATGTCAGGAAGTTGAGCCAAAGCCACAGGTAGGAAATTATAAGAGTCAATGAACTTGATGTTTAAGTCGGGGATGAAGATGCGCATGATTTTGGTTCCATTGATGATGACCTCAGGTTGAACGTTGTTTTCATGGCAGTATTGCAGTATGAATTGTCCGTCATAACCTTGCAGATTGTGTGCGATGAAAGTACTGACGGCGTTTTCTTCTGTGAGGGCCCAATCGCAAAACTCTTGCTTGGTGTTAGGACCATAGAACACCTGCTCTGAACATGACTCGGACTGGACAATGCACAAGTTGGGTACATGGACGCCCCCATCTTGGGTACATTCAAAGTCGAAGAAATAGTATTTCATCTCTTCTTCACTGCTGTCTTTGTCTCCTTCTTGGGCTTCAAAGTCAAATAAATCTATCATGATGAATACAATCTTCAGTAGACTTCTTCTTTCTTTTAACATGGACGGGCTGGATGTAGCACAAATGGTCACTGTCTTGGTAGGCGACTGATGTCGTATGTTGTGGGTTCGAATCTGATTGAAAACTATCCGTATTTTCTATCCTGGGTTGGTAACACTGCTGGTGGACAGAATTGTCCCCGAGGTTATCGTTCGCCCAGTTAAAGCGATGAAATTCGTTTCTTCGCTTCGATAAAGTGTGTATGTGCGATGTATGATAGTGAGCATGCGTGCATGAGTGCTTCACGAACTCTACAACGTGTTGAGCGGTCTCAGTCAGAAAAATGTAACAACTTAGCCGGCTATTGAACCACTCTTTTTGGGAGTGGAGATTTAGCCGAGTGGTTCTGTCTCTGGCCTCTCAGCTAGGCGACTGATGCCGTATGTTGTGGGTTCGAATCCGATTGAAAACTATCCGTATTGGTACTGTTTACATACTCTGCAATATTTTTCACCAGTGATGGTCATTATCTTTCTTTCGCTTTTCCCAATTGATGGTAACACCACACAACTTGCAGCGACAAACAACTTGACATGTTGAATACGAGGACCGAGGACCAGGTGTTTTATGATTATTAAAGCACTGTTGACCCTGAAAGTAGCGATTGCAATCTTCGCAGTAGACATGATCACCTGATTTTACGGGATTTTACGGGTTGGTCAACATCGCGAAAGATAGGAATGGTTACTTCTTTTTCATTAACATCACTATCTTTCCCATGTTGACCAACCTCTGATAAGTCCACGGATTAGCATAATTAGTTGTGTTGACTAATTAATTACAGCATGTGTGTATGATAGATATACGTCCTTGTAATGGAGTGTTAAATAAATAAAGAGTCACAGAGGCTAGGTTAGGTTATGTAAACCATTTATTTTATTTATTCAGATCATTCAGAGCATGAAGATAGAAGAGAAAATGATACAGAGAGCAGTGTGAAAAACTCAGAATACCTATTGGGTCGCCTGTGCTCTGCCAGGATCAACAAAGCCGATTATCACATGAACTGGCCCGTATCTCCACCTGTGTGACGTACACCAGCACGGATAAGAAATCCATATTACCGCTGTTGTACGTCATCAACCGGAACTTTTTTCCTGCAATGGTACCGTTCGTACGTGCAAGTCGCGACACTGACCGATTTGTCGTGATCGATACCGTGCTCTCATGGCATTTTGACAAAAAGGTGACCCGATAAATCCAGATACGGAAACATAGAAGGCATGCCCAACGAAATTTCGAGTCGCTAAAGCTTTAGCTATTCCAAAGAATCGAATGAGGATACCGCCGATCGTTTGGCTCAGTAACGCCACGTCTCCAGTCGCAAGGCTCAATGTGGACGTCGTCGCGTCGTACAATACCTGGCGATTGCCAAGCGACGTCGTACCTGGTGATCCCGGTTGGCGATAAACGCGAAAGATACACCTCAACGAAAGTTTAACTTAATAAATGAATACCGTATAAACTTCGGGAAAGCGACATAGAAGGCACAAATATCGACGAATAACCCGGCGAATAACGATAAATTTCCTTCATCACACAAATTATTCGTTGTTTCTCGATCGGAATCAAACCTAAGCTGTCGACCTGTAGCGTAAACTCTGCAGTGCAGCGCTGTAGAATCCGATGCATTTCGAAAGTTGACTCGGACAACACTCACAACAGAACAGAGTTCCCGTCAAGTAACAAAATTGGGAAGTACCTACGGGGGATATATGTGTCACAGCAAATATCAAAGTCCGTTTGAAGAAAACATTGACGACTGAGATGGCACGCGCAGTGCCCACCGTAGGCCTACAAGCGTACACTGTGTGTGTCATCGATCTGAAACTTTCGGGCTCGCCAAGGCCGTAAACTTGTAATATTTTAAAAGCCACGGCATCTCTGAGAATGATAACTACTGTTTCGATCGTGCCGTTGCATTAGCTTTATAAATATAATTGTAAATATTCTAAATAACTCAAAATACTATCGTTATCTGTCGCTAGCGCGGTGAAAGCTATTTCCGCCGATGGCAGACTTGCCTTGGCATAGCTCCAGCGCGAGACAATGATTGACACGCGCACGTGACCGAATCCGTATG
The DNA here is from genome assembly GCF_041260155.1 of Ptychodera flava. Classification (NCBI taxonomy): domain Eukaryota; kingdom Metazoa; phylum Hemichordata; class Enteropneusta; family Ptychoderidae; genus Ptychodera; species Ptychodera flava. The sequence goes on along the minus strand of NC_091929.1, from coordinate 47,938,501 downwards.
TCTGATTGGTGGAGGTACCATTTCATGTATCAAATTTTTAGCTTAATGGGATTTATGAATGAAAGTATACCTGTAAACATTTGCACATCTCCTGGGTGACGGACCGCTTTACTCATTAAATGTAAGTAATCCGCGTAAATAAAACACAAAATCGCGATAAAAATCATGCAATTTGTTACAATAATTTTGATCCATCCACATCAAAGAAAAATAAGAAGACTGTTCATGTGATAAATATATAATCCCATGGTATTTTTCTCTGTTTGACGTCATCGTATACTCGTGTTTTTCGCGGAGCCGCACAACTTCTCGCCTTCCGCTCGAAGTTGTACGGCTCCGCGAAAAACACTCGTATACGATGACGTCAAACAGAGAAAAATACCATGGGGTTATATATAATTATCATATACCCATGCCCATATTGCTACATCCTAGTGACGTTCAACGTAAAATATCAGCCGTGATATTTCACGGTAAACGTCGAGATATGCACGATGAACGTCATCAGTTTTAGAGTTGTCCCGAACTACATTAGCAGTTTGTTGGTAAACAACGTAAACAACAAAATGGCTGCCGCTCCCCGCCTGCGAAGCGATGTCGCCGACGTAAAAACTTGAAGGGCTTCGAGGAACACTGGTATTTCTGGTTGCAAAATACGGGAATATCACGTTGAGTCTTGAAATTTTTCCCATGGTATTATTTTGGTCAATTTCTAGCAAACATTCTGCTGTTCGCACGGCGCCGGCACTGTGCACGGTCTCCACCGAACAGGTAGTGAGCGCGTGGCGTGACAGCGATGTCGCGCGCGCGCGACGACTGTTCACATGGCAACTCGAAGGGTAAACTAACAAAATGGCGTCCTCTCCGCGCGAGCTAGCTCCGTGCCGTACGACGATCGAAATCAGGATAGATTTAAAAGCTGAGCAGTTTTTGATCGGGTACAGTTGTAATAGCATATTGCACCTCAAAATATTCCTGCTGTATGACGATTTTTGTATCCCGGTGTCTTTCTTCTAGGGTTTCATGGAGACAGAGACGACTTGCAGCGATGTACGTCGCGCGTGATTGTTGACATCTTCGTCGTATACTTTATGAATGAAGCCTGTTCACATATTCTGATATTTATGCGCAAGGCATAATAAAGTAAAGCCTCAAAATTTAAGGTTTTTTCGTTCATTAGTAAATATTCCCTAAAATTATGAGCATGGGTATATGATAAATCGGTTATTACCCAATATCGCCTGTTCCTTGTGTCGTATCAGCATTCGTGTCATTTGTGCTGCGTCAGACACTCGACTTCGTCTCGTTCGTCTCGTGTCTGACGCAGCACAAATGACACTCATGCTGATACGACACAGGAACAGGCGATATTGGGTAATAACCTCTAAATACAAGCCCCTGCACAGCTCCACAGTCGCTGTGCCCTTGTTTTGTGTGCGATGGGCCTGCATTCGAGGGATACGCAGCTGTGCTAGCCGTTAGCACGCGCTTCCAGACACAGCATCGACTGTCAGTTCTTGTAAGGATATGAATATTCAAAAGGTAGTGCCATCAAAAGAAACACCTATCTTACTGGGCGAAGTGAATATTATCCTAGTAGCTGGTAGACTATATAAGCGATATGTTTTTATTTTTCATTTTTCATCTTATTTGGCTATGGTTTATCATTTTTGTTTTGAGTAACGGATGTGTGGAGTTCTATAAAGTACCCGGATCAAGCAGAAATCCGACCGGTCACTTGTAAGAACGTCCAGACCCTAGGATTCGCATCGCCGCGTTTCTGAAGGGCGCAGGGAAGAATGCAAATCACAGGGTCTCTGATAGACTAAGGTGGTCTATACAAGCCCCTTTACATGTGGTCTATACAAGCCCCTACACAGGAAGTGGTCTATACAAGCCCCTGCACAGGAAGTGGTCTATACAAGCCCTGCACAGAAAGTGGTCTATACAAGCCCCTGCACAGGTGGTCTATACAAGCCCCTGCGCAGGTGGTCTATACAAGCCCTTTACATGTGGTCTATACAAGCCCCTGCACAGAAAGTGGTCTATACAAGCCCCTGCACAGAAAGTGGTCTATACAAGCCCCTGCACAGAAAGTGGTCTATACAAGCCCCTACACAGGTGGTCTATACAAGCCCCTGCACAGGTGGTCTATACAAGCCCCTTTACATGTGGTGTATACAAGCCCCTGCACAGAAAGTGGTCTATACAAGCCCCTGCACAGAAAGTGGTCTATACTGCCCCATTAACTACTGCAGGATACATATTCACAGACTGTGTTCGCAAGCTGAATACTGGACAGTTCGAATTGCAATATGCTGTAGGAAAAAGAGCAAGAATGCAGTTGTATAAACTGAACAAAATTATTGTCAAAATTATCAAAGTTAATACTGCTCCTGCCCTGCTTCTGCTGCCTATGGACAGTGTCACTGTCACTGCATACCAGCAGTGACAGAGATAGCTCTGACTATGAAATAGCTGAAGGAGAGTTTGGGTCATGTGACGCTCATGGCAGTGAAACATACTTGTACATAAGATCAGGCCAGAAAGCAGCACATGGAAGAGCAGGAGACTTGAAAGTTATCAGGGAGTTTTGAGTTCTGGCATATGAGAATAATCAAATATTAAAGAAAAAAGATGGGGGTTACCATGCTAAATTTTCTAAATTTTCACATTCTCATAGTAAAATAATAAAACACAAATTAAAGTAAAACTTTGTTCAGTAAAGACTAATTTAAATGAAAAATGTGACTAAATGGTTTGATTTTACCAAATTTACCATTGTTACACCAAACATTTCAGAGATTTAAACGTTTACAGTATTGTCAATTTTGTAAAACCTTTAAGCATATAATGTATGCAGAATTCACAATTTGCATACTCTCTCATGATCGTCATTTTGTATGTTCTTCAGCAGGCGCCATTGGCATGGCCAGAGTTGGATTTAGCTAAAGTTGACTTGGACTGATAAATCAAAAAAGTCCACTGATGTGTTTAAATATTAGAGAACTTGCCTTAGGAATATGGCTCTACAAATTGCTAATAACAAGCAGTGTTGTACATCTGTGAGCAGAACTGCCAAATACATGGTTTTTCTTTTCTTTGAGTGCATACCTAATAAATATGCGGCTCTACGAAAATTTAAAGAATCTTCACTTGCGATTCCCCCACCATCGTATGTGCGAGAGACTACACAAGTGATAGACAGAAAAGGCGCAAGGGACCGTCGACAGTCTAGCCCACTTGCAACTAGCAAAGCTAGCTACTCATCTCCCTACCTATCTACAGATACACATGACCATTAATAGGTTCTATTTCAAATTTGTTACCACGTCGTACCGAAAAAGGGAAAGTCAAATTCAGTAGATTTCGATCGTATTCGAACTCACAACATCCGGCACCCTGTAATCTACCGGGGACATCACATTCAAAACCGCTCGGCTAAACAAATATCATTGCAAAACAGTCTATTAAAACTTTTCGATGAGGTGGATAAATGTTGTTATTAAAGCCCCGATAGCTGCGAATGTGTAATAACCCGATCTCAAAATATCATCAGTTTTCCAAGATTTTTCTGTGAATTAGACCCATTAAGACTGAAAAAGTGTATAACACTGTCATAAGTGTTGAAAGTGGCATGTAAATTCAAAGTTTAACATCATTTAAGATTGCCCGCCATTTTTAAAAAAAGTAATGTGACAGAGAAAATAAAGATTACAACCAAACGTTGGCAATGGAGTGTTGTGCATTCAAGTAAATGACATCATGCTTGTTTACTTCATGATCAGCGAACATTGATATTTCTATACGTGTTCTTCAGTTAGCACATTTTGATACACGAACTAATTTTGATTTGAAAATAAAATCATGAAAACAAATGCGCAAAATTCGCAGCTATTTAAGCAATAAAGCACACCCAGCGATGGTATACCACGAGATTTTGACGTTCACGACATATATGCACGAGCGATATCGATACCGTCGCTGGGTTTGATTTATTGCTATTATATCATAACGGTATATTGAAATTTTGGCTTTAAATGTCATAAAGGAATTTTTGTTCAAGCTGAGAGCTCGCGCGTATGCCAGCCGTGGTATATCGCCAATATACCACGGTTCTTTTCGCGTCTCGACCAATCAGATCCCTGCATTTGCACCATCAATATACTGGTATGATGTAATGGGGATTTAATAATATCACATACTTGTACCGGCGTCTATTTTTGCAAAATTGTGTTCTTTTCTAGCGTAAGTTTTCATATTTTACAAGCTGGAAATGAAAAGAAAAGAAATTCTGTACAATTGTCACAAAGCAGTGCCACATTCTCCGGTACATCAATCCTACAGACGGTGTTTGACTCATCTTTGCCAATGTCACGTTCATCTACAATGGTTGATGTGATTTTATCGTAAACACTATACATGTGATTTCGAGTTCGACCCACTTCCGTCTGGTCGACGTTTTAGAGTTCCAATTTTAAAAAACAACAGATCAAAACACTTTTTATAACAGAGCAATCGGATCTTTGAATAGAGTTAAATAGTTCTGTTTTTTATTCTTTCATCGCTGTTTCAGTACTTTTTAACAATCTTTTGGGAATTTTATTCTTGCGCCTATTTGTTTTTATTTGCTTTGTCCAAAATTATTAAAGTACTTTTAATATGTCACGTTTCTGTGGTTATACTTTGTTATGTAGTCTGATTTATTGTTTTCTTGTTACTGTCAAAATTTTAATTGCCCAAATTGGGACAAAAAGATTATATTGTATTTATTGTATTGGAAACTCATCTATTAAATCTTTAAAAACCTACAAGATCTAGATTTCAGCACTTGTGCATACCTGTATTGCCATCAGCTTGTTCTTGTACTTGTGACTGTACATTTGCCTGCACATTTGTTGCATGGCGTAAATCGTGTATATCTATATGGTGTTGTAGACTTGTCGATTCACCTTCAGGGTCTTCCATTGTTCTAACCATCTCTTTGTGTGCTACAGCTGTACTGATTTCACTGCTGGCTGTAACATCGCCACCAACCGAGGATTGCATATCTGTTGTCAGTGGAAGGAAACAAATACATTGTTCATTGACGATCGTAGTAAATTGAGAAAAAAAAATTCTTTTGACATGTTATCTCTGTTTGCTGGTAATCTATGACTAATCATGATTCCCGTGATTTATGTATTGATTTTGTCATTCACTTTGTAAAGCACTAAATATGAAGCTACAAGTCTAATGGATGGGAACGTTGTTTGTTTTGCTGCAATTTTCTACAAACAGATATTCTGTTGACCTACTCGTGGCTTGACAAGACAAGACACTATCCAGTAACTCACAAATCTAGGACAATGTTATGATCTCTTGTGCATGGTCTGGATTTTCATTTCTAGCGACCTAAGACATCAGGACCTGTGACAGCATATTTCACGTTTGTTACAGTTATATGTAATTTGGTGTACAAGTTTTCAGAGTTTTAAAATGGATGTCTTATTTCCTGATAAACGCCGTGTAAAAAGTAGCACAACATGCGAAAGGATGGCCAAAGTAAAGCATGCTTGTTGAGCTTTTGCCGGTTAAATAATTCATACGCTGAAACTTAACAGCACCATACATGTACTCATATCATCAAACCTTCAAGTTGGACTTTAGATTTTACTGGACGAGATACGAACGTTCATGATCATTTGACGTTTCCTATCGCACTGATGATCGAACAATTTTAATAGTGAGCCTGTTAGCAGATCAAATACTGGGTGCCCGTCAAGATGACCTGCTTACGCTCAGCTGCTAGAGTCCCCCTCTGTAGAGTGTATGAAAGTATGAGGTAGACAACGTCTCGGTACAAGAACTCATTTTATCCAAGTTCTAAAGTAACTTTATGTTTGGTCAGTGTATTGCACCAAAGATGATCAAGATCATCGTGGTCAAAGTCCAGCAAATGAATTTTAAGTTTATTTGATCCCCAATATAAGTTGTGTCTCCGATCCGTAACTGTTTCATCCTACAGATATTGCTCAGAGGATACGAACGTACTCGACGCTATTAATAAAGTAACAAGAATTGATAAAAAGTAACATTTTTGGTTAAAATTACCTTTAAGTAACACAGTGGTTCGTACATTTCGTAACCTTTGACTAGCAAAAGAAAAATAGACATGTCTCCAGGACCTAGTGTCACAGTAACCATGGAGATGAAGAGAGACGTGACTATGGGCGTTAGACGGACGAAGTTTGTATAAATAAAATTATCTTCCCTCATTTAAGACACGGTACGGCGACTTGCTATTTTAAAAAAATAGGGCCGATTGTTACTTACAAAATTTATTCACAATGTCACAAGTATGGAACGGTATGCCAAGCACATCTGAATCAAGCAAATCGTATTCTATCAAGAAGGTTCGTCAGATTTGATTGAAGTGGGTGTGCATGATCTTTTTTATTACATTACAAGCTTTACATCAACAATGTGAGGACACCCATGATCACCGAAAAAATGACATTTTCTTGCTAATATTTATGCATGTTGTAGCTAAAATTTCAACTTCCAAACTTTTCTTATTTTTTGCAAAAGCTTCTTTAACAGACATCTTACTGTATTCGTTAATAAATCACCTGCAATATCCAACTAATGTATAAAAATTCCCGTAGTGATTGAAATATTTTATTATTTTAAAAATCTGATTTTGGCTCGAAACTATGGTCTCTTGACTTGACTTGCTCGAAGTCTTATGATTTGAACAAATTTCGTTTCTACAAACTAAGAAATCTCCTGTTGCCAATTTTAAGTTATTGATCCTGGCTACTATGAAATGCCTTAACATGAGATGTCGCAGCGCTACTTTCGAACGTGTGAGAAGTAACGACGTTAAAACGATATTGCATGATTGAATAATTTCCAGAATATTTTCAGCGCAACAACAATTAGATGTATATATGTTTATATCTCCAACACTTCAACGAATGGTACTTCTGAAAATGTGATGGCGATCCTAAACGGAAAAAAATCGTATCCTGCGCCGTTAATCAACTTTGTTTCTACCATTGAGATATCCGCGGTACCTGTTTTCTTATCAAAAGTGCGGAATGACCAAGCAGGTAACTGGCACCGCAAACAATTTTGTTAAAATTTAAACAAGCCCGATAACGGTCAGGTACCGATATGTTGTTTCAAACAAATAAGTGACATTAGCGGATGCTTTAATGCATAGATAAGGTCTACCCTATATTTCAACTTGGTCCTTTTGTTCACAACAAAAAGAAGGAAAAACAAAGTGCTTAAAGATAAAGTCAAGGACAATTGTTATTTCAAATTTCTTAAAGTAAGTTTGACACATTACATGTCCTCTGATTCATGAAACATGGAAATAGCCGAACAACTGACAAACGTACCTGTGTTTTTGACTTTCGATTCATCGCTGACACGTTCCAAACGCCATACTTGTAACTCCTTCTCCACCCTTTCAACTTCTCTAACCAAAGGACGGCGGCCGATTGCTTTTAACAAGTCTTTCAGGAGCTTCAATCAGTTTCAGATATCTGACCTGATTTCTCTAATTTGGTGAAAATATCAGTTGGTGTTTTTAGATCTTCTTTTTCACGAGTCGTAATCTGGTCTTCAGACAACAAATCTAGCAATAGCCTTACTTCGTATTTCGATAACTCTTGAGCCAAATCGTCGTATAACCGAAGCAGAGGGTTGATGCGTGTGAAGCAGTGCTTCTGCCCTGAGAGCACAAAAAGTAAATATCTGAAACATGGGTGCTACGCGACAGGCAGCACGACGCCATCAACGTGTCGTGTTGTCAAAACCAAAGACGATAGAAAAATATGGTCTCGTGGAACTATCAACCACGCATGAAGTATCCAAAAAGTCTGATACCTGTAAAGTTCATTTTAATATGAAAAGGCGCCGGCCATAGTTTATCGAGACGACCTTGAATTAAACGGTTTGCCGCGCTGCTAGTCTGTCTTTCTATTTGTCTATGATACGATCAAGAACATGATATTGCCATATTTCTCAGAATTAAATTTGAGATGGTGACATCAAGTGTAAACCTATTTCTACATCTACTGATTCATGAAACTTGGAAATAGCTGTACAACTGGACAAACGTACCTGTGCTTTTGACATTAGATTCACCACTGCCACATTCCGAATGACGTGGTTGTAGCTTCTTCTCCACTCTTTCAACTTCACTGACCAAATGACGGCGGCCGATTGCTTCTAACAAGTCTTTCAGGAGCTTCAAATCAGTTTCAGATATATGACCTGATTTCTCTAGTTTGATGAAAATATCAATTGGTGTTTTGAGGTCTGCTTTTTCACAAGTCGTAACCTGGTCTTCAGACAACAAATCTCGCAATCGCCTTACTTCGTCAATCGATAAATTTACAGCCAAATCGGCGTATAACCGACGCAGAGGGTCGATGAGTGTGAAGCAGTGCTTCTGCCCTGAGAGCACAAAAAGTAAATATCTGAAACATGGGTGCTACGCGACAGGCAGCACGACGCCATCAACGTGTCGTGTTGTCAAAACCAAAGACGATGGAAAAAATATGGTCTCGTGGAACTATCAACCACGCATGAAGTATCCAAAAAGTCTGATACCTGTAAAGTTCATTTTAATATGAAAAGGCGCCGGCCATAGTTTATCGAGACGACCTTGAATCAAACGGTGTGCCGCGCTGCTAGTCTGTCTTTCTATTTGTCTGAGGTACGATCAAGAACATGATATTGCCATATTTCTCAGAATTAAATTTGAGATGGTGACATCAAGTGTAAACCTATTTCTACATCTACTGATTCATTAAACTTGGAAATACCTGACAACTGGACAAACGTACCTGTGTTTTTGACTTTCGATTGATCACTGCCACATTCCGAATGACGTAGTTGTAACTCCTTCTCCACTCTTTCAACATCACTGACCAAGGGACTGCGGCCGATTGCTTCTAACAAGTCCTTCAGGAGCTTCAAATTTGTTTTAGATACCTGACCTGATTTCTCTAATTTGGTGAAAATCTCAAAGGGGCTTTTCAGCTTGTCCAGTTCACCAGTTGGAATCTGTACATCGCACACAAAGTTTCGTAATTTTCTTTCTTCATCTTCTGATAATCGATCAGACAAGGAGTTGTACAACAAACGCAGAGGGCTGACCTCGGACATCTTGATCTGTTTTCGCGAAAACTGCTAATTTACGGCCAGAAAAAATCATTTTTAAACGGTACAAAAACGGCCATGTAGGACATGAACAGTGACACGTAGCACAGACCAGAAGGACCCTGGATGGAACCAGGCACCTAAAGCCGCTGTTTACTACTTGAACGTTGGACGACTTCTTTTGCGCAGATGTATCATTATATGCGCAGGTTTATGACAGGTGGTCGCAGACCTGTTGACCTCCAGTGTTTTCTCTGCACGTTCATTGAATGGGGCACTTTCTGCCCCATTCATCAAAATTAGGGAGCAGACTTGACATTTTAGGGGGCAGTCACTGTTGATGTTGATTTTGCCTTCCTAGGAAGCGCTTCCTCGATATCATTACGATCGTCACCAAGTTCAGTTGCGCCGTCTATGTCGCATGCAGCACCCGTGCTAACATCGACATCATGATGTTTGTCTGCTTGTGATGTGCTCGGCTGCTATCCATCTTCTGTCGATTTGTCACCCACAGGTTTTCCGATTCAGAACTTGACGTACTTGTCCCCTTGGACACGATTTGGTCCTAATTTTTGGGTTTAAATCCATGAAAATATGCTCAGCCCGAATGGATCACTTTTTCACGAAAAAATCCCCAAAACGTAGATCGATTTTTATCTCCAAAACACTAAGCATGGGTCAATAACAAAGTAAATGTCCATGCTTCAGGAAAACCGTCACGTGCAACAGAATAAAAGTGAAATTCCCTAACTTTGTCAAGCACATCCCTATCAGTGGGCAATATTTTCGGAATATACATGGATAGATGTTTTCGACTTAATATGGCCGGCACACCCCCGTATGAAAATATCAGGAGTAGGCCTACCCATCTGGGTGCCAAATCAAACGATTGTGTTTTATTGTGATCGAGATTGATCGTCTAAATCTAGAATTTTCCATAGTTTCATCATTGATGATTGTTTTCTGCTTTCAAACTTTAAAAACGTGAACATCAAAAACTGCACTAATATCCATGGAGACTGAAGCGCAAATACGTCGTTGGCTGTTCTTTTCCATGCGTACACTCCATGTTATGCACGTCACCAAAGCTGAATGACAGGCTATATTTTGTCTTTTCCGAGGGAATATTCTGAATAGAAACAACAGCAAATTCACTGGTCGCTACACTATGCGCTTGGAACACCCTAAAATATGTGGATATCTTTGCTTGCTGTGTTTTGTGCGCAATTTCCGCGCAGTCAGTAACTTTTAAAGGGCAGAAAATGGCTCGAAATGCGCAATTTGCGCAATTGCGCAGTCGAGAGAAAACCCTGGACCTCTGTTAGTTCTCTTCATCTACTGTATCAGTCTATGAAGAGAGCTTCTCAAACTATTTTCAACATCCGTTAAGGATACTTCTTTGTTAGTTCAGAGAGATCACTGTTGGATAAGCTTTATTGAAAACCTCACAGATTGATATATCTGTCAAATAAACTTTGCAATAGATGTTTGACCCTATAAAATAGACATATGAACGTTGACCTACGCCAATACCTGTATCAATGGTCTTAGTGGTAATAAAAAAAGTTGATTTAGTATGTGGCGGCGAAGGATTAAAGTTTTCATACTGAAGATCTATAACCAACTCTGCATGGCCAAGATAGTAAATACTTGTCGGGAAATGCGCAAGGAAAAAGTGATCGAAGATATCAGTTTAATCACGGTTTCGGCTAGACTGAAAGATTCCGTCGCGTGCGGGCGCTCCGGCGCACTGCGACCTACGACCCTTGCGCCGGAGCGCCCGCACGCGACGGAATCTTTCAGTCTAGGTTTCGGCACAATTCTCCATGGACGAGTACCCTTTGGTTATTTGAGTAAAAGGAAATGGTGATTAACTATTTTAGTATCCCTTACATGCGTGCCATTCACCAAAGACTACTTATGGCATTCTTAGTTCACTGACTTGCTCATTAAATGTGAAATGTAATAGAATATATAATAATTTTCACATAGGTTCAATTTTTTCAGAGGAAAATTTTGCATTTAAAATTCCCTCATATCAATGAAAATGCCAGAATACAAGGTCGTGAGGGTAAAGAGAAGCAAAGTGAGGTAATGTAAAAATGCTTGATCAAGGACATGCTGTCTTGTGGAATACTCTCGCCACAATACCATAATACTATACCTAAAGGCTACCGATAATTTACTGCATAGTGTATACACATATTTTATAGTTATTTAAGAGTTATAATACAAAGTAGGTATATTTATGTATTTCTTCTTTATGCTAATTGACATTAAAACAAAGTCATTGAAACTTTTCATTTATATTTCAGCTTTTGTGTTTATTTATCCAGATAAGTTTTGTACATCTCTTTTCTGAACACTGATCAGATATTAACAGTAGTGCCATGCAACAGCACAAAGGGAACCTTTCAATGCATGCCAGGTTTCAGTGTAACATATAGCGTTCACTTAATCCAGCCAAAGGCTAATAGGAATTGTTCACTGCCCTCAGCGAGCCCAGTGACAAAAAATAAAGCTTGTATAGATGAGATGGCAAAGCAAGATATTGTTCATGTGAAAGATAATACATATGCATGTACTTGAAATCATGCAGGGAGTCATTTTCATTTTCCAGAATATTTTTGAACACAGAAAATGCTTTTGACGGAATCATGGATACTCATGAAAATCAAGTGATCCCTTCTGTACCGTTTGAAAAGTACAAGGCACCCATTTGCAGTTTTTAAATTTAAGGTCACATTCCCCGCCGTAATAACAGAACGCTCCCTTAGAGTGGCAGATTATGTCCAAGTGATGTGATATCTTAAAGCTATTGCAGAGTTGCTACAAGTATTCGGAGTGGCTTCAAGCTTACAATGTGTAAATTGCTTCATTCCGTCAGCAGAACGTAAATTTGGTATACATAGAGGTCAAATCCCAATCGGTTCTCCATGGGGTCTCGCACACACACTGCTTTAACCAGTACGCCCTCTATCGTTTAATGTTACATTTTGCCACTGTGACAGATTGTGAAAACAATCGTGATTGATACCAAGATCCACTGTACAATAGATGATATGACAGTGACAATGTCTCTGATTCTCTCATAACTTAAAATGGTGATTATTATACTTTCTATGTGGCTCGCTTGCTTGAAGGAAATGCTTCTTGCCACTAGATTCAACGAGGCGTACATTTCTGCTTTTTCCCGGCGGCTACGATTCACAGTACAATAAATTACCCACAGTTCAGTTTGATTTGTACACACGACATTAAAATGTTTATAACTTTTTCAGTACTGCCTGAAAGCAATAATATAAAACCTCTAGATACTTGATTAATTATATCTATTGAAAGTACGATTAGATATTTCAGTATAAATTTCAAAAAACCATTTTATAACCGTAAAAGTCACATCCTTCAGGTACTACAATGCCATAATTCTAGGGAGCAAGTTATGACAAACTGAAGGGGTCATTCTACGAGGAAACTTAACATGCAAATTTCTTTTGTCTTTCTGTTTGGAAAAAAATCAATATCCTTTTGTTTCATAAAACAGGTGCAACTAGTCTCCCTACTTTTCATTACAGTATTCTATATATTTTACAAAAATGCTCTCTCCTCTCTCAATCAAGCATACTTTTCTAAATCATTTAAAATGGGAATTGAGAAGAATGGTGTCCTCAAAAGTACGATTTCAGAATTTAAAAAACTAGTCTGTGAATTTGTCTACATATGGGAGACACAGTAGATTTCACAGGAGTTTCCATGTGTACAAATCATGATGAATTATGGGAAATCTTCAGTACTGTGCGGTTTTCCTATATACTAGAGAATGGCATTGCTGTTTTGTGAGGTTAATAATAATGTTAATTACATGGCAGAGTGTCAAATCAATGTACGTCGATTGGTAATGCATCTGTCATATCAAGAGCAGCAGTCTGCCAGTTACCGTTGTATGTTTTGATTGGCTGAAACCTGCTACTCACTTTAACTAACAACGAATCGAATTAATGAATACTGACACATGGCTAATCATACTCGAGACGGAAAATATATTTGAGAAGATGAAATCAGATCATTCACTAAATCTGAATGCATCCATGGTGATATTTGCATTTTCTTGAAATAAAATATCTTGTCCTTACTGGGGTATGTGAAAGGAATTACAGTGATTTTACAAGTATTAGAAAACGAAATGAAAGCCAAACAGCGGTGAAATACTTACGAAATTCCATCATTTTGATATTAATATCATGCATTTTAGACTATTCAGCTATTTGCGGTTATGGACTTATGGTAACATACAAAGTGTGACTCGGTTCAAAACCATGCTTTGTGGTTCTTTTTAGGGGTTCATAGATTTACACCTATTGATGCTGTATCTGATGACTCAGGTTGCAATTCATGTCAGGTGCGAAGATACATTTGGATACTCAGATATTGGAAGCATCTTTTTTAACCTTGATGGAAACAGATTAACAAAGAAAATGTTTTTCTGGGACTATGCTCTTCAGCAGTCCTATTGGTCTTTTGATATTATTAAATGTAATATTTTTTGCCGACATTGGCTCGGAAGGTTGTATCTGATTGGCCGATTGTCACTATTCACAGCAACTTAAGGAGTCTATTGTCTATAATTCAATGATAAGGGTAAGGTCATTCAACCGTAGACGGCGATTTTTATTGGCTTAATTAAGAGCTGGTGTTTTGCCTTTAAGAATAGAAAGTGAACATATATAGGGAGAAGCTGTTGACGAAAGAGTGTATTTTCTGTAATCAAAATGCTTTAGAAAATGAGAGCACTTTTTTTTCATTGTAATCTTTATGACAATGTAAATTTTTGATGTCTAGAAACGTTAGGGGAATATCAAAGTTTATTGAACATGCATTTACAAGGAGAAAAGAGCGTTATATTTGAATATTTAATTACGCGTTGATTTCTTCTTTCAATGCCCTCTTGATCCAATGTTTCTGATAATTTCTAATAATGTCTTTAAAGTGACATGTAAGCCCTATGGGCTTTGAATCTTATCTTCATGCTGAATTGTAATATTTTTAATTATGAATATCCCATGTCATTATAGTAATTCCTGTAATTTTGGCGGTATGACGGTATTCAAATAATTTTTCTTGATATGAATCAAAGTAGAAATACAAATTTCGTGCCAAAATGTCGATTCAATGCTAGTTTCAGTGAATTTCAATTAAAGCAATCACACGTGATTCATCAATATTTTGTCATGTCACTTGTCAACTGGAAACTTCCCTCTTTGGACCTCCCAGTCCCCAAATAACTTGCAAGCACGACTTGTAAATAGCAAAACATTTTGAAGCAATTCTATGCACTCTTATACCTTGAAAACTGAGAAAGAAGGTATTGTGCATGTAATAACGAACATTTAAAAGGCTAGTTCATTTTGAAGCTATACTATGTCTCAGATCGCATTGCTTCGATCAGATGTGAACTGAATGTGCTCACGTGTTTTATGAAAAGTTCATTAATAGTAGTACGCGTCACAGAATTTGAAGAACAGCATCTTCACGAAAAGAATCAACCAATCAATCAATCAATCAATTGTTGGATTTCGGCGTCAGACTACAAAACGCAGTCGTGTTCGATTATGGTTTACAGAGTCACAGTTGTTCAGTATGCTCGTCTGAACTGAAAAGTTTTGATGTTCTGGGCGAATGGCGCACTTCTAGCGGGCCTTTGTTCCAGGTGAGGGGGAGTGAGTGCAAAAGCACGACTACCATATAGGATTGCCATGGAACAGCAAATATTGGCATTTCAGCGCACGCATGCACGCGAGAAAAAAGAGATTCCTCTAAGAGGGGAAGTGAAAAAAAGGCAGAATTCACACACTTGAAAAAAATATACTATTAGGTGAAGCAGGGAGAAAAAAAAATAATGCCCCAAAGTAAATATTCCAAATCCCCCCCCCCCCCAATATAAAATGGTCCACGCCCAGGCTTTAGATGCTTCGTATCCTTCGTAGACTTTTGACCTTGTATCTCTCCGGGGTGCTCCTGCATGCACTTTGGGGAGGGGAACACCTCACTAGCTGTAAAATCTTCTCTGCAAATTGCTCCCAGGCAGTAAGGGCGAAGCACAGGAGCCTAGGAATTGCCAGTGTGGTATACACAGAGAGAAGGGTATACCGCACTCGCACTTCCAGGCACCTATGGGACGAAGCCTGAGAGGGGGATATGATAGGTAGAGGATAAAAACGATACTGCTGGCTTAGTGCCGCTTTTATCCCTTGCCGATCTTATCCCCCGAGCATGCTTCCCAGGGATTAGATTGGCAGCTGCCGATGTGGTTCTGTTGCAGATTTCGACCCTCGTCACAAAATCAAAGCGATTCTTTTTTGTATTAAAATATGTTATACTTTTAAGAAGTGAGAAAAGGTTGAAAACAGGTGAAGAAAGTCTGCCCATTTATGGGAACCATATTGACTATAGTTTCTTAGGCTGATTTATTTTCATTGTTCCAAGCCTATGTCTGACATATAGAATATGTCAAAAGTTTTTAAATCTGTAAAATCCTATTGGAAATCCATGTTTAGAGAGATGGTGTACACTTCTACCCAATGTAAGAATTTTCAATCCTATTCAAAAACATTAATGTACAGAAAAATACTCAATTAGAGCCGTTTTTCAAAATCGTGTGCACAACATAGTGTTTAGAAACCTTTAATGTAATTTAGAACATTACATCCGAAATGGGTGATTGTAGAATTTACTTACTCCCTAGGACCATGATATATAGATTTTGAGTTGAATAATTTAATTTCGAGCACTGGAAATGTCTCTTGGCACCGTAGAGGTTCAAAGGCAAGAAATAGGCTTTTTAACTAGTAAGAATTCTCTTACGAATACTGGAATATTGAAACTCCTATATACAAGTGAAAGCCTACATAATTGGCAACCCAGCTGGGGTCATTTCGTTGTCATTTTATACAGAAGGATCACATGATTTTCAGAAATCAGTTTTCAGTACTTTGACAACTTGAATTGTGATATTTCCAACCGAAATTTGCACCTTCTCAAAAAGTGTGTCTGCGATTTCTATTTTTTGTGTGTTAACGTTAAGGGCAGTTAAATTCATGTTTCAGACATACATTTTAATTGCTCAAAAATAGATATTCTGTTATAAAAAATCATAGAAAAATCTTTCAGTAGTAGCCTACAGATGCATTCTAACTGGCTGTAAAATAAAAGATATATAAGAGTATTGCTTTATCATTTTGTCATAATTCTCATCTGGATGAGAAGGGCTGTGATGATGTGAATTCTAATATTACAATACAACACAATCCAGCGTGATCTATTTGGCAAATATGACAACATAATCACTTTGTCAACGTCAAACCATAGACCTTCGAGGTTTTTCTCGAGGGTCTATGGTCAAACCCACTATTTTACGAAAGAGCTATAAAATATAGATAATCAGGAATAAATCGAACATTTATTTCTGCGCAAACTCGTACGATTTTTCGTCCATTCAACCATTGCGCCATTGGAGAACACGAACCAGCGGTAACTATTGGGGTCTGGCGTCTACCGTGACTTGTAAAACGTTTTTTTTTTTTTTTATATAATTTATTACATTGTAAATGGGAGTTGACAACCAGAAAACTAGTTCCTGCAGAAGCCTTCCAAAGGATAGCAGAACATAGGGGTGCAGGAATATAGGACGGTCACCATTTTGGTTCATTGAACGTACTTGTGCAGGGCATTTTTTGGCAGTTTGACTGGACGTAGTTATTTGCCGAAATGTCAGCATTTCGGCAGTCGCACATGTCATTCCGATTACTTTGTCAGAAATACATTTTTTACATCAAATATGAAAGACGTAGATATATCATAGCATAGAGGACACCCCAAGCTATGATGAGACGCGAATCTTTACCACACAAGAGAATGAAAAACTTGGAAATCCGGTCACGACATACGACCTGCGACTTCAAAACTGCGACCTGCGTCCTGCGTGTTTGTCAAACTGCAACCTGCGACTTCCGGTAGCCCTGCGTACAGGTCTGTGTGTTCCGGCGTTATACGGCCTCCACCACATACGGTGGAGGCCGTATAACGCCGGGAACAAACAGACCTGTACGCAGGGCTACGACTTCCGGGTGCTCTGGCCTACTTCAACAAGCATGTTGTTATATATGTTGTTTCCTGCGAGTTTGAAACTGCGACCTGCGAGATCACGACCTGATCCATGATTTTAGGTATTTGGTGTTTATTGAAAGTATGAAAAGCAGTCACAAGTAATATCAGTGATAGGTGGTGTCATTTAGGAAATAGATGAGCTTCGATGACACAGCTGTGTTGGCCTACGTGTTGTTCGGTTGCTTTCAAAGTCCGGTTTCAAAGGGACAATGGTCAACTGATCACCAATTTTCATGAATAAAAATTGTTTTGATAGGCCTACTTCAACAAGCATGTTGTTGTTTCCTAAAGTGGTGGCTATTTCACAGATCGAAATGACCTAGTTTAGGCCTAAAGAAGTATTCTGTGGTTGTTGTACTTCGATTCGGTGACCATGCACCCCACCCAGCCGTAGACATTATTATCTCGCAGTTTGTAAGTCGCAGATCGACCGTGGGCATGCCTGCGAGATGTGACTGTGACTGTGATAATACATACAGTCAACAGCTTTTGACATATCGTTCCCACAGACAGACAGACAGACACACGGACAGAAGCAACAAAACCATTTAAATTTTAAGTCAAATAAAGGATAACTTTATTTTATCATACGAGCATACAGATCAAACAACACTTCACAGAATTACATTCAAGGCCCACAGAATGCCTGTATACAAAGGTTTAACAGGTCTGAGAACACTGGTATACCAGGGATGAAAGAAAAAAGCCTTTTGACACCGTGCAGGATAGATTGGTAGGGAAACGATAGCTGCTGTAATGTACTCCGATGGCTTTGACTATGGAAATCCGGTCACGACATGCGACATGCGACTTCAAAACTGTGACCTGCGTCCTGCGAGTTTGAAACATGCGACCTGCGACTTCGGCATGACCTAGGTGTAACCTGCGACTTCACAACAGCGACCTGCGTCCTGCGTGTTTGTCAAACTGCGACATCAGTCTTGATTTGTTCGCACCATTGCTCTGAACACGAGCACGGGGTATTTCTCGCTTCTGTATACTCGTCTATGGGGCGAATAGTCCAGAGCTGAATAGCTCTCGAGCGACTGTGAGCTGAACGACTCCCTCACACAGCACAATGACGCTCACCACACATTCCTATTATATGTAACACATCCTTAAAGGGATGTAGTCGTCGGAACTGCGCCTGTGCGAGTTTCTTGTTTACAAACAATGTATTTCGTGCACGATATCAAGATGCACCTCATCATCATAGCTGCAACATTTCAATTATCCGATGATAGATTATGACAGACATATTTTAACTGTCATCAATCACCGTTGTACCTTGGATATATTGTTGCCATGGGTCGTATGGGTCCCATACGACCTTTGAGCGCAGTTCCTACGACTGTATCCCTTTAACTGTCAGGCTAGTTAGGTCATGTAGCAGCCTAGATTAACTGTCACTAACATGGTCACCTACTAATTCGAACTCGTCCGTGTCAAATAACTTTATGGGTCACCACTTTTTTGAGATTCCCTACTAAGTGATGAATACTTTCATTTAAAATGACCCCTTCTAATTTAAGCAAACTGCATCGCGCATTTGCCCATTCGTATGCGCACAGTCCCTCTATCCACTAGAGGGACTGTGGTATGCGCATTTTTTATGGAGGTCCGTTCTGGTCAAAATTATGTTACATTACTTGTAATCTGTAAAGATTAATTTTATGTAGTCTCGCATTAGTTTTACTTGTACTGGCATTTAATATTGTATATTCCTTGAATTAATTTAATATCTTGAATTAATCTTACACGCTAGAATTAATATTATGTTGCATAGAATTAATTTTTACTGCCATCTTAAATTAAGTTTCCACTTTCTTGTAACTAATTTAATCTTTAAAAATTAATTTTTAATGTTGGAATTAATTTTCTGTAGTCCAGAATTAATTTTACTAGCACCTAGAATTTTAATTTGACTTGCATGACGTCGAGTGAAGGGTGGTTGATCATTAGCATTTATTAGGTGTGCTGACATCATTGACAAAACGGCCAATAACCGCTGAATTGAAGTTACGTTCCCTGTTGAATAGGAATCCTCTGAAAATATGGCTTGAATTCTCAACGGTTCATCATTTCTCGATGGCCCAGGCTTTACATGTCGCACGGCACAGGGTCTAAACCCAGGCCAGTTCGATGCCTGACCTACTGACTTGCAACTTGCCCCAGTGCCGTAGATTTTTTTGAAATCAACAAGCAGCAGGAAGAAATTGTGAGTTATTTGAAGGCCTGTGCACTGCTTGAACGGTCAGAGTTGCACCCCTTCATATTATTTACTGTTCGGTGAGTCTGCCGAGGCAGAACTGTGACCAAGCACCAAGTTTAAATCCCCAGTAATGCTAACTTTCGATTATTTTTTCATCAATTGCAACCTCTTTTTATATTCCCCAAGAACGTTGAAACACCCACTATGTAGCTTGTCAACTTATCGTTCAAATGTGTTATATGCATTTTTATTGTTTACATTTGAATTCTAGTCCGGACCAGAAGTCACTTTTCAACAATAAAAATGCAGTTTACACACATACGGGCTAAGTTGACAAGCTGAATACTGTGTATATCAACATTCTTTGGGGAGAAGAACGAGGAATTATGGTTCACATTCAAAATAAAAATGGTGAAATTAAAAGTTTAATGAGCAACTTTGAATCATGATGCTCGTGCAGTATAACTATATTGGCCATATTCTGAGTGTCTGTGCTGCAACTGTGTGAATTTGGCATAAAGACTGGCCATCCTTTGGGATTTTAGTGTTGGAGGGTACATTTGTAAGTATACAATAATGACAGAAATAATGACAGAAATATTAAATTTTATCAAGAATATTCAGAATCATGATTTTATTAATAACAGGTTCTGTAATACAACAGCGCGAATTTGGCATGGAAATAGCTGTGAGTCCATAGGACTGGTTTTGACTTTTACGATTTTTAACCCCGCCACCATAATAAAAACGTAGAAGTCAAAACTAGCCCCAAAAGGCAGAAACCCTCCCGAACACACCACAGCTATGGACCAACAGCTAGCATGGAAACTGATCATCATTCAAGATTCGAGTGGAGTAGGGTACTTGTGTTAGTAAATAATAATGACAGAAATATGTAATTTATCAAAATTATTCATTATCGTAAATTTATTAATTTTTAACACTCTGGCTATGACCGGCAATGCCTTATGGCCCTGTGGAGAAGGTATTAAAGCTTATTCGACCCTAGCGCGCATTGCATCATGGAACCGGTAAAGCCATGCCGCGCTGAACGAAAACGCAGCGTTGAACGCCGCCATCTTGATCAAAGGAAAACATCTTCTGAAAGCAGATTCCGTGTT
This sequence comes from Ptychodera flava, assembly GCF_041260155.1. Classification (NCBI taxonomy): domain Eukaryota; kingdom Metazoa; phylum Hemichordata; class Enteropneusta; family Ptychoderidae; genus Ptychodera; species Ptychodera flava. Next base: position 47,917,846 of record NC_091929.1, on the reverse strand, counting down.
TAGAAGATGGCTTACAAAGGACAGAAAGTACAGAAGGTTATGGTACAGCCTATAGTATCCTTTTGATGTATTTGAACGACGTCGAACTCATGGTGCCTCATGGATCGTCTCTGTCGTGTGTCTACGTAGTGCTGTAGTACTACAGTAGCGTTGTACATATGGGCGATCACTTGTGTGTTGGAGCCCGCAATATAACACAGTAATTACAGTAATACGTGTAAGCTATTCCGTTATCGTGGAGGTAATATGCTGAACCCAATGAAACACCCTTTTTTGACTAATTGAACCCTATTCCACAACGCACAAAGTCAAAAGAGTGCCAGGGCAACAGAGCTGTAGTCTAAACTGCAGCAGTGTTATGGTGCTGTTGTTTCGGTTTACAATCACATTCTGGATAGCCATTTCTGTACTGTTTAATAATTTTATTGACCGATTGATTCCCATTTGATACAATATGCAATTCATTTAAAAAAAGAAAAGTCGAACGAACACTTTCAGTCTGAATTTGCTTCAGAGATTTAGATGGGAAATTTCAACTCAAAGTGACAATACACTCATGGTCTATTATAGGATATTATTTTTCAAGAAATTTAAAGATATCTCTTGATGACTATCACTTCTGTGTCAATCTTACATTATCGAAGTGATACCAGAAAATTTAATACAAGCAATTTAAATAAGGTTTGTTTTTGTAAATTACTTTTTAAATATCAAGAACGTAAACTGCAGAAAATTGGTCACAAAACTTCGTATTTCTGATCACTATATGCAAATAGAGTTCAGATGACAAGCTGTCTCTCCATCATGAAATATAGCAGAAACACATATCTGTCCCCCAGCACCAATCAGGTGAAGACATTGAAAAAGGGATTTTTTCATGGTGTGTTTGCTTTTGTTCTTGCTGTATTGCACTTTCTGAAGTGTGTTGTTATGCAATGAAGTCACCAAAGTAAAATTTCTGCAGAGTTGGGATACTTTTGTAAAATTTTGTAATTTGTGAAGTGTGGGTCAACTTTTTTACAGGAAGTTCAGACAGCGTTTATTTATTTTGAATATTGACTGTTAACAGTGGCCCTCCCCTGTCCCCTATCCCCCAGGGCTCCCTCCCTAATTTCAGCAGTCCAAGGCAGTGCAATGGCTTTGGATTGGCACTTGGTACATAAACTGGTCAGTGATTTTCTCTGTTATTTTAAATTGCCATTTCTTGTACTTTTTATCTCCCGTTTGCCAAATACTGTGACAGTTATATTACTTTATACTTGATATACAGGTACTACAGGTGATAATCTAAGTCACGTTTATTCATTTTGTCAAGATTTACAATTTCAGTTTCTTTCATGTTAATTTGAGGTCATTTGTGCAATAAATCATCTCATGAGATAAGGGTACATTGAATTTTATTCTAACAAATTTAGGTTAGATGATTTGTTCTTCTTGCATAGGGAACTGTTTTACAAAAATTTAGTCACAACCTTTTGAATGACTGTCTATTGCTTCTTACCAACTTTAATGTGTATCGGCAACCACAACAGGTACAATACTTTTTATTCTGCCCTTTCTCGTACTTTTTCTAACTTTATTCTATCGGTGCATAACATGCACTATATAGTATGCAATGAAATTGAGTTGAATAAGTGAAATCAATCACTTTACATGAGAACTTACCTAACTAAGAAATCTTACCGGCTTGCCCACTGTGTATGATGTGGTAGTGATTTCATCGCATGCCGTAAAACAATACTGGCTGAAATACCAAAGTAGAAACCATGTCAGAAGCACAGGTATCAACATTTCTTGCTGTTCACATTGTGTTGTTTAAAGTCCCTTGGACTGAATGTCTAACAAGGAAACGCCATGGTTTTGTGTATGCTGTACATGTTGAAAACCCTCATGTAACATTTATAAAATTTAGTGGGATGGTCACATGAGCAAATATCTCAAGAAAATGTTTTCCCTTTTTTTGATTGAGTAATTTTTGAACTTTTAATCAAAATCAGTATTTTCAACCCTTCTCAAAAACCTCTGATTTCTTTGATGTGGACATTGGTGTTCTTCAAGTTTAACTAGGGTCTGGAATTGTTCATTTTGTGGCCATAACATGCCTTGTATTGTATTGGGATAATATTTTTAGTCATTGTAATGCAATTTCTGGACAGTTCAGCAAACTGTAATTAATGTATATATGCTTTGGCAAAACTTTGTGTGTGCAGTTACACAAATAGAGAGTAGAATTTGATTTTCATCATCTGTACTGTATCTGAGTAGAGTTTAAGGTACCTATAGTTGGTTGTCACTCTGAAGGCATAGATAGGCATGACCAATGTAAGTGACTTCTACAAATCATCATACAGCTGACAAATATTTGCTGTGTATGGTTACTGCTACAACTGATACTACCAGCAATATGTACAAAAACATTGCAATACGTGCCTGTTGTTTGTTAACTGATACATTCCTGTTGTTTATTTACTTGTACATTCCTTGACCAATGTTTCCTTCAGAATCTTATTTTCAGGTATCTTCAAAGTGTAAGTAATGTCTTTGTTTCTCTCACAGAGAACACCATTTCATCTTCAAATATCACATACCAGTATGATTTGTACATTGGAGACAAACGTCACGTAAAGATGTAAAAATAGTGTTAAAGGTCAAAGTAACCATGACCCTTGATACTATTCTTCATTGTCTTTTTGTGATTCATATCAACATTGTGTGACTTTCAAAAAAGTAGCCTGTCCAACTATGAACCCTGCCTTTTAGGGTTCATAAATCAACATTGTGAGACATCAAAGTAGGAGAGACAGGTCTTTTCCTTGGAAGTTCAAGACTAATTACCATGAGGTCACTGTAGAAAATATGATCAAGAATACTAATGCACTTGTTTCTTTTGAAATTTTCCAGAGGTCACGGATTCAAGTCTGGTTGTATGAACAAGTCAACATGAGAATAGAAGGCCACATTATTGTAAGTATTTGTGGGAATATTATTTCTTCTTTTGTTTTGTACTAATAAATAGCCAACTCTCACTTTGATCGAATTCTTCTGAGGGGCTGTCGATAGTAAAAACTGACATAGGACGTGTAATTCCATTGTTTTGAGGGAGTAAGAGCTCATTTGCCTTTGTGTCAATGTCCCTTCATCTTGGACTATGATTGCGATATTTGTAGACAGTGTACATCAAAGCTGCAATAACATAATCCTATCTTGTTTGATGTTGATTGAAAACAAATACCACAAAATACGGAGAGAAAATATGTAGTGAGCTTTGAAATTGCAAATGTGAAGAGAGAATTGACACACTTTTTCATTCCGTAAATTTGGCAATGAGAGAAATGAATAAAATGTTCTATTGCCTTGAATGGTGAATTCTTTGTTTTGTTGAATTTGATTAATGAGTAGTTCTGGTGCAGTGTGCCCTCTAAGCCAATATGACACACCATGACGCAAACAAATCTCTTGTGACGCAAACACATTTTTGATTTACATGTAAAGATGTAGGGCTGACACAAAGAATTTTCCACTATTCCCCAAATTGACACACAGTTTCCATAAAGACATATTTGTCAGAGGGCACACTTCTGATGTACATATTTTCCTTTGTGGACTGCATAATGTCAGGGATCCGTAGATGTGTATGTAAGGTGTAAGTTAAGGCATTATCTTGACAACTCAGACTTTTCCATTTCATTTCACATAAAACTTACATTTCGAGGGGGAGAGGGATGTCAACTAAAATGAAGGAATCACAATGGTAGTATGTCTGTGTTTATTATCGACAGCTCCAAATATTGGATTTTCTGATATCTTTGTGTTCGAATGTTATAAGGGTCTGCCCAATATTGTTTGTACATAACATTAAAAGCCTAGGAAAGTTTTGAGTCCCTGATTTTTGTATTCATTCTTCCCAACATAAATAATCTTTAGTGTAAATCATTTTGATTTTCCTGTGAAAGTTTGAACAAGTTAATCAATTTGATTTGAGATAAAGCTGATAAAACAACCTGCCCCTTTACAGGGACAGTTCTGCTTTTAGTATTTACATGGAGTTCTTTTTTTCATTAAAATTTTGATCAGGTTAATCAGTACGAGATAAATCTGATAAACTACCTGCCCCTTTAAGTGAAAAACACTTTTGCCAAGGACAAGTAACATTGATTTGGTATTTAAATATTGATTCACAAGTTCATTTTATGAGCCCGAAGATATATACAAGAGTAGTTTTTCTCAAGAAATCAAATTCCAATCGCTAATATTAAAGAGTATCTTTGAATCTGCGTTTTGGTGATTTCAAAATTTGAAACTGTTTTTTTTATTCAGGGATTTGATGAGTACATGAATCTTGTCTTAGAAGACGCTGAGGAAGTACATTTGAAAGCAAGAACCAGAAAAACATTAGGTAAGAATTTAACTTCCATCAAATTATTACAAAATTGAATCGATCGAATTGCTGTAGTAATATCAATGCCTGCTCAAAGCTGCAACTCAGAAAATCAAGCACTTTTGCTGTCAGCAAGCTTGCAGTTATTGTAAGCTTCAACTTCTTACAAAACATGACAAATCAATATGCTACATTAGCATCAATACTGTTTATCATTTTAGCGCAAAGCTAAAAACTGAAAAGTTAGCCATTTTGTTGTCAACAAGATTGCAATAAGCTTTAAGGAAATTCATCCATGGAGTGCAAGTTTGTCTTGAAGATTTCCATGTTTTGCTTTTGATTTTCATTATCTTTAACTATTTGCCTTTCATTTCTTTCTCAAAGAAATTAAAGTCTAGGATACACTTATCATTGTAATATCTGTTGCTTTGTCAGAGCAACGAATCACAGAACTTCTATCAGTTTGCATTTCATTGATCTGTAAAGTGAATCCTGATTGGGCATTTCAATACCACTGAAATACCATCGACAGTTACAATTTGTTGCACAATCATTCAGAAATGTATTTTCCTTCAACTTTATTTTAATGTTAACCTGACAATTTTTCTTTCATTTTTTCAAACAGGTCGTATTCTACTAAAAGGAGACAACATCACACTTATTCAGAATGTACAGATGTAGCTGATACTCAAACACTGTTTTCTTATTCTTATCCGGTATTCTTTTTACTGAACATTCCTTGTTAATGATCAGTGACTCAAGTCAGAGAGAAACAATTATTTTTTTACCGTGTTCAACGTTTTATCGCCCAATAATTTGTATAATTTGACTTTGAACTTTTTGAAAAAAGTGAATGGTGGCATTAAGGTACTTTTCTGTTTGAAGTTGGACATTTTTGACTTAAAAACTGCCAACATCTAGAATTTGTGTCATCATTTTTACTTTGCTGTCTGTGTCTTTGCATGTCACATAAATGCTTTGATAGCAGGGATATGTTCCTACAATTCTGGTGATTTAATCATTTCACCTTACTATAACAGTATCTTTTCTTACGGACTGTCATATGTCTGTGGCTATCCAGTATTCTGAGAAATTCACACTCAAAAGAACTAAAATTGTTTTTAAAAAGTAACCGTGCATAGCCTGACTACTGATATGCATTCTACAGATGGGAAAACTCTTTATCAAAGATTAGGTGTACTTTCAACCAAAGTCATTGTAGTAATTATGAAGTGTAGTCACCAATGAAGTGGTGGGTACCTGAAGTGCTGAAAAATGTTGACTTGATCTTCACGTACATGTGCACAAAATATTTTGTCCATCAATTTCACTACGTAATGGTAATCAAAGGGTTAAGACTCCTTACAGCAACAGAGGAAAAAACTCCATACACCATTCTTACATACAACTGAAATACTGTCAAATGTTAATTTTTTATAAGAAGGCTCATTTGACAAATATACAAGCATGTCTAATGGCATTATGAATGATTGTCCAATCTTTTTATCAAAACGTTTAGAGATCACAGTTTTATAGAGACATTGTCTGAAATCATTTTGTTTCACCATTTATGTCTCTCAGTCATATTTTGGAAGTTCTGTATGTAGATATATTTTGTTGTTGAACTCTGCATATCCAGACTGTAGCATCAGCATACAACTAAGCTGATGCAAATGATGCCAGTGAGTTTTAATTCACAGTGACATTTCATCGCCCACTGCCCTCTGTACTGAAGCTTGTTATGTTTTCAAAGTGGATCAGATTTTGTACAGTACTGACCCTAGCAATAGCTGAATAATGTAGAACAATATTTCAGTGTGTGGCTGGTTTTGTCTTCATTATTCATATTTTTGAGAGAATGGAAATAGTGCAACAACTATAGTTTTGTGTCATTTTATTAGGGCATTTGTTTGAAGGGCTGGTAATGCCAACTTTTAATAATTTTTCATTTATTTTTATATTGTATAGCAATTACAACTTCTACTCCCAATAGGATGTTGAAACACTCACAATTTAGCTTGTCAACTTAGTGTCTATATGTTAACATGCTCTTATTTTGTACATTTGAATTCTAGACCGGACCAGAATTCACTTGTCAATACAAATGCAGTCTACACTTGTACAGACTGAGTTAACAAACTGAATACTGTGTATATAGACATACTTTAGGGAGTAGATCAAGAATTTAGGTTGACATTCAAAACAAATTGTTGAAAAAATTATCAAGAGTTAGCATTACTAGTCCCCTTAGTTTTGCAATTACTGTATTTGCTTTGCTAAGCCCATTTATCAGTAATACCTCTTTATTTCACTCACCCCGATAAACATCTAGAGAACTGTTATAGAAAGTAACAATTTCTTCAAAGTCTTAATTTTATAATTTCGACCCAATCTTACAAGAAGTAATTTCAAAAATACAATCATTAAATTTTTCATCTATTTATAGTAGGCAGTCATGAAGTATAAAGACAGGCATTGTTCAGGGAACAAAACGTCTTGTGTTGTACATCCTTCCTACAGATATGACAGTATGGACATCAGTGGCATTATTGCAAAGAACTTAATGAAATGCACTTTGGAACACTTTGCAAAAATTAGTATGGTTTATTTTACATCTTAACAGACAAAGTACGGTGCTGAATGCAATTAAGAGTCATTACTTTTCTCCTGAGTCTATTTTATACACTCTTCTTTTGTGAAATAAAAATTTTCATTTCAAATTTGTGCAAGTCTCATGGTACTATGTTTATTGTGATTGTCTTTGTTGTTTTAGACTAAAGTCTGTTACTATGACAACTTCATAGTAACCCAGATTACCAACAATGATGTCATTCCAGCAGGTGATCCATAATCTTCTGCGTAAAAAGTGAATTCTTCATGAAGACAATGGTGTGTAATTAGCTGTAACTTTATTTTCCAATAGTTTTGCTGTATTTGTGAAATAGTCTTGACCTACTTGAAATGTTTAAAAGTTAAAGTTGCTCAAAAGTTGAAATTCTTGGTTTTCAACATGTCAACTCTGTCAGTTACAATGTCTGAGGTGGTTTGATCCTGAATTTGGACTAGAATTCTTGGTCTCTTCAATACGATTTTGCCCCCTGTCCCCCAAGTGAGTCCTGAAAATCTCAGGCGGAAGACTATCTTTTCAATAGACAGATTTCTACAGGTGAAAGCAAAAGTAAAGTTTTAGTTAGTACAGGAATTTCAAACCAGAAATGTCTAAAAAAGTCGAAAAACTGCAAACAAACAACTTATTGTGGTGACAACAATGACATTTTCATTAAAAGTATTTATGAGATCACTGTCTCAAACTCTGTGTGTGTGAGAAGTCTACTTTTACCCACAATGCATTTCAATATCCTGTAGTTTGCCCCTTCACCCAAAACAAGAGGTATTTTAAGGTAGGGAGAATTGCATTTCGTACACATTGCATTGTTTCAAAAACTGATACTGCTTTAGGAAACGCTGAAGGAAATTAACTTTTTTAATAGATCAACAATAATAAAAATAATTCCAAAACAGCAATCATCATATTCTTATTGTACCCATACCCTGAATATAAAGCATAACAGTGTAGGTTGAAAGCTGTTATTTATCAAAGTAGACCTTTTTCATGATCCCTTTCTGACCTTACATCCCAGTATCTTTTCTCTTTTCTACTTTAATTTTTTGTCCTACGTAACACTCGGGTATAATGTTCTGGAGGAAGAAGAATAAAATTTTGTGTGGGAATATGTAACAATATCCATCCTTTTCAGACTTTACTGATTATGGTCAGAAGTTGATTTTACACAATTGTTTATAACACTAGTGGATTCATATCTACAAGACTGTTCACTACCAGAATGCAAAGCTATGTTGGGTCCTCAAAATGGCCAGTCTGTTGAAACAATCTTGATTAGCTTTAGAGTGTAGACTAGAATGGGTGTGCTCAAACTGACCCTACTGTGTATAAAAATCATTTTCAGAAAATTTCACATTTTTCTGTAACATAGTCCAAGTGACGAATACAATGGTCAAGTCTCTAATGAAAATGAATCGCAAATGGCAACCGGTACTTTTGTAGAACTCATTATAAGCATAGGTATCATAGCTTGAAGTTTTCCCAGGAATATTACAGACATTTTTTTGAAATTTTTGATGATCTTTAGTTTGAAACAAAATTATTTTGATTGGCGTGAGTTGATTCAGCTAGCATGAGAACAGAGTTGCCTTACTTCAGTGAAAGTGGCATGCGTTACTTGCTAGATGACATCATTTGATTCGTAAATCACAGAGTAAATTCTTCATAAATCATAGTTTTATCAATTTTCAACAAAAACATCCAAAAGAAGATGTGCATACACTCCGGGAATTACGTTGATTTAGGCCTACGCACTGCCATGGTAACAGAAAGGGCTCTTGTCATTCCCTTTCTGCCTTTAAAGGAGAATCTTTAGATCGTGACGATTGAACTTGACCATGTCAAACTTCAGGAAGTAAAAAAGAGGAAATTCAAGTAGACTCACTTTGCATTCATAAATGATGATTGATTTATCCCCTGGAGACCTTTTTACCCTCCATGGTGGTCATGTTTTATATTTCGCTTGTAAAGAAAGATATGTTCTTTCCATCTGCCAATTTGTAAAACCGAAACTTAACATGCAACGTTCGTTGATTTGCGTCGGTAAGAACGCAAGGCACACAAAAAAATTATTTTCAACATGCTGCATGTCTTTAGATATGCACCCATACCTATAGAATTTTCTACACAATTTGAAGCAATCATCCACACTCGAAGAAAATGAACATATTCATGAATTTTTAGTAAAAAATTAATCGTTTTATTTGAATTCTTAGTACCTCCGTACCCATTACACAATCAGATAAGAGTATGTTACCGTACAATCGGTCCTTGTTTTCCATACAAACATACTTATGGTCGTCCGTTCAATGGCAAAACTCGGTGTTCGGACGGGCGCCCTCTGCCAGACATGTTTGTGTAGCTTTTGTATTTTTTCGTGACGAACGTGCAGATCTGGTCGATTTGAAAGAAAAAGTTCACTGATGCCACAATAACATTTGTTCTGCATACTTCATCCAACACATGTAAAAAATATAACTTACGCCGATATTAAAGTTCTTTAGCTGCAGAAATACGTAATAGTAAGAATTAAGTAAATTATCGCTCATCAAGTTTTTAGTGTATTCACATCAGTCGTCTTTCAGAGCCTTCTGTTTCAACACCATTTGTTGTTTGATTCCATATCGACACAGACACACGCCCTCTGTTGCAAAGTACACGACTGCTTTCTTGTTTCCTTCTAGTTTGGTGAAAAATCCATGTTCACCGCTCAGTACATCTCCAATATCACCAGTAATAATGGTCAACACGTTATTTTTATCTTTCTTGTTTCTGATGGTCACTTGAACTTTGCCCTCAAATTTCGTTTCCACTGTAAACTTTCCGTTGTATTCTTCCTCTTCGATCAGGAGTTCTGCTGTCGTTTCTGTGTGTTTTGGGATTGTGATTTTTGTATCAACAGTCCACGTCAGCTCCTCGTCCAGAGTCTGTTCCTCGACGTTCTTCAGGGATATCTCCTTACTAAACCCTGCATTGGCCTGTATCACTGGGTTTGGAGGGGAGAGAGTCACGCCAATAGACCCGCCGATAGTGTAGCCTTTGTCGATGGAAATGGCACAACTTGATCTGGTCTTTCTTTCTGTCTTCAGGAGGTTTTCCTGGTCGTTGTCTGTGCTGTTTGTAAATGAAGTCTTAAAGAGAACGTAGGCAGAAGGCATGTCGCCCAGAGGTCCTAGTGCCTTGTATTCAGGTTTGCCATGCACTATGCGAAGTTTCTTCAAATTAATATCAGTAGACAAGATGTCATCCAAATCGGCCAGTTTCTTTACATCTTTGTCAGAATACTTCTGAACATAATTTGATGCCCAGTTCTTGATGACGTCTTCAACATCGATCACTTTATCGCTAACCGCCATTGTAATCAAAAAGTCTGGAAAGAGAAGTTATAAAAATAGAAGAAAATTTAAAAAAACAGCCATACAAATCTAGCTTAACTTTTAAAGTCGACAATTAATTGAAGGTTTGACGCTGATAAACTTGCATTACACTTGGTATGTAATCACAAAAGTCTTACTGACAGGCGGTCCACCATATGTTCTGTTCAATATGGCGGATTTCTGCGGGTATAAAAAATAAGACTACAGAAGTCTAAGTCAAATTCTAGGTTATACAGGAATTTTATACCAAAAATACCTAAAAGTTGAAAAGATACATCTGTCTAGCTTGTTTCACAAACAGAAAGATTAATGCCATGAAAACGATTGCATTTGGGTTAAATTTATTTATCAGATCTTTTGCTGTGGTGAGAAGTCAACTGTTTACCCAATATACTTTTTAAATATTATGCGGTTAAAACAAGAAAAAGGCTTTTGAAGTGGCGAGAATTGCAAGGTTTTTAATCATAATTATAAAAAATAAGACAACTAGACGAGGGGAGTCTCAGCGCGTTTAGCAATAGACTGTCTCATTTAGCATATGTCATTTGATTCATTATCCCCTGTAATGACATTTTGTTTTTCCTCTGGAAAGTATGGCGGTAGCCACGACGGTGATTTGTCATGTAAATCATAATACTGTATACAAATAATGTATGGTTCAACGAGTCAAATGGTTATAAATAGGAAAAGTCGGCATAAACCCCATCACAAGCTGAAATGACGTCATTTTAAAAAATCAACAATGTAAGACAACGGGTGAATAGACTAAGCAGCGTGTTCATTATGTCTTGTTGTACATATTAGAAAATCCAAATATTAAAGTATTGTACTGATTCAAGGCAGTGAAAATCATACAACAGAACACGATAGACATATATACCGGTACAGTGACCTGACCCTTGACCTGTGACCCCTATAAATGTCAAACAATGTTGGTGTTTACCTAGCTTTTTATACACATACTTTTTCTTCAAGTCTATTTACGTCAGTGGTCACGTCTTGAAATCAGTGAAAGGCGAGCGTTGAAAAGGAAAATCGTTTGTCGGTTGAATATAAAGAATTTACACTTTAATGGACTCATTCTGCTTGGTGGCATTTTGCCCAGGGCAACATGTTTTGTACATGCTTCGCTGTTGAACAGATAGAAGGTATTTTTTATCACAAAGAACCGACAGGACTCTAGCCAAAGGCAATTTATAACCATTCAAGGGGCATCTCCTCAGTTGGCAAATATATTATAAGATCGTGTTTGGCACAGACCAGGCTCTTAGATTTATCTCAGTGTTTGGTTTTCAGAGATGTACAAAACCGCCTGTCCATTAAAATATTCCTGTTTTACGTAAATTTTTGAGAGAGAAGTGTGAATCTAATTGAGGAACGAAGTATCTGAATATCCTTCAACGACTAAGTTATCAACAATTCATGGTCATGACTTTAACAAGAGCTTTTTACAGAAGAACTGACCTACTAATTACCACGGTATACAGTTCTATAAAAATTGCAATCAGTATTTCACTTGGAGGCTAATACAACATTTCTCTGCGTTTGCTCACTCGAGCTAGAGGGTGTCGATTGTTTGGGAGAAACAAATTCTCTTTCGTTATCGTTTACTTGTTTGATCCTTTTTGTACTTGTCACTGACTTGTCTGAGTTTTGTCGTCAGAGCCTCATTCAGCGATAGACTACGCCATGCATCATCGAATGATGTTTATTGTATCATGGAGGTAGCACGCAAATATGTAAGCTATCCCTGCAATTATACAGTTCAGTACAAGGCAAGGGTTTCGGATCAGGTTGGGCTGGGGGGGGGGGGGGGGTCACGGGGAAAATGTGCCACGATAATAATAATAGTCTTTATTTCGAGAACATGCTCATAAAATATCCACTGATAGACCACTGAATAGACCTCCTGTTTGCTCTTTTCACTATTTCATCCGAATAAAGAACATTTAAAAACATTTCTGCATGGTTTATATTAATTCCATGACCAAGAAACTAGTTGAGAGAGCTTCTAAATCCATGATCACTCATTCTGTGATAACCAATAGACCCTCGAGAAAAAACCCACAGAAAGGGTTTTCTACAGCGTCTCTAGGGTTTATGAATAAACTCACACCTTGCAAATTTGGAGTGGCTTATCCACTGTGCAAGCTATGGAGTTGATTAGTAGCACCTGTCAATTGACTAATCAGTGGACATCATCGGCAGATTAAGTTGATAAAGTCGACATCCGGCATGCTAGTAAAATGAGTAAAAAGACACATGGTACTGTCTATGGTACTGTCTATGGTGTGACGATTTCGAAGAATAAATAATACAGTGAGTACAGAAATATAGTTTACTGAGAAATATCCTCGTTTTCTGATGAAAATAAAAATTGAAATAGGACAAATAGAAGTGTCGACCGTGTCATGATAACTGTTCTCTAGGGTACGGACTGTGTTTGAAACCACTCAGACCATGGATGTAAAAAATAATTAAGCTTTGCTTGAAATTGAGTACCTAAAACCAGTTAAATAAAGAAATATGATGTTTTTTACAAGTGTGAGTCCGTAAAAGATTAATCAAAACAAAACTTTGTCACTGCTTTATTTCCTGAAATTACATGGATATCATCTTGAATCACGAATATTGTGAATTGTACACATTAAGCAGAGTGTCGACGCCCTCACCGTCTGGTTTTATCCTGGCTTTTTAAAGAAGTCATCCAAGTCTTTTTGGAACAAAGTTCAAGATATGGGCTTTCTTTGAATTTTCTTAACGAGGTGCATAAGATCTACAGTTTAATTTTTGAAAACGCTAATGTTACGCGAACCACTTCTCGGACAAAATCAAACATCTAGATCCCTCCGTAGTCTCTGGGAAACCCGCAACACCATTCGGGTATACCCGAAACTACGGAGGTGTTCTAAAAAAATCTGTAACAACAAGATAACAGCAGTGATGGGTGCTGTGTAAATTGTGATTAGATAAAGAGTTTCTCTTTTAAAACAATAGCGTCAACAGACTGTGTAGACTATGTTTGTCATTGAGTCATTTATCGATGATATTTTGTAATTCTACTTAACATTCTGTTTGTCATACTCATAGATCGAGCTAAAAGATCTGTTATTTTATTCACTCTACAGTTCTGACACACAGACACAGCATGCAGCAAGATTTACCTCAGCAGCAAGATTTACCTCAGTAGCCAATATACCAATCATCGATTCTTCGCACTGTACCAACGTTACAGCCAAGAACTCTGAAGATTTGACGCTTCAATGCAACAATACCTACAAAATTACTAATTTATATCAGATACTTTCTAACTGACAGTTTTGAACTACTCCGAAAATATTGCCTGCCAGCGGCAAGTTCTTTAAGACAAGAATAACAAGTGGAATGGCTAAATTTTCTAAACAAAATAATCGACTGCTCTACCTTGTCTGTGCCGACATTAGGTTTCATTGATCATTGCTGAACGTTACGTTTGTCATTTGTTTGGTCATTTTTGATTGATGAGCAAAAAGTACATGAATACAAGCATGACATATATGTGCTATCGTTCCAAAGATGATATTATCGTACGTAGTCAAAGTCTAATACGAGTACAAAACAAAAGTTACTCGTGGAAATGTTTTTTTTGTGTGTGTACCCAGAGGCTGAGTTACACAAAGCATCTCCACAACAATCTCGGTGAGCAACTCGACAGGCGACTAAGGCTGTCTGTCGATTTGCTTGGCAAGTAGCTCGATCAGTTGTCTCGACTATTTTTACGGAGGACTATTTAAATCAGACAATTCGGTCGCCTTTGAAATCACCAGGTTTTTTTTTATTGCTAATATCGTAGAATCAATTTTCTGTTCGTGAGTAATTATTTTAAGACATTTGAATTGACTTGAAAATATCGGCCAGACTTCCTGGCTTGTAACTTTAGCTCGTAACAGAAGTTCAGTCCCTCAAACATCGACATGGGAAGAAGTGCGCCCCCTATAAACCCAATGATTATCTTGCACTTTGGCTGCTGAACCGACTATGAGCGTTCAGGAATTATTTCAAACATTTTGCCAAGTTTTATACTTGGAATTACGGTTTTGTCCCTATTTTTTTTGTCAATGACCAGTTTTCTTCCACTCAAAGCATGTTGTAACACTTACCGTTCACCTTGCCAAGATAGCATTTGAGACAGCATCTCCCGTCACGTCAAGTATGAACAGTAACAGTGCATTTTACACGGCGTGTAAAATGCACTGTTACTGTTCATACTTGAATTCTTGAGTTCACTTTTCAACAATAATAAATGCAGTCAACACATGTACAGGCTGAGTTGACTAGCTGAATACTGTGTCTATCAGCATAACCTGGGGAGAACTGGAAACTGTACTTAATGTCAAATACAAAATCGTGAAAAATCATCAAAAGTTTACAACTATTTGTCCATTCCATAACCTTATATTTTTGTAGAATATACATCAGTCTATCTGTCCTTTGGATGCTTCTGACTACTTCCTACAACCTTTCTCCCGAAGCCTTTCGAGGTCAGATTTGATCATGATGTACATTGGGTAGGAGGGGGAGGGGCAGTCTTGCTGATTACTAAATCGGAAATGTTCAAATGCTATCGTTTCGCCTTAAACCTTCAGTAGCTACTCAAAGTAACTCAGGCATTAATAATAATAATAATAATCTTTATTACCCTTAATCATGTTAATATTACAGTTCAATAATGAATGTACATCTGAGTTGTGCTGTGATAAAGGGTAAACGGAAATGGAAAATAGCAAATGCTAGTCTAGTCCGTTCCCAAAGCCATTTGATGTTAAAGCAAGAAAAGAAGAAGAAAAAAGAAAACTGAAGTATATCGAGGGTAGCGTACATGAAAGTAGTTGGATTGCAAAGTAACCTAATTGTAACAAAGTAACTAAGTGAATAAAAGAACAACTACATTAATAAATATATAACTGAATAGATACATTACGAGTAAGTTGAAATACATAAAAAAAAAGAAACCATAAGAAAAAAAACATATAAAATATATATATATATATTTAAATATGATATACATTTATGTAAAGTTGAATATAACTCTTCATCACTTATTGCATTGCATCTTCATTCACGAAATTTCACAGCAGTGAATACAAAGATAATTATAAATGCATCGAAAACACATGGCAATATGCTTTATGATAATAATTTACTTCAGTGTGAGTTATCATATATCTAAGGTAAATTTTGTCCCTTTGTATGGTAAAAACTGTTTTATATGTATATAAAGAGGATGCTGTTTCAGATTGTATTGCTACTATGAAATGCCCAGGAAGCAAAAACATAGTTTTAAAATTTTATTAAAGACGACAACCTGACTTTTACAGGAACAGATGACCATCTGGTTTTCACTTGTTAATTTTTGTATTTTCTGTATATTTCATGAATCTGAAAAGCATTACACTGCTGACTGAAAAGTCGCTTATTCATCAAAACTGCAACTTCATAAATACTATAAATAAAGTAAAAACAAGTTAGTAAGTAAACAAGCAAGGTAGTAATAAATAAATAAATAAATACATATATACATACATACATACATACATACATACATACATACATACATACATACATACATACATACATACATACATACATACATACATACATACATACATACATACATACATAAATGAATAGTTGCCTAGCTATTCCCTGGAGCCGTTATGTACTTTTGCAAGTAAAATTGCTGTGATTGACGTATGATTAATGGATAGACCATCAGATTTAGGGAGGGAGTAGCCAGAGTGACGACGTTTTTTTCATACATTTACCCTCCCCCTAAAAAATCAAAACCTTTTACTGGTCGACCGACGTATCTTTGCGAATGTTTTTTTTTTTAAGACAGCAATATATGGCCGCCAGTTTTTCCAACTTTTCCCCATAACCACAATTATTCTATTCATTGGAACATGTTCCAGTTATACAGTGGTCACGTGATGACATATGAATACTTGCTCACCTCCCTGGATACAGTTTAAATGGACAGTAGATCATCAATTATCTTTACAGGTTCTAAAGTATGGACTATTTCAATCACAGAATGACCCCACTGCTTTCAATACAAGCGTACAGTGTATCGAGTACACCCCGATCCCTTGTGCAGATGATCAAATACAGTGGCACTCTTGATCTTTCTTGAAAACATCCCCATGACATCAGATACGTAACAGTAATACATTCTTCGATTATGAAGCTTTTTCTATGGTATATGAGATTTAATTTCCACGTCTATTGATGTCATTATTTACGGCCTGGAGTCGGAGGAATGAGAGGGGGTCACTCAAAAAATTTAAAGCTACATGGGCGGGGTGCTCAAAATGTGAAGATAAAGAAGGGGGTTACTCAAATTTTGGTGCAAAATAATTGAAACACCTCTCAGATTCCACAATTTTACACATCAATTGCAAAATTTTCGATGCGACAGGGGAACCCCCTTCCATGTTGCTCTCCCCCTTGTGGTATTCTAACAGTTTTACTTAGTAAAAATACACATTGAAGACACCTCCAGATTTTATCAGTGCATTTCTCAAAATTTTCCACGCGAGAGAGAGGACAACCCCTCTGACACTTTCCCCCTCAGCCTCCCGTATGTTCTCCCCCTGTGCTTACAAAGTCTGCCCTGTCAGATATCCCAGTGAGGACCCTGTCATGATACCCATCCATGTTAAACAATACTGTATGTGGTTGTATACTGGTTATAGCCTGAGCTTTTATATATGTATTTTATTGCCAATTTTAATTTCATTTTGTTGGTTTCACCTTTTTCAACCATCATGAGATAACTGATAATGATCTAGCAGGGTACACCATGATTTGAAAGGTCATTGCTATTGCTCTACTTTTGTAAATTTTACAAATACATGTATTGATATTTAACTTTTCATAAAGGGGAGATCAGTCAAAATGTCTATGTTTGAGAGGGGGTATTCAAATTCATCATTGTTGGCAGGGGCGTTACTCGAAATTTCAGAGTTTACAATGAAATTTCTCCGACCCCACGCCGTAAAAAATGACGGCTCCCTTAGGTCCTGAGTCTTCACACGTCCGCTTTCGACCGAGCCAACACTGAGGTGTTGACGAGTCTGCCAGTGCGCCCCCTATCATGGTGACTGTTGTTGATGCATCAATGTCATGTAGGTTGAGCGGAGAACAGCGAAACCAGGAAAATTATGAACATTAAACGTCATACTGTACTCAAAGTGAAGCCATGCAGTTGTAAAACTGAAGGAAATGTGAAAACGAAATCACGTTTGTTTTCTTCTTGGGAGGGGGTGTATGGTGTCCATTACAAAGTCTGAAACTGTGGCTGATCTTGGCTACAAACTCCAGGTCAGGCTAGAATTTGCATTTTTCACGAATAATGGATAACACTTAAAACAAGTTTAAATCGCAAAAATCTTCAAGAAGATAACAACTTTAATTCATCAGTATTTTTTTTATTTTAATTGATTTCTAATTTTATGGCGTTGGCGTCAGAAACCAGGTCAACGATAATGTTCGTCACGACCGAACCAGTTTAAGGCGGTAGGTTATTATACGTCGTCACAACTGAGGTGGTCGATAAAATCGTTCTCTCATTACCTCCCTGATTGCCTTCTTTTGTTATGGTCAGCTCGACTTGTCAAGGTCAATTCAGAGCTGGCAATTGTTTCGTGTTTTCCAGCGAGAGCAGAATAATTCGAATATTTTACAGAAAAATCGGACTTATCTTAACGGCTCAATCAGTCACTTTATTGCTGCTATGGCAACTGTTTCTCAAACGACAATACCGAGATTATAACACACGTGTGAAATTCCCGCGCAATTTTGATTTTAGGTCATGTTTTGCTTCAGAGGTCACTATGCAAATCCCGTACGATCTCCCATACAGCTTTGCGAAGTGGGTCACTTGTGAAAATGGCGACGAGGAGGGAGATGTCAGCTCGCTATGTTGTAAATAAACACGATCGGGAGCGCGATGCCAGCGAAAACAACGGGTACATCAGGGCTCTGGTATCCCCCTTGGAACATGGAAACTACAGCTCGTATTTGAATTGGTTGGGACTGAAGAGATTGAAATTAAGCAGTTCTCAAATCGGCGTGTTCGCAGCCAGCGTAGTGATGGTGACTGCTGTTATAGTATACGTTATCGATATTCCATGGTTACTTCAAAGACTCCTCGGAGTGCTTATTCCATGCTTTAGTATCCTGTGTGCTTTCTACTGGTTGGCGCTTTTCCTCAGAAAATCATGGAGCAGTTCCAGTGTGTATTTACTGTTTCTGAGCTGTCACATTGGGGAAATATTCGCACAGCTATTTTTTGGCGGTGACATCTTTCGTCCACTCCAAGTTACAACAGTTTTAGTTGTAGTCAGCATTTGTAGTATTTTCTCAAGTTTACAAACGACTCATAGTACCCTTGTGATTATTTTTATCAGTTTGATAAGATTTATAAGTGGCTCTACTCTCATAGATATTCCAGTCATTCTGAGACCGTTTCTAGGATATTTTTGTGGAATACTTGGCTGCATTTTAGCGAAGTCCGTCGAATCTTCGTTTCGCTCAAGTTTTTCAAACCAGTTTGGAAACGATGGAAAAATTCCTGTCATTCGGAGGAGACGAACATCCAGTTCTGCGGGGACAACCAGTCACAGTCATAAAACCAGAAGGACGTCTTTACCGGCGCTCATACAGAAACAGGTAAGAGAGAAAGTTTTTCGTTTCTCCGAGTTAGTCTGCAGCTGCGAGTCAAATCTGAAGCCACAACCATTGCGATTCAACCGAACGCGCATAATTATACACACAAGCATAACGCAGCCAACATCACATTTCGTCGTCATTTTGACGAAAACAGGAAAACATCGCAAAGCTGGAAAGAGAAATCGTGATTTTATTGAATGAGTTCTCGATTTCAAGCGGTTTAGGCGTGTTATAATGCTATTGTGAAACAGTATTGGCTGGCGAGAGGGTTTTTTTGACGTGTACAATCACGCACGCATAGCTCGATGTGTCAATGAAGGCGATATGAGAGATTCTCTGACGTAAACGCCACCGAGAATTGATCTCCCAGCCTGTGAAGGCCCCGCATATCCACTTTTAACAGTTCTATTTTGTCCCCTGCTCCTGTCCATGTGCAGTATGATTTATATACAACGCTGTTTGTAACTACATGTTCCGGTCGCATTTTGTTTTACGATGTCAAACTAAAGTTGCGGCACGTACGTCTGAATTTTAAGTAAATCGCAATGCTATTCCGCGGCCGACGTCGCTGCATAATAAATCTACTACCGCACATCTCGCTATGCTCGCATTCCGACACAGTATCACCATAGTTGTGGGTTCGCTTTGAGACAGACAGACTGTCACTGATGTTGCATTTCACCCGTGCGGTGTTTCAGGGCACTCGCGAAAACCAGGCTTCCCTTGATTTCAATTTGCCGGCCTCAGTCCAAGGGGTTCAAAGAATACCAGATAACAATGAGTGCATCGCTAGACAGATAGACAATCATCCATAGCATTAACTGGGGTCGATCGGGTCTTTGTGGGGGCGACCATACATTAACCCGGCGAGGACCTGGATTCAGCGATGTTGTCTATTTTCATTCTTTAAGCACTCACTGATATTATTATGCTCTTGTAAAGGCATTGGTGTTTGGCATCTCGATTCTTCCAGAATTTCTCTCTTGAAATTATGGCATCAACCTGTTAAGCAGGGGTATTCTATTGAAGACATACAAAGCTATTGTTAATGAACAAATGCCGAGTAAATCTAATTTATTGATATTCCAACCCATGTCCGGCCCTTTTGCAGAGTGTCTCTGTAAGTTGAAGGGTATGGCAACAATAACATATTGTCTACACTTTATACAAAACAACCCCTGACTATCTATCACAGCACAATGAATAGACCAGAGGGCACAATTTTACAAGGTACAAAATATATTCCTCTCGAGCAGCCAATAAGGGACGCTTTCAGAGATGTGAATTTAAAAACACAGCACAACCAAATGTCAAATGTGAAAATTGAAAGTATAATGAAAGATGGTAAAATCAAAAGAAAACAAAAATTGTAGAATTAGAAAGCTGGGTTGCTAGATTCATGTACCTCTGATCATGAATTACCTACAAACCGAGGCTGAATCTATTCTTGGAATTTGTGTGATATCACAGCAGCTTATAGCAATTCCAAGGTAGCAGCCTGCAAAAGAAGCAAGTCAATAAATTTGAACTTGAAATGTGCTGTAACTTTACAAATGAATTCCAAAAATATGATGTATGTAAAACTTTTTTCCCTAACACTGAATATTGAATTGTGCATCACAGCAAAAAGATAGAAGCAAAGTATGAGTGGTTGCTATGACTACAGCCAATCAAGGAACTTCTAAGGAAAGAGTACTCAATGGTGTAACAATATTGTAAATACCATGGTAACAGCCTATCAAAGACCTTGTAAGAAATATATGCTCTAAAGAAGATAATATTGTGTTGTATGCTGTTGTATGGCAACAGTAACTTTGTTTTATAACAATGCAGATATCATTGAGGTGCTAATTTTTGGTGTCAAATCAAGAAGTACGACAACAACAGCATTTACTGTAGAAGTTATAAATTGGTAGTTTCAAAGCTTAAATCATTTCTGTGCATGCAGTTTGTGCGGCCGTGCAGTATGACTGACATTTAGTGACCGCAGAGAAAATTACTCATCCAAAGCAGAATCTTATGAAGTAAGTGACGCTGATCGAGGGCCAAGCATGAAAAGTTAACCTCTCTCAGTTTGATGATGGATACTTGGCATGTTTCCAAGAATCTACAAATGTCAACATTAAAGTACTACTTCAAATTCTATCAACAGGATTCAAGTGTACATTTTTGTTAGCACGTTTCGTTTATTCCAACCAGCTTCACCAGATTTACACAAGCTCAATCCTCAAGTATGTATTATTAAATGTAAATTGTTTCATGTTTTACAAGTGTACCTATGTCATGAAGTCTTCTCTGCAAGGGCAGAGAAGACAATTTCCAGAGGGCCACCATTTCTGGAGCACTTTGCCAGATTCTTACATGCATGCCGTGTCGTAAGGATATTCAGAACTTGTCACCCAGGGTACTATGTGTGCATGTTTATGACATCATACAGGATGCAGGGTTTGTTTCTGTTGATGCTGTGATTATGTTACACATGTTCATTTGTCAAGGTCAACAAAATGTCATCTGTTAGATTTGCAATGTGTGATCTAACTGATCTAACTGCTAATATACATATCGCCATGTCCTGTAGATGTGCCTGCTTTTTATGATCAGCTTAGAGAAAATATGTCAAACCATTGATATTTCCATGTTAAACAGCATGTTAGATCATTTCCCGGGGATCATTTGCATCATCAGGGATGAATAGATGTTAGTTGTTAAATGCCCAGGACTACCAAATTTGTTGCTTGAATCTTTTTATTTGCCTTTTCACTTGATACCGTGAAGCAGAGAGTGCTAATTCTAGTATATATGTAGTTGTATGAGGAAGAATGGAATATACATGGGAGTTCCAAAGTAGATTGCAAGACTAGCAAACTAGACTGTGAAACTGGCAAACTAGGTTGTGAAACTAGCAAACTAGATTGCAAATCTAGCAAACTGGATTGCTGGATTGCAAATCTAGCAAACCAGATTGCAAATCTAGCAAACTGGATTGCAAATCTAGCAAACTGGATTGCAAATCTAGCAAACTAGATTGCAGATCTAGCAAACTGGATTGCAAATCTAGCATGATTAGCAAACTAGAGACTTGCAAGTCCACTACTTGCATCGATACTGGTGCCTTGATCACCAAATACAAATAGATTTGTCCAACCCTGATTTTCAATCAATTCGGCAATTATTTGTGTTTATATAAATGCTAGCTGACCCATGGTACTACTGAAATGGTCAGGTTCAAGGTCAAATTGTCAGACCTGGATAATTGATATCACCAAACCTGGATAATTGATATCACCAAACTTGGCAGATTTGGTGTCAGTGTTAGTTCCCATCGTTCATTTCAATGTATTTAAAGTTGTCACAAGTCTAATAATAATATTTATTGCTTGCTTGTAAATAAAGGATTTACGTCACATTTTGTAGCAATAAATATAAAGTAAAAATGTTTAAAAATAATAATAATAAACATATCTAGGTACCAAGTACTTAGTATATGATTTTGTCATTGTGAATATTCCATCCTATTTAACCCTTTCACCCCCAGTTCCCTGTGTACAGGTCCAACTTTACCATAGAAATCAATGGATTTGGGACAAACCAGGGTGGTGAAAGGGTTAAATGACATCATTTCGATGAAAACCAAATGACTCTGATGATAACAGTTGTGTAATAATTTGTCTATATAAAATGATGGCATTGGTCATAGAAACAGTTTGATGCTAACCAATGGGTTCTTTCTTTTCGGAAATTTCTAGCCAATCCCAAGGACAACGTATCATTTTCAGTTCAGCAGTCATCGCAGTGTGTGTATTAAATGTACGTAAGAGTTGTAAGAATAGAATGTCTGTTCAGCAAAACTGATTTTAATTGACCTTGTCAAGGAATACGCTGCCAATAGTTTGTCATTATCAGTGATTATTGTGTCTGTATCTAGTGTGATGACAACTATAGACTCACATTAGAGACACGGTAGGAGAGACTTTGCAAGATAGATCTATTGAACAACATGGCAGAGATGGTGTCTTTTTACATCATTACTACTTTTAAGCTTTACTATTTTTATTCATTTTATCCAAACATTTCCCGTATTGAATTACCATAACTTCCCAAGTATTAAGGTTGCTCATGTAATTACGTTTACAACGGATTATACATCAAGGTCCCATGTAACACAACATTTGACCAGAAAGAGACACAGCGACTTCTATTGCTGACTTGAAATGGATAAACAATTTTGTGTGTTTGTCTGTTTGTGAAAGCCACAATCATGTGCAAACTCCATGCTCATTGTGTAATCACAGAAATGCACAAACCAAATGGTTATCAGTAGATGTTTGAAATGCTAACAGTGATAGAGTTGGCTTGAGAGGTCAGGGGTCAGATCAACGTCGGGTTTATTTTTATCATCAGGACTGTTTATGCTTTTATTGAATCTGTAGGCTTAGGTCCAAACCACACAGTAATCCTCCTGTCACTAATAGAGTCAAATGTTTTGATAAGAATTAAACTATTTGCTGAAATTCTTTGTGTTGACACAGATAGTAGGTGAGGACAATATAGGATATTTTCATTTATGTATGGTAGGTACACAGACAGTGAAGAGATGTGACTTTTGAGAACACAAAATGATATGTGTTGATATGACTCAAGGAACAAAAAAAAATTGATGTTTGTACAGCTGGTAGACTTTCCTAATATTAATAGACATTTGAAAGTGACAGACACTATGATGTGGTGATTGCTGCAGGGAGACTACTACAGGACAACATACCATACTTCATAATGTCTGCCTTCAAAGTTTGCTATTCTTGTACTGGAGTACAGACTTATTGTTACTTGTGTGAGGATAACATTCCAGCATAAATCATTATGTTTGTATGTATGTACCAATATATGGGATATGATATATGCATCCTATTTGAATATCCTGTTTGAATATGCTGTACTTTTCTAGGTTCATAAATATTTTTCAAAACATCTTCTTATTAAGATCTGTCAGAATATTGAATTAAAGTCATGAGGGAAAGCAAAACCTTTTGAATGCAAGAATTAGATATTTATGCATGGAGAAAATTAAGAGTACCACATCAAAAAAAATATTAAAAGTCAAATGTCAGCCAAAAACTTTTCAAACAGTTTCTTAAAATAGTTGACTGATATTGATTTCAACCCAGGATATTGCAGTCTATGATTTAATAAACAAAGTTCACCTTTTGATCTCTGTGATTCTGATGTGTATACAAGTTTCACTGATACTGGATTCGCAGAAAAAAAATTATGTATGGGTTTACAAGGACTGAAATTTCTTGCTAAATTTATATCTTTGGAAAACAATCTAAAACAAAACAAACTAAAAGAAGAACAAAGGCATAACAATTCTTTGGGTAAAACATTTTAATTATGGTATCTTCTATGATTCTTTCCAAACTAGTTCACCATGAACCTTCCAGGGTTTGTCCTTTACTGTATTTACAGTATATATGTGTAAATAGAAATATAGTTGACCAGTGCTCAGAAATGAAAAAACCAAACATTTATATCTGAAAATGTACGGCTAGTCCAACTGATTGCAAAAACTGACAAACCATATGGCAACAGGAACACACTGCAGATGCTGTTAGTTTTTCAGTATTTTTAAACGTTTTACAAAATAGCTGAAACTATCACTTTTACATTCCAAGTATTTATTCTGCAGTGTTTAGATAACGTATTCACAAATGTGGAGGAAATGATTTACAGGATACAGATCTTACAGATCTTGTAGATGTTTGCATCATGTTAGCTGTGGTGTTTTTTCAACTTGCATTTTACCAGTGAAAGTTGAGGTTAAAATATAGAAACATGGTGTGTTTAAAATTAGAAATATTTTATTGCCCATGCACTTCATGCATATACCAAATAACAAAATAAATATGATACAAATTTGATCCCCAACCTATAAAACTGAAACTCAGTCTCTAAATTTTTTTGGATTTTGTTTTTATTTAATAATTTGATCATGTATCCTGTGCTTGAATATATTTGTTTTATCAATCAAAGTAATTAAAATATTGTCGTGGTGATTTGGCAAAAACGTATCAACCCAAAGTGAGTCGTATACCGCAGTCAAATTGCATTGTTGCTATTCACAGTAAGTCCACAGTATTTGAATTTATCCTTTCATCTTCCAACAAACACAATAACTGTAAGATTGTGAGTTTGGTAAGTCCTGGGTCAACACTGTTGCTACACTGGCCAAGTCATTACAGATTGCGATGGGGTATTTCATGAAAGCTGTGTGCTGTGTTGCCCCCAAGATATGTCAAAGGTCAACATGAGATTTAAGTCAACTCATTTTGTGGGAAGGACGCCCAATCAAACTTCCTCTAGAGTGTTTGTGTCTGGATTTACAAGATTTATTGGAATGATTAGGCATTTTTAGCCGTGGTAATCCGCATAGCAAATGGAATGAAGTGCTGTGTATCCATTGTGAAATATTGGATTGAAAAGACATGCTGTTACACACACTAGTGGGTTGTAGAGAACAGCTTTATTGGTTTAAAGTCTGTACCATGCATGGATACACGATAGTCGGTGTTGTCTGCCAAGATAAGGATGACATCATCGTGTACTTGTACCAAGATTTCCGATTCATCCATTGTCAATTTCCATGATATATGAATTCAGTCTCCTTGCTGTCAGTACAAATTTGTCAAAATGAAATAATGCAAAATAAAATAAAGAATAAAAAGAAAACAAAAGCACAATAGAAATTAGATTCCATAATTATAACAATTTATTTGCTAAAAATCAGTGTATCACAGTGTTTTTGTTGAAAGTGGTACCTGGTAAATTTTACTAAGGGATCTCCAGTCAAGTTAACAGGGTTGCCCTTGGTATAACAATGTAGTCATATTACATTTAAGGGTCATTAGGAATGCTACCTGGTTCCCAGGCAATATACTTTCTATATTCAAAGGCAATATACTTTCTATATTCCCAGGCAATATACTTTCTATATTCAAAGGCAATATACTTTTTATATTCCCAGGCAATATACTTTCTATATTCCCAAGCAATATACTTTCTAAATTCAAAGGCAATATAATTTCTATATTCCCAAGCAATATACTTTCTATATTCAAAGGCAATATACTTTCTATATTCCCAGGCAATATACTTTCTATATTCCCCAGCAATATACTTTCTATATTCAAAGGCAATATACTTAGTATATTCCCAGGCAATATACTTTCTATATTCAAAGGCAATATACTTTCTATATTCCCCAGCAATATACTTTCTATATTCAAAGGCAATATACTTTCTATATTCCCAAGCAATATACTTTCTATGTTCCCAGGCCATAAACCTTCTACATTCAAAAAGCTCAACAAAAATATTGTGACATAATACAATTATTATTTACTGAATTGTATTAGAGCAACAGATAAGTGCGATGTGTTGTCAGTTTACTGATGAAAAGTATTGACATCATTATCCCTGGAAAAGTATAAAAATTCATGGAAAAGTATAATAAGTCAGTGGATGTACTCTTATACGGTAGGATGCTATATGGTCTAAAATATTAGTTCATAAATTTTCTTCTGCCGTCCAAGGTTTGGCATTTTGCAAGTGTCTCCAAACAATTACCAGTTTTAAACTCTGACCATGTGAAATTCTAGTGTCACAGAAAACAACACCGTAAACTCTGACCATGTGAAATTCTAGTGTCACAGAAAACAACACCGTAAACTCTGACCATGTGAAATTCTAGTGTCACAGAAAACAACACCGTAAACTCTGACCATGTGAAATTCTAGTGTGACAGAAAACAACACCGTAAACTCTGACCATGTGAAATTCTAGTGTCCGGGAAATGTTGTTTAATACCGACTGAGCTTTGCTTTTGACTCAAGCCTTCGGCAGAACATAATTTTTTTCCAAATCTTGTCACTTGGTGTTCATGTGAATATTAGGTTTTGCAAATGTGGCAGCAAAAAATATTACGTTAGCATTATAGCAATGCATATGTTGATCTCGGTGTTCTCCATACGTTTTAACAACCTCTTGCCAAGATCTATTTTTCAGTCCTTTAAATCCAATCAGCACTGATAGATACAATAGTTACCACCCATTATCAGACTGATTATGTTGTGCTTTAGCCTGCATGTTTATACAAGAGGTTTGAAGTACCATACAGCACATGTATATGAAAGAACAGGGGGTGTCACACCTATTTAAATGTGTGTCTATAAGGAGTTGCTGAGTTAGAGCAGGGGGTGTCAGTCTATGAGGTTTTGACCCGATCCTCAATATGAGATACTTGTACAGTGTATGTGTTGGAGATAGTCTTAAATGCCTTCTGGAACAATGAACATTAGCATATCTTATTCTATTCAAATGTTTTTTGTGATGTGAATATCTAAATTCAGATGGAAGCTTTATGAATTTTTTTGCAAATCAGTCTGGAATAACAAACGCATTTTGTTCTGAATAAAAAACACTCCAGGCAGCAAAATCAACAAATAATTTAAACTGAACTTGAAATTTGTAAAAAGTCATGGATGTGTTCCAGAAAAATCCTGGCATTGAAAACAAATTTAGTTGAATCTTTTGCACAATGCATGGCATAATAACCATACTTTGAGAAAATTTGACTTGTATTGCTACATTGTTGTCAATTTGTAGCTCTGTTTATTACTAGGAACACAAGCTGATAATTCAAAGTTATTGATTGTCAGTTACTAAGTACTGTAGTCATGGCTTGCAGTATATATGCAAATCTGTAATTACTGGTTATATTCATAAGTAATTCAATTTATTTTGTGATTGTTTATACCAGTGATTGATTTATTGCCAAATTTGGTTTTAACCAGTGATACATGTATGTTATGCCAAAACAAACACTACATGCATTCTAATGAACATTTCATTGCACGTTGTAGATTTTTAGTGCAACTTTCCTTCCTGATTTGCTGCATATATTTTTCACAACTACCGCTACCGCCCAAAGAAAGGTGTGTTGTGGTAAAGTTGAAAAACCCAAAAGTTGCAAAAATGGTTGAGCACAAAGTTGCAAAGTTATGGCGTGGCTTCCATGGAAGATGCAGTCTCAATGAGGCATTAGTAACATTTCAAATTGAGTTCCGGGAACATTTCCACAGTTTTCTGTTGTAATTTTTTTCTTATAATGAACAGTTGTTTGCAAATGTTTGTACCACCTTGGTAATCACAGGTCCTTCTATGTCAGTTGTAGTATTAGTATAGCCACTAATAAAATATTACAGATTTTGTAAGTCTTCCAAAGCTGTGCATGTGATAAGCAGATCCTGGACACCAATGCACACAGAATACACACAGAGATGTACAAGGGTTATCATAGTTTTGAAGGGTGCAGTTGATATTCTTGAAAGCATCTTGTGAGAGTACTTGCATGTGTTTGAGAAGAAATCTTTCACAGAGCATGATCTTGAAGACTGGCAACATCACGAGGGTGTGACAGTCATCTGGCTGTTCAGAGTTTGATGTGTACTCGATATTGTCATCTGATGTGTGCTCAAAATTGTCTGATCTGTCTGATGTGTACCTAACATTGTCGCCATGTGGCCCCAAACAGAAGATTGAAGTTGCGGTATCTAAGGTGATTTTTAAATGTTTTTACATGGAGCTCAAGTCAAATGTCTGACATTAAAAAATCTGTCACATGCAAGCATGCATGTGTAGGGTAAATGTATGCTGTGTGTAGGGTAAATGTATGCTGTGTGTAGGGTAAATGTATGCTGTGGGAAATGTCATGTCGTTAGATAGAACAGTATTGTAGCCATCATTGGAAACTATTTGTCATTTAGAGTTGATTCAATCCACCAGGTCCAAGGTACAGCACAGTAAAATATAGATATTGCAATATATGTAGACATTGCTAAATTGAAAGTGGCTAACAATAATGCAATGTGGTTAAATTTTTAATCTTAAATGTGATGTGTGTATGAGTCACAATTTTGTAGCTGGAGACATCTTGAATTTTTCCTGTCTCCATCCTAAGCTGGTGTAGACTTTCTGTAAATGTTTGTCAAATTATTATATACATCTATGTGAACTGATTCCGATGTTATTTTTAATTTGTGGAAACATAGGACTATTCATTATTAACTCAGTAATTGTGTGTATGTTTTGCATTTTTCGTTTCATATGTTTTTGTCTTTTTAATATGTAAATTAGCCTTAAACCAATAAAAAATAATTATAATAATAACAACAACATTAACAATAATAATAAAATAATTATAATGTAAAATGAAGTTGTGTTAGATCCAGCATATTTGTGTTTTAAATAGAAAGTTACTGAATATGATAAGGTCAACTTTGCTGTAAATTACTCTTTGGAATAAAATTATCTTCACTGCAGTGTTCAAATACAGCAAAAATTTTCCTTTGAAAAGGAGTTTAGCTTGTAAGTAATCAGATTTCAGATAAATTCTCAGAACCGAGATGGTAGCTAGGCAACCAGATTACTGCCTTGTGTATTTTTGTTTAGTTGTACGTAACAATAGCACCTTGCTGTGACAAGAATTTCTCAACAATACTGTTGTAAATACCAATGTACGGGGTAAACCTTACATTTTTGTCAGGTCTATCAACAACAGAAACAGTACCCAACCTCACATCTGTCATAACTGTGTGTATTCTTAGCAGATTTACAAGCTTCATTATACGAGACACATCACTTTGGCAGTCCCGGCAACTGTGTTTTCCTTGAGTTTCTGGGTAACAATGTAGACAGTACCCTGGATGGATCAATTTTGGCAACGTTTTGTACCTGAAATCCTTTTGTCACTTCCATCCGTGTTTGTTTTTCCAGACCCTTGACTGTGTTTCCTTTTCCCACGTATCCCTACAAACTTCAAAGACTGTGTGTACTATCCGTACAAACCTCAATCACTGTGTATAGTGTCAGCGTTGACTTGCATAATACCATTTGATGTGTACTTAGTGGTGTTGTAGACATAAAATCTCTTACCAGGCTTCACCATTCAGGCAGAACGCTGACATTTCCGCCCGCAAACACAGCTTTCCATCAGCTGCTTTTAGTGATTATTGGATTTGTGTCACAAGTCTATCATCATTTGTGTTGCACTATGATTCACTACATTGCAGCTTTAAAAGGTACAAAATGCTAGTGTCGTTGACTTCTTACATTAATTGCTTCAAATAGTCCTCTGTGTTCCACAGTTTTCTATTAAAAGTAAACGCTAGCATTTAAGCCACGTACATGTCAAATCAGTTGTTAAGGTAGTATGCGCCTAACCGAAATTTACCCCAAGGAATCTTAAAACCATTCACTTTCAAAATCAAGAATAAAATTGGGGGTCACCGTGCAAATTTTGGTAACTAGAGAAACAAATTACCCAAGATTTACCGATATTTGAAATTCAAAATGGCCGCCATCCCTGTGTTAACTCTATGGAGAAAAGTAAAATTTTTGATTGAAATTCAAAATGGCGGCCATCCCTGTGTTAACTCTATGAAGAAAAATAAAATTTTTGATTTCCAACAAAGCTAAGCAAGTGAAACTTTTTTTTACTCAAAAGGCTTCAAAATGAACCCCTACAAGTGGTAGATCTGAAAAGAATTGAAAAAGTTACAGAGTCTAAATATCTGTCCCAAGGTGCATTCTTTGTTAATTTGCCGTCCAATCACATTTGCCAACATTGTTATATAGCAGGTGTTATGCAGATTTATATGTATATTACATGACTTGGTACTTGTAAAGGTGATTATAGATTTTTACTCTGTGTGAAGAATGTGTAACATGCAAACTTCATGATAAAGAATTAATTTGAACTAAAATGCATGCCAAAACAGTAATCTTCTTTAATCTGTATGTATTAATATTAATCCCAAAACTTTAATTTGGAGTGACACAGCCCAAATATATATTTGTGTTTGTTAGTCTTATTTCCCTGTAACATTGCAATACTCTGTCATACAAAATGTAAGCTTTGAAACGTATATTGATCACATGAATACATGTATGAGAAAAACCTTGCACCAAATCCAAGTCCACATAATGCACAGAGTTGCATGACATCATTCTGACTCATCTTGGTGTAAGCAATGCTAACAAAATATTTAACATTTCATTTCAAGATTACAGAGATAAATTTGCATGTTACAAAATTCATTTATTACTTTTGTGAGGTTGATAATGCATTCTGGATATTGTCAGGAAATGTAGTCAGTCAAGACATTTTTAAGAGTTCCAATTCATGTCAAGATTTTCATTTTCTTCCTAGTTCTTGCTGTCAGTATGTTACTATGGTAACCAAAGCCAGACATATGTCTGCCACAATGTACTGATGGAATCCATGTAACAATGTACTGATGGCAACCTAAGGTGCTGCAATTCATAATCTTGGCTGTCTGTCAGCATTATTATTTAAATAAATGTTCAGAAATGTAGGATGAAAAAGAGATACATGGATATCACACAAAATAGTAGTCTTTCTACAGGGATAAGCTGCTGTTTATGTCATTTTTATCCCCTGTGCAAAAAAATTATGGTTACCCATATTGGTTTTTATGCAAATGAGAATCTTGATGTTCAAACTATCAACCTATCATGGTGAAGGCATTGAATTGACCTTTGACCCTGACAAAATATTTCAGCCATGTTTGTGCTGGGCAGGCAGCTGTGATTTGCATCAGTATGCTGATGATATCATGCACCATGTACAAATTGTAAATGAGCAGTTCTGACACTATAATGTCCAATCGATAGGTGTACCAACCAACAAAAGCAAAATACAAAATAAGAATTTGTGTTAACTGTACTCTGGCCGATTCTAAAAATAAGCTTTAGAATTTAAGTTGTAATAAGTAGTCTGTTTTCTTACATGCAGTTGCCAGTGAGAGTATGATTGTGACTGATAAGACAAGTTGTGATACCATCTTTGATAGATGATAGTGAAGCCCAATGTCTGGAAAAGAATAATTTGGACAAAAAAATGCAAAGCTTTCAATACTATGAGTCCTTCTAGCAGGTTTATAAGCAACTGAAATAAAGAAGGGATATTAATAACATTTAATCAAATATCACTTGAGATTTAAGGATGAGCACAGAAATTTGGAGAATATAACTTCAGTAACTGTTCATACTGTACTATGAAAGAAAGAAATTTTAAAGGAAAGTGATATGAGATAAAATATAAAACATGATCATGCAAATCGATAAACTCATTATTTTGTTATACCTGCTGAATGCTATGTGGCTTCCTATACTCTATCACATTTACAGTATTTTATCACATATATTTTACAGTATAATATATTATCATTTATATTTGACACAACATACTGCACACTGTCCCACATATTTGACATTATAACATATACTTTTACAAAATAATAACAAACAGTTCATATACACAGTAACAAAAATTATTATTCCTACATTGTTAAGAATTTTTTATTCAAGGGCAAAATAATGTATCTACATTGTAATGTAACAGTTTGTGATGTGTAGCAGACATTCCTCTACAGTGTAAAAGTAACAATTTTATCAAAAAGAATACAGGAGAATTAATGGCCGTTTGGCAACTCACAAGTTTCCTGTGGTATTACTAATATCAGAAAAACAATGAAAACTGACACATACTGTATAATGATGAAAGCAACCTGTTTAATTACTGTGTGGCGGATGATTAGCACAAATAAAATTATAAAATTGTTAGAAGATGGTACATATTAATATTATTCCTGTCATGGAACTTCAATGCTACATGTGTTTGTTTTGAAATATGATAAAAGAATATGACAGAAATCATAAAATTGTCAATGTAATGTAAAAGTTCAATAAATGGTACCAGTGGAAAAAAGTGATGCACATTGTTGATGAAGGCAGTTGCTATGATGTGTGACAATATAGGGTTCATAAAATTTAATATTTTCTTCCCATCAATATGGAATACAAAGGACAAGTGAATTTGTATGAGTTTTTGCAAATATTCTTGGCAGCTTGCCAATATCTATCTGTACAGTATACTTGACCTCTGTATTCTGAAGGTCATCTCTCAGACAATATGTTAATATGTCTGTTTACCTTATTAATGTTCCCTATATTAATACTGTATTTGTAAGCCACACTTTTTTGTCATATTTTCTCATGAAATTAAAGGTTCTTTCCTTTACATGTTTGAAAGAAATATGAAAGCAAGAGCAGTAAAATGTAAATTTTCACAGAGCATGTTAGCTTTTTAACTCCCATGTACCTCTAGATGGTACATTTGCAGTAATTCTTGTTTGATTCAAAGTCACTGATGCGTATCAAAGAGTTTCTTCCTTGAAATATTTAATACATATCATTGTTTCATTTGAACTTTGCTTTTGTCCCAGGTACATTTTTACCAAAACTTTAGAATAGAACCAACCATATTTTCCAGCACTTGATAGACCAAGAAAACCCACGCACATACGTTAATTCTCAAAAAGCTGTAAATGCAGAAAATTAGGAACAGAAAATGTGAAATGTTTAAAAATTAAAGAAAATTGTTCACAAATTTAGAAGAAACAATGAGAGCATTAGAGATCCAAGTATTAAATTAGACAGTGTTGTCTCCAGAGTGTACATGGATCAGTCCACAGCTCACTGAAGAAAACCAGTTTTGTACATGAAATGACAATCTCTAGCTCACTGTAGAAAAGCATAGATGAAATGACAATCCCAAGCTCACTATAGAAAACCAGTTTTGTACATGAAATGACAATCTCTAGCTCACTGTAGAAAAGCATAGATGAAATGACAATCCCAAGCTCACTATAGAAAACCAGTTTTGTACATGAAATGACAATCCCTAGCTCACTGCTGAAAACCATAGATGAAATGACAATCCCTAGCTCACTGCAGAAAACCATAGATGAAATGACAATCCCTAGCTCACTGTAGAAAACCATAGATGAAATGACAATCCCTAGCTCACTGCAGAAAACCATAGATGAAATGACAATCTGTAGCTCACTGTAGAAAAGCATAGATGAAATGACAATCCCTAGCTCACTATAGAAAAGCATAGATAAGTAAGTAAGTAGTTTATTGCGTTTCAAGGCCTTGGGCCCAAATGCAAGGAGAACACCTAGCTCTCAATAAAGTTATCCATCACACAAGTACAGACATGAAATAAATAATACAATATTTACAAAATACTCACAAAAATAAATTGAAGATTAAATTCTTCATACTAATAGTTGCAAATGGCTGCTGTTTTCACAGCCATGGCGAAAAGCATAGATGAAATGACAATCCCTAGCTCACTGTAGAAAACCATAGATGAAATGACAATCCCTAGCTCACTGCAGAAAACCATAGATGAAATGACAATCCCTAGCTCACTATAGAAAACCAGTTTTGTACATGAAATGACAATCCCTAGCTCACTGTAGAAAACCATAGATGAAATTACAATCCCTAGCTCACTGTGGAAAAGCATAGATGAAACGACAATCCCTAGCTCACTGTAGAAAAGCATAGATGAAATGACAAAAGATTCATTATTACCCATTGGTTTATCAGATGTAACTTAGAACCCTCAGGAGTGTTTCTCAGCTTTCTGTCAATCAAATCTGTCAATCTCAGTCAGTTGTTTTAAGTTTCCAAAACAGTCAGGATAACGATGACATCATCCATCTATGTGTGAGAGACTGATACTGCTATTCACCGTCTCCTAAAACAGTTTTTATTGATGACATATACCGCATAGGTTGAGGCAAAGTCAGCTCTGTCAAAATTACATCTATAATTTGTGTTCAATCCTGAATGCTTTTTTAGCCTTTTACATCATTGTATTACAAGGAGCATATCGTACCTATTTTATAAGGAAAATCATTTTTCAAAAGTTTTCTAATTTAAAATGTTTTTATCTCTGTGTACACAGAGTATGATTGTGGAACTTCAAAGTTCAACTGTGTTTGAGGATTGTAAAAAAGTGTGTTTGGTTTAATCCTTGCAGGCTGTCTTTGGCTATCATTGATTACTGTAACAGATAAGATAAGTAATGACTACATTCTAAAATGGAAAAATGAAGTTAATGCAGAAAAGACATCATCAGGAGAGAATAACAAATTACGCATTTATAGAAAGTTTAAAACAGATTTTAAAATGGAAAAGTATTTAAGCTGTATCAAGGATAAAAATGACAGAAAATACATTACCAAGCTGAGAATAAGTGACCATAATCTGATGATTGAGAAAGGTAGACACATGAGACCAAAACTAAAAGCTGAGGACAGAATTTGTAATAGGTGTGATACTAACTCAGTTGAAGACGAATTTCATTATATCATGTGTTGTCCATGTCATACACAATCACGACAAAAATTTAGACTCGATAGCAGTCAACAATGAAAACTTCAACAACTGGGATTTGCAAGCCAAATTTTGCTACATAATGAGCAATACAGATAGCATGATATACCTCACAACATTTATCCAAGAAACAGATGTTTTTTAAGATTACCCAACATTTCATATTCTCCATAAAGTTATATCTTATATTTATATATATATATATATATATATATTTATTATTTTTTGATAAGTATCCTTTTCTTATTTTTGTAGTATTAGTTCTTGACTATGTTCACCTTTGAGGGAATAATGTCAATAAAGTTATTATTGTATTGTATTGTACTGTATGTTGCATATCTGCTGTATGCTGACTTCATTGTCTGTATGTGACATGTCTGTTTGTGAGTGGAATCATTTAGGGTGTTCGTGCATGTGTTACCATCTCAGTGTCAACAGTTGATATCCATCATCAAGTCTCTAGTAATCAGTCTGTGCATTCAACTATCCATCTTCAGGATACAATGACTGTGTCATCTTCATATATTGTCATTTGTCTTACCTTACCTTACCCTACCCTACCCTACCCTACCTTACCCTACCCTACCCTACCCTACCCTACCCTACCCTACCCTACCCTACCCTACCCTACCCTACCCTACCCTACCCTACCCTACTCTGTCTTCCATCATCCAGCCTACCAGCCCTTCCATCATTCATCTCTGCCTATCCTACCCTCCATCACTCATGTGTACTTTTACTTCTTTGTCCTGTTAATTTTTGATCTATTTTATGATCTTTTTACATTTATTACTACTGCACATACAATTGTGTGATTTGTCTACCCTATCCAGGTTGTCCCAATTCCCATAACACATTCCCAATTCATTTGATCTTCTCTTGAAACACAATGTCAAACTTTTATCTCTCCTTGGAGAATACCAACAAACCAAACAACCTACCATCCATCCATCCATCCATCCATCCATCCATCCATCCACCCATCCATCCATCCATCAATATCCAATGTCCATATATCCATTCATCCATCCATCCATGCATCATCTTTGCTTCCATTCATCCATACATTTTCCTAACCGTCCAGTATCCAGTCAGAGCTATGGCGCTGTCCTTCAGTCAAACACATTAAAATGTAGATGAGTGTATACAAGTAGCACAAAAGCAAACAGTGGAACAGTAAACCTAGAAAGGTGCAAAAAACTGTGCCAGAAAATGTAGAAACAGAAATAAGTGCAATTACGGGAAACTGATCAGTTCTACTAAAAGTTTATGAATGGGATAATAACAATTGATGTTTGTAGCTAGAAGCAGAAATCACCATGCCCTAGGTGAAGTTTGGACTCTCTAATTTTGTTTTACTATAAAACTAATGTTCCCACAGGCTCTAAGACAATTTGTAGCGAGCAAATTACTCAGCGTGTCTCATAATTTGCCCCTTGAGAATCACAGCAGCATTATCTGAAACCTGGCAGTGTGCGGTGAAATTTAACAGAGTTCTATACTGGCTAATTTACCATCAAGACGGCCACGTAATGTTGAACCTAAAGCTGTCATGCCATTCCTATAAAACTACAAGATTGGCAATTTGACTTGGTTTTGAATAAATGGGAATTACAGGTGCGTCAAATGTCAAATTTTGTGCTTTCAGTGTAAAATATATGGAAACTTGCAACATTTATCAGGACATTGCCACATCTCGTCATGCGTGACAGCTTCACATTGTGCGTGACATCTTCATATAAATATCTGACAATATGGCAAATGACACCCCTTCAGTCTAAATTTTGAATCGCCACGTTTCTAATGTGATATTTTATGTCCTGTGCAACACTGGATCTCAAATTTACTGTTCAATAGATTTACGTTAGCAGCAGATCACACTTAACCCGATCAGAATTGTAGAGATATTGTGACTATACAAAAACCCAAATGGGAGATTTTATGCAAGACTCGATAGAAAACATTTTAAGTTGTTGTCTATTCAGCTACATTCTTGTATTGTGCAGTTTTTGGCCGATAATTCACCACAAGCCTCACTTTAATGTTTGAACTGCTTTATTAGTCCCCACGGACACCGTCCGGGGGGACTTATAGGTTTGGTCATGTCCGTGCGTGTGTGCGTGCGTCCGTGCGTCCGTGCGTGCGTGCGTCCGTCCGTCCGTCCGTCCGTTCACGCAGATATCTCAGAGATGCCTGAAGCGATTTCATTCAAACTTGGTACAAGGATTACTTCATATGTCATACAGATGCACGTCGATTTGTTTTGTGATACGATCCAATATGGCTGCCAGGCGGCCATTTTATTACGATTTTTTCATGTACAGAGCCATAATTCAGGCATGTTTCAACTGATTTTATTCAAAGTTGGTACAAGGACATTGACCAGTGTCATAGATATGCACATCGATTCTTTTTGTGATACGATCCAATATGGCCGCCCTGCGGCCATTTTGTTACGATTTTTTCATGTACAGAGCCATAACTCAGGCATATCTCAACCAATTTCATTCAAAATTGGTACAAGGACATTGACCTATGTCATACATATGCACGTCAATTTGTTTTGTGATACGATCCAATATGGCCGCCAGGCGGCCATTTTATTACGATTTTTTCATGTACAGAGCCATAACTCAGGCATGTTTCAACAGATTTTATTCAAAGTTGGTACAAGGACATTGACCAATGTCATAGCTATGCACATCACTTTGTTTTGTGATACGATCCAATATGGCCGCCAGGCGGCCATTTTGTTACGATTGTTTCATGTACAGAGCCATAACTCAGGCATATCTCAACCAATTTCATTCAAAATTGGTACAAGGACATTGACCTATGTCATACATATGCACATTGATTTGTTTTGTGATACGATCCAATATGGCCGCCAGGCGGCCATTTTGTTACGATTTTTTCATGTACAGAGCCATAACTCAGGCATATCTCAACCGATTTTATTCAAAGTTGGTACAAGGACATTGACCTATGTCATACATATGCACCTCAATTTGTTTTGTGATACGATCCAATATGGCCGCCAGGCGGCCATTTTATTACGATTTTTTCATGTACAGAGCCATAACTCAGGCATGTTTCAACCGATTTTATTCAAAGTTGGTACAAGGACATTGACCAATGTTATAGCTATGCACATCACTTTGTTTTGTCATACGATCCAATATGGCCGCCATGCGGCCATTTTGTTACGATTTTTTTATGTACAGAGCCATAACTCAGGCATATCTCAACCAATTTCATTCAAAATTGGTACAAGGACATTGACCTATGTCATACATATGCACATTGATTTGTTTTGTGATACGATCCAATATGGCCGCCAGCAGGCGGCCATTTTATTACGATTTTTCATGTACAGAGTCATAACTCAGGCATGTTTCTACAGATTTTATTCAAAGTTGGTACAAGGACATTGACCAATGTCATAGCTATACACATCAATTTGTTTTGTGATACGATCCAATATGGCCGCCATGCGGCCATTTTGTTACGATTTTTTCATGTACAGAGCCATAACTCAGGCATATCTCAACCAATTTTATTCAAACTTGGTACAAGGACATTGACCTATGTCATACATATGCACATTGATTTGTTTTGTGATTCGATCCAATATGGCCACCATGTGGCCATTTTATTATGATTTTTTCATCTCCTGAACTACAACTCAGACATGTATCAAGCGAATTTATTCAAAAGTATTTTTATCACAGACCTAATGAAGAGGACTCTATCCTCTCTGAGGACCTGTAATCAAAGCACCCATTAACAAGTGGGGACTGTGTCATCAACGATGACTTGTTTCATCAGAACTTGTCTGTCTGTCTGTCTGTCTGTCTGTCTGTCTGTCTGTCTGTATATCTGTCTACATGTATTTGTCATTGTCTGTCTGTCTGTCTGTCTGTCTGTCTTGTCTCTGTTCCCTGTCTGTTGATATGCCTCTGAGTCAGACACTTGGATCAAAACTTTCACAATTCTTTTCTGATGAGGACTCATTTTGAAACCTTTGAAGCAATGAAACATTTATTGTCTTGTTTTTGTGAAAATTAAATACTTAATTTTCCCCATGGAGTTTAGAGCCCTTTTTCAAGGGAGAGGTGGTATTAAAGTGTCCTTGAGGAAAGTATTTGCAAAAATTTAAAACTGACTGTTGACAAGCATATTACAAAGCCATTGTTTGACCTTGTGTTGTACCTTGCTTGGATTTGTACATTCAGTAAAATCTCAGAAAGATTGGAAAGTGTGGCATTCTTCAGGAAGAGGATATAGAAACTTTGTAATCCTTGGTAGTTTGATGGTTCTCATTAAAAAGATATGAAGCTTACAAGCCGGTCACGACATGGACTACTCATTAAATTCCTTGCAGTGACTAATGTAACTTTTGTACGACATCAAATCTTGTATTATTCTGATCAAACTGGAAGCAATCAAGGCAAGCCTGTCATCTTATTGATTTCCTATAGGTGGCAGTTAGCATGTCTGAAATTAAGGTTTTCTTGCCTGTCCCATTGACATCTATGGATGACAATCTAGTCTATGGTCTGTGATGCTTTCCAAGGTATCACTGAAGTCTCTTCTTTGAATCTTTGAATGTCAAAGTAACAGCGTTGACTGTTGAATGACAACATTGTAGCGACCTTTGACCTCTCTCTGGTGTGTTGCCATTGGCCAATAGCCCAGCATAGAGACCACTGTCATTTCATTTATTTGCAAAGGCTGATAATGCGACACAAATGTCTGTAACCATCTCAACTACCCACTGGCCATGTGTTGTGAGAACACAGACACAAATGTCTGTAACCATCTCAACTACCCACTGGCCATGTGTTGTGAGAACATAGACACAAATGTCTGTAACCATCTCAACTACCCACTGGCTATGTGTTGTGAGAAGACAGACACAAATGTCTGTAACCATCTCAACTACCCACTGGCCATGTGTTATGAGAACATAGACACAAATGTCTGTAACCATCTCAACTACCCATTGGCCATGTGTTGTGAGAAGACAGACACAAATGTCTGTAACCATCTCAACTACCCACTGGCCATGTGTTGTGAGAAGACAGACACAAATGTCTGTAACCATCTCAACTACCCACTGGCCATGTGTTGTGAGAACACAGACATGGTATATCGGTTCTCTACACTGATAGGCTGTGTATCTTCTTACACCATCATTTAGGAAGTCAGATAGGACACACACTGATGAATGGAAAATTTAACCTTTCACCCTTTCCCCGTAATGTTAAGATACAACCATATCATTAAAACAATAGGCTTGCACCAAATTTTGGTGGTTTAAAAGGAGCTAGAGTCTTACAAATTCTTATTACACTTGGCAGGTCACATGTTTGTATTTATTTATTTCTTTATTACTTTCTTTTTTTCTTTCTTTATTCATTTATGCAATAAAGTTATTGTTAGGTATGTACTAAGGTAGGTGGGTGGATGGGTAGGTAGGAAGGTTGATTTGTCAGTGGGTCTGTAGGTTGGTAGTTAGGGAGTTACATGTACTCATCACCATGGAAACCTGTAACATGAGTAGTACCCGTTATATGAGTATAAGTAATCTTTTGCTACTAATACCTTCCACAGAGCAATGCTTGGAGAAAGTACTCTGTTTTGATTGCTGACTTTTTAGCTACATGATGATGAGTAGATATTGTAGGTTGTAGGTTCAAATAAGATTATTATATTTTCTACCTTGGATGGATAGCTTTGAGATCATTGAAATACTAAATATCACATTTTTATATTGCTATGGAAGGATGTTTTGTAAATTTAGGAAAAACAACATCACAGTCAGTGGTAGCTGTTACATGTTTTGCTCTAGGCAAATGCAAGATCTTCTGTGGAATGTACAAAAGAATCTCTTAGCCAATTGATGTCTATAACAGGTATACATCGGTAGTTCGTTGACCCATTCCTGTCTGGTAGCCGATACTTGCTAAGTTTCAAACTATGAAAAGATGTTGAATATTTTAGAACCAATTTGCATTTTCAGTGTT
Source organism: Ptychodera flava (assembly GCF_041260155.1). Lineage (NCBI taxonomy): Eukaryota > Metazoa > Hemichordata > Enteropneusta > Ptychoderidae > Ptychodera > Ptychodera flava. The sequence goes on along the minus strand of NC_091929.1, from coordinate 47,876,398 downwards.
AACATGATTTGTTACCTCTATAGATCCAAATTTTCATCAGAAAGGTGTGTTTTTAGAGGTTACTTGTCAACCACATCTTCAAGGTCCCTAGAATTGCATTAATAGTCAAACACAGCTTTGTATGATGTAAACGGCATGTCAGTATTTTCTCAGTTCCTCAGGTACAAAGGAGAAATTCTGAATACACCATAAATCAAAGTTACTTTTTGTGTGGTTTATGCAAGAAGTGGCTAACAGATTATAGCTTGTCTTTAAATACAGCATTGAGTGGTATACTGGTACTATACTGCAATGGAAATGACAGAGGCATTGTTTTTCACAGCATCCCTCTTTTGAAGTTGTCTGCCATCGGCTAAATAAGAATTAAGTATCGTGTTTGTCATGGTGTGGTTTTGTATCGATGTAGCTATTTCTGTTACAACATGAAGATCCGGTCAAAAGTGTTAAATGCTATTAAAAATGTTCAAACAAATGTGTTTTCAGAAAAGAAATTAGATTCAAACAGACTTTAAGTAGAGGTGGTTGCAGCTTTTCATGTTGTAAGGTTGTTGAAATTCTGAGTAATCCCGATAAAGCGTTTGATAATGTCCTGGGTGATAGCGTGCTGCTTGCAGCAACAAAAGGATTTCATCTGGGATTGTCAACACCGTCAAATCTTCATTTGAAGGCAGTCAGCTACGATAAACGATATATGCATGAGTGCGTCACACATTGTCACCTTGTTTCGAAATCAGTGCTGTTGTAGAGTAGTTTATACTCCTCAGCAACCCTAATAATCTTACCCCACCCTGTGCATTGGTATAGCCCAATCGTATCAATTACTTCAGAACAAAGGCAGGACTGGCCCACTTTTAAATTAGGGTGAACAGGATGAAATGCAGGGACACAGGCCGTACAACTGTTGTATTCTTTCACCTCAACTTTTATCAGTTCACATGTGTAAGTCTGACCAATTTTATCAGGTTGTACATGTAGGCCTAAGCTTTTTTCACTTCATGGGCAGAAATCTGACCAAACTGTTGAAGCTGATTATGGCTTGCATTTCAGTATGCTAGTGAAATGTTTATATGTAGGACTTGTATTTGAAGGTAAAGATATATCCATTGCTGTCACAGTATTTCCTGACATTTCTTGGTTTTTGATTTGAAATAGAAAACGGAATGTGTGCAACTGTTTTCAACTGATGGACTTTCAAATTCTGACGTGATGTGTCACATCAATTTTATCAGAAATGGAAAAAAATCACAAGGAATAAGATTGAAAATAATCCCTATTAACCATATATGGTAAAATGGTATGCAAATCTACATTGAAAATAATTCCTATTGACTATATATGGTAACATATGTAAATCTGCACTGAAAGTAATTCCTGCCAACCGTATATGGTAATATGGTATGCAAATCTACGTTGAAAATAATTCCTATTAACTGTAAATGGTAGCATATATAAATCTACATGGAAAGTAATTCCTATTGACCATATATGGTAACATGGTATGCAAATCTCAAATCACTATTGCAGTTCAGTATTTCTAGTAATTACTATTTCCATGGTCTTTTTCACAAAACAATCCATATTTGCATAATGATCATCAAAGGTGTATTTTTTAAATAGAATCATATTGACTTTGTTTTTGATGTAGAGGAACACTCTGCTTGATATTCACATATTTTGGAATTCACATTTCAATCAATTTTATTTGTACACTATATGTATAATTTGTCACTTTTCCCCATAAACAATGTTAAATATACATGTAACATGGCATTGAGTATATAATGGCTGTAAGTACAAAATGACACAACTAAAGTCAAGCAAAGTAGGTCATGAAGAGATATGGAAATTAATCATAGCAATTTCAGCAACTAATGGAAGAATAATAAAGGGATGCTTTTAAGACAGGAAATTCTATTCACCGTACTTCCTGAATCTTATCGCATATTATTGAATGTCAGCAAAACTAGGTTACTGTGAATTCGTCCAGTTACTGACAGATTTCTTGTACATATTCCACAAACATACAAATCAGTGAAAAAAAAATGATAAGCATATCGTTTGTTAGTGTTCATATATGCATCATACATGTAGCATGGTTATGATCTGAGTGAAATCGGATATAACCAAATATAGCTGATAAATACATGTAACATGTATGGGAATTCTGTCAAACACTATGGTTTATTTGGCCAGTGTAAAAACTGGAAGTTGAAAAGTTAAAGGTGATCTGATCGGGTTAGGTATGAGTGATTATTTGTATTTTAGCAAACATCAGATATATTAATTAGATTACAACTGCAGGGAGTAAACAAGGCAAGTGTGGATAGTTTATAAATATCATTAGCTGTACTCCTGGGGACCACTTTTGAGGTCTGTGTAAATGGGTATTTGATTTACTGTAAAGATATTACATGTATTTAAACAGTGGATTTCTTCCACAGTTCCAGCTTTGGAGAGGAAGTGTCAAAACAAACAGGGAAATTTGAGAGATTTTTTGGCAAATTGTACAATTGGCTGTAGTTTGTGTCCACCAACTTTCCTGACATCATATTAGAAGTTTGTCAAACATGATTTGTTTTAATACTTAATACTTATGTTGAAATATCGTAAAGGCGTATTTTTGAAAATCTATTAAAAGTGTAAAAAAAGATGCTGTAGTTTAATTGCTATTCCATAGTAGTGTATAGTTTTTGAGTTTTTGTCATGTATAACACAATAAATCAAGTCTGATCCTGAGAGTTACTCAAAAAGAACAAAATTCTTTTAAAAAATAAAAAAAAATGTGATAGTAAAGATATCAAAGTGAAAAATTCAGACTTGTCTGGACAACTGTGATAATGGCGTCAGTGACATATGAGTCAGTCATGCATGTGGTGAGTGTAGCAGTAAGTGTGTTTGTACCCAAGTGAATTAAACCATGCACTGGTTTCCATGGCAATTGGCAGTGATATGACTGACAGTTTCCTCAGGGTAATGACAGTCTGAAGTCTCAGTGTAGTGACAGTCTCTTGCATTGTGACTGAGAATCAGATCCTTCAGGTCATAGTAGTTGCTATCCGGTGTGACCTCATTCTCTCTCAGTATCTGACAGCTATCTTGCATGCTATCTTATCACTGCAAATAATCAAATAGTGTTTATCTCACTAGTACCAACAAAATTATCAACTCTCAACATGTAAGACACAAAGATTGTGTACAATGATTGCCTGAGAATAAATAGTAAGTTAAGAGGCTTCTATACCACCTAACTGACCCAGTATGTTTTGTCAGAGTTTGCGTGCCACAGAAAATTTAAAAATTCAATAAAAGTTACTTTACTTGATTTTTTGAGGGAATTAGCCATACATATTTGCATTTTAATGCAAATTTTATAGCGGTAAATACCCTGTACTTATAACATGGCTTACATGCTTCCCTATGTGACTAGTGATCTTGAAGCTGAAATAACATTGATAATTCCAAATTTATTATCTGGTTTATATGTCACACAGGTTTATTTGTTTGAAATAAGGCAATGATTAACAATTTGTGCTCACTGAGGGAGGACACTGATATTATAGGAACCATGTGTTTTGGTCTGTGATTTTTTGAATTCACAGCAATGACGATGGTGATCTCTTCTTCAGCAATATTCAGGGATATACCTTGTCATCAGTGTTCAGTAATTCAAACCATGATTTTCATAGATTCAAACTCAGCTGTTTAGGAAAATGTAGTTGGACCATTCTATTTGGGATTGGGGATGAAAGCAACAATGTTTGTCAACAATGACTTAAATAACACAATGTCTTGTTATTGTTAAATTTACCTAATAAAACAGCTTTTAAAATGGGTTTGTATCATAGGCTCAAAGAAATGACCTCATGTACTGTAGATTTGTTCGTTTGATGATGAAATTTGAATTTGCGGGGCTAGTTTTCTCTCAAATGTACCTGCATCTAAAACTGATGAAAATAAATACTAAGTTCACCTCATAAAGTTCACACTCAAATTGATAACACTTAGATCCAAAGATCCATGACTGTATTTTGATCCAGAAATCTATTGAGCTAGATTTTACACTTGACTGCAGATTCTCATAAAGGCAGTATGACGCATGACAAGAGTTGCAGAACCATTGCCTGTAATTTTTGATGGCTTATTTCAACTTTTATAGTTTGACACATGTACCGTATATATAGGTAGATGTCATTTGTGTACGACAATAGAATGGTACCATTAGATTGAGGATTTCATCAAATCACATAACGTTAGATCATCTGTACAGAATCATGGCTTTAGAATGAGGAATATTTCACAAAATATTAAGGTAGAAAGTTCTGCCAGTTGATCAACAAAATAAATAAATAGCATAATTTATTTGATTAATATACTGAAAAATAGAAACTATAAATAGGATATGGTTGATGGAATATTTTAATGTTTTTGTTTGACTTTTGGATCAAACACAACTTTAACAACTGACTGCATAAATAATAATCTATTTCACAAATGTTGTGAAATGACGATAAATTTAGATCATAAATCTGATGTTTTCTTAGTATTTGTGAAATGACTTATCTCCGTTGACAGCTTCGATGTTTTGCTGCTGTTTTGTCATCGCTGATTCCCGATCACATCTGATTCCCGATCACATATGATTAGTGACTGTACATTCTATTCCAAGCTCATTCCATTTGCCATTCCCAAATTTGTACTTTGTTCCCTGACTAACTTTCCATTCCGTATTTTGTCTACATTTCTGTGATTATTCTTGTCAACTGATTCCTCTATTTTCAATTGGTACTCCCATCCAACTTGTCATTACTTGAAAATCAATTCTATCTGAATTTCAACTGCAATCAATGTCATTGCTGGTTATTTTGTCCTTAAAATCATGTTTATCCAAAGCAAATTTCCATCCAACAGATATTTCTGACTCCAGATTCTTAATATTTGTGACTCTGATATCAAATCCTGGCTTATACGTTGTTCTCTGAAGCATATATATTCGCAACCAAAAATCTGTCTCAGTTTCCTCCATTTAAATTAAACATACACAATTTCCCTTTGACAGGATTGTTTGGCCATAAGATAAATTTTGCATTTCAGTTTACAGTTTACTCACTAACTTTTGTCTTGGCTTTCATCATTGGCTGTCGCTATGAGAAAACATGTATTCAAATCACAGTATGGAATATGTTAAGGAATTACAGTCACTGTATCACAGACTAGGTGTAAATCTTGAGTAGTTCAGACTTCAAACAGATCCTTTATAATTTACAAATGTAACTTTTACTGGTGTATTTCTAAACAATAGAATCAGTCAAGAGTTCAGGCATATGGAATTTACAACAGAAAGATACCAAAATTAAGAGTAATAAGGATGGGGTGATGGAGGGACCATACAAATTATATTTTCTGGAAGTACTGTAAACACAGTTCTTCCATACTGGAGGGAGAGTGAAGCCAAGATCTCTACAGTGACAGGACAGTGAAATCTAATATTACAGTCACTGTGTGTCTGAAATAAATCTAAGCAATCCATTCTGTTGTTTCATGGACCCTAGCCAAAACTTTGTAAGATGTTTGGTGTGTGTGGTGAAATTCAATCTCACCGATACCTTTTGACTTTTAAAGATCCAGTCTGTTAGAGTTACGCTACTTTCAAAGTAAAAGAAAGCCATATTTGCAGTAGGTGTCTTGTTTCTGAGAGTGAAGTACTACATCTACCTTTTATTTTCTTACAGATTTCTTTCACAGTGTTTGTTTGGTGTTTATCCTGTTTATTGCCAACATTTTTCACCGTGAGTTTGCTCTCTGTTCACTGGAATAACTGCCAATGAATCAGATAATTCACCTCTCTGCAAGAAGAAATATTTGCCCATGCTAATTGCTTTCAATTTTCATCTTTTTTAACTGACATGTGTGAGTAATTACAGCATTTCTGAAGTACCGGTAATGTTGGATTTGAAAGCAATCATGAATGTACATGTAGATCACATGGAACAGCCACAGAATTAACATCTTCTAATTACTACAGACTTAGATAACACTGTTCAGTCTTTCAGTTCTGTAGAATTTCACTGAAATGAGATCAAAATGCAGTCTGCTGTATGTGATTCAGCTTGGACTTTGAGATAATGCTAAAATTATGGAAGATACCGTAGCATACATGTATGTATTATCGATGAAAAACAGTGACTGCCAACAGCCTTGTCATCTGTTGCTAGGTAATGTCAGTTGCTTAGCTACAGTTGCTGGGTTACGATGTGCTAGTTGAATGTTGTACTACTAGGGGCAGCCCCGGTGTGATACTGTGTGATATTATCTCAGTGATCGTAGACAGTAGACAACTGGAAAAGGACACATGGTAGTAAACAAGTGTGGTGATACTCTAGACTGATTTTATTCCCTCAAATAGAGCGTGATTTACACAATCTTATTGCATATTTGCAAGGTGATCTGTTTGCAGAGCAAAGCTGGTGAATTTAAGACTATTGAAAGACTGAAAGCTATCCCTCTTGTAACATAATCCCACTTCATATTTAAATACACATCAACCGTGGTTCTGTATATCCTTGAAGTCAACTCCTACACACATGTAGGTGTCTCAGCTATCAAGCTATTTATCATTGGATTGAACAGGACAACAATGTGCCACACATTGGTTTGCATGTCCTTCTACGACACCAGTCTCTCCATAATTCTAAAGACATGACATTGGCATTACATGTATATTTGTCATCAGATAATTCTGTCCACTAGTTGTCAAAGTTTTTGTCTTAAATTAGAATTTACAGCATCAGACCCATTGCACTCTAACCTGCACAATATTATCAATTTAATCAGATTTTATCCAATAATACAACGTGTCAGGCAACTGCCAACATCTTCCCATTTTATTATTAAAGTCTAACTTGGAAGTTAGACACTATCATCAATTTTATTTGATATTTGTGATAAAACAGCATTTCGACCAATTGCCAACATCCTTCCATTTTATTATGAAAGTCCAACTTAGAAGTTAGACAATATTATCAATTTTATCTGATATTATCCGATAATACAGCATGTATCTGATATTATCCGATAATACAGCATGTCAGGCAGCTGCCATCATCTCCTCTTCTTATAATTGACTGTAAAGAAATAGACAATATTATTGATTTTATGATATTTTTATTGTATATTATCCAATAAAACAGCACTTCTGGCCTGCCAAAACCTGCCTCTTCTAATATTAGACCATAAGTTTGAAGTTGAGGAGGGGTGGGGGGTTTGTTGGAGTTAGTCAATATGTATTGCACCAATGTTGTGGTAACTTCTACGGCAAGTTTGTGTGTAACAACAACTACACTCTACTGAACACCCCAAACCTCCAGGCTTGCAACAAGCTACATTGCTTATTTAACCATGGACTTTTACTTCCACTTCTGCTTCAACTTCACTTTTCAAAAACTGTAAATACTTCTCTGTCATCAATTACATTAAATCAGGAAATAACAAGACATTAGAAATAGATATGTGTAAAGTTTTGCTTATTGTTCTGATAGACACACTTTCAACTTCTGCATCCTATGTCAGGCTAATTGACAAGTTTCACTTCATGTGTCCATTAGAAATGCTCTGTCTGTCTGTTTGACCTGCAGTAATGTAACCAGTTTACTAATTGATAAATGAAAAATTAACTTTTTGCTAGAGTATTATTGTTTTGGTTTACTGTACCACATGGAATTGGAGCAAAAAGGTTCTCAACTGCACCGCGGATTTTATACATTCTTGCAATTACTTTGTTATAAGTATGCCACTTTCATGGTATACAATTCCCAATGTTATTCAACTCTGGAATTTCACTTGCTCTCGCAAATCAGTGAGGATTGACATTCAGAACGTGAACCCACTCGTAAAGATTACTCAACAGCAATCAGGTCAAAGGTCAGCCTACTGGAAGATATTTATTGCAAATACAGTAAAGTATGGAGATCATTGCGACTGCCTTGAGTGATGTATGGTTTCTACTTTACAACAGTAATGGCTGTCAGCGCTTTCCACTGCAGCACACTCTGATTACTTGAATTGCATAAGACTTGTCTTGGCAACATTTTCATGTCAGTGACATCTTTGTTGCAGGATATAAAGCGGAATTTTACAGCAAATTTATCACTGTTGTCCTGTTAAAGTTTCTGATGTAAATCCACTAATATTATGAGCTTGTTTGATCAGAACTTTTGGTTTTCTTCATTGTTTACAAGTCACATTTGATTTTACCATTTCACAGTTTCACATATTTTAGTAACTCTTTCTATCACTTTAATCAGAACAAATACAAACATTTCTAAAACTTGGAAAACGGAAATATTTTAGCAAAAAATTTTGAAGGAATGATGGAGCTAATTAAAAAGTCGATTGAACTCTAATTGTGATTGAAATTCTGGAAATAACTTTGTTATCTGTCAAAGCAATTTGTAACTTTGTTGTCCGTCTACCCAATTTGTAACTCGGTTTAATCTGTTGATTAAAGTTTGATGACTTCAATAAGCTGGGATTGATAGCTAGTTGGTAGTTGATCAAAGTTAATGGATTCAGTGAGCTCTGATTGATAGCAAAGTGGTTGTTAAAACGTCGTCAACACCTGTTGACCAATGAAATACTGAAATGAGGGACCAGGTTTGGATTTGGAAATACAGCGATCCATTAACTAACATAGGTCACAGGTAATGAAATAACTTGTGACTCGGACAATGGTTTAATCAGACAATGAGTGCAAATGAGAACAAGTGATGTAGAGATGTTATTGGAAGCATGGAAAGTAAAGTGTCGTTGAAAAAAGAAATCTTGTAACAGTAAGTGACAATTTGATCAGAAAATTTGTGCTGTCTCTAATGTAATGTATCGAAATAGTGCAAGTGTGATTGAGATGTTAAATGTTGAATGGGACACTGATCACTGGGTATACATGTACCGGTAGGCTGACTGACTTGTACCACTGGTTTAACACTATCGTACAGTGATGAAGAAAACACAGTTAACATGTAAGGAAATTCAAATAATTTCAGTCAATAAGTGACTGAAAATTCACAGGAAACTAGTTTGAATGTACGTTACAACTGTCCATTTTATGCATACTTCAGAATCCTGTCATTGGTCTGATGCCTGATGAAGTTTGGCTCCAATGCTGGGTTCAAGAATAGTAATCTGCAATATATAGTCTTCAACAAAGCAGTCCATTTTTGATGTTAAAGGGAGGGGGTGATCAGAACTGCACATGCTTGACTTTCTTGTTTGCAAACAATGTATCTCATGCATGGTAACTAAATATGTCACGTCAACATAGCTACATGTACAATAGTTTAATTTTACGATATTCATTGTTAACAAACATGTTTTAACTTTCATCAATTGTACCCGAGATACAGTGTTTACATTGGTCGCTGGGTCCCTTGCAACCTTCTAGCAGAGTTCCGATGACTGCCTCCCTTTAATTCACTTTGCCATGAGGAAGTATGTGAAATTTATAGTGGTGTTTAAAAGTGAAAGTTTTTAACAGATTACTGTGTAAAGTCAGCAAATGTTGTATAATTTTGTGTTGTTAAAATCTTGTCATCAATGTTATTCGCATATTGGTCAGGCGTTTTCAGTCAGTCTACAATATTACCACTGATCTGATCAGCAAAATCCAATTATTTTATTTAAATACCTGTAGCTAGTTTATTTCAAACAATGATTAATTAATGAAGTGAGGGGACCATGATTAAAGTCACTGGTTTTTATCAGCTTTGTCTCTGAGCAAATTGACCAACTATGCACAATTTCCACAGGAAAACAAATAATTAAAATCAATATCATCAATTAGTGATACAGTGGTGTGGGGGGTGTGGGGGGGGAGGGGGACCAGGGATTTAAGACTGATACTGCAACAAGGAGATATCATCACCCAAGTTGTAAATTATCTTGTCAATTAATTAAACAGCTCCCAGCCTTGCCTTTTGTTTCTATTGTGTCACTGTTTTCCATGTCACAATGGATAAAAGGGTTTATCACTCTGCCAATCTCTTTACAGGTAAGAAGCTTTTCAACTGCATATTGATTAGCCAATTCTCTGCTGTACTTGACAGTTAAAATTTTCCAAACTAATTTATTTGAAGAACCACAAAAATATGTTAGAGACATTTTGATGTTTATAATAATAGCTCATATGTTTTGTTATAGAAAACATGCCAGTTGCTATCTCTCATTTTTTGAAACAATTATTTTCTGAATTTAAATATCATAATTACTTTTGCACAGGTTTGCATATCTAATGTTGCCAGCAGTGTTACCTTGGTGTGTGGAAGTATTAGGGAAATCCTTCCCTGCCAATTGGCAGCTAAGACTCTATCCATATGGTTTCCATTTCGTATTTCAAGGAAGTCTTCTGTTGCCTGTCAGCATTTTATCACCTTCACCATACAACCATTTGTGGATTTAGAAGGCAGCATGGTATGAGTTGTAAAGGACCATTGTTTATTAAAGCCCAACCTGTATTGACGTCAATGGTAACCATTCCCTGGAGATATACGTACTTAATTAAACAAAGGCCTTGTCATACACTATGCTCAAATTACAGTTTGCCAGTGAAACTTGCAGGTTTCTTTAATAATGCTCTATCATTCTAAGTGCTTGACATTTATTTCTCCTGAATGACATGCTTTCTGGTTCCCCTATCTGGATAGATTATGAGCAATTTCAAAAGTTTACCCGAGTCAAAAGGTGCATTGCCTCAACACGGTGGATATTATTTAGTCTATTACAGTGTGACCATGCAGAATTCTGATGTGATGAATCCTATATTCAAGTACAGCTAGTAATTAATCCATTAACAATGCAGCATACATCAATATTTTGCTGAAATACATCGAAGCAAGGGATTCAATTCAACTTTTAAATCTCTTGATACACGCACAGTAATTATATGCAGTGTATTTGCAAAGCTTATTAAAGCCTTGAATTTGTCTCCCACTAATCATGGTACTGTGGAATGTTTTGCTAATTTTATCCTTGATTATCTTGTGAAAAATTTATATATTTTGTTAAAAGACCAATCTACAAAACTAGTCTTTTCAATAAAAATTTTTTAGCCTTGAATGCTCTATTTCCCCATGGAAACACTATGAGTGCTAAGGACAGCTGTATAATTGCCCAGCGTAGTTTCCTTGAAAGAAGTCTAGCTGTACCAGGGGAAACAAAGTGATGAAAGTTGGAAACTTTGGTTTCAGCAGTCACGTACAAGTACATATCTGCGTCAGTGTATCAGGATGAGATAGCAATAGATTGCATAGCCTGCCTTTTCAAGAGCCCTTTTCCATTTAATCACAGTAACCAATAACGTTGCATCTGTTTGTGCTTTCTCTCAAATCCTGAACAAGTAGCTTTCACAAAGACATCTAGACCATGGTTTACATTATCTTTTGACACAAAACCTGGTCAGTGGTGAATGTTTGACCATACACCATGTTGCCACACTCTCTATAGTTTGATCAGACTGTCCAATATTGACACAGGTGTTTGCCCAGGGGACCTATTCTTGTCAGCAGGTTTTTTCCAATTTGCATAAATGTCTCTGTCCTATTGTTGTCAGAATTCCAATAGGCATTATCTGACCAGAGCAAGGGTCAGATCACGTGATGGCCAGACTGTGGTCACAGCAAGGGTCAGGTCACATGATGGCCAGACCGTGGTCACAGCAAGGGTGATGGCCAGACTCTGGTCACAGCAAGGGTCAGGTCACTTGATGGCCAGACTATGGTCACAGCAAGTGTCAGATCATGTTATGGCCAGACTCTGGTCACAGCAAGGGTCAGGTCACATGATGGCCAGACTCTGGTCACAGCAAGGGTCAGATCACGTGATGGCCAGACTCTGGTCACAGCAAGGGTCAGGTCACGTGATGGCCAGACCGTGGTCAGATGGTGTAATGCTATGCACATTACAACACCTAGACACCAGTCCCATTCTGATTAAATCGATTAATGGTGATTTGCATATGGTTATATTCTGATATACTCTTTGCCACGTTTTCATGTCAAACAAACCTAATTTTCAGTTTTGATCAGAAAATACTAAAAATGATTTTCAAAGTGGAATGGCTCTGTTAATAAGTGGTCACTTTCACACAGTCCCTTGCTGGTTATACACTAGTGTGTGTTCAATCATGCCACACGGTAATAATGACACTACCAGTAGCCACTGTGTGTAGCCTGTGAGTAGATCTCAGAGAATCTTGGTGATAAAGCAGATCTTGCTGAAAGAAACATGTCTTGCAACAGTCTTAAAATTTGTAAAAAAGTATTTAATCATGGCCTTATTTTTTAAATGCTACAGTTTTTGCACTTTTGCTGTCAAAATGAATCATACAATGTGGAAAAACCATGAGAAAAATCTAGAATGAAAGAAATGTATATGAAATAGACTTTCAATAACATCTTAGCAATTACACTGTACTGGTAAAATGAACAGTTTGACTTCCTTAAGGCACTGTGCAGCGTAACCTATTGATGACAATCCCAGTATCATTGCTAAGGCTGTAAATTATCATTTTGTGATGTAAGCTGACAAGTTATGTTCAGTAGTTTCTCATTTGGTTATTTTAAACTTTTTTGCCATCGGACACTGTGACATTGAAGGTCTAATATTATTCACATCAATTATAATAAAACTAATAAAGTTTACGTAAACGCTATATATGATAAATGTTTAATTAGTGAAGGTGTGGCTCTCATATAGCTTGGGATTCTGACAGTTATTAACTGTTTCCTGTGTCAAAACAGAGCTATTCATCTTCATATTGAATATATTATTAGATTCTACATCATCAATAATAAAATGTGTTGTAGTGTCAACACAACTGCATAGACCAATGGAACATCCTTAAAAGTTCTTGTAATAAACAACAAAGTTTCAGTATAACTCTGTGTGTGTGTGTGTGTGTGTGTGTGTGTGTGTGTGTGTGTGTTCTGTTAATGTATATCTGTGTATGTACATATGTATGAATGTATATATGTATGTGTGTACATGTATGTATGTATGTATGCATGCATATACATGTACGTATGTGCATATGCATTTAATTTATTTATTTACATGTCCTTGAGGTTTTGCAAAGACTCATGGGAACATACCATTCTCAAAAAGAGTTATTTTTTCATATAAATGTTGCACTGAAGACAGACAGATAAGACTGTGTTCGGTTTAGATAAATATCTCTGCCTGTTACAAAATAATCTGAATAGATGTTTTCATATGTAAGATGATATTGTTAATATGTTAGGTCCATATGAGTGTAGTTCATTCTCATGAGCTTTCAATACAGGATTCCAAATGGTAAATTTTAGAGGCAGCATAAAGAAAAGAAACACTGAGTTGACAATATCTGTGATCAACGCTGTAGAATTACTAACACAGACAGGGACAACTTTGACTTTGCTGTGAATATGGCAACAACCTGTGGACAACCGAGGACAATGGATGATGACCTTAACGAGGAAAAAATGGCAATTAACAGGAACTTTAAATTAAAAAGACATCAATGGCTGAACTCACTTGGAAGACACAAAGACAGTTTTAATAGCGTTATTGTCATCGCATCTGTCTAATTAGTTATTGATCAATTGCACTCAACTGCAAAAAAACATATCCAATTACGGCCACCTCATTGTGTTTAAACCAATTACTTATGATTGGGGCCTCTTTCTCCGTCAGTGTTTTCCACTCATTATGATCAGTAAATATTTACAGGAAAGGAAAACAGTATTTCAATATTTGGAATGTATGCAACATTGTAGGAATGATACGGTACATGTACAAAGTACTAAGTGTTTCATACTCAAATAATTTATACTAAAAATAATCAATTAAACATAGGATGTCTAGATGCTTTCTGTGATATTTTGTCAGCAAAAATGGGTGTTATATTTGTATCCCATTAGATTAAGAATCTGACAAATACAGGTATATATAACTCAACCACTTAAAACAAGACCAGTATGTAGAAACAGTGGAAGTTTTCTCATGATTTTGCAAGTTTTGTTACAGATTCTTCAGGATGACCTAGCTTAGCTTAGTACATAGTGTGGTGAAATTGCATGTGTGAATTTTTGGGATAACAACATCTCTTTTTTTGAAACTTTTCATTTGCTGCTGTCGTACTGGGTCAGTAGATTCCACATCATCCATTCAGATTACTTCCCTATCCCAAAATTATGTTTGTCAACATTTGGAAGTAATTTTCGTCCAAAACAAGCCACTCCAGTTGTTTTCATATTTGATTTTTCACAGTATTTCTAATTTTTTTCACAACATATTGTCATAGTCTCATTCACACCTGTCACATCTAATTGTCAGGATTAAGTTTTTATCCATCGATTATTGAGTAAAAAAAGAATATTTGTTTTGATAAATCACTGTGGAGCTGTTATTGTCTCAGAAAGGTTGTTACCTTTCAAACTTTGTAGGGAGATAGTAATCGATGCCCCTACTTGACACAACGAATTCTTACTTTGATAGAGATGTTCCCAAATGGCATCAGTAGTCTTACTGTTGAATTAGTTCCGCAAATAAAAGACACTGCATCTTGCAGCATTTTCCAGGTTGTACAATTTGCTTAATATTCCACATTCCCCGTGTAGGTAGAGTGGGAATATAAATTGATCAGTTAGACCATCTCTCAGGCTTTCTAACTGCATTCTAGATCTTGAATTATAACTCAAAACTGTCGGCTGTTAAGCTCAAGGAATCATTGAAGTCTCTGAAGGACATAAACCGATTCTTCTGAGAGAATGCTAATCCTAGTGTGCTGAGTTAAACGGAGGGTTAAGGCCTATGGCCCGCTACCTACCAATTTTAATGGATCTCTCTTATAAATAATGCAGACAATTGTGTTTATGTTTGCATCAGTGATCTTAGACAGAGTGACGGGCAGACATCATTGCTGTCTTCTGTCAAGAATTTAGGCAAAGATTTTTCATATTTCTAAGTGGAACCTGCAAACTGATCAGTGGATAGGGAAAATTCAGATTCATATTCATGGTCAAGATCTGTCTGATCTATGCTGCTTGTAGTTGAGAATAATTTAATACAAGTTTCATGGTCAAATCCTTATTGACATCTGACAATCTGTCAGTTGTTTTTGACACTTGTGTCAGTCAGTTTTAGGACTCACGCCAATACGTAGCTCCAAGATTTACATACATCTTCTATCCTGATTAACAATCAGAAAAACGAGGAACTTTGTTTGTAACATTTGAAATAAGCATAGTACCTTTGATAGGCACTGTGATTCTGAAACAGAAATTTGCATGGGCAAATGGAAGGAAATAACATGATGTTAAAGTATTCAGGTGAGTGAGTCAGTGTTGTAAGAGTAAAGTGTTCAGATAAGCATCTCATTACTTTCCCAATGTGCATAGTGATACGTAGGGATACAGTAAGGATGGCGTAAAGTCTTCTCACACTCACAGGGCAGGAGTCAGCTCTCATAATGTGTCTTGACTCGACTCTGTAATGGTGAAACCATGTCCATTTTCACCTCCTGCATTGTACTTTTTGACCAATGGCAATGCGGTGTCAGTGAACAGGGTGCTGAATTTAATAAATGTTGTCTGAGTGATTTGAATGAGATCAAGCCATTGAAAATTTATATTTAAAGATAGTTATGGTTTTCAGTGTAGACTGTGATTTTTACTTTTGTACAGAGCACTGAGACAAAGTGGTGTGTGCTTTTAAGAAATCGATAAAAATGTCTTGGTGCAGTAGTGTACATGATTTCACTGGAGGTTAAGACATGATATCACACTTGTTACATGGCCAACCAGTTAGCCAATTTGATTGTTATTCTGGTCCAATGATAAAATAGACTAACTTAGTAGTATAAAGAAATCAGCATTTTCCTGGTTCTGATCAGTTCTATACATCAAATGCTAAGGCTGTTCCAACTTTAATCTCTAATTTTCTGTCATAATCATGCCAATTTTACTTTTTTGTGAAAAGTCTTTTAAAGTGTTTGATCAGAGAACAGTACAAATATACCGGTATTTGTATGTTAGATTGTTTGTATTTGATTCAACTGTTTAAGTTCAATCCCTGTGTGTGTTTTATAGTCAGTGCACACAAACACAGTCACGCATTTGATTACCCTGCAAACCAAGCACTGTAAAATACAGCTCTGTACAACGTATAAAGTGAACATCAACTGTACTTAAAGCGGTGCAATTGTCAGCAAAGTCAAAATTAGGTCTGTCTGCCTGACAGATGAGATGTGATTTTTCAAATCGACGGTCGATTCGTGTGTGTGAATGCTGCTTTCATTAAAACATTAAAGGAATGTGATGGCTTGGCACGTCATGAAACCAGCATGGTGCTCCAATAAATTGCCAGGTAAATGGGAAAGCCAAAGCAAATTCATGGAGCATGGATTTCCTGATCACACCCAGATTCCGCAGTACATACTAATTCATGTAGAAAGCAAATTATCAGAAGAGTTCTTCAATATATCCGCCATTTTGTGTCACCCACAACAATTTTAAAATGTCATATCAGGAGGACAGAGCAGATGGAGTATTAAAGCTCCATAAGCTGTATCTTTTGGCTATTTTTTCAGAACTTTTGTTTTGTGGTTTCCCTACACTTTCTGCATTGGATACCAAAACGATAATTTGATGCCAAGTATTAACATATCAACACAACCTAATATGAGTATAATCTCCATTGTTATTTTGAAAATTGTATTCAAGTCCGGACTAGTCTTTTCATTTGTAAACAATAAACAATGATCACTACACACATACAAGCAGTGTTGACAAAAAGAATACTCAAAATTTCAGCAAGACAAACTGATTAGGGTCAGACACGGTAGTTGATATACAGAAGCAGAATACTGAAAACTTGCCACAAGTTACAGCTTATGTCCCTTTAAGTCCAACTACAAGAGTAAATTTTAGTCAAAATGTCACTTATTTATAAAGCATCTAAAAGTTAGATGTACAGAAATTTTTACATTGTAATATACGAGTACTGTAAAAGGCGGAGCCTCCCTTTAAAAGGACACCAAGGTATGGCGGCGTTCATCGTGTAAGTGGACACCAATTTGTGACCAAACATGCAACACGCTCCAGAAAATGCCACATTTTAGTTTTCCCCGGCCGCAAAACACAGACAGACTGCCAAGCGGTCAGCGTGAAGTTGCTGCCGATCGAACTCTGTGGTTATATGCAAAGTCTAACGCGACTGGAAGACAATTTTTTAGAAAATTCGAGTGTTTGTGGTGGGAATCAATGACCGTTGGCGATTTGAACAGACCGTCAATCAAAAGCTTGCATAAACTCTGTTTGCAGGATTAGCAAAAGGTGACAAAAGGTTGAGATCAGTTTGTGTAAATAATGTTATAGAAATCAAACATCATACTCATGTGTTTGACTGGGAGGAGAACTCCACTAATGCGAGAACCTGGGATTGAAAAGTGCGGCTTTAAGTGGATTTTTGTCGCATGCTAATGACCAGCCAATTTTGTATTTATTTTGTATTTAGTTTACGTGCATTTTGTGAAGATTCAAGTAACCCCGGGTGATGTATTTTATAATTGCTAAGCTATCACATACTCTCCCACTTTCCTGATAGATCTGAAAAAATAATCAGTTTTTTTTGTACCGTCCACATATTGTCATTTTTCTTTTGTTCATATTTGTGTGTAAAATTTCATATATCCTTTCTGAACAGCTGTACATTGAGCTTGAAAATCAACAATAGTTTGTGTAACTAACCTACCGGTAGAGACAAATTCCATTTTTTTACCCTGATTTCAAGATATTTTATTAAGCATTTATGCACACTGAGTTTTCATGCAAATTATGTTTTCATGTACATGTATATAATTTATACTTTCTCTCAGTTAAAATTTTAAATTTACATATCAACTCACTTGTTAAAAGGCCAGCGTGTAATTATAATTTTCAAACAATTGTGTGAAATATGTCATTTGCTCAGCAACCTCAGTGTTATTCTAATATGTAAATTGATGACTGAGCTTTATGTTGTATGTGACACATTAAGTGCTCTTTCAAAATTTTCTAAGTTATAGCCTAAGTTATAGCATGGTGTCCAAATCGTACACTGTTCAATATTGTAATATATAATGACATCGGTGTTGATAAATTGATGCAAACATGTTTTCCAAACAGGTCAGAGTCTATTCTGTCAGACCATCTGTGTTCACAACTCGACAAAGGGCACATTAGCATGTTTTCATTGATCAGTTCAACACTGCTAGGTTAATTGCACATCTAGAAAACATTGAAAATGTGTGTAGGAGTCACTTTCCTATCTGCATACACGGCAGAGAGATTAAAAAAGATGCCTGGTTCATTTTTATGAAACTCAATAACAACACATTGAATGTATTCTTATTCAAATAAGCAGTCGGCCTGAACTGTACAGTGTACTTATGTTATCAGTTTTCATGGCTTTGCTGACTGAGTAGATGGATTGGATGAGATACTGAATTGGTTCACAATACTGTAGTGTGTTTGTGAGCATATGTCAGTAGTTAAACCATCTCAGCTGGTTTTCTATTGGAGTTCAGATTGCAACATTGTATTACATTGTATCAAAGCTTTTTGGTAACACAAAGGTTTTGAGAAAGCTTTTATGCAGGATATGCAACCTTTTTATGTAATTCAGGAATTAATTTGATGTGGTACTTTGCATATTTCATTGGCTCCATGTATAAACTACTGATCAGTCATGTAAGCTTCCTAATATTAAAGCCTAAATGAATTAGGAATATCATATTCATTGCTACATTACAGAAACTTTTACAAATAATATGAAAAGATTTATATCAATTAAAAAATGTTCATACCAGTAGATTTGTGGAAAATTTGTTGTGTGGTAATGTGGAACTTTGTGCTGGGTTTAGCCTTGTATAGTGCTCTTACGTGTGGAATATTCAAATATACCGGTATAACAACAGAGGTTGTTTTGATACAGGAATTTTATGCACAGTATATGTCTACAGTGAGGAACAGTATGTGAAAAGGAACCATTGGTTTCCTTGGTTAACATAGTGATTCTTGCTGCAGTGATCTGTGATTATGTTATTGCATGAAAATTATGATGAAATGTATGATAATAGAACATAACTATGGACATCACAGAGTGGCAATGAACATGTTACGTCGATATATCTAGAAATCAAAATGTACCAGTGATTTGTATCAATAACATAATGAGAATAAACAGTGTAGGTAATCAGTACAAGACATCAGTGTATTAGAATCTATTTTTGTTTTGCATTATCCCTGCATTGATGTCAAATTCAGGAATGAGTGTTGGTATAGCCTTGTGACCTACTTTAGTAAATTAGCATCATCTGCTCCCAGATGCTGTGCCCTGGCTGGGCCTTGCTGTTTTTCCATTTAAAAACTGTGCGGACATTCTGTCCATACCGGTATGCGATTGCTGAGAATTTTGAACTTTACAGACACGTGAACTCAATGTTATCACATTTCTGACCTTGATATTTTGATCAGCATGGTGAGGTGTTATTTGGAACTAAACATGACAGTGAAATGTCCATGGATATAAAACAGTCTTAGCTGTGGAAAAAGGAAATTCTGAGCTTTACCATTATTTTATACTAGGTTGGATTTTTACATGTTCACCATTTACAGTATTTTATTAAAGCCTAACACTTTCTCTGCCAAGTTCATGTTTCATGATCGGGTTAAGTTCGTTTAAACTATTGAAGCACAATATGTGCCATTTGGTGCATTTTAATGAGAAATTGAACATTTGAAGGCCCCTGAAAGCACATATACTGTAAACATGATTTTTATGGAGAGCTGTTGGAACAGACCATGGGTGGAAATACGTACGTGGAAATACTTATGGTTTTGGCTCTACTGCTTTTCACTGAGTTGGCTGATTGGGAAGTGATACTGTCTGGCAAGGGTTAAAATAGTCATTTTATGGGTTTGTCTTTTTGAAGATCAGCATACATTTTTATCTTCCATCCCTGTTTAGACTTTGAATTCTCATCCTATGCCCCTATGGTATACTTATCATATCACATACTAATTCTCTATTCTGTAGAAACATTTTTGTTTTTAAAGTCAAATGGTTATGCTTACCCATCAGACAACCAGAAAAAGTTCTGATCACATGAAAATACCTGTCGGCAGATTATCCAATAAGGGTGAATGTACAATACATATCACTTTTGTTTATTTTTATTTCAAAAATATTGATGTTTTATTCGGTAGAAGTTGTGAAAACCAATTCTGTGTGCATTTATCATACTGACTGTCAGACATCTACCGTATGTGCATGCTGGCATACATCAGCAATTATTGTATTGTACACTTAGGGTCTGTGACATGCAATGTTCTCCATGTGATGTATTCCATGCAGCTATACAGTGAATGCTAGGCTATTCTTACTTTTACCGTGCTTGATTCAAATCAGTAATACTTTCACTGTTCAGAGAATATCACATTTCCAAACTTTGCTCAATAATATTCACAGATTCAAAGCCAAGAGAACGCTGCACAATTTTTGATGTTCTGTTCTACATTTAAGGCATAAAATGCACCTTTGTAACAGATTACAGTTATGATAACATTGGTTTTTGTCTTGTAATTACTCATTGAGCTTGGCCGCAGTTTTACCAGCCAGTCAATTTATTGTTGGATGACAAAATCATCCTCTTCATTGGCAATGAATAATAAACAGATTATGTCTTGAAATTGAGATGCATTCATTAATAACTATTATACATTTTGATAAAGAAACATTGAGAAAGTGAATGTCTTGCTGGGTTGAGCCAGAAAGTACCCATATAAAATATATGTTGATCAAGATAGGTTATGTGATCATATTAGATGAAACTGAGAAATTTGCACCAATACAAAGCTTTATGATTTGAATACATCAGCAGCTCTGAGATGAGTAGTTTTCATGAGTGTACATAATACGGGTACTCTGTTCGACTCATACATTCTATGTTTTATTGCGTAGCTAATAATTTCAAACCCTGTGACATTTAGAAAGTGTTTTCTGGCTGAAACTAGGCAGTGTAGTGTTTGCTCAATCAAATATTCCAAGTATTTTTGCTAAATTCCAGAAAAGTGTTGAAAACACAGAGGGACCATTTCAGACATGACTAGAATAATAATTCTGCAGCAGTTTCGTGGTTGTCTGAAATAGTCCGGAATTTTTCAACACCACAGTTCTTTGTGTCTGGCATGTTTCATTACTGAGTGTAAATTTGATAAAATCACTGAAATGGAACTGGCTTGATGTAGTGAAAATATATTTTCTTCAAAGACATACATGTAGAGTATCAAATTTTTACCACAGTGGTTTTTACCCTCCACAAAATTTTGATCAACACCTTCTAGTTTGTTGTCATAACTATTTTAGGCTTTCATTTTACCAGTATTTATAAAAAATTTGGAAGTAAAAATAACTAGATTTATTTATTACTGCACATGTGGTATGATTTTTCAAATGAGTTATAGTTTTTCCTTAAGCTGCATAGATGGGAGAACAGTAAATTCTCAGTTTTAGTGGCATTCAACACATTTACTAAATGTACAGCTGTAGACTTCAACTGTTGTCTGTGGGAAATGACAGTTACACTGAGAACAAAATTATCAAAGATGATTGATCTGCTGATGAATTTATAACAAAATTCAAGAGATATCCATTCTTGCCTTGGATGGTGTGTTTATATATACCACATATTTCTCTTATTTTGTGTACTTCCATTTTGTGTGTTTTCTTCAGAAAATACAAGGAAGAGTTGTAATGATTTTCAGCGAGAAATATGTGTTCAGGGAAAGTAACAATGATGGCATGATAAAATTTGGTTAGTTACCATACACTACTTCCAAAGATGACTAAACTTCTTCTGTATCAAATCTTGTTTTATTCATGATTCATGGCAGCAAGAAATAAAAATTGTGATGTTTTGTAACATGTCGTGAGTAGTTGCTTACTGCTCTTCATCAAAACCATCCATCACAATGCTTTCATGGAACTTACAGGCATTCATCCGTTCTGTTCTACTTTAAATGGATCCAAGTCTCCCTGGCTTACAGAATTTATTTGGTCTGTAAATTGACTTGTGTTCTTCCAAACCACTGAGGACTGAGTCTCGAACAATGACGGATGGCAGTCCGACGCACCGAGCCGTCAGACAGCAACACTGGCCTCCTATGTACAGCAAATTTTCTATGTGAAAGTTTAAACTTTGAATCCAAAGTAGCAGGTAAACAGAGAAAACAAAATCTATCAAATATATGATAACTCTGGCAATAGTGATTGTTTTGTTAAATTTCATGATAAACACACTGATACAGTGCATATTTTGTCAGTGTTGTTTACCTATCGATGGGTGATCTAACCTTTTGACCACAGCATTTAGATTAATCCTGTAGTCTTTAAAGGGATTAATGTTACTGCCATACCGTAGTTCCAGAATTCCAGATATTTTGATGATAGGGGGAGTAGTATCATTTCCAAGGTGGGAAAAGTGTACAGATTATAATTGGTGGCTAGTTAAGTGGATATTTTCCATCAAGTATGACTTTTGTAATATGCCACTTGTTGTATATCAAATTTCAGTACAGTTTTAATGTCATGAAGCCGTATGTCAACTGACTGCGTGCCTTCAACATCAAATTGCTGAAATCTTACCATGTACATTTAATGAGGATACAGATTAAATGAGTCAAGAGACTCAAGGTTTCATCATGTCTCATCTCTCGCTTCCCCAACAACGCCAACCAGCCATCATTGCAAAGTTCAGTTTCCCTGAAAGCCCGTATTTCATAAGAACGTCACATTCCTATTAAGGTTGTATGCACCTCAAAAGTGAAAGACAAACTTTATGCTCAAACTTCCCAAAATGAAACATTCAACCATTTTCTTCCCAAATAAACAATAACAATCAGGGGTCACCGTGCGAAAGTTTGAAAAAGCAAAACAAATTACCCAATATTTTTCAATATTTGAAATTCAAAATGGCTGCCATTCCTGTGTTAACTTCATGGGGGAAAAATTAAATTTTGGATTTTCAAGTGAAAGTTTTTCTGTCTCCAAGAGCTTTAAAATGAACCCCACAAGTGATACCGGTAGATCAGAAAAGAATTGTAGAAATTTCAGAGTCCAACTATCTGTCCCCAAGGCGCATTCTATCTTAATGCTGAACACAGGTTTTAGATGCAGGTTTCAGAGTCAGCTCTGTGAAGCGTAGTTTAGCCTGATAAATTCTATGATATCTGTCTCATTAAATATAACAAATTGTATTTTCATCGACATGATCAGCCAAGCTTACTTCCATTTGTCTGCTGAACCAAATCATATTCTGTTTAATTTGTAATGTTTCACTTCCAGAGATTGCGTTGTGTCGGATACCCTGATGAGTCTGTCAACATTGCTTTTCCAAACATTAAAATCATCAAGTTCAGATTGTTATGTACAGTTCCTGATTTAGGAGACAAAATCAGATTTTGTCTTACATTGAATTCAAAAAATTTACAAGATTCAGGGTTATAAAGAGTTGTGAAGTTGATCAAGTATTTGTTCAAAATGCTTGCAGGAATTGCCAACAAATATATTTCTTTACTTTCATGTTTGTATATTCAGTCCTTTTTCTTCATTATCAAGTCATTTTGAAGTATAACCTACATTTTTGATTTTTTTTGTACTAAATAATATTTTGTGAGCAGCAATATCATGATTATTAAGAAAGTAGAAAAAAAATCAAATAGTCTCTGTTAAAACTTTATGTTCTCAGATTAGGGAGTCTGCCATGTAAATTGTAGCATTGAAGTGATGTCAATGTCAGCGATACAGGTTGTCATTATTTTCAGAAATGATTCACTTTGCTTTTAATTTATCAGTAAGGTTTTTTACGATGAAAGGGAAGAATTTTCTCACTTTTAATAAATTCAAATGTGTTCAAGCATCTGCTGCAAATCTTCAAAAAAAACCATGTTCATGTACATGTATGAAAATTTAAGATGGTTGCCATTATCTATGCAGAATCCAAAATGGATGCCTTTGCTTATAGTGCCCTCCGTAGTGAAATTGGATTTGCACTGATCAGCGAAGTAAGTCAGTAGACACCTCGATATCTTACGAGGTTTTACCAAACTTTCAACTTTGTCTCAGATGTGGCAAAGAAAGATGTGATTAAGAAGAATGTCTCTAAGGTATATTCTGTTGTAATCTATCAACTTTGGAAAGATTGATTGATAAGACTAAATTCTCCAAGAAGAAATTATATAAATGATGGATCCCACAGCCTACTCAGACTGTTTCCCCTATGTCGTAAAAAAAGTAATAAATTTGGTCCGTTTTTATAACTCTTGTTTTTCATAGCTTTTCAGGAACGAAATTGTACTATTAACAATCCATAATTACGGCTTTATCACCATGAAGTAAAACGCTAGACTGGCACATCCTAAGTTTTGGTTTTCCATTAATGCATAAAGCAGCCTAATTATAATCGCAATATTTAGTTAATATCAAAATGTCATCATACTAGTATAATTCATATATTTCAAGGAATATCAGGAGAAATTATTATAATTTCTCTATTTTTCATATGAATAATATCTCATACAGGTTCTTTTGCAAAAAAAACACAAGTTTTGTGCATGAAAACATATTAAGGACAGAATAATAAAAACAAAAAAGTGAGATTTAATTTACAAAGTACACATAAAAGCAGCCATTCCAAGGTCTTTTGTTGGTGATATGTTTGAAAATGAGTATATTTTTCCTGTTTAATGTTTCCTGTTAGGCATTTTATGAAACCTTTCAGCGATTGCAGAGGGAATATCACTATAGCGGTAATGGCCTTGAATTCAAATTGCAGTCATCAACAAGTTAATAAATGTACATGGTACAAAAAATGGTATTCAAATCTGAATTCAAATCATCTTTCTGTTTATCTGTGATGCTTTCCTGTGACTGCTCTCAAAATGAATCACAAAGAAAAGAATTATGCATTGAGTAGATTTGTTCTGATCATGAAATCTGATATTCTGTTGTGTGAAAATGTAATGTTTCTATGACATTTCCACGTGTCCTTTGACAAGTTGTCCAATTTTGTAAAAACAGCTGAAAAAGTTTGCAGAATGATTACTTTGCAGAGTCATTTTCTCTTTCTTACAAAACATATCCTAGTGAGTGTAAATTATGATCACCTAAGATGTCTCTATTAGATCTAGAGCTTTCTCTCTTTGTGAAAATGAAATTTTCTCATGTGGTTTAAAATTGAGGAGATCTTCCAGGATAATGAATCTTGCTATTCATACATCATCAATGTATGGCTTATCTTGTCCTGTGATTTGGTAGAAGAGCAAATAGGATTGATCTAGCCAGCTTTGCACTTATGCAAATAGAAGAGTCACTTGTCGGCAAAACCACAAAAGAAAAAAGCGAAGGCTCACTTTCAATTGGATGTTCTCAGCTGCCATATTCAGAGGCATTCAAGCAGATCCTCTTATCACTGAAAAAAATTCTATCATCCCTCGCATTTCCTTGTCATGGAACGATCCAATATTGATTGGCACATTCCATTTGTCATGGAACGGTCCAACATTGATTGGCACATTCCATTATCAATATCATCCACAGGGACACCAATAACTAATAAATGGACGACTCAAAATGATTTCTATCACCTTGCAAATCAGTGTCGGTGACCCACTGATCTTCAGAGAAGGGAACGTTTCCTCTGCTCACTCTGTATTTTAAACAAAATAATTTCGCAGACGGTTGACCTTTCCAGTCAGTAAATTACAGCTCTAACTTAATAATCATCAGGATAGTGGCCAGGAGAAATTTAAAATGGCATCGTAAACGCCAAACTGTGCATCCACTGTAATTGGAAGCTCTCATATAGGATAACCTTTAATTAGTCATCTGCTGCATACTTTATATTTCTAAAATATTGTATGAAATCTTTTATTTACTCCAGTAATATGGTTTGTATAACATGAAAAATGATCTCTGAAAATGATCATCAACACTGTGACTTGACAATCATGAATATGTGTCAAAAATATCACGCTTACAAGAGCTAACTGTCAATGTGTCATGTTCTATCAAAAGTTTAATACTTGAAGGGTATTTTACTAGTATCTGAGAGAGCATGTTTAGTGGATCATCATTTTGATGTTTTTGATATCTATACTTTGCATTTCCACTGCATGATTTTAGTTATCATTATCATTGTATCAGATTATGATTATTGCACACATGTTCACAAAATGTTTGATGACAGAGTACCAGGGGAATTGAGTAAGATTAAAATGATTAATCATTTTATTAGGCAGTGTCATGGCTGCATAACAGTTATCGTGATGACCGTAGTTTGCCTGCAGAACGGTGTGGTTGGATGTTGAAAGATTCATGCAGATAACTGCTATAATCTGCTGAATAGAGGTCAGTCGTATGTTTCTGTTGTTTGAAGAGCAATGACGCAATGATTTGGAATAGTGGATCAACAACGTCATAGTACGTGTGAATTGACGTGAATTCACTAAATCTCACTTCTGCCGGCGTGTCAAGGGGCGTCTGAACTTCTGATCAAGTCCAGTTGTTTTGAAATTTGCCGTATGATTTCCAGTCTAGTATCTAGACAGTCATCACAGTCTCGTCACGATTATTTGGCACATTTCAATAACATTTCAATTTTTCAGTTTCTACGGGCACACTGCTTGTCGCTAGGCAACTGTTCAATGACATGTGTGAGTGGTAATGGTGATACAACTGTCCTTCATAAGAATTTCACATCCTGGTATTCACAACTTGTGTCTTATTCTGACAGATCTTGTCAAGGCCCTTCCAAATGACATCCAAATTGCTCTTTTTTTCTATGTAATCCTTCAAGCAAAGATATCACTATAGCAACGCTCTGTAGCTGTCAAAACCATATTGAAATTGTGCAAATTGATGTCAATCTACAATAATAATCAGTGGTTTGTTTATCATCTACAGTTGTGCTATGTTAACACCGTGTGGAACATATTGTGCAGAATTTGCTGTCATATTTGTACTCAAGTAAAATTGCATGATACATCTCATTGTGTCCAGACATTTTGTAGAGTTAGGAAGACATCAGAACATTGAAAAGCTCTCATTTCTTTGCAAGGTGAGTTGCATCATGGGAAACATGTTTGAAACCATTTGAAATATTTGTACATTCTGTCTGTTATGTTAATGCTATGAGTTTTGATGGCGTAATAGAATGCAATAAATTGAAACGCCAATCGACTGTTTTCACCAGTTGCAGTGATATGGTTTTGGATGGCAATAGCAGATGTCATATTGGTAACCTATGGAAGGTTGTTCCTTGGTTGTTGTGTGATTTGCAGTAGTGCGTTTGCCTTCCCATAATTCTCTTGGATGTCAGATATCCAGTCAGCAGACTATGATACATGCACTACATGAATTGTCGTGTAATCATATGCAAATTACATTGGACATGTACACACATAAAAAAGTGATGAACAAGCAACACTTTCATATGACAAATGTATAAATTCTTTTAATGTAACATTTTTTCTAAGATGTATGAGTGATGCAAATCTATTTAAAGAAAAAACTTTCATAGTTATTTGATGATTAACTATATTATTGCCATGTGATGTTCTGTAGCTCATTTCCATCTCAATATACCAGTAGTAAATATTTATTGATGACATCAAAATGATGTAATTAATTAATTTTCCTTTGTGTAATTAGCATATTGTATTAGTTGACCTTAAACTGAACTTTCTTGCAAACAATTTTGTAGCAATTGCAAATCAACTGCACAAATAACACAGAATATTTAGAACTAGCCTATACAGAGCTGTATATAAATCTACATATAACTATAAAGATGATATAATTTCTGGGTCGTACCGTAAGTTATGTCATTAAATTAAAAAACCTATGCTAACAAAGTATTTGTTATTATATCTACAAGCAGGGAGTGAGTGGAGATCTGACGACTGACAATTGAACAGCTTTCATGTGAACAGAACAATGTCAATACCGGTAGTTGCTCACATGAAATAAAAATAACCGATCATAATTTGAAAAGGTAGCGGCGCTGGCTATGGTGCAATGACATAAACTCAAGTGCATGTTCTCATTTTCTGATATGCTGTGAATTTTAACTGCTGTTTCAGGGAGACGAAGCAAAAAAATTGAACTAGAAATATGTGTGATTAAAAATTGCTGTAATTATATTCAATATTGCATTATATGATACCAGTAGAACCATCATTTGCCCTGTGTCAGTGTGCTTTTCTGCTTTGCCATGCAAAACACACATAAATGATCAGTATTTATTTAAAAAGAAAACATGCCGTCATTTGGTATGATTTGATGGGTATTTATATGGCATTGAAACCCTACTTGGTAACTGACAGGATTCGTGAGTTTATCGGCAGATATGTCATCACTACTGTCACATGTTTGGAAATCGCCGTTTAATCACCATAGTGACAGGAATCACACTCTGTGCTGGCATGAAGTCTATCAGTGATATTCACTGTACTGTGCTGGGTTACTGTAGTGTACTGTGACGGTACACTGTACTGTGCTGGATACTGTTGTGCACTTTGACAGCAGTGTACTGTGCTGGGCACTGTTGTGTATTCAGTTCAAGTGTACTGTGCTAGGTACTGTAGTATACTTTGATGGCAGTGTACTGTGCTGGGTACTGTAGTATACTGTGACAGCAGTGTACTGTGCTGGGTACTGTTGTATACTGTGATGGCAGTGTACTGTGCTGGGTACTGTAGTATACTGTGACAGCAGTGTACTGTGCTAGGTACTGTAGTATACTTTGATGGCAGTGTACTGTGCTGGGTACTGTAGTATACTGTGATGGCAGTGTACTGTGCTGGGCACTGTTGTGTATTCAGTTCAAGTGTACTGTGCTAGGTACTGTAGTATACTTTGATGGCAGTGTACTGTGCTGGGTACTGTTGTGTACTGTGACAGCAGTGTACTGTGCTGGGTACTGTTGTGTATTCAGTTCATGTGTACTGTGCTAGGTACTATAGAATACTGTGATGGCAGTGTACTGTGCCGGCTACTGTTGTGTACGTGACAGCAGTGTACTGTGCCTGGTTACTGTACATGTAGTGTACTATGATGACAGCCTTCTGTGCTAGGTACTGTACTGCATTGTACTGTGCACTGTACCATGAATTTACGGTAGTACCAGTACCTATGTAAGCAGTGAACTGTGTTTGGGTATTTGGATTTGTAGGCATCTCTGTGCAAGCATCACTGTGCTGCAATCACATAAAAGATGCAACCTTTATAATTTCTGATTTACAGTGTCCCTAGCTAAATGTGTATTCCAGATACATTATCTTTGAAAATTTTATTCACCCATTTCATTTTAAACTCAATGTTTGGATCAAGAAATTTTACTGGTAACCATGGGTGTCAGTTTGACCACCATACTATTCAATAACTGATAATGGTATTAAAAGTTACCGGAAGTGCTGTATACCGGTAGTATTGCAGTGAATGTACTGCAGTGTTGTATACCGGTAGTATTGCAGTGAATGTACTGCAGTGCTGTATACTGGTAGTATTGCAGTGAATGTACTGCAGTGCTGTGTACCGGTAGTATTGCAGTGAATGTACTGCAGTGTTGTATACCGGTAGTATTGCAGTGAATGTACTGCAGTGCTGTGTACCGGTAGTATTGCAGTGAATGTACTGCAGTGTTGTATACCGGTAGTATTGCAGTGAATGTACTGCAGTGCTGTGTACCGGTAGTATTGCAGTGAATGTACTGCAGTGCTGTATACCGGTAGTATTGCAGTGAATGTACTGCAGTGCTGTATACCGGTAGTATTGCAGTGAATGTACTGCAGTGCTGTATACCGGT
The DNA here is from genome assembly GCF_041260155.1 of Ptychodera flava. NCBI lineage: Eukaryota > Metazoa > Hemichordata > Enteropneusta > Ptychoderidae > Ptychodera > Ptychodera flava. Next base: position 47,846,469 of record NC_091929.1, on the reverse strand, counting down.
AGTATTGCAGTGAATGTACTGCAGTGTTGTATACCGGTAGTATTGCAGTGAATGTACTGCAGTGCTGTGTACCGGTAGTATTGCAGTGAATGTACTGCAGTGCTGTGTACCGGTAGTATTGCAGTGAATGTACTGCAGTGTTGTATACCGGTAGTATTGCAGTGAATGTACTGCAGTGCTGTATACCGGTAGTATTGCAGTGAATGTACTGCAGTGCTGTGTACCGGTAGTATTGCAGTGAATGTACTGCAGTGTTGTATACCGGTAGTATTGCAGTGAATGTACTGCAGTGTTGTATACCGGTAGTATTGCAGTGAATGTACTGCAGTGTTGTATACCGGTAGTATTGCAGTGAATGTACTGCAGTGTTGTATACAGGTAGTATTGCAGTGAATGTACTGCAGTGTTGTATGTTACTTTGTTGCAATATGATAGTATTTATTGCAAATTTAGTAAATCCTTGATTGGATTTTAATTCGCAACAAGGTACATGTACCTGTTCACCTATTGGCTAAATCACAATTCACAACAAGGTACCTGTTCACCTATTGGCTAAATCACAATAATAATAATATTTTTATTGCTTGCTTGTAAATATAGGATTTACATCACATTTGTGGCAATAAAAGTGTGATACAAAAATAAGTTCAAATTTTCTTCAATAAAGATAAAGTATTACAGTATAATAATAGTAGCTAATAGTAAATATCACTAGGTATTTCTTTGTTTACATAAAGTAAAAATATTTGCAACAAGGTACCTGTTTACCTATTGGCTAAATCACAATTCGCAACAAGGTACCTGTTTACCTATTGGCTAAATCCGGGCCTCTATGTAAAGGTAGTTCAATAGCAGAGCTAAGTTGTTGCAATTTTCTGACTCAGTGACTGCAACCACTCCACATGCTGAAACTCTGGCACACACATACGGTACTCACTATCGTACATCGCACACACACTTTATCACAGCGATACATGGCTGAACTGGGCTTCAGACACCCTTGGGGACAAGTCTGTCTACCAGCAGAACCACAGGTTTATTAATCCAGGGTAGAAAATTCAGTACAAATTCTTGATAGTATAACCCACTATGTACTGAAGCTAATTTACCAAAACGAAGACATCAGCAGTCAAGACCCCAGTGTCTCAAGTAGAGACATTTTCATTTATGACTTTTCATATCACACCAGTAGTTGTATGCTCTAAAGGTTGTATGGTATCTCTTCTTGTTTTGAAGCTTGCTTAAGGTAGTATGCGTCTCAGAAGTGAAAGACTTAAACTTTTGCTCAAACTTTCCGTAAGGAAATCCTTAAGGAATCTTTCAACCAGTCTCTCTCAAAATCAATAATACAATCGGGGGTCGCCGTGCAAATTTTGGTACTGGAGAAACAAATAATCAAAGATTTACCAATATTTAAAATTCAAAATGGCAACCTTCCCTTAACTTTTTGGAGAAAAATAAATTTTCAAATTTAGAAAAACTAAGCTAGTGAAAAGTTATCTAACACCAAGCAGAAAAGAATTATAAGAGTTTGAGAGTCTGAATATCTGTCCCAGGGGTGCGTTCTACCTTAACAAAAGGTTTAAATTCTATCTTGTTGAAATTGTGGTTCTGTTTTCTGGTCAGGTTTCTACCATACTGTACAGCTACATGTATGTATTACAGTGTGCTCATTGAATAGATCCACAATCCATGTACTTTCATAGAGTATTGTAAAGTGGACCTATGTTTGTGTTGTGTACAATAGGTGCAACTTTTCTCATTTGATCTTCTCCATTATGTAGACATTTTGTTTTGCAAGTATGAAAATGATGTAAGGAAGTCCTTACATTGGTCTGATGACACCCTGAGTAAATTAGCAGGTTTTGTTGCATCATAATGTGTATGAGGTATCGTCATGGTTTCACCTAGCTACTCTTGTATCGTCATGGTTTCACCTTGCCATTCTTCTTCTCTCTAGATGACCTCTTATTAAAAGGTCAACAGTCTACTTTTCAACTACTTTAGATCCTGTTGATAACAATAGACACATCAACACAGCTGTTAATGTTAAAACGTCGTTTCAATTTGTCAACTATCCAGTAACTTCAATCAGAAGATTGCTTTTAGTGATTTCTGATATTTCTTTGCTTTGCTTTTAAGAAATTCCAACCACATTGTGTTATTGGCTACATTGTGGGTTTTTGTAAAAAATGTGTTCACTTTTTCTGGCATTATTTGGTACTTACCACTTGGTTAGTTTTTGACAAGTTACTACATGTTACAACCTGGTACACTACCGGTACAATTTAGTCATTTGTCATTGTAGGGGACATGCAAGGTGTTGGAATGTTGACTACCAGTGCTTTGAAAAAATGAGAATGACATGAGAAAAACTCTGCTGGCTTTTCTACATATTAAAAATATAAGAGGACAAACAGGAAAATTTGTCAGAAAGTACTTCGACTGCCATCATCCCAGGATGTTATATTGTCTTTCATTTTGTGCAATATTGTGTTGCATCTGCATTAATACAGCAAAACATTATAATTTGATCTTTATTTGGTCACAATGTTGCTTCTTTTGTAAGAATTTGATATTATATTGTTTTTTTATTGCATTATAGGGGAATTGTTACTTCTTTTGTAAGAATTTGATACATTGTGGTCTATTTGTTGCATTATAGTGAAAGTTACCAGGGGAGTATCGCCATCAGCCTGCTGTGGAATCATGCATTTGATAGTCAGCATGGTGCCAACTCTTTACGCATGTATAAGCCTGTCGTGTGCTGCCCAATTCACAATAAGTATTCAGGGCACACCGGCTAGAAAGCAATGAATGTCTAAACTCTCTTTATCTTACATAAGGTCATAACCTTTATGCATTGGTTGGTGTATCTGCGGAATGACATTTTGACTCATGAGCACCTGTACGTGTTTGTCAGCAGTTTAGTTGAAAATACAAGCAATGCCTTGGAATAAGAAGGTGGCAGTGTTACATATTCACCAGCCAAGCTATGTTTATTCAATCAGGGATGTTCTTTAAATTTACCTTCCAGTAGGTTGCTCTACCCTGGAAATTGTTGATGTGGACTCTCTGTAGTGTAAATGTAGTAAAAGGCATTTGTTGGTCAATCACATTCCAACTACTTTCTCGAACAGCTGGTTCTATCATAATGATTTGAAGAATTTGTCCAGTGGTAGAATTTGTCCAACACTAAGAATTTATCCAGCTCTAGGGTTTGCCCAATACTGTGGTCCAGGCTTGAAGAACCCAAAACTATCTCCCAAGCACTGAGAAATTAGATTTTAAATTAAAAAAAGTACTTTTGGAGTAAAGTTTTAACTTTTGCACTTGAATAAATGTATTTTTATATTTGTGCTTGAACAAAATCAAGTCGGACATACCTGCATATATCTAGACATTTGAGCTTTTATAGAGATGATAAGAAGGATGAAATTTTTGTAGTATGTAAATTAGCATGCGTGTGGCATGTATACCAGTACAAAGTAGGTGATATAGTGATATACATGTAGTGTACAAAAATCTCTCCACAGTTTTCATACTGCAAAAATTACATCTTGTATTGTGCTGTGATTCTTTTGTTCAAACCATACAATAATGAGCAGTTTTATGGTTATAAGGAGCAAGCAGAACACAGTACTCCTGTACGTTTACATTGTTGGTAACATAGTACCAAAATATTACACTGTTGGTAACATAGTACCAAAATATTACATTGCTGGCAACATAGTACCAAAATATTACATTGTTGGTGACATAGTATCAAAATATTACATTGTTGGCAACATAGTACCAAAATATTACACTGTTGGTGACATAGTACCGAAATATTACATTGTTGGTAACATAGTACCAAAATATTACATTGTTGGCAACATAGTACCAAAATATTACAGCGTTGGTGACATAATACCAAAATATTACATTGTTGGCAACATAGTACCAAAATATTACATTGCTGGTAACATAGTACCAAAATATGATATTGTTGGTAACGTAGTACCAAAATATGACATTGTTGGTAACAGAGTACCAAAATATTACATCGTTGGTAACATAGTACCAAAATATTACATTGTTGGTGATACATTACCAAAATATTATTTTTAGATCTCCTTAAATCACAGCTGCCGACAACTTGGTGACTTTCAGAGTAGAGATTAATTTCAGATTAAAAAGTTGATCAATCAACCACGTTACTATGCATTTGTCAGAAATTAATCATACGGTACTGAGAATAATGTATCAACGTCTGACTCTCTCACAGCCGTTGGTTCACCAAGTAGCTTCAAATCTCTCAATGATCTGAGTAGGCCAGCCCCAAGGCAAACACATAGTGAAACCAGACCAGCTGACTGAGCTTAGCTCAAAGTCAGGACAGGAAATGACAACACTTTGCAACAAATAAGAGTCCATCAGAGTCTTGTATCACGATTTGTTCCACCGTGTTCACTGAATAAAATTTTTACGTAGGCAGAGAATCTAACAAACATGAAGGTACTGGTACCTGTATCATACATCAACCTCCGCCCTGTTCCCGTACATCATTTCTGTACCCTATTCCCATGCACTCTACCCTTGTTCCCATACATCACTCTACCTTATTCCCATACACTGTATGTTATATCTGAGTACAATATCTCTGTCTGGATACAAAGATGAATGAATTGGTAACCATGGTAACAGTGCTACTCTTCTCTCATGGTTGTATGTTAATTTTGAAAATTTTTGTTTTGTCTTTGTTTCAGAGAAAAAGTACATCTTTTCATGCCTCTGCCTAAAGAATCCTTAAATGAAATGTGTTAGTCTTGCAAAGAAAATGCATTATTATATTCAATATGCAATAGTATTTTTGACAAATAAACTCTAGTCTGGACCGGAATTTATTTTTAATCTCAAATCAGTAAAGTGCTTGTAGGAAGGCCAAGTTTACAAGTTGAAAAATAAACATTTTGATATGAAACAAACAGAGCACACGGACTAGAAAATAATCAAAAGTTACAGGTTATGACATTGTAACTTTAAATAGGAAAATTCTAGTCAAATTATTTATAAACACATGCCACCATGCTGTTTGTCAAAATACAATAATCATTCTTTCACAGTAGGTTTGAAATCTAGCATGCAAGTCAAGCTTATTCATAATAGCAATATCTTATTATAATTTGTGACAATTACGGTATTTCTCTGTGTTGTGGAAATTTTTGATGAAAATCAACAGTGAATTATCTATCCGTGATTCATTTCATTTACGTTCAGCATTGTACACAGAAGTATGAAGTACGGTACTAAGTAAAGCAATTACAAATAAAATGGTTTTGTTCAACACACGTGCATGAACAGTTCCAGTGTAAATTTTTTAGTCCCCACAGACACCGTCCAGGGGGACTTATAGGTTTGGTCATGTCCGTGCGTCCGTGAGTGCATGCGTGTGTCGGTCTGTCCATCCGTTTACGCAGATATCTCAGAGATGCCTGAAGCGATTTCATTCAAACTTGGTACAAGGATTACTTTATATGTCATACATATGCACGTCGATTTGTTTTGTTATACGATCAAATATGGCCGCCATGCAGCCATTTTATTACGATTTTTTCATGTACAGAGCCATAACTCAGACATGTTTCAACCGATTTTACAAGGACACTGACTTATGTTATACATATGTACGTCGATTTGTTTCACGATATGATCCAATATGGCCACATGGCGGCAATTTTGTTATGTTTTTTTCATGTTGAGAGACATTACTCTGGCAAGTCTCAACTGATTTTTTATTCAAAGTTGGTACCTGTACATTGACTTATGTCATACATATGCATGTTGATTTTTTAGACAGTAAGATCCAATATGGCTGCATGGCGGCGATTTTTTTACGATTTTCTCATGCACAGAGCCATAACTCAGACATATTTCCACCAGTATCATTCAAAATTGGTACAAGGACATTGACCTATTTCATACATATACCCGTCAATTTGTTTCACATCATGTAGCAGTATCATGTCAATTATTAAAGTTTAGTAATTAGGCTGATATATCAAGAAATACTGCATCAAATTTCATGAAACTTGGTACAGATGTTAACCTCACATTGCTTTGACAGTGAAAAAGACATTTATCAGTGTCATTTTTATTAATTTGTAATTGCATATGTAATGAACTTTCCTATATATCCACAAATATTGTGTCAAATTTGATGAAACTTGATACAGATGTTGATCTCATAGTGTTGTAAATACTGCATGAAACTTTATGAAATATGGTACCGGTGATAATCTGTTAGTGTTAGGGTAGTATGCAAAAATGTTTGACAACATCCTGTCGATTAATTCCTAGTTGACTCATTGAATGACCTTTTGTAATTAGTATGGCGGCCTACATTGGTTTTATGTTTTCATCACCATGGAACTCATTCTTGACGATTAAGCCCCATCTGTATCGCAGTATTTTTAATCACAGACCTAATTAATGAAGAGGACTCTTTCCTCTCAGAGGACTTGTAATCAAAGTACCCATTAACAAGTGGGGACTGTGTCATCAACGATGACTTGTTAATGTAAATTTTCAAGGCAGCTCATCTGATTTACATGAAATACAGTTTAAATTAAAAACCAGTATAATAAACATGGCAATGAATTATGATGAGTCTGAGAGTTTGAAGATGTAACCTTAGGGGAAAAATAATTTTAGTATCTTTGCTAAAGTCTGCAATAGTTTGTGTTCATGAGTGTTATGCTGCATCGTGAATTTACAAAATCCTGCATCATGAATTTACAAAATCTAACCTACCAAGGTGAATGTCAGTATTTGAATGCTGAAAGTCGTTTGAACAGATTTTTAAACTGTTTTGAGTAATTACATGTATAATAATTTATCATCTTATTTTGGGGGAGGAGTCATGATAAGCAGCCAATCAGGATTCAGTGAAGTTCTGTGATTGACATTTTCAAGTCACATGTAGCTTACAACTGAAACATTAGCACTTTTGGTAATACTAACATCAGTGTTTACAAGAGTGGCGCCACTTTGTGCATTTTTGCAGCATAGCAGAGGGAAGGTTTTTGTGCTGTTGAAATGTTCATCTCCATTTTTTTCAATTCACTTTATGGAAGGTATTTTCTATTTCCACTCAGCAGTAAATGCAGACTCCGGAACTGACCAGTACCGGACATGTCTTATTGACCACATAATGATTGATATGTCTTATGGGAATGCAAAGAGAACGTGTCTCGGAAGTGTGGAATGATAAATTTGTCTCCTGGCTCTGGAATCAAAATCATGGCAAGGAAACATAACTTATGAAAGTTTTATGATTTTCAAGTATTACATCTACCCAAGAGATCTGACTTGAAACATGAAAGAAGGGGTGATAAAATATGTATGTTTGTGCTTTGTTGGACTGAGATTTGATAAATGACATCGTTTGTGAGTTCAATGTCACAGTAAGAAACAGAGCGTTTATTTTGTATATATCGGTAGTTTGAGTCTCAATACATGGCTGACAAATTAAACTTAACAATTTCATTATGATATGGAATATTTTTTACTATGGTAGTGATGGTTTGCGGTCACTGTGAATATCCATAATATCGGTGTGTAATTTAGCTGTACCTTCATAGCATAGTTGGTATCTAGGTTGTCGTCAAACATGAAGTCCCATATGGTTTTGGTCCGAACTTAACATTGAATGTTATAGAGATCCCCTGTAGTGAAATAAATTATATAAATTGCTTGTGTGATTAGATCTGCATTATTGCCATCATTAAATTGTCAACTGTGTCGGTAGTTAGATTGTTGTTACCCAACAGCTACAAATCATCATCCATCTGCATGTAATCAAGTTCTGGATCTTGAAAATTTTATCCAAGCTTATAAGGGATTTGGGAATTATCAGTTGAACTGAATTTATAGCTAGTCAAAATCCTAGTCAACACACAGAGTACAGTTGAGAAATCTACTTCAGTACCGTATGTTGTTTGTGATGTTGGTACAATAGTGGACTTGGAAGGTAGTTTGTAATGTTGGTACAATAGTGGACTTTGAAGGTAGGCATTATGGATTGTAGTTTTTTGCTGAAAGTTACTACCAGACAGCAAACTTAATGTCATTTTGTTGAAAGATATAAAACTACTGAATGCAAGGAAATTGACATATACCATTAGATTTTGTCAGTTCTTCAGATGTGTTAATGCTTCAAAATATGGTGCGTGCATCGCTCTTATTCATAGCATTTCAATTTGAATAAACGATTGAATTAAATTTTTCAACATTTTCTCAAGGATGATTGTAATATCAGCATCAATAAGATATAAAGTTTGTCCAGATACAAATTGTTCATATTCCCATCATCAATAAGATATAAAGTTTGTCCAGATACAAATTTGTTCATATCCCCAGGTAGGCTACAAAATGTGTCTCCATACAAGACACCTATCATAATTTCAGTAAATTTCATTGTCACAGCTAAGCCCCACAGCTATGTTTTGTCATTTGTTGAGGCTAATATTTTAAATCTTTCAAACACCAAGTGAAATGGAAAGGTTTCCATAGAAACAAGCATTTTTACAAAAATCGTTTTCCAATTCCTGCAAAGCCCTTCAAGTCATATACATTCAAGGTGAGCCAAGTGATTTTGTAACTGCCAAACTACTTTTTGTGATTTCTCTTTGCATTTTAAAGTATTCCTTATTTTTCCATGGGGATTGTGTAAGTTTTGATGCTTGCAGACAGAAAGACACATTGATCCAACAAAGTGTTAGAACTGATCAGCAATCAGTAAGAAGGTAAAAAAAATTATTGACCTAAACTGTTGTGTTAGCTACAAACATGAATAATTTAGATCTTACTGACGTCATAGGCACCATCTTGCACCATGGTAACACAGCGATTAAATCTTTTTAAGTTAAATAGTGACTCTCAACATGTGACATATTCTTGTAGTGTAACACCTCATGACAACCAAGACTCATGATTTTCCATGAAATACAGTATGGAAAAGCCACTTAGACCCATGATTTTCCGTGTGGTATATAGGATGGAATAGCCACTCAGACGCATGATTTTCCATGTGGTATAGCATGGAAAAGTCACTGAGACCCATGATTATCCATGTAGTATAGCATGGAAAAGCCACTCAGACGCATGATTTTCCATGTGGTATAGCATGGAAAAGTCACTGAGACCCATGATTATCCATGTAGTATAGCATGGAAAAGCCACTTAGACTCATGATTTTTCCATGTGGTAAATTTTGTGTTTACAGGGTATGATCCCGCTTTAGGTATCATATCAAAATATCACAGAAATTCTATCAGTGTTTTGTTGCTTGCTTCTATTCAAGTGTTGGCACTGGAAAATGAATTAAAATAAATGAATATAAATTACATTGTTGATGGATATCTTCTTATTAGTCTCTCGGATTTAATTCAGACTGATCTGTGATTGAAAATCAAACAAGCCATGAAACTTTTCAACATTTGTTAAGAGTTAAGTTGTTGGCTTTATACTCATGTCAATTTATGAATTCATTATACCGGTAGGTGATTACAAAGCTTGACTACAGGTAGGTTTTGCAAATGTAAGTTTGCCAACAATATCAATCACGACTATGGTGATATTTCTACCGTACATCTAGATACAAGGAGTTGTCAGCATGAGATTTAAGTCATCCAGCAATTATATTGAAAAGTGGTTGAAGTAAGATATTTACATGACGTGATCGCATAAGACCATACAGTAATACTAACAAAATTATTTCTCACTATGGTCAAACAGTGACTTTTTTAAATGTTACTGGAAGCTAGATTAAAATCATCGGTATTTGTCAAAATTCAGGAAAATCATCAAAATGTTGCCAGTGAGTTGTCAGACATTGTCAAAATGTTGCCAGTGAGTTGTCAGACATTGTCAAAATGTTGTCAGTGAGTTGTCAGACATTGTCAAAATGTTGTCAGTGAGTTGTCAGACATTGTCAAAATGTTCCCAGTGAGTTGTCAGACATTGTCAAAACCCAGGAAAGAAATGGACATATTCTACAGTTGTTGTCAATCAAATTGATAGGCAATAAAGCTTTCATTGCTAAAATATAAAGTTATCATAACAAACCTCAAAATGGTTGAATATCTATCATTAGTTGATCTTAGATTGAAATTTTCAATTTTACATACTTGAAGTGATTTTTATCGTAATTGTGAAATTTTTCATAATATGTCCTTGAGTTTTCATTAACTTTTGGATTAATGAGGGAAACACACTACAGTCTGAAGTTAGCCTTTGTGGTCTTTTGGAGGTTTTAGGAAAATTCATCGTGCTAGCCAGTGCTCATCAGTGAAAATACTTGAGTTGTAAAATCATGTCCCCAGTCACATGTCACAGTCACATGTCAATCACATGACACAGTCACATACCCATCCACTTTGAAACAGAACATTGATATGAGAAAGCCCAGAAAACGAGACAAAGTAAGACGTGATGTTGGCTCTTTGATTAGATTAGATGTGAATTTGAGAGTACCAGGGGATAGATAATAACTTCATTCACATCCAATCAAGGCAAAATTTGCTGCATTTTGAACTGGGAAATTTAATTTGTTGGTTTGACGTTTGAGGACATTATTTTGTGATGAGAGATTGAAATGCAGCTTTTGCAGACCAGTAATCGCATAAATTGAGATTAGTGTGCTTAAATTGAGTTGACTCGCCCTCTACTCTCGTCGTCAAAGTCAAATTTGTCTTGTCATAATAATTTGCCCACAGATCATAATTGACATGGGAGAAAAACCAGCTGTATATAAAATGAAAGTCTTAGAATATTGGTTTTAGTTTTCAAATCAGGTTGGATTTTATTTGATGTTATCTGTCAAATGCAATTAAAATATATGACAACGTTGACCTTCTATACGCTGTGTTTGTCTCTGGGGATTTACACAAAATGCTAGCGTCAGAAAAATATACGGTAATGAAATAATGAGTGACTAGAAAGCTAGGTTACAAATCTTGCTTGTTTGATGTACCGGTACATGTGTCAGTTATTTACTTCCTTTGCTTAGTTGTTTGTTTACTTGCCTATTAATGGCAGGTGTCAATGAACAGTGAATTTGTATCTGTACGGATAATATCCTGATCTGATAGTTCAACGCAAGTCACTATTATTATATAGGGCTCAGCCCTTGGTGTCGCGCCAGGGGTTAAGATTGGCAATGTTATTTGTATTGATTCATGATAAAATGTAATTAATTGTTACTTCATAAACGTTTGTATGACAACTATGCCCAGTTTCCCTCTGATGAAAGCAGTTCACGTACGGTACACGACGTCAAACCCTGCAGCAGTGCAGGTATAGATTTTCTGTAACGTGTACAATTTTGGACAAAAATTGCAATTTTACAATGATAACAGCCTATTGCGTTAAACAAGGGGCGTATTATGCAATCATTATCATTGCAATGGTAACCGCACTACCCACCTTCCACTTGCAAGCTGAAAACTATAGCGTTCCGTCTAAAAACTGGCAATTTTTGAATCTAATTATTGACACAGGGGGCGCTTTTCTAAAATTCAATCCCAGCATTCTTTGCGTTTGCCCCCGTTCATATGCACGACAGTTTTCTCCCTTTATCTATATTAACGATATTTTGTATCAGCGACAAGGTGCATAATAACATTTACTGGCTAATAAAAGAGGTATATTTTATAAATGGCATGTTATGCAATAGTAATTTGTTTCGTATTCGTTTATATACGAGTATTCAAAAAAAAAAACATGGCGGCGCCCATGAAAGAAGGGTACACTTCCGGTTAGTCGGATAGTATATTATAAATATGCGCATGCGTAGTCAGTAAGCCGCTGGCGCGTCACTATTAGTAAAGTCAACCAATTTGTTGATCAACAGAAGTTATTATTGGTAAAGTCAACAAATTTGTTGTCAACACAAATCGATATTGGTAGGCAACAAATACGGTATGTTGATCAAAGCTATTTATGAATTTGATAAAATAGACAGCAATGTCCGTGTTAGAGTTGACATCATGGCATGTCTAGGTTAATAAGATGACCTAAAAATGTTTATAATTTAATGAATTCTGGTCATTGCCTAGAGAATGGTGTTTTTCAAGATAATTATCTGGTCTAGCCTGACAATTATGATGGAAAAATCCACTGTTAATTTTAATCATTCGTGAACCATTTCCATGTGAGCAAGCAAGGTTTTGTTGATAGCTGCTATTGTTGGTTTGAAGATTGGATGATCTCTCATTGTCTGAAGCATTTATGCTCCAGGAAAATGAAAGATTTCAACTTTTGAGCAAATTTTACCACAGGAAGCTTCTCTTTCTCAAGATGGCTGCCATTTTGATAGACTATAAGTACTGGTTGTGTTGGATAATGAAACACTGAAGAAATCCTGCGATATTTTGGTTGAGAATAAAATTTTGGAAAGCTTTGCAAATTTTTGATGAGAAATGCCTTGTATCACAAATTTATTGATTCTTGAAATTCAAAATGGTTACCATTATGTTCAATACATTTGTGCAGGGAAAAAATAAAGTTCTTGAGTTTCACAAGATTTTGAAAACCAAGGTTTTCTGTACAGTAAAAGGTTTGGACATAAATCAACACAAAGAATAGTCCAGGAAAAACAAATTTAAGATCTTGCAAGTCCAAAACTCTGGTTCCAAGATGAGACGAAGGATCAAAAAATTCTATAAAAAAAGTCAAGATATGAAGATTTTTAAAGTCGTCTACTTTGATTTGTCATTTCAAGTACCGGTATGTGCAGATGATTTGAGAATAGAGAAAAAGGACTTTTTTTAGATCAGTGACTCAACCTTCTCCTTCACTGTTTCAGTCCAAGTACAATCTTACTTGTATCACTTCATGACATTAAATTAATTTGGATCAAAGTACATATGTTACTTCATCCAAAATTAAACAAAAGTGACCCTGTCTAAATTTTTTTTACACAGATATTTTTAAAAGTACTAAGCAATTCTAAAGGGAATAGTGAAAATGAAATATTTTCTCATATTTTTGAATTGTGGAAAGGTTAATAATGTCGGCACTTTTAGAGCAGATTTTGATATGTGGAAAGGACATTTGAGATTTCTGCGCTATTTCAGTTGAGTCAACTTAGGAATTTCTTGAAATTGTCTTGGGTCAGTCTGCAAACATTGGTGATTGTCTTGGGTCAGTCTGAAAACGTTGATGAGTCAGAGGCATATTAAAATGTGCAGAGTGTATATTGATGCAACACAGTACTTCAATTGGATGATGGCATGAGGGAAATCTCTTCATTTATTTGTTATGAACACCTCCAAAAGTCAAGCAGATTACTTCCATGAGATGGATAACATCAGTGTTCCTGAGGTGATCCATTTTATCCGGTACATATATCCACCAGTACCCTAGGCAGACAATGACGTTAGACCAACCCATCATGATAAACTCACATCCATCCATACCATTGCAGACACTCAGGTTAGACCAACCCATCATGATAAACTCACATCCATCCATACCATTGCAGACACTCAGGTTAGACCAACCCATCATGATAAACTCACATCCATCCATACCATTGCAGACATTGAGGTTAGACCAACCCATCATGATAAACACATCCATCCATACCATTGCAGACATTGAGGTTAGACCAACCCATCATGATAAACTCACATCCATCCATACCATTGCTGACACTCAGGTTAGACCAACCCATCATGATAAACACACATCCAACCATACCATTGCAGACATTGAGGTTAGACCAACCCATCATGATAAACACACATCCATCCATACATGTACCATTGCAGACACTCAGGTTAGACCAACCCATCATGATTAACTCACATCCATCCATACCATTGCAGACATTGAGGTTAGACCAACCCATCATGATAAACTCACATCCATCCATATCATTGCAGACATTGAGGTTAGACCAACCCATCATGATAAACACACATCCATCCATACCATTGCAGACACTCAGGTTAGACCAACCCATCATGATAAACACACATCCATTCATACCATTGCAGACATTGAGGTTAGACCAACCCATCATGATAAACACACATCCATCCATATCATTGCAGACATTGAGGTTAGACCAACCCATCATGATTAACTCACATCCATCCATACCATTGCAGACACTCAGGTCAGACCAACCCATCATGATAAACACACATTCATCCATACCATTGCAGACACTCAGGTTAGACCAACCCATCATGATAAACTCACATCCATCCATACCATTGCAGACACTCAGGTTAGACCAACCCATCATGATAAACTCACATCCATCCATACCATTGCAGACATTGAGGTTAGACCAACCCATCATGATAAACACACATCCATCCATACCATTGCAGACATTGAGGTTAGACCAACCCATCATGATAAACACACATCCATCCATACCATTGCAGACACTCAAGTTAGACCAACCCATCATGATAAACTCACATCCATCCATACCATTGCAGACATTGAGGTTAGACCAACCCATCATGATAAACTCACATCCATCCATACCATTGCAGACATTGAGGTTAGACCAACCCATCATGATAAACACACATCCACCTATACCATTGCAGACACTCAGGTTAGACCAACCCATCATGATAAACTCACATCCATCCATACCATTGCAGACAGTCAGGTTAGACCAACCCATCATGATAAACACACATCCATCCATACCATTGCAGACACTCAGGTTAGACCAACCCATCATGATAAACTCACATCCATCCATACCATTGCAGACACTCAGGTTAGACCAACCCATCATGATAAACACACATCCATCCATACCATTGCAGACACTCAAGTTAGACCAACCCATCATGATAAACTCACATCCATCCATACCATTGCAGACACTCAGGTTAGACCAACCCATCATGATAAACTCACATCCATCCATACCATTGCAGACACTCAGGTTAGACCAACCCATCATGATAAACACACATCCATCCATACCATTGCAGACACTCAAGTTAGACCAACCCATCATGATAAACTCACATCCATCCATACCATTGCAGACACTCAAGTTAGACCAACCCATCATGATAAACTCACATCCATCCATACCATTGCAGACACTCAAGTTAGACCAACCCATCATGATAAACTCACATCCATCCATACCATTGCAGACACTCAAGTTAGACCAACCCATCATGATAAACTCACATCCATCCATACCATTGCAGACACTCAAGTTAGACCAACCCATCATGATAAACACACATCCACCTATACCATTGCAGACACTCAGGTTAGACCAACCCATCATGATAAACACACATCCATCCATACCATTGCAGACACTCAGGTTAGACCAACCGATTATGATAAACACACATCCATGCATACCATTGCAGACACTCAAGTTAGACCAACCCATCATGATAAACTCACATCCATCCATACCATTGCAGACACTCAAGTTAGACCAACCCATCATGATAAACTCACATCCATCCATACCATTGCAGACACTCAGGTTAGACCAACCCATCATGATAAACACACATCCATGCATACCATTGCAGACACTCAGGTTAGACCAACCCATCATGATAAACTCACATCCATCCATACCATTGCAGACACTCAAGTTAGACCAACCCATCATGATAAACTCACATCCATCCATACCATTGCAGACATTGAGGTTAGACCAACCCATCATGATAAACACACATCCATCCATACCATTGCAGACACTCAGGTTAGACCAACCCATCATGATAAACACACATCCATCCATACCATTGCAGACACTCAGGTTAGACCAACCCATCATGATAAACTCACATCCATCCATACCATTGCAGACACTCAGGTTAGACCAACCCATCATGATAAACACACATCCATCCATACCATTGCAGACACTCAAGTTAGACCAACCCATCATGATAAACTCACATCCATCCATACCATTGCAGACACTCAGGTTAGACCAACCCATCATGATAAACTCACATCCATCCATACCATTGCAGACACTCAGGTTAGACCAACCCATCATGATAAACACACATCCATCCATACCATTGCAGACACTCAGGTTAGACCAACCCATCATGATAAACTCACATCCATCCATACCATTGCAGACACTCAGGTTAGACCAACCCATCATGATAAACACACATCCATCCATATCATTGCAGACATTGAGGTTAGACCAACCCATCATGATAAACACACATCCATCCATACCATTGCAGACACTCAGGTTAGACCAACCCATCATGATTAACTCACATCCATCCATACCATTGCAGACATTGAGGTTAGACCAACCCATCATGATAAACTCACATCCATCCATATCATTGCAGACATTGAGGTTAGACCAACCCATCATGATAAACACACATCCATCCATACCATTGCAGACACTCAGGTTAGACCAACCCATCATGATAAACACACATCCATTCATACCATTGCAGACATTGAGGTTAGACCAACCCATCATGATAAACACACATCCATCCATACCATTGCAGACATTGAGGTTAGACCAACCCATCATGATTAACTCACATCCATCCATACCATTGCAGACACTCAGGTCAGACCAACCCATCATGATAAACACACATTCATCCATACCATTGCAGACATTGAGGTTAGACCAACCCATCATGATAAACACACATCCATCCATACCATTGCAGACACTCAGGTTAGACCAACCCATCATGATAAACACACATCCATCCATACCATTGCAGACACTCAGGTTAGACCAACCCATCATGATAAACTCACATCCATCCACACCATTGCAGACATTGAGGTTAGACCAACCCATCATGATAAACTCACATCCATCCATACCATTGCAGACAGTCAGGTTAGACCAACCCATCATGATAAACTCACATCCATCCATACCATTGCAGACAGTCAGGTTAGACCAACCCATCATGATAAACACACATCCATCCATACCATTGCAGACACTCAAGTTAGACCAACCCATCATGATAAACTCACATCCATCCATACCATTGCAGACATTGAGGTTAGACCAACCCATCATGATAAACTCACATCCATCCATACCATTGCAGACATTGAGGTTAGACCAACCCATCATGATAAACACACATCCATCCATACCATTGCAGACATTGAGGTTAGACCAACCCATCATGATAAACACACATCCACCCATACCATTGCAGACACTCAGGTTAGACCAACCCATCATGATAAACTCACATCCATCCATACCATTGCAGACATTGAGGTTAGACCAACCCATCATGATAAACACACATCCATCCATACCATTGCAGACACTCAGGTTAGACCAACCCATCATGATAAACTCACATCCATCCATACCATTGCAGACACTCAGGTTAGAACCAGAGATATAAAAGAGTGTGAAAGGATGACTTCACATATTCCAAGGAACAGCTTGCAATGCCTTGTCAACAAATTTAACTCACAAAGAAATAAATTATAGCAAATTGAAATAACTTTTTATTAGTTCATTCCTTAAACTATTAAAAATTAGATCAACTCTCATCCCACAGTATGTCAATGGATAGTACATCCAAGCATTGAAATCTGTATAATATTGACATGGACACTATGAAATGGATAGTACAAGCAAGCATTGAAATGTGTATAATATTGACATGGACACTATGAAATGCGTACCTTAGCCTAGAAATGTTAGTTAATTATCTGCGCTGAGTAGACTGATAAACAACTTTGGTGGCATTTGTGAGAGCAATAATTTTGTAAAGCAACAGTAGTATGATGGCCAGGCATAGAAACAGTGGTACAGTGGCCATGCATAGACACAGTGGTACGGTTGCCATGCATAGAAACAGTGGTATGGTGGCCATGCATAGAAACAGTGGTACGGTGGCCATGCATAGAAACAGTGGTACGGTGGCCATGCATAGAAACAGTGGTACGGTGGCCATGCATAGAACAGTGGTATGGTGGCCATGCATAGAAACAGTGGTACGGTGGCCATGCATAGAAAGAGTGGTATGGTGGCATGACCAGTAGTATGATGGCCAGGCATAGAAACAGTGGTACTGTGGCCATGCATAGAAACAGTGGTACGGTGGCCATGCATAGAAAGAGTGGTATGGTGGCATGACCAGTAGTATGATGGCCAGGCATAGAAATAGTAGTACGGTGGCATGACCAGTAGTATGATGGCCATGCATAGAAACAGTGGTACGGTGGCCATGCATAGAAACAGTGGTACGGTGGCCATGCATAGAAACAGTGGTACGGTGGCCATGCATAGAACAGTGGTATGGTGGCCATGCATAGAAACAGTGGTACGGTGGCCATGCATAGAAAGAGTGGTATGGTGGCATGACCAGTAGTATGATGGCCAGGCATAGAAACAGTGGTACTGTGGCCATGCATAGAAACAGTGGTACGGTGGCCATGCATAGAAAGAGTGGTATGGTGGCATGACCAGTAGTATGATGGCCAGGCATAGAAATAGTAGTACGGTGGCATGACCAGTAGTATGATGGCCAGGCATAGAAATAGTGGTACGGTGGCATGACCAGTAGTATGATGGCCAGGCATAGAAATAGTGGTACGGTGGCATGACCAGTTGTATGATGGCCATGCATAGAAACAGTGGTACGGTGGCCAGGCATAGAAATAGTGGTACAGTGGCATGACCAGTTGTATGATTGCCAGGCATAGAAACAGTGGTACATTGGCATGACCAGTTGTAGTTGTTTGGTATACTGGCATGTACATGTAGGCTTCCTCATCCTGTTGCCTGTTAGAAATTCAATGGCACAGAGATGATAGCATTATATAATGACCTGTATCAGTGTGATACACATACTGGCAATGCATCATTACCTATTTAGCTGTCTTTCTGTTCATACTTCAAAATCCATGAATTTTCTCACACAGATGAAAAGTGAGTTTTGGAGAATAAAATGGGACTCTTTTGAGCTGTTCTGTCAGGTTATGCCATGCAATTGAATATGTTTGCCTATGTATTACAATCTGCTGTTAACTTTTAGTCCCACGGACACCGTCCGGGGGACTTATAGGTTTGGTCATGTCCGTGCGTGCGTGCGTGCGTCCGTGCGTGCGTCCGTCCGTGCGTCCGTCCGTTCACGCAGATATCTCAGAGATGCCTGAAGCGATTTCATTCAAACTTTGTACAAGGATTACTTCATATGTCATACAGATGCACGTCGATTCGTTTTGTGATACGATCCAATATGGCTGCCAGGCGGCCATTTTATTACGATTTTTCATGTACAGAGCCATAACTCAGGCATGTTTCAACTGATTTTATTCAAAGTTGGTACAAGGACATTGACCAATGTCATAGATATGCACGTCAAGTTTTTTTGTGATACGATCCAATATGGCCGCCGTGCGGCCATTTTGTTACGATTTTTTCATGTACAGAGCCATTACTCAGGCATGTTTCAACAGATTTTATTCAAACTTGGTACAAGGACATTGACCAATGTCATAACTATACACATCAATTTTTTTTGTGATACGATCCAATATGGCCGCCGTGCGGCCATTTTGTTACGATTTTTTCATGTACAGAGCCATTACTCAGGCACGTTTCAACAGATTTTATTCAAACTTGGTACAAGGACATTGACCAATGTCATAACTATACACATCAATTTTTTTTTGTGATACGATCCAATATGGCCGCTGTGCGGCCATTTTGTTACGATTTTTTCATGTACAGAGCCATAACTCAGGCATAACTCAACTGATTTTATTCAAACTTGGTAAAAGGACATTGACCTGTGTCATACACATGCACATTGATTTGTTTTGTGATACGATCCAATATGGCCGCCGTGTGGCCATTTTATTACATTTTTTCATATCCAGAACCATAACTCAGACATGTATCAAGCGAATTTATTCAAAGTTGGTACAAGGAGATTGACCAATGTCATACATATGTACATTAATTTGTTTTGTGATACAATCCAATATGGCTGCTGTGCGGCCATTTTGTTATGATTTTTTCATGTACAAGCCACAGCTCAGGCATATCTCAACCAATTTTAATCAAATTTGCTACAAGGACATTGACCTATGTCATACATATGCACATTTATTTGTTTTGTGATACGATCCAATACGGCCACTGTGTGGCCATTTTATTATGATTTTTTCATGTCCTGAACTACAACTCAGACATGTATCAAGCAATTTTATTCAAAAGTATTTTTATCACAGACCTAATGAAGAGGACTTTATCCTCTCTGAGGACCTGTAATCAAAGTACCCATTAACAAGTGGGGACTGTGTCTTACAATCTGCTGTTAACTTTTTTGCTGATAAAATTAATGTACTAATACAATATGTCTGTAATAACACATTTTGTTTGACAAATATTTATACAGATGCACGAATAGTTTGTGTAAAAACATTTTTTCAAGATATATGATTAAAAACAAACAAATTTTTAAAACAAAAAACAACCAAGGAAAATAACAACTTTTCTTTTGATTGTGAATTTCTTGGATAGGTTATGGAAGTGTGCCTCAGGTTTACAAATTTCACAATGAAAATGGAAAAAAGTACATTCACACCCACATTTTGATGAAAAAACTATCAGCAAAGTGAATTGGAAAATTCACACCACAGAATGTACTTGCTTTTTATATGCAAATAGTATTTCTGTTATTCATAGAAATGTGATATTTTGGTCATTAGCATATAACCTCATTTTAGAGCTTAGTGCGAGTAATTTATCATGATGCCATTAGCAATTACAAGCTATATTACAGCCATGCCTTCATCTGTGTCCGCTTTTGCCACCTTTCCTTTTATCACCTCGGTATAGCAAGCTGCAAAATTTTAATAGGACGTTATGTGAAGGCAGTTAGAATGTTTTATGTGAGAATCCCATTTTACCACTAACCATGAGATACAGTTCTTGAACTTCTTCTCTTTTGAACACACCGTTATTTCAGCTTTATGCTTTTCATGTGATTAGTGATCAACCATAGCAGAAATACAAATATTTTCTGCAATATTTTGTAAAATTGTTTAAAATAGTAAAATGAACTGTGTTAGCATTCTGTCTCCAAACTAAAATTTGTGAGATATGTTTTATAAATACATGTCAAAATTTCTGTTTTTTTGATACTGTACAAAATGCAAACTGTTGTCATGGTAACATGTCATTTCCCCCAAAGACATCAGGTGGCCAAGCCACACTTTAACTATAAATTTTTAGCTTTAAAAAGTTGTCGTTAAAAATTTAGACACAGGAAGGTCTGTAACACGCTTTCAGTTGCCCGAAAGTATCTCCTTAAATTATGAGACATTGAAATCCAAAATCATTTTCTTCACTTCACATTGATGATGTCTCTTTGGGTATGAGAGGGGAGACTTTAATGCATCCGATAATTTCACATGTTTATAAAGCAATATGGTGTTCAGCTCAGCTATACTTTTCCACCACACACTTGACTGATTATCATAACTCTGATATTACCGTACTACAATTCCAGCAATTATTATCATTCAAGGCAGGTAAATCACCAGGTCCAACAAACAAAACAACAACATAAAAATATCGACAAAATCAATAGTGCAATCTCTAACCACTAGTTCAATGGTGGTACTAGGGGTCTGGAATGGGTAAGTGTACCCAGCCAGCATGCTACACCCATCAAGATTGAACTAAAGTGACAAAGTAATTGCACGGTAATTCAGCTAGTTGCCAACTTACTGTTGTGAGTCAAGGCCAAGAATACTGTCTCTCATCGTCTCAGTAACAGATTTGTCATATTTGGATATAAGATATTAAGGCGTTATATATTGGTTTCATAAGCATATATGACTTTTTTGCTGATCATCAAGAAGAATATCTGAGGTATGGACATGAATTTTCATAAACATTGTCTAAACATTTTACAACTGTTCACCTTACAAGAACTTTATACATTTCAGTAGATTTAACATAAAGTTCATATCTGAAACCTGGATTTGTAGTGATCAGACAGTAGAGATAAGATCACTTGTGTTGACAGTACCGGCACAATTGTTCTTTATTCTTTCATCATGTACAATTCAAATTTCAGTTCACAAAACAATTAGTTCAACTTAAAATGCATTTCATGTGTTTGTGTATTGTCCTTTATTCACTATCCGTAGAAGACAGTAGAAGTACATGTTATAATTGCTACATTGTAGCAATTACTTGACTCTTTGCTGTATGCAACATCATGTTCATTTTAATTTGATTAGCTCTTCAAGATTTCATTATGTTTATCTTGATAATTTGAACATGTCACGATATTGTTAGATTACCGTAGCTACATTGTAGCAATGGAGACTTTGTATCAAAGTCATTGAATCCATTGTGATGACAAAAAAAATTAAAATGGATCTGATATGGTTAAAACAACCAAGGTGTATCTGCAAGAATGGCCAAAGTAAATTTGTCATTTTATTAATTTGGTCATTAATCCTTCATTTGATACTTTGTAGCATGCTAATGTTGTCGCTTTATCCATTACTCAGCAAAACTTATGTACACTGGTTTCTTTCCTGGCACCAATTTTGCCAACTTTTTTACTGGTGTTTGATGACTTTGATACAAAGTCTCTATTGCTACAATGTAGCTAATCTAACACAATTATGACATGCTACAGTTATCAACATTATGAAATCTTGAAATGCTTCAAGAACTATTCAGTGAATAATAAATAAGACGTATGGCCAAGGAGGGGATTTACAACCAGATCTAGGCAGGAAAGTGGGCAAGTACAAAATTAGTGGAATATTTGCAGAGCAAAAAGAGAAATTTTCTGTCTATCTGCTTCTGTTAAAGTTATTTGTAAAATGTATGTGAATTGAAAGTGGAAAAGTTATGAAAATATGGGGAGAATCTGTGGAATTTTGGAATGCAAAAAAATTTTGGAATTCCTGGCCCAGATTAAGAGTGTTGGTATTATTGACATGATAGACTTTCACTCCATGTAAACCTTTGCATACTTGAAGTTGCTAAATTGACTCTGAGTGTAAAGGCAGCATGAAATAGTAGCATTTGAACTTTGAAAATCTCTGCATCAAATGAATTTTGTGAACAGTTTCGACTGATGACAACCAACAGCAACAAATCAAAATTCAGACATTGATATCAACAATAAATCAGTAGTTATCAGAACAAGAAATCTTTCAAAAGGTATTTTATCATCTCCTCTGACGCAATTTCTTGAAAAGTCATCTTCGAAGCATCAAAAGTCATCCACAGCATTCATGTATTTTCAAAAGAAGAAGAAAGATTGTTGAGATGTAGCATTGAACCAGCATGAGTTGCAATTTGAGAAGTGTTCTCATCCATAATTTATAACCTTTATCTAGGCCAGGCAACACAGCCAACAATAATTGTAAATTATGTAAGAAAGCCAATATTTTGCATTTTGATGTACACATCAATTTCAATTTTTTCTGTG
The DNA here is from genome assembly GCF_041260155.1 of Ptychodera flava. Lineage (NCBI taxonomy): Eukaryota > Metazoa > Hemichordata > Enteropneusta > Ptychoderidae > Ptychodera > Ptychodera flava. The sequence continues at coordinate 47,822,959 of NC_091929.1, read as the reverse complement.
TTTTTGCTGTCACATGTAAATTTATCATTGTACTGTACGTCTCTAAACTCTTATCACTTATTTGTTGGTAGTGTGTCCTGAGCTTTAAACACCATTTTCCCTGGGGTTTTTTATAATTTTGTGTTTAATAAAGGACATTATTTTCTTGCTGATTTTGCCACAGTTCGGACTTAATAAGAAAAGTTAAACTTTGAGTATCTGACTGTTTGTTGAGGTTGATCAATCAAGCAGTGTTTCAAGTTCATTGCATAGGTCACATTGAAGGTGACCTTTAGGTATATCTTGGCAAGTGACACTGTCAAAGCTGACAGCCATTGATTTAAAATGAAACACATACCCAGTACACAGACATGTACCGGTATATCTTCAGTCTTTTCCCCAAATCAATAATTTTGTGACTTCTATGAGTTTATTTTAAACATGGATTGGAAGCTATTTTTTCCCTTCATTCATAATTATATAATCAATGTGAGTATCTTGCTACCTTGATTACTGATCATTTCTCCATAAAATATGAATTCACTTATCTACATTATTCTGTAATCATGTGAACTTCAATAAAACCATATTGTTACACTAATGATGAGACTTGTAATTTTAGATAATTTGAAATATCTTAATTTCTATGCCAAAAAATACTCATTTTGAAATATTGGCACTAATTATATTGAAAGGAGCATTACATATTTCTGATTAAAATTCATCATCGTACTTCAGTATGTGATAAATGTATTCACTTCTGGTAAAATCTAGAGCTGTTGGTCATTATTGTTCATGGAATTCCATAATAAACAAAATATGAAAAGACAATAGTTAATAAAATTGTATAAACATGAACTTTCTTGAAAGAAATATATTGTCAAGTTTTACTGGAACATTAAACATTGGACTTGCTGTGAACATATGCAGTTTTGATGTAATTGATTGATATAGCTTTCATTAATTGTTCAAATCCATCAAAATGGACATTAAAATGACAAATGTAATTATTGCCATCAGCTGTAATTGCAATCCAATATTTCATAATCATATTGTTAATTTACATACTATTATGAATTCTAAATAATGAAGATGAAAGCATTAATTTGATAACTTCATCAAAAGACATCCTACAGGTACCATTTGACAATTTTAATGAGTTGATTACTTTTGTTATTTCAGTCAATGAGATGTGATGAATACGAACTATTATTTGAACAGGATCCATGGTGCTGTAAATACAGAGTTACATGACCTGGTCATATATGATGGCATAGATGAGGGTTGTCGTGATGTAGAACAACCAGAAGATAAATTCTTTATATTTGTCAAGAGACAACAAACTTGACTTGTGAATGTGAAAAGTTACAAAGTGTCCCTCCGTCAGTTGTTGACAAATATATTTTGAATGAAATTGAAAAACCTAAGGGGTATGCTTGGGTCAGTGTGGTTTGAACTGCAGATTATAAAATTATGACAAAATAACGTTATTATGTATGTTTAGTGGACCAGCTGTGTTCATATCTGAAATTGTTATCAGTCCTTGGTGAGTTGAAGCAGAAAATAGTGATTAATGGAAAGTTGAACAAGTGTTACTTTAACACTTTTGTTTTTGTTCCATAAATTCCTGTACAAATAACAAAATGCATCTTGATCAGCACATCAAAGAGTTACCTTGTTAAAACTTTACAAAGATGTACTTGAAGAATTCTATCAAACAATTTTATTGAAAGCATGGACAATTTAACATTGGCAGTAATCAACGTGACAATGTACCGGTAGTTTTAGTTGAACACAAATGCATGGATTTCATGTATTGGAGATTCACATTCAGTTACTGTCTTGCAGATCTAGGCTTTAGAAAGCTAGCAAAGCATAAGTAATCTGTGGAAATAATAACCTTACTGTTACAATTTAGTCTATCCCATCATTTTCTGTAGCAGGGCTTGGCCTACACACGGGAATATGGGGGTGGCATGGTCATTTTAGTGCCTGAGGGGCAAATGAGGGTCAGTATATAGTTGAAGTCAGACAAACACGTTTCAGACTGAGACGTTAGCAGCAGTAGCCATGATTCTTTATGTTTGTGAGATCCTTTAAATTTAAAATGCTGGTTGATGAGACCCATCGGAACACTTCCCATTGCACAGGTGTCCTCATTACGTACGCTAGTAAACGTTATTGGACGTTTATAGCTTATAACTGACAAAAATAACATGTTTGCACAGAACAACTGTCCAGATATTAGCAGTGTTGGTTTCGTTGTCAGCTTTTGTAGCAAACAATATTCGTGATATTTCAATTATACGAAAACATGTTATTCTTGATTTTTATGGTTAGACTGTCTTCATAGTTACTATAAAAATGCATGTTTAACTGATAAATATAAACCATTAGGATTTAAATATTTGTTGATTACAATATTTAAGCAATAATGTATCCCCTACTGGCACATAATTGATGAAAGCAAACGTTGCATAACATAATGAACAAGGGAAAGCTGGGTTATGGAGTGCAAAGTTTGCTTATGAAGCCATCATTGGTTTGGAGGGGGACATTATTGCTATTATTTTACAGTTTTGGCAATACCAGTGAATTTGTAGATATACAAAATATCTGGGGTCACAATGCTGGATAATTGGACACATTGTTAGTAATAATCTGGCAGGATGACATCACAAAGTTCACTGGTATTGACAAAGCTATAATTTAGTAGATAAAGTTAAAAGTTCATGACCACCCACTCCCAAGTAAATAAATAATTATAAAAATAGTGTCTTTTATCATACATCTACTTTCGTGAACAATAATTTTATGCTTAAAAAGCAGTGTAGAACGCATGTTCTATGATAGGCATCCAATGTGCAGTGTTTAAATGAGGCCTCTGAATGTTCACCACCGTATAAACAGTTTCAAGGGACCCGTTGCATGATTGCTAGAATAGTGTTTCATATATGTGCTATTATGAAGAAAGATTAATTGCTGACTCTGGACCAAAGCTGTCGCTTCTCAGCTCATTTTATGTCCCAATCATAAATGTAAGATTTAATTTGGTTATTATGAAAATACCACAAAGGATGTAATCTATCGGTACCATGGGTGCTATGGCATCATCTTCCACTTTATATCAGGTGATATGTGGCACAAATGCCCTCATGTATCCTTTCCTGGTATTTTCATGAAAACATATTATTTCAAGTATCAAGCTAAAATAAAATAAAACAAGAAAATTAAAAGGATAAAACAATTAAAGCAAAGACAAAACGCCACTGTCCCGATTGTTTCTTTTTACAATGTGTGATTGACATTTTTCAAACAAACTCACGAAATGTAATTGTCATTATTTTGAAAGAGAGTTTTCAGAATCCTGTAAATACCTAACCCTAATTGTGTTGTGTCATGGAATAGCAGCAATGGAGATTCCCAGATTTGTATTGTAATGTGAGCAATACCTTCATTCCAAAGCTATTTACAATACAATACAATATGTCAGTAAGGGTCTTCATGTGTTCGTAGATGTTGCTGAACAGTCTGTAATAAGGGTTGGGCACTATCAATTAATATATGAGATAGCATGTATGACATGAAGGATGTCAAAGATGCCAGTACATTTCAGTTTTAACATTTCACTTTGTTTCCCATTTACTGAACTCGCCCATACTGTCAGCAATCACTTTAAATAGACAATGTATTTATTGGCAATACGGAAACATCATGGCTGTAACCCTTTGTACTGGTATATGTGATAAAAGTTAGGCCTGAAGACGAACTATCGGAACACGACAAAATTCAGCCCTGAAGACAAACTCATTAGAAAGTACCGTCATGATAGCAAGGGTAACTTAACTGGACAAGCTGCAACACTTTTAAGTACAAATTTTGCAGAGGTTTCTAGTGCCTCCTAGACTGAATCATACCAAACCACATTTCTGGTTTTTTGTCACTAATTTCACTTGATCTAACAACAGTGCTAAAACACTGTAATTTTCATAGTTACTTCTTCTGTCGAAGTGCTACATAAAACAATGCTATCTTGTAATTAGGGAAATCTGTGAGATGACAACAGTGAAAGAATTCACATTGTTTGTTGTTGGTGGTTTGGTATGTGTCATTGAAACACAGTAAGAAAGTATATGCAGCCTTGTTGTAGGATATTACATGTGAAGTATGTCATCTCTAATATGTATATACTGGACTTGATGAGTATAACAACTTATGCAGCACATGGGAAATTGGGAATGAAGTCATGGGACAGACGTCATCTTGTGAAAGCACAAGTATTTTAATGTAGCTCCTTTGCTCTACCCTTTGGGTCAAATTTTTCTCACTGAAAACCATGGCAACAAGACTCACACAGTGAAACGACCAATTGGAAAAAGAACTAGAAAACAGATATGATTACTAATGGAAAAGCCATCACATTCCTCTTAAGAGATTGCTTGTACTACTGTCAAGGCTTTTAGCTGTAATGAAAAAAAATAATTTGGTTAATTTAAATAATTTGTGGTGTCATGGAAAAAAGGATTTTTCTTTTTTTCACATGGTTTTAATGAAAATTATATACAGTGACAGCAATTTACATATACCGATATACATACAAATCTGAATATATTGTATATAGCAAGTGACATCAGCAATAGGTTCAAAATTTATAACTGGATGTCACGTTAGAAAGGAACGTACATATAATTGTGTGTTCTGTTTCAGTGTCATCAGAAACCTAGATAAGCAATAGCATTCCATGTTGAATCCATCTGTGAATATTTTGAAGTTTCTTTTCGTACGTTAGCGCATAAAAGAGTGTCAAGGTTTTTGACATAGTGAAGCATTGTACTTTCGTTATCAAGATCATCCAGGTTATTTCCTCTCTTATCTGATTGTTTAATTACCAGTTAAATTACCGATCATTGATCATCACGACACCATTAAACAGGGATTCAGTATAATTACATTTTCAATTATTTTAATTAGGTAGTATGATGACAGTAGTCTAAACCATTTATGACATGTACCAGTAGCAGTATCGGTACATATACTTCTATGCTCATTTTGAAATCCATGGCTTTAACTGTGAAATAGTATGCTATATAAATGGACAACAGCCAATCAGATAGAAGGATGATAATGCACAGTTCATAAGATGTTACCAGTATTGTCAAATACAAATATGTCATACAAGCAATAATTGTATCGGCAGTATTTTGTTTTAAACTACCGTGACCGGAGAAACAATCATTTTAATAATTTGTACTACTTTATAGCTTATTGCAAATTTTTATTCCATCTGATCATGTATTTCTACTCTTTCCAATTTCATTGGTGTATGTTTTAATAACTACACTCGTATACTGAATAAATTGAAATCCAAATTAGAAAATTCATGATGGTGTCTGTCGGCATGTACAAAGGATATCATCAGTCATGTTGGTCTATTTATTTCAATGCCAACTTGTATAATTGGTTCTATTGTTTGCAGTTAATGAAGCCCTATTAAACCAAGATACCGGGTACACGCACTCATAATGTTAATAACACAAATACTGTAAAAAATTCAAGAAAATTAACAGAAGCTGTCCCTGTATGCTACCTCAAGTTTTCAAATAATGGGGTTGTTTCTGGTTTCATTTTAAAGCAAGAGATTAAGAAGTGTCATCTTTCAGTTATCTAATAGCAAACCATAGCTCTGCCTTAAACAATTAAATACTAACATGTACCTATTGGTGATTATACCGGTATATCATCAGAAAGAACCTTTCAGTTGACACCAGTAATGACCTTCCACCATCCAATGAATAAAACATAAACAGCTGTTTCCATTTAATGGTAACCCATTAAGATGCATTATTAAAAAAGCCATATGCTTTTACATTTTAGCGGTTCTCTCATTAAATTTTTGTATTTCTGACATAAAAATCTGGCAGAAGTTTAGGTGATTACATTAATAGCAGCTATCCATATTGAGTGACTCACTGAGAAAATATTGTTTTACTAGGCTAAATGATAATGCCATGGTCATTTACATTTGCAATGGGAAAAATTCCTTTAATCCTTTTTCCAAAATGTACGTTTGGATAAAAGTGATATGCAAATATTGATAGGAAGGTTACCATATGCGATGTTACTTATGCAAGGTTCTTTTCTTGATAGATCAAAATTGCACACAACATGGTGAAGTTTTTGAAGTATTAGTAACATAAAGAGATCTACGGTAGCTTCACTATTGGTTAAAGAGTACCTATATAATTTGTGCCGGGTCCTGAAAAATCAGTGACTACTCTTTTAACCCTTTGAGCACTGTAATTTTTTCCCGCAACATTTTACCAATTTTTATGAATTTTGCTGTAATTATTATGATAATTTAGGACCAAATGGACATTTTATCTCATTCGCTACAGTTTTTTCTGAAAATTTTGGCAAAAATCTGGGAAAAAAAATTGGCTTGGGTTTATTTTATAAAGGGGACAAAAATGGACTTTGGTGCTCAAAGGGTTAAAACAGTACGCCATTTTCAAGAACTTTGAGGAATTTCTTTTGAACAATAGTGATAGTATCACTTTATAGACTAATGAATAATTTTTACCTCAGGACATAGTCTTTCAGACTTAACAGAAATCATTTAATGCATGTCAATTATGCTGGATTTGTAATCGATATTTGAACTATACTGGTTCATACATGTCCTAATTTCACATTGATGCTCAACTGCTGTGAAGTATCGTAAATCTGTGTCTTTGACATTGGCTATGGACATGGAATCTTCATTTCTTCCTGCAATCTTCATTTCTTCCTGCTCAGATCAGTCTTGCTGCAAGAATGAACATTTTAGTGAATCACCGAGTTGTGTACCAGAGATTGTAGGCTGTGTATTTAATCACCAGAAGCATGCAATGACCTTTGACCTTTGTGGTTGTAATTCTTCCGAATTGAAAGCTTACGCAGACATAGCCTGGAGCTGTGACTGTCACAGTAGTTGCAAAATATGGCTAAATGCCTTCACAGAAAAATCAGCCAGAGATCCCTAATTGTTCACAATTGAATTTTTTTATTTGAGAGTCAACCAGTCTTTTTCATGCTCTGATGTATCATTTATTGAGCAAGGTGAGAATGAATAAGATGAAATAGAAAAGTCAATTCCAATCATCTGTCTCAGCAAACATCTGCAAGATATAGAACTCAGACTAAATACCTGCATGATCACAGGTCTTGACTTGCCTTGCAGACTTCTTGCAAGAAAGATTCAGATGGCGAAAAAGGTCACTTCTGAAATCTGCAAATGAAAAATTTTTGAGTTTAATGTATTCAGAAAATGATGAAAGTTAAAGGGCCAGTAATGCTAACTTTTGATAATTTTTCATCATTTTTGTTTTGAATGTCAACCATAATTCCTTGTTCTACTCCCCAATTTATGTTGATATACACAGTATTCAGCTTGTCAACTCAGCCCGCACGTGTGTAAACTGCATTGTTATTGTTGACAAGTGACTTCTGGTCCGGAATAGAATTCAAATGTAAACAATAGCAATGCATTTTACGCATACACTAAGTTGACAAGCTAAATAGTGGATGTTACAACATTCTTATGGAAGTAGGATGCCAAAGCTGCAATTGAATATAAAATATAAATAATGAAAAATCCAAATTAAATAATGAAAGAAATCTTCAAAAGTTAGGATTTCTGGCCCAATAATGAAAGCTATGGGGGGAAAAACAAAATGGTGTCTGTGTCTCATGATATTAGATTGGATTGCACTGAATCAAATTCAATACCCTTGCCAACACTCAACTGTAGTTAAGGTAGTAATGCACCTTGAAAATGAAAAGACTTTTGCTCAAACTTAATGCCTCAAGGAATCTTTCAACCATCCTCTTTCAAAATGACAAATAAAAATTAGGGGTTACCGTGCTAATTTTGGTACCAAACAAATAATTACCCAAGATTTACTGATATTTGATATTCAAAATGGCCGCCATCCCTGTGTTAACTCTATGGAGAAAAATCAATTTATCAGTTTTTCAAAAAACTAAATTTTCTCTTACCATGAGTTTAAAAACACGTCTTCACAAGTGGTAGCCCAGAAAAGAATTGTACAAGCGTAAAGAGCCCCAATATACTGGTAATGTCCCAATATACTGGTAATGCCCAAATATACTGGTAATGCCCCAATATACTGGTAATGCCCCAATATACTGGTAATGTCCCAATATACTGGTAATGCCCCAATATACTGGTAATGTCCCAATATACTGGTAATGCCCCAATATACTGGTAATGTCCCAATATACTGGTAATGCCCCAATATACTGGTAATGTCCCAATATACTGGTAATGCCCCAATATACTGGTAATGCCCCAATATACTGGTAATGCCCCAATGCCCCAATATACTGGTAATGACCCAATATACTGGTAATGCCCCAATATACTGGTAATGTCCCAATATACTGGTAATGCCCCAATATACTGGTAATGTCCCAATATACTGGTAATGCCCCAATATACTGGTAATGCCCCAATATACTGGTAAGGCCCCAATATACTGGTAATGTCCAGATATACTGGTAATGCCCCAATATACTGGTAATGTCCCAATATACTGGTAATGCCCCAATATACTGGTAATGTCCCAATATACTGGTAATGCCCCAATATACTGGTAATGCCCCAATATACTGGTAATGCCCCAATATACTGGTAATGCCCCAATATACTGGTAATGCCCCAATATACTGGTAATGACCCAATATACTGGTAATGCCCCAATATACTGGTAATGCCCCAATATACTGGTAATGTAATATGTTACTGAGAAGTATGAACCTCAGAAGTAAAAGACTTAAACTTTTGCCCAAACTTTCCACAATTCTCTTACCAAATCAACAATAAAAATCGGTGGTCACCATGCAAAGTTTGGAACTAGCGAAATAAATTACCCAACATTTTGCGATATTTGAAATTCAAAATGGCAGCCATGTCTGTGTTATTTCTACGGGGGGAAAATTGGATTTTGAATTTTCGAAAAACTTAGATGTGAAAGTGTTTCTTTCCCCAAAGGTTTAAAATGAACCCCCACAAATGGTAGATCAGAAAAAAAAATTGTTGAAATTTCAGAGTCCGACTATCTGTCCCCATGGCATGTTCTACCCTTAAAGAATCTTCTATGAATTGATGTGAACATCAATGTACTTTTTAAAAATAAGCCTACTGGGCATTGACCCTATTGACATATTGATCTTTGTATAAGCTCTTCATGCACACTGATTTATGTTTTGGCATTTTGACTGTATGGAAAAGAAATGGAAATACTGAATGCAATAGATATCTCTTGTAACTTCAAATAATATAAACATTGATATTAAACTTTGAGAGTGAAGGGATGAAGACATTAATGTACACAGCCATGCGTAATAATCTTTGTACATGCTAAACATTTTATTTACATGTATTTTAGCATGACAGAACAAATACAATATGTACATTAGAAGATATGTAAACATGATATGTAAATATAATATGTAAATATGATATGTAAATATGATATGTAAATATGATATATAAACATGATGGATATTGTTACTGTGATTAAATCAGTGTAAAGATATACAGTCAATATTGAATTAGTGTCAACTCTACTGTCTGTACAACATTGGCCTAATATCAATTATTAAAAAAGCCAGATATTTTTTGTAATTGAAAAGTCACAGGACCTTAATCCTGAACCATATTTTGTGAATAATTGAGTACATAGACAATGTATTAACACTAATACTCCCAAATCACTGAATTTTAATGTTTAGACAAAGAGTAATGTTGCTATATATTTAGAGCTGTTTGTGAGAAAAATACATCAAGGAGATTAATAATTAGATGTTTTTTGTAGCCCTGATGTTGATGTTGTGTTTGTCTTCACGATCATTTCCATTACTGCTGATTGAAATAATACATGTACTAGATACAGAGTGTTATGCCTGTCTTACTTGTCTTGGAACTAACAAGTCTCTTTGCTGATAAGTTTTAGGGTAATTTGGTCATATTGAAAAATATGACCAAAACAGAGAAATCAATAATTTGAAATGTGAACTTCCAACAACACTATTCCTATTGTCTTTATTAAATAAAATCTTTTACGTTAAGGCATTTCTTTGGAAGACTTTCAAGCCGTGTTTATTGGAACAGGGACAACAAAAATAACAACATAAAGTAATAAAGTATAATAGTGATTTGAATAAAAAAATCAGCTGACCATAGAATGTTCGTAATGTTACGATAGGTGAGAAATGAGTGTACATTTTACTTGCCTGCATGACACATGGTATAATGCTTTGTACAATGTCATAATATGGCCTGGATCTGTCACAACCACATTTAACCAACAGCTATATACCTCCAGTACATAAAAGATGTAATTTCATTTGTGGTATTCATTATTTTTATGTCCAATATATTAGAAAACACCATCCAATAAATTACAATGTGAGAATGAAGGATTTGGAAACTGAAAAGTTGCTGACATTTCTGTCTGTAATTCACGAGTTCACACCTCAGAAATGTCAAATTCTGTCAAATAAACCTTTCAATATTTAGGGCCTTCCAGCAAAATGTGTCCAAGTCTGCCATTTTAAATTACCACTGACATAAACATTAATTTGAGACTGTGAAACATTTACACTTGAAGAAAAATGAATTCAGCTTTGGCTTTATGTCACAATTTTGTATCGTAATGTAGCAATGGAAGCCATGAAGTTCAAAACTATAAAATCATGATAAATTGCTGTCAATATTGAAATTGCAACGCAAAAACAATGTTATGCACAACAATGAAGGTGTGTCTTTGCAACTATCATTTAGAAATCCAAGAATTAATTATGGCATGTATCAAAAAATATGATAATAATTGATGTTATTCAAACTGTACTGGGTATTACTGAAGCTAGACTTTGTAACCCAACATCAGCTATTCATATCTTCGCTGGGTGACAAGATGCCAAACATTATAAATTCAAATCTGATCCAGAATTTACTGAATAGTCCTAGGGATAATATTTGTATGAACTCTACGGTAGTTGGATTATTCCGAGGAAAGATGTATCTGTTTCTGCATAATTTTAATAAATTGATTCAGTTTATTGCCAATGCACGTATTGATTCCTGAGTACATGTATTTAACAGGTGAAATTCTCATTGCAAACTATTGGGATACTTTCTACATTCCTACAGCTGTCTGTTAATGGCCCATCGGAGACAGCTGGAATCTTAACAATTCTGACTTGTCATCTACATTGTCACATATTGCTGTGTGTAATGGTATAGGGGTACATGTACCAGTAGTTTGACATATCCCATGATTCCTAGCTGTATATTGCAAATAATCGTTTCGTTGACAGAATTAATGATGTGCAAATGATGGAAGATTTTACGAAAGGTGTTCAAATCAAAATGGATTTACCAAAATTTCAATATTTTAGGTGCACCCATCTTGTATGCATACAAAGTGTGTACAGATGGTTTTGATAAAAAAATATGGCATGGGATTGTAAAATATATAGTAAATTTAAAAAAAAATTTTCTACACCTTTTTTGTTGTTTGAATTTGTTCCTGGTATGTGCAATGTGGAATTTTCACATTTTCTAAGTTAAAATTTATAAAAATACATTATTTAGGTTCTGGTCACACAGGACCCATGGAGATCCAAACTCAGAAAGCAGTGTTTTTATTTGAGTCCCTGACGTTGATCTGGTCAGAAAGGTTGAAAGCAACAGTCTGTTTAATTTAATCAGCCGTACCTCAGGTGTTAGCTGACAATTTAGACACTGTCAAGCAGTGTTTGTGATCTCATCAAAATTGATGAAGGAGATACAATACCATGAATAGTCAATAGCTTCGGGTATAAAGAAGTTAATCAGCATTAAAAGGTTACCTTTATCCTGAACTACCTGTATCATGTATGAACTCAGCTGTCAAAATTTCCATGACATCATGAAATCTTTTGTTGCATCAATTCAGAACAAATTTTACAGTGTGGAAAAAAAACAATGGTAGAGTATAAAGACAATGAATTTCAAAGAATTCATGTGATGTGTAATTTTAGCATATAATATGAAATTATGTGGTATGCAATTTAGCATGTTGTATGCAATTTTATTATGTGGTAGCAATTATAATATGCATGTAATGTTCAATTTTAGGATGTGTTATGCAATTTTATGATGTAATATGCAATTTTTAACATGTGAATGCAATTTAAGCGTGTAATAACCAATTTTTAACATGTAATATCCATTTTAGCATGGTAATGCAATTTTAGTATGTATACAATTTTAGTACATACGGGTATATGTAATATGCAAATTTAGTATGTAATATGCAATTTTAGTATGTAAAATGCAATTTTATGTAATATACATTCTAGCATTGTGTCATGTCAGAATGCTCCTTCATTTTGATTTGCGACAGTTTTAGTTTTAATTGTAAATCATCTTAATAAAATTACTACCTGGGTAATGCACGTATTAATATTGAAATAGCTTATGAGAACTTGAATTGATGTGAAGTCTGGTGTCTAAAAACAGTTTTAATAGCTCTGAGAAATTTATATGCTAAGAGTGTAAACAGTTTGCAAAACCTACATTAAGAGAAAGCTGTTATAATTTTTCATGCTGGGAACTGATTAACATTGACAATAAAACTGTTCAGCTATTTGTAGGTGTGCAATTATGAATGCTTTGATTGATGTATTTTTGTCAAAAGGAGTGCTTTTTAATCAGAATATAAAGTCGCTCAGTAATTTTGAGATGAACCCCATACTGTGATTTTGATGCAGATGATCTCTTCAGTTTTAATATCCAAATGAGAACTCTCAAATTAATCATCTTGCAAGACATCGGCAAGACGTTGGCTCGTAAGAGTAGTTTACTTGAAATCAGAACATCGGCTAAGCATATGGTCTTCCCGTTGTCTTACTCATATTTCTTGAAGATGAAACTCTACCTCATCATTTATCTTGCGCGGCCTTTCATTATTGATATTACAATTATCAGAATGTAAAAAGACATTGATATTGTACGTAGAGGGGAATTTAATTGCTTAAACAGTTGCTGTTATCGGAATCTGTAATATATCTTGTTTGACTTTTGTTACAACACGAAGACCACTGAATTAATGCTAGATAATTTGATAGTTGACAAGAATGTTCTTTGCTTGAAGGAAAGATGTTGCTCATGTTACTTCTCTTTTGCTGCTAAACTCAAAATGCACTGTTCTGTTCACCCTATTGTGCATTAAACAGGTCCAAACTCATCATTGATAGCAAGGGATTTGGACCAAACCATTATGTTGAAAGGGTTGAGGTGGGCAACTACACAAAAGTTAAAGTACTGTTATTTTTCTACATAAAATGCATACACTGTACATAGGAAACAGTGAGTTGACAAAAATTTTCATGAGAAAAATTAATGTTTTCATTTTAATCTTTGAGATACCGGTATATCTTGTAGGAATCATAATATTAGATTTTATCCAGCTCGCATTGCTTCATGACAAATTTCAACCTTCAAATAAATATGGACCTGATAAAGAGTAAAGTATTGTCATATCCTTCCAGTTTACCAGTGGTTTTCTGAAATATTCCAAACAATTTCAAACGTTTCAGATTTGTAGTAAGAAAGACATGGGTTGCTGAGCAAGCAATGGAGATGCATACTCATAATGATAAATAGTTGACTTAATTCTGGAGCATTCTTAAAAATGCTGAGTCAGCAACTTATCATAGGTTTATATTTTGTAATTTTTGCATTTGCAAGTCAATGGAATTACATAACACTGCCATAACCCATGGGTACAGTAGTCATCTACCCAAACTCTCACAGCTTTTAATATTTCAGTGAATAATTCCACAACCTTAAATAACTCAAAGCTACCTTGTTCCACAAAGACAGTTCTACAAAGTAGGGACCTGTTTAACTTTTGTCTCTCTGTGCATTCTTGTGAAATAGAGCTTTGCTTCTACATGTATGTTTTAAGAATGTGTCACACTAAAGCAACAAAGGAGACAATCAGTTCCCAATAATTTGATTCTGAAAGTTACTTTCCTTCTATTTCCTTTTCTCTTTTCAGTTTAAATGTATCGTAAATCTTGTCATTGTTGTCTGCTAACTCATTAAGATGTACAACCTAACACAAAAGTTGAACCAGTTCTTTGAAAGCAAGAGGTTTGGGATGATATTCTATTTGAAAAAGGAGAATTTGGATTCTGTGACCAGACCAGTGCATGTTAATCTCACATTTTACAATGATACCATCCATCACCAACCATGGCAGGCCTTATTGAATTCCACTGTATGTAAGCATGTCTTTTGTCAGCTTTCCTAGAATCCGTAAGGTACACATCTAGGCGTGTAGAGTTCCATTTCTGTTTTCAACAAAACCAATTCAGGCCACTGCAAAGTTAACTTAATTCTTCTTTTAATAATCAGTTGCTTTTTTCCGCATTCCCAAGGAAAATCCCAAGAAATTTGTTGAAATATTTTTCGTTTTGATATTCATTTTAGTCTGCAATATTTTATACCCGGTAGGTCTCTTCAAAGCCACATAGACCCGTTTATTACATGGTGATTGTATCTCATATATAGTGATTTCAATTCTGTTACTGATCAAGGTGGCTGGCTGACACACACTGTTGCACAACGATGTAAATTATGTGCCTCTGCAAGATCAGTGTTTCAAAATTAATTGTTTTTTATTCAACTGTGGAGGGCGCTCTTCAAATGCTTCTCCATTGATTTTTTATGAGACATATAAACATTTGTATAATCCAGTTGATTTACAAACATTCTCCGTGGCTAAGTGGGGTTTCACAAGAAAACAAGTTAAACCTATAAACAGAGTTGTACCATTTCCATGTATTATTAATCAACATCTTTGCAAACATTGAGAACAGTGGACCCAGAAGAAACCGCTTGTCAAGATGAATTACAGTATCTTAAGGGGTCTATTTCAGAATTACATTCTGGTCGAATTTTGAAGGAAACACTCAAATTGTTAACTTTTCTGGAAGAATTTACACTCACTGGTTCTTGCACTGTTGAATCATGGGTAATTTGTTGAAGACACATTTTCTTAGGTGTGTGAAAACAAATATTGTGTGAGTAATATCTGTTACAGACATAAAATATGATATATTACATAAAGTTTATGTCTTGATGCCTTGTTTGTGGTTTCAGGATAGAACTTACTATTATGGTAGATAATGAGCAGCAATCATTGAAGAGACAACATATTCTCCATGACTAAGTGGAACTTCAGTGTACCGGTATTTCCAGGAAAATGCATTTTATAATGCATACTTTTTCCTTTGTTCTGAATAATGCTAACTTTTGCTGATAATTTCACCATTTTTATTTTGAATGTGAACCATAATTCCTTGTTCTTCTCCCCAAAAATGTTGATATACACAGTATCCAGCTTGTCAACTCAGCCCCTATGGTTGTAAAGTGCATTGTTATTGTTGAAAACTGACTTCTGGCCCGGACTAGAATTCAAATGTAAACAATAACCATGCATTTTACACATATATACGCCAAGTTGACAAGCTAAATAGTGGGTGTTTCAACATTCTTTGGGGAGTAGAATAAGAAGTTTCAGATGATTTATAAAATAAAAGTAAAATCATAGAAAGTTAGCATTACTGGGGCACACCTACCAGACACACCCTACTTTAAAAAGTTCTCACCTAGAGTGTAGTGACGGTGCTGGTTTAATTCTCCTTGGTTCAATCGATTGTAAAGGGAATAATACTGGATAGATACATGCAGAATAACATTCATCTGTGAGTTGTGCTCAGGTAATGTAAACATTGCATTGTAGTAGCAGTGCATTTAGTACCTAAACCCTTCATCTGAACTCAAATTGTACTAAGCTCTAGCTTTCATCTGAACTCAAATGATCTAAACCTTGACTTGTTACGGAACAGGCAATTGATAAAACACAGTCTTTGTAATTGCAGTGTTCACAATGTACTCTATTTGTTCACAGGGGAATCAGACAGCAAAGGGTAAGGTACTTTATAAAGGATGAACAAATAGAAACCTAGTATTAAAATGCAATGATTGCCATTGCTTGTGTCTGAAGTCAAGATTTTCAATCTTCGTTGAAATCAAGATTTGCATTTAAAAGACAAGAGTTAACTCTTGAATGCAAAATGATGACTACAGTAACTACAAATTTTGTTTCTTCAACTGCATGTAGGGTGTGTGAATATCATAAATGCCCAAAATACTAGAACATGAAAAATTTTTTGTCCAAAAATTACTCTAGGTATGCAGTTTTTTCAGACAAATTCTCAAATAGTTAAATGAAATTTGTGTCAGCATTTACTCATAGATGATAATGTGTAGAAAGCAATGAATAGATAGCAGGATAGGGGCTGTCATTGATAGCAGGATAGCAGCATAGGGGTTGTCATTGATAGTAGGATAGCAGGATAGGGGCTGTCATTGATAGTAGGATAGCAGGATAGGGGCTGTCATTGATAGTAGGATAGCAGGATAGGGGCTGTCATTGATAGTAGGATAGCAGGGTAGGGGCTGTCATTGATAGTAGGATAGCAGGATAGGGGCTGTCATTGATAGTAGGATAGCAGGGTAGGGGCTGTCATTGATAGTAGGATAGCAGGATAGGGGCTGTCATTGATAGTAGGATAGCAGGATAGGGGCTGTCATTGATAGCAGGATAGTAGGATAGGGGCTGTCATTGATAGCAGGATAGTAGGATAGGGGCTGTCATTGATAGTAGGATAGCAGGATAGGGGCTGTCATTGATAGCAGGATAGCAGGATAGGGGCTGTCATTGATAGTAGGATAGCAGGATAGGGGCTGTCATTGATAGTAGGATAGCAGGATAGGGGCTGTCATTGATAGTAGGATAGCAGGATAGGGGCTGTCATTGATAGTAGGATAGCAGGATAGGGGCTGTCATTGATAGTAGGATAGCAGGATAGGGGCTGTCATTGATAGCAGGATAGTAGCTGCTGTCCCCTAATCTGATTGCATTGATGTACCAAGGGGAACCCCGGTACCAAGGGGAACCCCGGTAAAATGACTGGGGAACCCCGGTAACATTTACTAGGGTACCGGCCTTAACAAAAACACTGGCAGGATAGGGGCTGTCATTGATAGTAGGATAGCGGGATAGGGGCTGTCATTGATAGTAGGATAGCCGCTGATAGCATTTTTCTGATATTTATCTTGATTACATTAGGAAAGAGATATGAAAGAAAGATGTGTATACACCGCCATTTTTACCTTATCTGCTGGTTCTTATATAATAAGTACTCTGTATCACATTTACAAGCCATTGGCCAAAACCAGATGATATGCCATGATATCAGTGTTAAGGAATTACATCGTACCGGTATAACCATCCTCTTCATTGTGAAATTTCACCCACTTCCCAGCTTGGAGTTTCCCAGCTCATTTGAAGCGAATATGCTGTTACTGCTGAGAAAATTGATGGTGATTGTCATTTCTCCAGGGATAGAAATCATTTCTCTAGGGATAGAAATCATTTTCCATGAGGAATTTGACTGTAATTGGATGTCATTACCTGTCTATTTTAAATTATACCCAAAACACCTAGTGCAATTAAGTTTGTCGTCCTCCATACACTGTGTAATGCATTCTATCACCCTGATGGTTTTGCTATCATAATAGCATCACCTTCTTTTGACCCCAGACACAAAATGCTGGTATTTACTGACACTGAACACCAAGAATCACAAAAATCTTCATTCCTCTTGCACCTCAACCTAGTCACTTGAGTACTTTTGTTTTTGCATCAGTTATATTTCAGTATTTACTCACCTGTGTTTTTCACTCTGATCAAATGGTGTTTCTCAAGGACTTTTGAATGTAATTCTTTTGCCCCACCTTAAGTTTCACTAATCAAATGTATGAGTCATTTTTGATCATTTGTAATTATTACTGTTTAATTTGCATAAAGTTTGAATTGATCAGTGGGCATATGATTATTAACCAGGTGCATTAAAATTAAGAATAGACATATACTCTTAATGGTCAGTAGGACCATTTAATTATCTGTCCATGTTGAAGTGACTATTAACCATGTAACCATAAACTATCCATGGTCTGTCTATGTTGGAGTGACCATGAACTACATGTATGCACAGGCGACCCAGACACTATTAATAAGCTTATTATTGAGATTTTCTCACTGTTTTCTCTATCAATTCCTCTCTTTTTCTTCGTACAGTCCCTCTATGGATATAGGGACTGTGTCTTCATGCTCTGACTGATCGGAGTAATTAAAATAAATGGTTATATAACCTAACCAAACTCTTGACTCTTTATTCATTCAACAACCCATTACAAGGACGCTTATCTCTCATATACACATCTTGTAATTAAGTAGTCAACACAACTAATTATGCTAATCCGTGGACTTATCAAGGGTTGGTCAACATTGGAAAGATACCGGTAGAGATTTAATGAAAAAATTTTAGTAACCTTTCCTATCTTTCGCGATGTTGACCAACCAATAAAATCCCTGATAAATCCACGGATTAGCATAATTAGTTGTGTTGACTAATTAATTACAAGATGTGTGTATATGAGAGATACACGTCCTTGTAATGCGGTGTAAAATAAATAGAGTCAAGAGGCTAGGTTAGGCTATATAGTCATTTATTAGTCCCCACGGACACCGTCCGGGGGGACTTATAAGTTTGGTCATGTCCGTCCGTGCGTGCGTCCGTGCGTGCGTGCGTGCGTGCGTGCGTCTGTGCGTGCGTGCGTCCGTCCGTCCGTTCACGCAGATATCTCAGAGACGCCTGGAGGATTTCATTCAAACTTAGTAAATGGATTACTTCATATGTCATACAGATGCACGTTGATTTGTTTTGTGATACGATCCAATATGGCTGCCAGGCGGCCATTTTATTATGATTTTTCATGTACAGAGCCATTACTCTAGCATGTTTCAACCTATTTTATTCAAAGTTGGTACAAGGA
Organism: Ptychodera flava; assembly: GCF_041260155.1. NCBI lineage: Eukaryota > Metazoa > Hemichordata > Enteropneusta > Ptychoderidae > Ptychodera > Ptychodera flava. Next base: position 47,803,959 of record NC_091929.1, on the reverse strand, counting down.
CATTGACCTATGTCATACATATGCACCTCAATTTGTTTGTGATACGATCAAATATGGCTGTCATGCGGCCATTTTGTTACGATTTTTCATATACAGAGCCATAACTCAGGCATATCTGAACCGATTTTATTCAAACTTGATACAAGGACATTGACCTTTGTCATACATATGCATGTCAATTTTTTTTGTGATACAATCCAATATGGCCACCATGCGGCCATTTTATTACAATTTTTTCATGTACAGAGCCATTACTCAGGCATGTTTCAACCGATTTTATTCAAAGTTGGTACAAGGATATTGACCAATGTTATAGCTATGCACATCAATTTGTTTTGTGATATGATCCAATATGGCCTCCATGCAGCCATTTTGTTACGATTTTTTCATGTACAGAGCCATAACTCAGGCATATCTCAACCGATTTTATTCAAAGTTGGTACAAGGACTTTGACCTATGTCACACACATGCACATTGAATTGTTTTGTGATAAGATCCAATATGGCCGCCGTGTGGCCATTTTATTACGATTTTTTCATGTCCTGAACCACAACTCAGACATGTATCAAGCGAATTTATTAAAAAGAACCGGTATTTTGATCACAGACCTAATGAAGAGGACTCTATCCTCTCTGAGGACCTGTAATCAAAGTACCCATTAACAAGTGGGGACTGTGTCATCAACGATGACTTGTTTTATTTACTACAATCAGTCAGAGCATGAAGAAAAGGAGAGGAACTGATAGAGAAAACTGAGAAAAACTCAATAATAAGCTTATTAATAGTGATTGGGCCGCCTGTGATGTATGAAACTATGAACCATGCATGGTCTGTCCATGTTGAAGGGACTATTAACCATGTAACCATGAACCATGCGTGGTCTATCCATGTTGGAGTAACCATGAACCATGTAATCTGCTGAAAGGCAAAATAAAGCAAGACGTTTGCATGGACACAATATGGAAGTCTTGAACAGCCAGTATTAACATCCACAGGCAGATATTAAGTGTGATATTTTGAAGGGAGAAAATATGCCTCCAGCTACCAGAAGCTGTTATCTTGTACTTTTGATAAACAATTTACCATGTCAAAATTTAACCATCTTGATAGATTTAGCTGCAGAGTCAGAATTTGCCATTATCCAAAAGCTGATGTTGTTGAAAAAGGTTCGAATATAATTGTCAATACAATTTGTATGTACAACAAGTAAATCATCTCCTGTAGATATTTCTGAAAATTAGATTTTGAAACTCTTTAATACTTTGCAATTTATGTTCATGCTTGAGAGCTGTAAATAGTCAATTTTCAGCGTTTCATAATATACCTTATTGGGGCAGAGAGAGAGCGATCGATGGCGAAAAATATCATGTTGTACCGGTACCATTTCCCAGTCTTTAACATGAAAGAAGTGTGTAGTTGCCATGGATACAGCATTGAACATATCCAGCAAGTTTTTTGCTATGTCAGTATCAGTTTAAGCTACAGCCTCTTCTAGTGAATGAACAGACACCATCTGCAATTTCCAATTTTTTTTAGTTTTTTGCTCAAATTTTCTCATTTATTCTGTCATATCTTTATTTTATTTTGACAAAGGAGTTTTTCACAAAAATAAAGTATTACTCAGAATTCAGGAAATCCATCTTATATCCCAAAGGCAGAAAAATAGCTGTAAGGGTACATGTTGCAACTATTAAATTATTAATTTCTTGAAAGCAACAAGATAATATTCTTAGGTTGAAGGTAGAAAATTTACAAATGAATTTGTTAATCTCCAAAATATGCAAATGAACGCAAAGTGATGTGCAAAACCTTGCATATGCCATGATGTTCATTAATATTGAAGAGATTTCCCCGAGGGTCAAGATAAGGTCATGTGAAAATCTCTTGGGTTTGTAGAACATAGCAAATATGTAAATAAGTCGCTTATTAATTGTTCGGATTCTGAAAAGATCAATAAAAAGGATTTGATTATTTCCATGAAAGCTGGCAGGTGTAAGTTTGCAGCTGCTTGTAGTTGTTGTATGTTGTAGACAAATATCTGCTCATATGGCATAAAATGTATGCATTAATTTTCTATTATGTTCCAATTCACATTCAACAAAGATTTGGCAAGTTTAATTCTTGTGAAATTTCTGGAAACATTCTGGAAAGATTATTATTGACTCATCTCTCCCCATTATTACATGAAATTAGGAAGAATCAAACATTTGATTCCCAGTATCGACTGGAGATTCAGTCCATATTGTGTGTCGCTGACTTCTAGCCGCTCAATCATGTCTGTCAGCTTTAATTACACTTATACTCTTCATGAGTTTTGTCAGGTTTTTGAGATTAAATGCCTAATACCGTCAACAACGTGAAAACCGTGCAAACATTTGTCCATGTACTTGCTGATAATTTAGACAAAACATAGGTTAGACAGGAGTGTATAGCAATGCACTGAATAATCCTCAATTTTTCCACTTGTGCTATTCTGTAAAGATGGAAATACCGGTAGTGATGAACATTGCTTCTTCTGTGAATTCAAAATACATTTCTAGATCTTTCACAGATTGATGATTGTTCAAAGATGCCACTGATTTCCAATATGTCTGTACGCAGCTTCTACACTCAATGAAGTACCATAGTGCCTGAAGAGAAGTTTAAATTGTCTATAATTTACTGTAAGGTGTAAGGTGTTAGGGTTCCAGGAAGACCCTAATGTAATAACCCTGACCGTGTTGTCTCAAGTCCATTCTTGATAGGTAAAGTTGTAGTTAATGGAAAAAATAAACGGCTAAAATTCAAACGACAATCTGTAAAAGGGCCAGGGAAAGTAGTCACTGTTGTCTAAATCCTCAGCCATGTACCGGTCAGTCTGTCGTCTAAATCCTCAGCCATGTACCGGTCAGTCTGTCGTCTAAATCCTCAGCCATGTACCGGTCAGTCTGTCGTCTAAATCCTCAGCCATGTACCGGTCAGTCTGTCGTCTAAATCCTCAGCCATGTACCGGTCAGTCTGTCGTCTAAATCCTCAGCCATGTACCGGTCAGTCTGTCGTCTAAATCCTCAGCCATGTACCGGTCAGTCTCTCGTCTAAATCCTCAGCCATGTACCGGTCAGACTGTCGTCTGAATCCTCAGCCATGTACCCAGTAATTACAAGAAATACAGAGATGCTTTCAAAGTCATTCCATTTTTAAGGTCAACCTGTCCACAAACACACTGAGACATGACTAGCATTTTAATTTGAAACATTGATAGGACAAAAATCAGTAAGTTTTACATGATACTGCTAATTGTCTGTATTAGGTTATAAATTTACAATTTTAAGAAGATTCAGGATTCTTTGATATTGATTAGATCAGTGAGAATAATTGACACTGCAGAGACAGTTAAGAAGAGTTCACCAGCTTACAGAGCGTCGTATTTTATGTGTGACTCTCAAAATTCTTTGTTGAGTCATAGTTACTATGGGTTTTCATTATTTTAAAATTTAAGTGGCATTGACTTTTCATATTAAAATGATATTTTTATATCATTTTGACCTGGCACTGACATGTATGCAGGAATCTTGCAATATTGATAAACAACATGACTTAATTTTAGAGAAGTTCACCACTCTCTGTGAGAGTCACACCAATTATCATTCAATAAAGCTACATTCATCAGTGATACTTTTGTAATCTAAGTGACAAAGTACAGACATGTTCTAAATGCAGTTAGCATATGGCCAGGCACAGTGCAGTGACTCAAGCCTTGCATTTTGTGGACCTAGCAGGATAATGTCAATCAGTTTAACAACACAGAGTGGTTTGCTGAAACTCAGAAGCTGTCGTGAGACCAGGATTTGAATGGTCTAGCCTTTAAGCAATTCCTTTTTTCTCAATTTTGCATGATTGGACTATATTTCAGAGTCAAATATTGACAGTTGCATCCAAAAAAGATGTGTAAAAACTATCTAGCAGACAATATCATTTTAATGATGGCCAGTACATTGTATGACAGGGATTCAATTTTTACTGCAATATTTATTTTCCCCAGCATAGTGTGTGTAAATGTCTATCCCACCACTACCATCAATATGATGATTTCACTAATCATCACATTAACATGACAAACATGCAAATATTCCAATCTGATATCTTTCCAATTAAGACTTAGAGTAGATGATAATTTGCACTTCTAATTACATTTCGTCCTACACACTTCTCTCGTCTCAATGTCAGAAAGTTGAAATGATAAAATGTTTGAATGTGTCATACCAATATGTCACTCCTGTGGAAAAGATAATCCTTGGGATATATTGTCATTTGTGCTGCTTATCAAACATTAAAAAGGAAAAAAATATTCCTGAGTTTGTTTGTTTGTGTGAAATTTATAAACAAAATATCATAACAACACAACAAATTTGTATTTATACAAATAAGTTATTTCCTTAAAGATTGTATTGCGTTGCAGATGTATGAATAATCTTACTATCTTGAAATCCTTTATCAAAACTAAATGTAGGATCTGTTTGGTAGAAATTTAAGGTTCACATACGGTAACTGGGTAGAAGGAGAAGCATGTCTGTACCAAGTTCAAAACCGTCATAAAATTCTCAAGGTGCCAGAGGAATTACTGTTTATAGTGGAAATAATTTTGGCAGAAAATGACAAGTATAGTCTACATAAAGCTTTTTGACTTAGTAAAACATTTTGTTGTTACAAATATGTTACTGTAGGAATCAACATACCGGTACAATCATATCTCTTATTTGGATTACATTTAAAAAAACTCTGAATTTTTTCTTAGATTTTTTCTCTGACAAACGTTCCAATATATGTAGACATGATGGTGAACAGTTTGGAAAAATAAGCAACCATAGTTTAGAAAGACAGTAAGTAAGTGTATCTTGGTCTCAGTTTTATTTTAATTGCTATAAGGAAGACCATTGCCATATGCAGTGTGAGAAAAATTGAGAATTTTGTAAAATTTTGTAATTTGAAGATCTATGTGTGCTCTCAATAAAAATGGAATAAATATCCATAGGCAGCATTCACATGAATTAGTAACAGTAGAAAATATGGATAAAAATTTCTAGTCTGATTGATTGACTTACATTATAGAACCCTGGGAAAACTCCATTAAAGTCAGTGTTTAGGTATGGAGATTCCATTAAGGGAAATATAGAGCAATATTTAACACCTTGAAGGGTGCAAAATATACTACTGTACAATCTTCACGTCGTGATTCTGCCTCCGCAAAATGCATTGAGAGAAGATAAAAATCATTCCGTGCTATCGGAGATTTGAGATAATGTATATCATTGAGGCGAAAGTCCTTGACACATAGGGGAATATTAAATGTTTACATATCTGAGTTTCCATGGCAGATTCATATTCCATAGAGTTGTTTCCAGTGATGAATCTGTTGTCCCATTTTTGAAATCAGTGGATTGAATTTTTTGGTATCTCAACTCCTCTGATGAATTCCCCAACTGCTAATATCTATTGACCACCGGTATTTTCTAAAGAATGGAAACCCTACATTACCATTTTCACACAATTCAATGAAGGCATTGATGATATACCAGGTAGCTACCGGTATATTGCGCTCAAATAAATGAACTTGCATTATTTAATGATAAGCTGGAAGGTATAGAGTTTGTAACTGTAGATGTTTTCTCATCTGTGAATGGAATTGTCTCATTGAAAAGAGGTTCTCATTGCATTTCATTTTGTAAATGCTTCAGGTGAAAAAAGTAGTTTCTTATGTGACAAAATCTTATCAATGTGTCTTGTGCTTCAATATCTGAAAATTTGGAATTTGAATTTATGGTTGTACACAAGTATTACTCAAGCCAGACATTTTGAAGGGAAATATTCAAATTTACTCCCATGTTATTGTAGATCGGGTATATCAATAGAAAAAAATTATAAAAATCTTTTATTTACTGCATTGTTTCATGAAATGAAAAAATTCAACATGTACGTATTTACAGCATTGCTTTGGTTGTTTCAAATGTGAGATTTGTAACAGATGAGTAGGATGAGTTACCTCTGCCGTATACCGTACTTTATCATCATTGTAACAGCATGTACAGCAAATCTTTGTCAAGATGACATCATCATCTACCGGTACGTACATTGCGGTATCAAAATCTCTCACACTACTTATGACCATTCTAGGGACTTCAAAAACCAATGGATCACGTACATCATTTAATAGCTGGGCCATTCTAATTTTATTTGTCGTTTGTGGCTTCTCTGTAAAGCTTACCTTGGGGCAAATGGGTCTCGTATAAGTCAGTGACTTTTGTAGGTATCATGTTTCAGTTTTAAAGCTCTCAATCGTATTAGCTCTGTACTGTACTTGTCTGACCAACTTTACCAACAACAGGTTCGACCTGTGCCAAAGCACAGCAACTGAAATGGTTACCGGTATATTTAACATTTTCACAAAATATCATGACACCTCTTTCATACTTACGTCATGAGATTTAAAGCCACACAGCAAGTACATCTGAATTCAAATAAAATTTGCCACTAGATGGAAAAATATCATATATGGTGTTCTTTTCTGGCAGTAAATTTTATTTCTCAGAATATCATTATACTACTTTCAGAGTGCCTCATTCCCTGAGGCAATTTTGAACATTGTCAGTTCTGAAGGAATTTCAGTGTATCTAATGGGTAGTGTTGCAGTTATCTCCAGGTTTACAGAGGTTGTTTCAATGGCGTTCATGTCATTCTGTATTTATTTATTGCCTTAAATGAGAACTTTCAAATCTGTAAAGTATACCTAGGAAATGTTTTACAGTGCTGGTCAGAGTACGGTGACTTAGAACATGGACAAGAAATTTACTGCTTTTTGCCTGTTCAAATTATGCTGTCCATTTCAGAAGTATGAGCCATTCTTTTCATGTATATTTGCTGTTACATATACTCAGTTGTGCTCTGCAAAGCAATATTTGAATTCCTGAACTGTTTAGAATGGCTTGCTATTCTTGCAAAATAATTGCTGATTACCGGTGTACAACCCACAGCACAGTGATGTCAAATAATTGTGAGGCCATCACAGCACAGTGATGTCAAATAATTGTGAGACTGTCACAGCACAGTGATGTCAAATAATTGTGAGACCGTCACAGCACAGTGATGTCAAATAATTGTGAGACCGTCACAGCACAGTGATGGCAAATAATTGTGAGACTGTCACAGCACAGTGATGTCAAATAATTGTGTGACCGTCACAGCACAGTGATGTCAAATAATTGTGACACCACACAGCACAGTGATGGCAAATAATTGTGAGACCGTCACAGCACAGTGATGTCACATAATTATGAGACAGACACAGCACAGTGGTGTCATATAATTGTGCGACTGTTCTGATAAGTACACAAGGTTAGAAAACTCATCTTCTACAAAACAGCACTTACAATTGGATTGATCGTTTACGCTGCAAATGCAATTTGTTCCACGCATTCCTTATTTATAAAGATTAAGTCCCTCTATTTGGAGCTTTTGTAAAGACTGAATACAACTGCAAAATAGCATTTCAGTTGATGAGTCTCATCACAGCGGCAAAGCTCAGCTAGATGGCACAACAGCAGTAACAGATCTGATGAATGACCTAATTTGAAATAGCTGCAAGAAATTTGTGATAGAATGAAATGTTTGTGAATTTTTTATCATGTAGTAATGTTCCCAAATGTATAAATGAAAGACCACCTTCAAAGCAAGTGAATAATATTGTTTCCACTATTACCATATGAACAGTTTTCAAATCAGAAACTGCCCGGTATCAGCATTTTATAAAAATTGTGTTCAAAACAGATGAAAGTATTGTGTGCAGAAATTTGCAATTTTATAAGGTGATTATACTTTTAATACGCCTTTCCAGAAAACCTTAAAATTGTTTGAATATGTGTATGTTTGTGTAATTCATCATCAGACAGGAGTGAGATATACAGTGTTGTCTGAAATCTATTTTATTAGATGCATTCCCCAGCATAGACTGCTGTGAGTTCATTAACAAATTCATGAACTGATGCATCATAGCAGTACACATTTGGCAGAAAGCTGTGATTGTCCTCTGTTAAATCAACTCTTGGCCTCTTTTACAGATGAATCTTGACCACTTCTCAAAGATACACACATTGATCAGAATCAGTGATGTGCACATTGATCAGAATCAGTGATGTGCACAGTGATCAGAATCAGTGATGTGCACATTGATCAGAATCAGTGATGTGCACATTGATCAGAATCAGTGATGTGCACATTGATCAGAATCAGTGATGTGCACATTGATCAGAATCAGTGATGTGCACATTGATCAGAATCAGTGATGTGCACATTGATCAGGATCAGTGATGTGCACATTGATCAGAATCAGTGATGTGCACATTGATCAGAATCAGTGATGCACACATTGATCAGAATCAGTGATGTGCACATTGATCAGAATCAGTGATGCACACATTGATCAGATTCAGTGATGTGCACATTGATCAGATTCAGTGATGTGCACATTGATCAGAATCAGTGATGTGCACATTGATCAGAATCAGTGATGCACACATTGATCAGAATCAGTGATGTGCACATTGATCAGAATCAGTGATGTGCACATTCATAAGCATCCATGAGTGCAAGAATTCTGTAAGATGGGCAAACATATCTCAGATACAAGTACTGGTATGTTCTTTCACCTCAAAAGTAAATGAAAAAGTATTGCAGGATGTAATTTAAATCCTTGCTGGTTTATCAGTTTGTAAAGAAAGACAGACCATATCAACATGTGAAGAAAGATATACCGGTACATGTACGGTACCAGTCGGGCTATAAGAGGAGGAAGGTAGTTTTAAACAAATAGAAATGATACAAACCACAATTTAGGAAATTCTTGGTGAATAACAACCATACACTTGTCAAGTAACTTTGAAAAGTTGCCAGCCTGAATGAAATAATGTCTGCCATCATTGCTATTTATGTCTCGCATAATGTACACCTGGTATACTTCCATACACCTCTGATATCAGCAAACTTAAAGTTGGGTATTTATTTCCACCTGTCCATTAAGAAGGTATCTCTGAAATTTCACTGGTTTGGCCAAAGTGAACTGCCCCTGGCAGAGGATCATTTCCTTCCTCCACTTAGTGTCCAACAGCAACATCAAATATCGTAGAGACTGAAATATTAGATTAAACAGACAGATTTGAATGAAGAGAAGCAGAATGCTGTACATTTTACAAACATGAAAAATTGAAAGCTCTCTAAAAGAAGTCAAAATATTCCTGATTTTCCGAAATAGAGGGCTCTTAAAATGATACCATCTTTCCTAAAATTTTACCCAGTGAGATAAAGCAACATTTTCAAAGTTTGATATTCATGCAACTCATGAGTGTGTTAAACTCTACCAGTTCAGTTTATGAGGCAAAGTCTGTCTTCTGCGTCTGTAGTAGGGTACCGTATATCCCTAAGGGCCATGCTGTGTAGGCCATTTGTAGGAATATTGTCTAATAAGGATTTCTAGATAACACAAAATGTGTGGAAAAGAAGGTTTTTGTCATTTTCAAATTATCTAACCTCTTACTCTACACCGATAAGATGGATAAACCGTAACAGCTTCACACTACAGGGACATTTACACATCATCTTCATCTATCTGACTGTTTATGTAAAGCCAACTCTCGAACAAGCTTTAGTTATGTGGTTGGCCCGCCAACAGTCTATCCAACAAGGTGCAATATTGTCAAATTGTTTCTTCAGTGTATCAAGCATGAACTCACCTCCATCTACAGTAGATGCTCTATCATATCTGTGGTGTGGTAAATTACTAGATATTTCCTTGTTATTCATTATTTATCAAAAAGGTATGTTTTCTAACGTGTTGGTTGAATTTAGGTAGTATTGCCTTTTTATGAAAAAAGTGGACTTCGTTTGATTGTAAACCTGGGCATCATACATCATGTATGGCATGATTCTGTTCGTGCAATAGCTTGCTGGGTATTTTTATGACCTTGTGATTTGCACAGAGAAGATTCTGACCCAATTGCTTTCTTAGTATTTTTAAAACTATTAAAGATAGCACTGCTTGCAAGCTTATAAAACAGATAATATCAAAAGTCATAATTTCAGATATTGTTCCTTCATTCTTATCATACCATTCTCAATAATTTGCAAAGATGAGCATACTGGTTTAAGCGTTTTTGCTGATTGTTTTTCTTAATGAACAAAAGAATATTTTGAGAATGGTGGAAGAATGCAAATTTTCATCATCACTTTGGCTGATAATTGACACTACCTAGGATAGGCATACAGACTTGGATCAAAATTCCAATGACATCACATCGAATACAAACTGAATGAATCCATGGAAAATTAAGTTAGTAGAAAGACTTATTCCAGTGTTATTTAACATATGAATGAAGTACATGTGATCCCTGACCACAAGTTTATTTAATTTGAATTAATACTGCCACGTCCATCAAAATTTGCCAGAAAAAATTCCACTGAGATATTATTGACATGTTAAGGGAAAGACAGTCAGATTGTCTGTGGACCAATGGTGTGTAGGAAAAAGCAGTTGTCTTTCATGACATGTACTGGTTAAAGTTCTAATCTCTGTAGGCCATGATTCCAATCTCCACGGGTAGTCCATGATTCCAATCTCCATACTGGTAGGCCATGATTCCAATCTCCATACTGGTAGGCCATGATTCCAATCTCCATACTGGTAGGCCATGATTCCAATCTCCATACTGCACAGTAAGTGAGGCTACCCACAATTCCCATTGATTTGTTCACTCAGACATTTTTTGCTAAAGGCTTTTTCAATTTTATCAGTTTCGTAACAAATTTTAACTTACAATTCAAGTTCAGGATTATTTGTTAAGACTATGTTCCAAAATTATTGATTATGTTTAAAATTCAAGAGAAAATTGAATGAGAAGTTGATATTTGGAGGTGCTAAAAATTGCACACTTGTCAAGATAAAGTTATCAGCAACTAAGATGGTCTCATCATACCACCTGTCAGACATGCAAATTTCCTTTGTTACGAACAGTAAAAAAAATCAATACCCTTTCTTTCGCCAACACAGATGCAACTTATTCCCTTAGTTTCCTTGAAAATATTGTGTATGGCTGTCAAAAATTTATGTCGACAAAATTACAAAATTGCTATCTCCTCCGTGGAAAAAGGGTTGATCTTCTCATTATTCACAGTGAGAAATCAGAAAATTATGATGATCAGAACTATGTTGCCAGAATTTTGAAATATGGACTGAGTTGTTCTGTGTACAGAAGAAATTTGCTTCAGTTCAGTGAGTGATCTCCGTGTGTACAGATCATGGAGGATTGGGGTAGCCTCACTTACCGTGTACTGGTAGGCCATGATTCAGAGAGTTTGCAAAATATTTTCCTAAACTGATTCATTTCTACCTCATCAAATCAAATTAATTCATAGATTGAGATACGGATAGTTTTCAATCGGATTCGAACCCACAACATACGGCATCAGTCGCCTAGCTGAGAGGCCACAGACAGAACCACTCGGCTAAATCTCCACTCCCAAAAAAGAGTGGTTCAATAGCTGGCTAAGTTGTTACATTTTTCTGACTGAGACCACTCAACACGTTGTAGAGTTCGTGAAGCACTCACGCACGCATGCTCACTATCATACATCGCACATACACACTTTATCGAAGCGAAGAAACGAATTTCATCACTTTAACTGGGCGAACGATAACCTCGGGGACAATTCTGTCCACCAGCAGTGTTACCAACCCAGGGTAGAAAATATGGATAGTTTTCAATCGGATTCGAACCCACAACATTATCTGTCATTTGATTTATTACACTACTGTGTGTTAAATGTTCTATGAAGGATGTTGTCATTATTCAAAAATGTTTTCTGTTTTTTTCATATTGATTAAAAATGAAAAGTAGCCTAAAATATGAAAATTTGGACATGAGACCAGAGCTTTTCACAGTTCATTTTATCAACAAGTAGAGAAAGATAGAGGTCAACAAACTCTACCAGAAATGAAAACTAACATAAATCAATCTGATGCTTGTGACCTCTGACCTTAATTTTAAAAAAAAGTTATTGAAGTAAATGTATTTTGGGAACTGTGTGACTCTTTATCAAAGCAAATATGTGCCCATATGTCATGTGATCAATATTAAGTCATGTGATCAATATAATGTCATGTGATCAATATAATGCTTACATGGAATGTTACATTTTCAAAAGAAATTGATACTTTGTCCAGTATTTGATGTGAATATATCTAGCAGACTACCGTATGTCTGAACTTACATTGTACATTTATAATCTAATCAAATACAATATTTTGACATTATTATTTTATAAAACATCTCTTAGGTAGTAAAAAACTCCTTGAAGTCAAACAAACAGTGAAAATATTTCAAAATGCACAAATTTTATAGGAATTTAAAAGAACAGAGCCTTTCCCAATTATTCAATGATTTTCAACCTCATATCTTGAATTCATCAAAGATGGTAGGTTTTATTGAAGTGATGTGAGATTGGTGCTTGAGAAATGATTCAACGTAAAGGGCAAAGGTTAAGATATCCATTGAAATAACTTATTGTTGCTATGGTTACTGGTCTGTCAATTCAGAATACTTGAGTTGAAGAAGTATCCTCCGTTCATGGTGATAGATGATCAGTTCATTGTGACAATCACACAGAGATTCTCTTTTTATTCCATATTTTCCACATCAATCTACTCTAACGTTTATTCATATGGCGGATGTACTCAGCAGGGCTGCATCCCCAGGCATTCTGATTTGTATCTCAATTCTGAAGCGGAACTCAGATTACTTCAACTTCAACTGCTTGGTTGACAAGGACACAGCTAATATCCATCATTTTACAATTCTAATGGTCTACATTTTGAACAGACACTACAATTCAGTCATCCCCAGCAGGTTTTGAATCATTTCCCTCCCCCATGAAAGTAATGGATTCTACTGATGCTTCTTCCCCCCTCCCAGACTAATGGATTCTACCAGTAAATTAATCTGTTCTATCCTTTCTCACTTCTGTACAAAATTCTTTAAGTCTGGTAGTCTGCTAATTGTACCTTCTTGAAAAATATCTCACCATGAGAAAAAAATAAAAGTAAAGATCGTGAAACAATGAATTTTGGAAGACAATACCAAAGGGCACCATTGTAAGTTAAAATAACAATTTAATAACAACATTCTTTATCAAATTAGATTTTGTTCTTGTCTGTCACAGAAAGGGATTTTGAAATTTGTCCCAATTATTTCAAATTTCTTTCTGCAGAAGATAGTTGTTGGATTGCCTCATGTAATTATCTTTTGAAGCTCAGTTGATAAAGCTCAAATTTTTACAATATTTAATAATTTTTCTTTGAACTCTGCTATACAAACTACGGTACAATCAGTATAAACTGTTGACTTCTCTGCTGATTTCATGTTTGACTCTATCAATATACAGTATTTAGTTGGCACGCTACAATTTTAACCCTGTCACCCCCATATCTCTGTACAGAGGTCCAACTTTACAATAGAAAAAATGGGATTGGGCTACACCAAGGTTGTAAAAAGGTTAACCTCAGATATTACAATTTTTGCACAGCACTATTCTTTTTGTAATAAAGCTGAAGTCTAAACTTTGAAAAATGTATGGTAAGATCTGAAGTCCTTGGCTTTAATACATTCCCTACAACTTTACAAATAGATGTATGCAGCAATGACATGTAATCATTTATGTCAACAAAAATACAGAAAAAGTGGAAAAGCTATGCTTTTGTGGCAAACAAAGCTTTTTTGGGACCGTAAAATTACATTTAACATCAAAGGTTGCTGCACTTATGTGAGAGTGTTTGGTGATTGGTGTAACACAGCCTTTATATTTACTTACAAGTACAGTAGAAAGTGCTTGGAGTGCAACGGAAGGCGCCAGATCTAGAATTACCTAGGAGAAATTATTGAGAAATTGCTTCAGTATCATGTTTCTATATCATCTTACTAAGCAGAAAGTGGGTTAGTTGACCAATAGCAAAATAGAGGATACCAGTAACCCCATCCAAATCCGACACAAATATCATAATTGCATCATTTTGGCTTGCATGCATCCACAAATGTATATCTCTCTCCTCATTGGCTAGTGACATTTAGCTGTACTTATACATGCTATCAATCTTGACCAATAGACTTAGAAATGTGGATCATGTGACATGTGAATGTAGACCAGTTAGACTTGGATGTGAAGGTCATGTGACCAGCAGTGACCTACTTTTGAGTGGAAACAAAACAGTCCCTGGCAGAGCAAGGTAAACAATCCTTGGAGAGGATCTTGATTCAAGTAAATCAATACTGTGGATCAATTGTAGAAGCAGTTATAAATATCAACAGATTTGCTCCGTGTAACAATCTGTTTTTAAAATCGATATCATTGATCAGATTGGAGAGACTTCTATTTCAGTGAGACAAAATATTTCCAGGAATATCTTTCATTGATTTGGGAGGATAAATATACATGTACAGTTTTATTTCCATCAAAACACGGTTCATTGATTTTTTGCAGACAAAGTCATAAAAGTCTTCAAATCTTATGTATAGCGGTATTTGTCATTATTTCCAAATTACTTTCAAGACTTTATCTACAGACAAGATAACTCACTGTTCTGTAGATTGCTGTAGATGTAGACACAATGATCATGTCTGTCAACTGCTGATTACATAGAAGTTGAATTTATGAAGTATTTCACTGTTTCATAATTTTACAACCCACCACTTTTAACCCATTACCCACAATGCATTATGCAGTCCTCCAATTGCCCAGAGTGCATCATTCTTAGCCCATGACACAGCACTTTCCACACTAACACTAATTGCAACTAATCTATAAATCATCAAATACCAGTGTGTTGATTTTGAAATCTGAACTTCATAAAAGAGGTTGCATCGTGTTCATCAAAACCTTCAAAAAATGAATTGTGATAAATTTAATTTTCATATCTAGCGAGAATTTACTTGCAGAAAAAGATCATTTTGTCATATCTCCTATTCTTGGAATCTACTTTTCAAGTAGATTTGCATTTCATGAACTTTGACCCGATATGACATTCAATAAGATAATTTGTAGATTTGTGTTATGTACAGTCATCAGCCAACACTGAACCTAGTGTCTGCTAATTCTGATATACAAAGTAAAGTATTTGAAAATCTGATTACATGGGGATTATATGATGTCATCTAGTGTGGATGACATAGACACAACATCTGCTGCAAGGAGTATCTACCCATAAATAACATTTAGTGATGGCTTGTTAAAAACCTACAAACTCTCTGGTTGGAAGAAATTGTGGTCAAACAACTAGACATTTTAGTTTCTTGTTTTCCACTTTGATACATTCTTTGAGGCGGTACCTCAAGGCAGCGACACATTGAATGATTACTGAGAGTTTGCAGCAGTGTTTATAGTGTCTAAAGTTTCTGCAGCTGTTTTCAGAAATGAGCCAAGTTATTGATAATATTCATGTCAAGTTGATCAGGGATACACAGTGTTATGGCTGCTTCTCCAAATGTCAATTTTTGCTCCAGTAAATGTTTTCTGCATTTGCATGAAGTCTAGTGTTTTCCATTTTAGTTCATGAACATCAGCATTTACTATCCACAGAAAATTAAAGTGTTTTGTAGATACTGTAACATGCATTTCTGTGAGCAACCATTGTTTAGGACCGGGGACCATTTGATATATCGGTAACACCCCCCCCCCCCCTGCCAATTCCAATATACCCAGTAGTGGGGAAGCACCAAATATTGATTTATGCAGAACATTTGCCAGCAATATCATTGCTTCTTTATGAGGCAAAATTTTACTATCATAGAACTTTGGATTTTCTGTACATTTTGACCATGTGACTGTATCTCTCATTGAAAAGTTCCCTCAAAATCTACCAAGAAATCTCCAAACATCAAATGGCTACTTGAAACAACAGTAATCTGTATCAGTTAGTATTACCTAAATCAAGTGACTCGGATTTTCATGTGCATTGATCTACATACCGGGTACCCATCGAAAACAATACAATTCACCAAAAACAATGTGATTTTTGAAAATAATACAATTCTTTAAAAACAATACAATTCGTTGAAAACTTTACATCTTGATACTGTTTTCAAATGGAGATACAAGTTTGTAATGCTGTGAAAATATACCAGGACTTTGAGCTCAATTCATCAGTGGCACATAAGTCCAACCCTCCATCAATTGTATATTCAATAGTGCATTGCAAAGTCCGCCTCCCTTCACCATCAGTTGTGATTTCGTTTTTATCCCCTCTTCCTCCCCATTAAACATCATATGGTAGACTGTCAGTAATGAATGTGAATTCCCTTCATGAAGCCAAGGGTTCTAATTTTAGTCAGGCAATTCACTTGCTTGACTCAAACTCACAAATTAGCAGTGCTTTAGAGTGATCAATTGAAATGCTGTCAGCTTGTAGAATTGAGAAAAATTCAATGAAAGAAGAGAGACAGCAGGCAATCAGGCACACAATCAAACATGAATAAGAACAAGATCAACATGGCATGGCGGATACACCTGTGGTCGATTTTAATGAACGTCACAAGGACACTGCACACAGGATAGATTCTCCTTTCAAAAGGAAATTGTCCTTTTCACTTGTCATTTGTTATTTTGCTCTCAAGCCACACTCAACAAGCAGGTATTATGTAACATTGCATTGATTGACCACAGACTGACCTGGTCAAGAGATATTTGGAGACAGTGGGTGGTAGACAAATACCTGTACTCTATTCACCTAGACTGAGTCCAGTAGGCAGCAATGATGTAACAGAGAATTGATAAACAAAGAGATAGAGTCCTGTCTGGACATCAGATATGATTAAAAGATGTGTACCATTAGGCGGCCAGGAGATAGATTTGGGGGTGTACATTCTGATATACAGACACACAGGCAGATTTGATATTGGCAACGTACAATAATTATATATTTAAATGCAAAAGAGACTAACAGATGCTGAGACAGACCTCTAATGAGATAATTAACCAGTACAACCTGAAATAATCCGTCAATTTTAATAGTTTGGTTTAAATGTTTGTAATTATAAAGATTAATCAGGCATGTTTATGTTACTGTGATGGTAATGCTAGATTAGGAAAGGCACAGACAGACTATACATTCAAAAAACAGTGTATTTATTAGAATTTTTTGTCAACTCTGTTGACTAAGATGTGGACCCTATCAAAATGAGTACTATCTTTTGATGTTTGTCATATCTGTCGACTGTTTGGTAAACAAGGATTCTCATAAGCCGCTGTTCAAATTGCTTGTTTATTTCACGGAGATTTGTTCAAATGACTATAAATTTTGTATAGGTGTATTTTTAGAAGTTTCATCAATTTATTGGAAACTGCTCCTCCAGTATCTTTAGTCTGTATTGATAGGTTCTGAGGGATACATGGCCCATGCAATTTTTGTCTAAATGATAATGAAATTTGCAAATGTCAATTTTAGGAGGCAAACTTGTATTGTATGTTGTTAAAACATTCTATAAACTGCTCTTGTGACAACTTTTCAATTTTTTATGGAAATTTTTCAGATCTCCCTGGTCAGATTTGTTCTCTGAGTCACTGGATGGCAGACTACATCAGATTATTTTGAATTCATTGGAGTTTTTTGGTGACAAAATCACAGTCAAGTTACATCAGCCATCTGATCATTTATTTTACGGTAGTGCAGAGAGACCAGATGTAAATGGTAACAAAAATGATATTCAAGAGAATTACTAACAAGATAATAGAGTTGGAAGACAATAAGTGTGATAGTCTCAGTGTTTAGGGTAGCAACAAACAAAATGATATTAACGTCTTGTTCTATGTGCCTGCATACGTCATCTAAAATGTATTTTGAAATTTGCAAACTAAGGTTACTGGAATTAATTTTTCATTTTATCACCAATCATTTCAAAACACCAGTGTTTTACAAAACGGTGATTACATGCTGTTTTTGATGAATTCCTTGAATGAAGACACTTATTTGATATCCAAGTTTGCTCAATGACTTTCTGAAAGTGCTTCCAGTTTGTGTTATGACCACTAGAGGGCGCCATGAAAACCAGGCCAGGTCTGCCAGCCATAAAACTGTCACCAGGTGACCAAAGACTTCAAACCAATGGGAAAACTTGCATTCCATCACACATCCCAACGCAGTGTCCATTTCAAGGAAAAATGTACATCAGTTGAAAAATATTCTTACAAAGGTTTTAAACAATGCGCACTTGCGTTCAGTACATGTGATGTAATTGAAATAAAGATGGTAGATATGACCATAAAACATGTTTGTTTCCATAGCTGACAGTATTTCTTTTTTGTACAGACAGCAATTTAGATACAGAATTATCATTTTTATATCTGGCACATTTTTGTTTTCATCACAGCTTCACATCTTAAAGCAGAAGAATTCAAACAGACCATGAACCTATCACAGTAGGTTCATGCACAGACTTACTACGTTTTATTCATATGTTCCTTGCATACATATTAACACTGATTTATGATAAGACATTATGGCGTTTTCAATATCTTGTCTTTCTTGTTTATCCGACACAGCCTGTCAATTCCGTGGATGTAGCTGCAATGCAAGAAGCCCATGGAATGATAACAGATATGTTAGTGGATCAAAATCTGCCACCCAACATTGTCAGCGGATTGAAAGCTATCAGTAATCTAATTAGTCCGCCAACCAATTACAGCAGCTTTCAGAGACCCAAAATTAGTCCATTGATTGCCCTTAGTGAATGCAGCTATGGATCTGATGTGGAAGATTCACCGTTCATTGGGGAACGACCTTCAGCTTTACCAAAGGTAAGCTGCCTTCAATCTCCAATTAGTGTAGTTCTTTTGTTTTTCATCATTCACTCAAGATTTTTCATATTGTCAATCTCAAAAGCATCATTCAGAAATTATTAACTACAGTTAATATTTTGACCAGACCAGTTTGACCAGTTCTACTCCAGAATAAAAAGAACATGCTGTATACACCTAAAAGTCATGTGACAGTGTTACAAACAAAAGTGTACAGGAGCACATGGAAGTACACGTATTTCTATGTACTTTTGCACACATGGTTTGTTTGTACAATGGTCCATTGGAATTCCAGGTTTAGCCTACTGGCTGCCTCTGCTGAGCCAGACCTAGCAGTTATAGTATTGGTCAATTTGTGATATTATCGTCTCATCTGATTTTAGTACATTGTAAACTTTGCCAAGGTTACAAGATAAGGTATCCACTTACCTTCACCAATTTCAATATTGCACATTATAAAACTGAACAAATGCTAGATATACATGCATACTTTAATTTACATCTTCTTAAAGCATCTCTGATATATATTTCACATTTTGCTCATACCAGCCCTCTCACCCCTATCTTCCTTGTCTAGTCATCCAGCCTTTTCCAGGAAAACAAGAGTCAGGCCAAAATCAAGAGTAGAAAATTGTTCTCTGTCAACGCCCAAAAATAATCTGTAGCACTTATTCAGGGTAACCATCTGTCCCTTCATTATCCTGCCACCCCTTCCTCCATTTTTGGAATGGTCTTATTGTTTTGAATAGACAGGTAGACTTTTATACATATGATGAGGGTAGCAGACATACTGGTATGTCCTTTGTCTTTTATTGATGATTTCAATGATAAGACTTTTTTCTTTTTACAGAGATTGCGGCGAAGTTTGCCGCCAAATTTACTCCGCCGTATGTCATCAACCTGGACAACAACCACCTCAGCAACAGGTTAGTATTCATGTCAAAAGTGTAAACACTTTGTAATCAGGTGAAATGGGTTGTGAGTTAGGATTTTCTAAGATTCTGAATATGTCCATGGTACAATGCATTTTTCATGAAGTGCTCTCTATTTTGTCTTATGCATGTACTTTGGGTTTCTTTGGTTTAATGTCTGTGTTTATTTCAGTATCACCAACTTAGCATATTAATGACTTTATTCAAATACTTTTTATTTCTCTGCTGCACAAAATTAAACCACTTATATCAAAAATCAAATCAACTTTGCTTTCTGTAGGAATGCCAACATTGGAGCCTGAACCTGTTCGTACAAGAAGTTCAAGTTTTCGCCATTCTCGCGACAGCACCCCAAACGCCAGCCCCAGTAACAGCCGCAGTGTGAGTCCTACACCGACAAATGGACAATTTACAGGATCAAGGTCTTTTACAGTTGGCCCAAGCAGTGGACTTCATCCACGGTCAAGATCCAGGGGCACTCTTATGCAGACAGAATCCCTAGACAGATCAGACAGCCTTGGAGCAAGACCTAAAAAATCCACCACGCCCCTTTCAAATGATTCTGAATTTGATAATTTTTCAGAGGACAAACAAAATGATGAAACTGAAAATCAAACAGAAAACACAGATTGCACACAGGACATCACGTTAGATGTTCCAAACACTTTACCAAATGATAATAAAGACTTTGAAAATTTAGAAACTACATCCCCTAGAGATCTTCGAAAGTTGAGCGACACGTCACAGTCCAGTGGAGAAGAGAAAATACCAACACCTGTAAAAGAAATTGAGGGTTCTTTCTCCAAAGGAGTGTTGCGGAAATCTGGAAGTGGAAGTAAATCTATAGAAGATGTCACAGAAGAGAATTCTCCAAATAAAGAGGTGAATATTATTATATAAGGTAGTAATAAATTGTGCCTTGAAAGGGAAATGACTTAAAACTTTCATTAAAACTTTCCCGAATGGAACTTTCAACCATTCTCTTACCAGGGGTCATTGTGCAAAGTTTAGTGGTACAGAAACAAATTATGAAACATTTACTGATATTTGAAAATCAAAATGGCTGCCATCCCTGTGTTAACTCTATGGAAAAATACATTATTTTCAATTTTCAAAAACTAAGACAGTGAAAAGTCTTATTTCACCAAGAGCTTTAAAATGAGCCCCAACGAGTGGTAGACCAGGAAAGATTATAAAAATTTGAGAGGCTGAATATCTGTCCCCGAGGCATGTTCTACCTTAAATCTGTAAACTTGATTTCATACTATCAAAGTCTCTGTAATTTCCATTCGTGCACCATATCCTCAAATTTACAACATTTCTAAATTCTTTGAGTCAATTTTCGGAATTTGTGGAATGTTCTGTTCATCAGCCCCGTACCAGTACATTTGATGTTTTTACTTTAATTGCATCAAAGAAAAAGTGTTGAGCCAGTTGTACAGAAGTCACTTACTATACCCAGAACCCTGTGCAGACTGAAATGTCAGTATTGTACCTTATGCCATATCTATCAAGGAAAAGTTATTATATTGTAATCAGTTTTACTAAAAATTTACTAGTTTTCAAGAAAACCGTTTTACAGAGAAACTTTTCTTTTGTATGTGTGGACAAACAAGCTGATCAGGCTGATGTTTTTAAAAGTTTAAACGAAAACAAAGCATGTGAGGGCCCACTTACAGGTCAAAATTTTACAGAATTTTGAAGAAAATATTGATTAATATCTTTTATGGAGGAAGGAATTCAAACATTCATTTGTCCCCATGGAAGAAGTCCATGGGACTAAAGGATTTGGCTTCATCCGTCTGTCTGTCTGTCTGTCTGTCTGTCTGTCTGTCTGTCTGTCTGTCTGTCTGTCTGTCTGTCTGTCTGTCTGTCTGTCTGTCCGTCTGTCTGTCTGTCTGTCTGTCCGTCTGTCTGTCTGTCTGTCCGTCTGTCTGTCTGTCTGTCTGTCTGTCTGTCTGTCTGTCTGTCTGTCTGTCTGTCCAGAGGCCCATTACTCAGACATGCCTTGACCAATTTCATTCAATCTTAATTTACAGACATTAAAGCTTTAATAAACTTGATTTTCTGTCGCTGCCTTTTGATTGGCCAAATCCAGACAAGCACATTTGCATAATACCTGGGGGCCTGTGAGTATATTGAGCATACAAATATTCAGTGTTTGTCCTTTGTGTAGTGACTGTGATAATTTGCTAAAATCTTGGGACAGGAAATTACAAATGAAGAAATAAGAGAAGAAGCAAGTTCAATCACCAAGAAAGAAGTTCAGTTTGACCCAGTCATCATGGAAAGTAATGAACTCTTGAATCGACTGGATAACTGGGACTTTCCAATCTTTGATCTGGCACTGAAAGCTGGTCCCAGGATTCTCAGTCAGGTGAGTATGTAAAAATATTGCCTGGAAGTCAACAACAAATTCAACTCACTGTTATCATCTTACAGTCCTAGATATTCAGTCAGGTGAGTAAGTGAAAATATTGCCTGGAAGCCCACCTGCTGTTATTGTATTATGGCCATAGAATTGTCAGTAGGTAAGTGGATGAATATACCGGTATATCACCTTGAAGTCAACTACAAATCAATTTACTGTTATCGTAGTATGGATGTAGAATTATCAGGCAGTTCAAGTATATGAAGATATGGCCTTGAGAATAAAATCTGCTCACTGTTATGTACTTCAAGCGCTGATATTTGTAGTTAGGTTTTAAGTTTGTATGAGATATTGACCTTCAGCAAGTCCAGTCTTAGTGAAGCTAGTATATGAACAAATTATAAATTTCTATGTAAATTTTTGAAATGTGAAACAGTTCAAGATAGATCATTATAAAACTGATCCCAGAATCACAAATATATTTTTATTTGGTCATATTCTGTTCGAGGACTTCTCTTAGTGCATTAAAATGATTTCTGCTTGGCAACCAAGTCAGTATAGCATTATTGACTTCCTTACTCCAGGTCACATGACTCCCTATAATCATTTACAAGAAATTACCATCAGTCAGTCACGATGATTATTGACTTTTCCCTTCACTGTCATAATTTCATATCCAATTCACTTTGTACACACATTCATATAGGGTACTTTACACATACAATGACATTATGGAATTTTCATTCTATTGTTTTATTTCAGATTGCATATAGAATATTTACTGATGCAGGTATCTTTGAGACTTTTCGTATTCCAACCAAAGAGTTCATGAATTACTTTCAGAGGTTAGAAGATGGCTATAGGAATAAACCATGTAAGTAGAATTGTAAATACAAAACAAGAAATTGTGGATATATCTTATAGGAAACTCTGTGAAATTCTAAAGCATTATTATTGATTGATGCTGTCAGTTTTCACTACCATGGCTGAAACATTTTGATTGATTATCCAAAGATTATGATAGTGATGGTAAACTTTGAGCAGTTGTTCAGTTAGTGTGTGTATTTGACTTCCATAGAAGAAATGGAGTGAGTAGGGGAGAGCAGCTTAATATTTTTTTGTTTGGTCAAATCACTATGAATTCAACTGACAGATAGCATTTGTAATATGTTACCGCAGTTAGAGTAATTTTATTGAGTTCAAATCACACTACTCCAGCGATGTAATTCATGTAAATATAATGTGTAATTTTATAATTGATATTTCTCAGATGTCTTTATGATAGTTACAAAACTTTCAACCCAAACAATACAAGTTAAGGTGGCTGGAAAGGCTATTTTTGCACCAATTCTTTTTTCAGAGTTAATGTCAAGTTTCAAGTGTTAGAATCAAGATATTTAGTTCAAATTTTCAGGATAACTCTCTTTGTTAATACTTTCTCCAAAGAATATAAAAATTGTATATTTGCAGCCATGATTTTGAAATATGACACCAGTAAATATTAAAATTTAATTTTCATATTTTTTTACATATTTGAATTTAATAATAATTGGATAGTATTAATATTACCAAATTAGTTATAAATATGTTGACACTATTAATTGTAAGATTTGTACGGCAGGATTTGTAAATAAAATTTGTTTTTATGATTTTACATGGGTTTACATATCAAAAAATTATTAAAAATTCTTTCAAATTTCAAAATATGATTTTTCAAAAAGTACTTCAAATATAGGAAAATTGTGCCATACATATCTTATCTGTAACCTTGTTAATAGGCTGTAAAAATTCAATGTCCATATCTCATTTCAAAGGTTGGATTAAATTGATATATAATTATGTAGGAAAACTGTTATTCTGTCAAAAATGTTGAAAACAAGCCATATTTGCACCCCTCTTTTGAAGTCACAGAGCAGTCTTTTTGGTAAATCTCACTTTTGACACCTCTTTGACACTCAAAGAATCTAAAAATGCATTTACAATAGCAGTTACTCACTCTGAATGCAAGCACAGCCTTGTCAAACTTTCCTGAAAAACAGCAAATAATGACTTTCCCTTTTTAAACATTTTATTAAAAGCTAGGGGACCTCTACCATAGTTAATACACTAAGGACTCCCCAACTTCTTATTTGGTCAGTTTTTCAGAAGTTTCAACAGGTTATAACTCTGCATGCCTTTGTGCCCAAATGTCTAGTTTTTTTTTTATTCCACAGAGAATGTTGACTTCTTTTATATTTTAATAGTTTTGTTGAAGTTTATAACTGACGCCTTAGCCTTTCCAACCACCTTAAGTGAAGCCTTTCAAAATATCTACACAACAATATTTGTTCCAATGCATTTTGTTTTACTTTGTTTATTTGTTTGTTGGTTGGTTTTTCAGATCACAACAGAATACATGCCGGAGATGTGCTTCATGCTGTGTATTATCTCTCCACACAACCAATTCCGGGATTCCGGCAGCAGAATCCAGAGGATGTGGATAATCCGTCAGCAAAAAGTGGCTCTTCCAGTGATACAGGTAACTTATTAAAGCTCTGTTTCGGCGTCAGATTGTCTTGCCAGGAAATTTACATTTTCAATGGAAAACAAAAGGCTATGACGCCTTCATAATCCTCTGACAGACTAGAACAAACTTGATTGCAGGGATTGATTCCCTTCCTTTAAGATCTGGAAAACTTGCAATGCGGCTGACACAAACTGTCAGAAGGACATCAGATGTTTTGCAAGTCTGTATGCCATGGTTATGGTGAGGATCAAAGCTGAAATTTTATGACAGATTGCATATGATTTCCACGGCAAAGAAGCAAAAAGTTTTCATGTGAAATCAAAATCAAAAGTGATGTTATGATGTTCACCAGCAAAGTTTGAAATGATAGTTAATCAATATTAGACTTAAAATTTATACCCAGATCTCATGTTTTTTTCAAAGAAGTTGAAGTGAGTACAGTGTGGTCTTATGGACTCCCTAACCTAGTGACAACCTGTACAACATCACCTTCAGAGCATGTCTGCTCAAAATCAGAAACAGTAATGAGATAAAGAGACTATGATGTTGTGCCTTGAGGCATTTTTTGCTCAATTTGGTACGATCTATTGACAATGTCAGAGTCAAATATGGACTTGTGCATCGAAAGAAGATATATAAAAAATGCTACAAAAAGAAATGCTACTCTAAAATGCAAATATCTGTGTTTAGATTCAGACAGCGGAGTGACACCCAGTCACACACCGACGGTGACACCAAGGGCCAGTTTTGCAACGGATGACAAAAGCTACGGAGTGCTTGCCGGAAATCTTCCTGCGTTGGAACTGATGGCATTGTATGTAGCGGCGGCTATGCATGACTATGACCACCCTGGGAGAACTAATGCTTTTCTGGTGGCAACCAGAGCTCCTCAGGTAATGTCACAGATAAATATTTTCATGACATTTTCCGGTTGTATCAATATCTTTGTTAATTATTGATGTCATATGTCAGATGTAGAGATGAATTAGTTGTTGACTTAGAAGACTTGATAAATATCGTCATCTCAGTTCCACTGTTTTGTTTGTGGCACATGAATTGTTTTCCTCAAAGGGACGATACCTTTTACTTTTGATAATATTTTCATTATTTTTGTTCTGCAAAACAAATGTGTGTTTTTCATCTGCCAGTGGTATGTTAAAATAGAAAGTATTAGTTTTGAAAACACAAGACAAATGAATTCTAGTCCAGAAGAAAGTTTAGCTGTCTACAATGACATTTTCCACTACAAACATGCTGAATGAGGGCGCTGTTACATGTACAATAACTTAAAACCATATTTATATTTCCCATGATAGGCAATTCTTTACAATGACCGTGCAGTATTAGAGAACCATCACGCCGCTGCAGCGTGGAGTCTCCTATTATCTAATCCTGATTACAATTTCCTAAGTCAGCTTGACGAAGCAGAATTTAAAAGATTCCGATTTCTAGTCATTGAGTTCATCTTAGCAACCGAT
The DNA here is from genome assembly GCF_041260155.1 of Ptychodera flava. Lineage (NCBI taxonomy): Eukaryota > Metazoa > Hemichordata > Enteropneusta > Ptychoderidae > Ptychodera > Ptychodera flava. Next base: position 47,777,810 of record NC_091929.1, on the reverse strand, counting down.
CTTAAGAGACACTTTGACTTTTTGGTTGAGTTCAATGCCAAGGTATGTAAGAATGGCGTCTATTTCTATTTACATGCTTATTGCTATACTTTCACACACAACAAAACTTGCTCCTCAGTAAGTGTGGAATGACACAAGACTTTAACCCTTTGAGTGCCAAAGTCGATTTTTGTCATCCATATAAAATGTACTCCAGTCAATATTTTTCAACTTTTTCCCAAATTATAGTGAAAAACTGGAGCCAATAAATTGTGATGTCTATTTGGTCCAAAATATCAAAAAAACTTACAGAAAAGTTCATAAAAATTGGTAAATGTTGTACTTAAAGGGTTACCTTTCTTGCATGAATCGTAGATTTTCATTGGCTGTTGATGGGGAATAGTTCCTGATTTTTCGTTGGCTGTTGGTCAGCAATAGAAATTTATTAACTTAAGACTCATACATGAACCCTCATCAGTGTTCATAGACTAGCAAAATGTTAATTTAATTTTAATTCCTTTTTATTTCCGTAACTCTACATGTAGGCAAATTTATCTGATGTATTTTTGATATCAGCTGTTGCTGGTTAAAAAAAGTTCATCTTGTAGTATTTTTCAATTCAGTGTTTTTCATTTTGATGTGAGAGACCGAAAAACTTAAAAAATTGATTTTCATTTACAAGCCATTGACAAATTGTCTATGAGTTATGACGAACAGGCTGTGCTGTAGATTTTAATCGGATATCAACAGACAGAGATTATTCATTTGATTGGTCATTGGCAGGTCAATGACCCTGACGCTAGTGGCATTGATTGGACGGCTGAGCCAGACAGGTTGTTAGTATCACAGATGTGTATCAAGCTAGCCGACATCTCAGGACCAACCAAGTACAAAGACCTTCACATCAGCTGGACAACCAGGATAGCAGAAGAGTTTTATGAACAGGTCAGAATCAATACTTTAAAGGGCAAAGCTTCCATACCATTGATTAAATCAATGGACCTTTTCTAATAACACAACACCCGTTTTTTTAGTTGTTAATGCTTTTTAAATAAATATGTACTGCACAGTATTTTAAATTTAAAAAGAAAATTGCACATTCAGTAAAATATATTTTGTTTTGAAATTTTTTACATCACTGGAAAAAGAAGTTTGCTCAGCAACTCCAAATTTCTTTCAGTCCAGTAAAACATTTATGCTTAAGAAGCTATGCAATATTGTACTAAATTGTATGCAGTTGTCATACTGTACAAGCTCTGTGTTTGCATCTCAGTTGACAAGAACTGTTTCTGTAATTTCATTGATGCAGTATGTTGTAAGGTAGAGTGGTCATTTTGAGATATCTTGGCTATTTCAATTGTTAAAAATTTTGTGTTTTGCTTACACATCCCCTTAGGGTGATGAAGAAGCAGGTCGTGGACTCCCTATCTCCCCATACATGGACAGAAGGAATGCCCAGCTGGCCAAACTACAGGAGACGTTCATCAACCACTTGGTGGCACCGTTGTGTAATGCGTATGGACAGGCTGGATTGCTACCAGGGCATTGGGCTGAGGAAGAGTCTGATACAGAAGGTGAAAAAAATCATTAATTTTATGACTTTTCTGGAAAATTGTCAATTTACAGGGAATCAATTCTTTCAATAGCGCTGATCGCAAATGACATCATTCTTTTCTCATTAATATGCAAAAAATAAATGTTTGTCAACATTTTTGTATAAACGACGAAATAAAACCTGCTAGTGTTATATAATGGCTACTAAAAGTCACACTAATTGGTATGAATTTATGGCTCTGACTTCATGCTGCAATGACAGCCGTGCATCCAACAACAATTTGTCAGAATTTAGGCAGCAATGTCTGATGTCGCACGTGTACTGCTATATTACATGAAATTGCGATCAACGCCATAAATGAGTGCATTCGTACAACAATGTCATTGTTTTAGAAGGTGAAATTTTGATACACTATGTAGAATTTGTCATCATTACAAGTGTCATTTTGAAATGATGAATCCAATAGATTTTATTGCATGGATACAATGCATTTCCTCTTTACATTGAAATGCTTCTATAACACTGATTTACAAAATTGATGGCAAACAAACAGACGCAGGAAAAGCCATTAGGCCTGTATGCACACTTCCATTTTCAAGGTATGATTCATAGCATCAGTGTTATGAACATAATACAGGAACTGTGATAGCTTTCACAGTTAATGCAAGATCATAATTGTCACCAGAAATGAAAATTTCAAATGAGGGAGAATAAAGGGCAAGTTCAAATCACTTGAACTTTTACTCTGGTGTATAAAATTGGAAGACTAGAAAGGAAGTTGAGAGAGAGTTTCATAAATGGTCACTGTGAAACATCTGTTGCCATGTTACCATTGCTATGACAATGACTGTTGCCATGTTACCATGTGAGGTGTTGATTACTGTATGACAATGTCAGTTGCCATGTTACCATTGCTATAACAATATTTGTTGCCATGATACCATTGCTAGGTGCTGATCACAAGATCGATGCTGACATCTCAGGGAATGATGATAGCAACACTGAGGGCGCTACAGTAGACGATGATGAGGATAGTAGTGAAGGTTGGTTTTATCAGCCATTTGATTCAAACTTACGACATGAGTGATTTTGAGTGTTGTAATTTTCAAGGAACAACTTCCACAACTCCAGAACTTTTATACATCTAGCACGAATGAAAGAACCATATGTTAAACAAAAAGTACATGTGTTAATTTTCTTGTTTGAAAACTTCAATATCTGTAACTTGAACAATCAAACCATATGACTTCACATTTTCTGCAGTGAGACAGAGATACACACCAAAAAGACTAGTGAGGACTTTCAAAAAGTTCTACGACATCTCAGTCACTCAAATGATTAGCGACAGCATTCCCAGCTTTGACTTATTACAGTGATTCATATACTGTATCACGTGATACAATATATAGACAATTTTGGAACCAATCCTGACAGATATAGCATGCTAGCAGGGTACGCTTACCCATTCCGGACACCTGGTACCACCACTAACTATCAGTGGTTCAGGATGGTCCTACTTAAATTTGTAAATCACAAATGTCCCATGGACCTGGTAATGTATTACCTTGAATGGAAATGATTATTGGACCAGTTTAATATCATTTTGACAGCCTGATCCAAACTCAAGCACTGGAGAAATTAATCTGACGTTGTATTCCAGTGAAATTTTCAACATCCATTTGGAATTGTTTTCATAAATTTCATTGAAAGATATTCTCATTCAGAGATCCTAAGCTGTGTAGAATCTTGACCAGGTTATCATGACCTCCATTGATCAGAGTAAAGACCTATCCTGGACTGGTGACTGAATTTCACAGAGAGAATATTCCATTGCGTGAAGGGAATGCCAACTGTATGACATCACAAGCCCCTTAGTACCCTCATCATTAAGACATAAAAGTACCCCCTAGTACCATCAGTGTGACATCACATCACCCTCTAATTCATTCATCACTAGCACTGCATGACATCACAGACCCCCTAGTACCTTCACTGTGACATCACATCACCCTCTAATTCATTCATCACTAGCACTGCATGACATCACAGACCCCCTAGTACCATCAGTGTGACATCACATCACCCTCTAATACATTCATCACTAGCACTGCATGACATCACAGACCCCCTAGTACCTTCACTGTGACATCACATCACCCTCTAATACATTCATCACTAACACTGCATGACATCACAGACCCCCTAGTACATTCACCGTGACATCACATCACCCTCTAATTCATTCATCACTAGCACTGCATGACATCACAGCCCCCCTAGTACCTTCATTGAGTAAAACACTGCCAATGAAGCTAAAGTTGCACTCACTTTATAATGTGTAGTAAATTCAAGAAATAATCAAAGACTACATGCATTTCTAGGTAGTCTATCATTAGGGGACGACTGCATTAACTTGCATGGTACCTGAAACCCGAGTCCTTGCCTGAGCAACTCGGGTGACAAATAGAAGACTTTTAATCCCCAAGGTGTGAATGTTCCATTGTTATGTTTATCTAATCCAGCTGGTGCTATTGTAGTTCCATTGTAGGAAAGGCAGGTCTGTGAAATTGATCCTCTAGGGAAGTAGGGTATTCCTAAGTTAATGGAGCCTTCCCGTAATTTGATGTCATACCTATGGACTCCTTAACTTTGGAAGATTCTGTCGTCACTCAGGAGTGAATTCTGTTGCCATGACTTTAGGTGTTAATGGTTTTATATGGAAAGTGCATTTTGCGTTTTCAACATTTCATTTCTTAGAAATAGGAATATTCTAGTCTCTAAAGACTTTCCTATGAAGTATGCACAAGTCTTAAATTGTTTTGTAACCATACCTCTAACAGAGGCAGTTTTTTTTTATGCCTCTAACTTTTGAATTAATTTTCTCTTTCCAGGAGCAAAATTGCCGCTGAAATCTAGAAAATCAAAAACTAAGAAGATTGTCAGTATACTCACAAAGCACATCAAGGAAAACCATGAAATGTGGATCAAAGTCCTGGAGAAAGACGCGAAAGAGAAAGCAGAGAAAGAAAAACAGGAACAGGAGGAGAAGGCAAAAGGAGAAGAGACGGACAACATGGAAACAATTCAGGAAGAAAGCAAGGAACAGATTGAAAAGGTGGAAAAAACAAATAACACGGAAACAAAACAAAAGCAGAAGAAAAAAGTCCGTCTTGGACCAGTATCAACCATGGTAGAAAGTGACCAATCAGATGACTGTATTCCAAAAGATGGCCATGATGATGCATGATCATGTTCTAAGAGATGTTGTGATTGGTTGGTTGGTTGGTTTGTAGCAAGCAAAAACACCATATTTGGTGTGATTCTATATCTTACACAGTCATTCTCATTGGCTGAGCAAGGTGAATCTCCTTGAAATTCAAATTTTATCCAGTATTAGGAACTCTGAATAGAGAAAGCTGATCGGTTACTTTACCTTATAAATAGTATTGTATATTTTTAATGTGTCGCTACATAAATTGTTCATGTGGAAGCTCACACTAGAGGTGGCCAATCAGACTGTAGCTTTCATACATGTGCGGGAGCAGGTGATTCTCTTTTAATGATCTGTGAGATGTGATTGGCTGAATGACCTGTGAAGGAGTGCTGTGTCTTCTTGTCTATGAGTATTGCAGGTGTATTGGAATCACGGTTAAAATACCAAGATGAAAGTTGTAAGGTAGAAAGCATTGTGAATCCAAGTAAACACTACACCCCCTTATCTCTGTACATTTTGGGATAATCTCATTGTTCATTTTAGTTTTGTACAAAGTTTGGTTGAATATAGAATTATAGAAAAATATTTTCAGCCCGTCAACTGAAATTGTACATTTTTCGAAAACTCTTGTCCACCCAACTCACCCCTTGTACTTCTCAAACATGGTATGATCCAGTAAGGTTATTCCATTATGTAATAATTTAAGGGGAGTTGAAGCTTGAAATGATGTATGTAGATAAATTGTTACAAGCTGATATTAAAACCTTTTAAAAAGTAGTACATCTTGTAGTACAACTTCTTTATGACAAATGCTGCTGTTAAGAGATCGCAAGCTTCCTAGTTCTAGCATTGTATATATAACTGTTGTTTCAGCCAATCAGGTCACAGTGTTGGTGTCTAATTTACATATATATGTATCCTGTTGTAACTTTTATCATCAATTGATATGAAAACAGATGAATGCATTTGGTTTGACCAAAGGTATTTCTGTATTTGACACCAAAACTTGATGCAACGATTGATATAATACATAATCAAATGGCACAAAATTTCTTTGGCATTACTTGTGTAGGGGCAATTTGAGGGACCTGCTCACAAAGTTTTGCCTTGAGGGCAGCATTTCATTGTGTAGGGGCAATTTGAGGGACCTGCTCACAAAGTTTTGCCTTGAGGGCAGCATTTCATTGTGTCTTCCCTATTTTATACCTGCTATGCAAATTTGATTTCTGCTTTACTGTGATCACGCTGTCCCCTTCCCTTCCCAAGCTGTCTCCCCTACAGACAAAATGGTGAAGCTGATGACCTCATGAAGTTTACCCCACCCAACAACATCTGTTGTAGCAATTTAATTTATCTTGTGTTTTATCAGGGAATACTTTTAATCAAACTTGTCAGAGAAGTTATTTGCAATTTACTGTAATTAGAACTTTTTAATGCATTAAGAAGTGTGATATGAAGTTTTCTTATTTATATCTAATTATATATTTATTCCCTAGGATAAACTTTTTTTGCTGAATTCTTATCTGTGTGAAAACAAGGATATATTTTGTAGATATCTTAGATTTTAGTTGTATATCTTCTCCAGTTCTCCTTTCATATTTATATAATATCGTTTGCATATCTTGATGCCTAATGATAAAATATATCGGTTGAATTTTCTATTATTTGCAGAAATATGAAAGACGTATACAGGTTATTCATCGGATATATACACTTCAGATATCTAACAAGGAAATCATCATTCATCTTAAAAATACATGGCTTTTCAGTGATCATTTCCGGCCAAAATTACTCATATACCATACATCCATATTTATATGCTGCAGTTGTAAGCGCTATTCTTTTTTCAGCCGAAAAATGCAAAGCTGAGAATATTTCCCAAGTGTAATTTCATTGGCCAACAGTCACAGGTTGTACCACTTGAATCAGTAATATTAATAAGTCAATTTATGTTGCCATTCATGCATTTGTTGGTAGTTCCAAAAGACGTGACCTTCAAAGGTACTTATTGAATCTATATTTGCAGATATTAGCACCCTTAGTGTCTTATATGGAATAGTGTTACCCTCAATTCAGACGTGGAACAGATGATACCAGGGCCCTCAGTGTCATACATGGAACAGATAACAGCACCCTCAGAGTCTTGCATACAAAGACCTAGTATCTCAATGTCATATAGACATAGACGTCACCATGTCTACAGCAGACATCCATGGTCATTTAGTCCTTATTGGCTTTATCTTAAAAATTCATTCAAAATGTAGTTGTTTGACTGTTGTATGCAGTTGAATCTCTGTGGTTTTCAAGCATAAAATGGCAGCAAGTTTAGTACCGGTATATCAGTCTGTGAAAAATATACTCTGTAGACTGCTTAAAAAGAGAGAAATGCTTGAATGAAATGATAAAAAAGATGTTGTTTACAATTTTATGTATGATATCAACACAATGTATGAATAAAAGTGGATCAGTCATATTTTTGGGTGATGATAATAAATTTAAAATTAATGAAGTTTTGAAAACATTTGGAGGGGAAGGTGGCTAAACAAAGACTTAAAAATGTCTTGCATACTAAGTAATTTATGATCAACTTATTTAAAGGCATGACTATTTTTGTAAATCAGGAACTAGAATATGTTAGACATGGCTAGACAAACATTGGCCAGTTTTGAAATGAAAGGCCTGTCTTCAGGATGAAAATATAATAGGTATGAATTAATAGAGCATGCTTTTTAAATGATGAGTTTTGTGGATCATCTTAAGGTAGCATGCATCTCGAAAGTGAAAGACAAACTTTTGCTCTAACTTTCCTCAAGGAATCTTTCGATCATTCTCTTTCAAAATCAGAATAAAAATAGGGGGTCACCATGCAAATTTTGGTACTGGAGAAAGAAATTACCCAAGATTTACCGATATTTGAAATTCAAAATGGCCGCCATCCCTGTGTTAACTCTATGGAGAAAAATAAATATTTTCGAATTTCGAAAAGCAAAGCCGGTGAAAAGTTTTCTTTCACCAAGAGCTTTAAAATGAATCCCCACATGTGGTATATCAGAAGAGATTTGTAAAAGTTTTAGAGTCCGAATATCTGTCCCCGAGGTGCGTTCTACCTTGATCTTGTTATGCCTGCAAAGAAGAGTGTAATGTTTCTTTCAACCTTATTCCTGTTTTCCATGAAGTATCTGATTGTTAATCTCTGACTGTGTTCAAAAGAGTTGATCTGTCAACAGCCAATCAGAGACTTGATCTTTCAACCACCATCTGTCAACAACCAATCAGACACTTTGTTTTATGAACTACCATGAATTGCAATAGCTATATTCTTATTGGTTGTTACTGATTATGGACCAAATAAGAACTATATGATTAATCCAATCAGAAAAAACCAGTCTTCCAATAATTGTTAGCCAATCAGAGACAGCCAGGTGACATATAATTGTTAGCCAATCAGAGACAGCCAGGTGACATCCATTTGATTTTCACCCATTGTTCAAATGACTGCATGCTTGTTAAATGCCAAATTCAAACAGCTTCCTTCAAGACCTGCTTCTTTTACCTGCTATTAGGAACTGCAATATCCAGATTGCAGAGTTAGGACATTTCTTCCTAGATATTCAAGAATACTTAAAAATATATTAAGAGAGTATTACCAAATATCACCTATTCTTGTGTCATATTAGCATGATTGTCATTTGCTGTGTTAGACACGAGACAAAATCAAACGCCTAGTCCAGCACAAATGACATGGATGCTGAAACAACACTATGAACAGGTGATTTAATATGGTGATATGGATGTAAACAAAACAGTAAATAGCACATAGTTTCCACTGATGCAAACACCATGCTAACACCATTCAACATACTGTTACTGTATATATTTACGCGAAATATCCGTGTTCCTCAAAGCTCTTTAAATTTTGATGTTGGCAACATTGTATCGTATGCGGCAAGTGGTGGTCATTTTGTTTGTTAACTTACAACTTGGGGAACACCCCATTAATATGTTGATGTTTAATGTATCTATTTTGATCATAACGGTAAAATGTTATGGCAGATATTTTACACCGAGATGAGAGCAATATGGTTATGGGTAAATGATAATACCAATAGTTATCAAATCTCAGCTCCCAGCGCAGTGTAAACGTAGCAACTGAATCTTAACTCACAGCCCATCATAGGATGATCTGTGTAAACTTTTGCAGGTCAGAACAGTGGAAGAATGATGTTTGTATCAATGAGGAGCCTTCAATCTTTTATTCCAAGTTGACACAAGCCAATGATGAGTACTTGAATTTCTTCCATCAACACGCCTGTTGAACTGCCTTCAAAGAAATTCCTCCTCAATACCAAAATATGGGAAGTATTCTCATCTTTGATGTATACAATCGCATTAATCTAGAATGTGATGCTGCAGTCGGTGTCAGGCTGTTTGGGCTTCTTTTTTTTTTTTTTCGTTCATTTCAAAAAAAAAAGTGTTCACAGTTGTATTTAAATTCACTGAAATCCATGAATCTTCATAATACTTTGCTGCTGAGAGCTTTAATTAGTCAATGGAAGGGAATTTTTTGTTATTTCCAGTTTTATGTTGTGATCCCACATTTACTTGTACATTTCAAGGCCATAGAATTATTAGTTTGTAAACTGTGATTTTATTCCAAACTACCATTTGAAAACATGATTTTTCACCGAGATGTACTGAGCTGTTCCGGTATATCAAGAATGTTTTACTGAAGAACTCTCCAGTGACGCTATTGCTCATGAATTTTTTATCAAAATACCCACCAACTACCTGTAATTTAAGAAACTGTTGGTCATCAGAAAGCCACATGATTTCCACCTAAATTGTGTTTATTCCAGCAATTGTCCCAAAATAGTTTTAAGGAATATTTTGTGTGCTTCAAAAAGATACTGGCATCATGAATGAATTAAAATACTAAAGCAGTGACAGCTGTGTTTATTGTATTTATGAATATGCACTGGAAAAGATGGCTGAAACTTCATTAAAAAGTAAAACTGGCAGCTCAGGCAGCCATCTTTTATTTGTATGATTCAAAAACGTCAATGATTGATCAGGGAAATGTGCAGCCTGTAACAAGGGCGACAGCTATTTGCATTGTCGTAAGTTTTATATTTTGTCAAGTGATACATCCAAATGGCAGCCATATTGCATTCTAATGAGCAGACAAAACAATATGGCTGCCTCTCAAGCAGCCATATTGTTTTGTGCTGACTGTACGAGATTATAATTTCATGCTTTCACAATGTTACTGATTTTTTATGAAACATAGGTGTGCCTTTCAAATATAAAATAAGCATTTTTGGTGGTCAATAATTTCAGTGAATGTTTTAACAGCATTGTGATGACGTCATTGTAATGTGATGTTTCACGCTTCTTGGAGTTTTACTGAATAGGGAAATCTATCTGAATGTGCTTCAAAGCTTAGAGAATTATCCAAGAATTTAAATTGATTCCTTCCAGAAGAAGGAATCCATCCAAAAGACTTTGCATTCAAGAAAGCTTAAATACTAATATATTGAATTTTCTGTTGTTGCATAGTTGCCATGACAACAGCCAATCACAGGAGTCCATCCAAAAAACTGAGTGTTCAATGAAGTGTGAAAACTAATATATTGAAATTTCTGTTGTTGCATAATTGCCATGACAACAGCCAATCACAGGTGAGAATTATGTATCAATCACTGTGACAATGAAGTGTGTGTATGGTATGTATAAAGTCAGAAGGCAACTGTGTTATGAATTAGATGTCACTGGCAAAATAAAGAAATGTGAATTAATTTTGAATATAAGTACAAATAAATTAGTTTATACTTCTACACTAGACAGACACAATGCATGTTTTTATCCGTTTTGTTTCAATTTTTTTTTAAATTTTGATTTGCTTTTTATGGCACTTTTCACATCACATTCTCTCTTCAACGTTGAAATGTAATTAACTGTGGCAAAGAGTACTATCACTGTTACAAATTTACATTGTCACTGTAAAAAAAGCACAAAATGAAAGAAAGTATGCCCCGTCAACAACCCCTACAATTTTCTATGGTTTGGTCTATCTGTTGTAGAAAACAAAGGACTATTCTACATCATGAATATACTAGGGTTGAGAAGGTTAATGTAGACAAGAGTTATGTAGAGAATCTGGTGTATTGCTTGTCAACTTAATTTCTCTGTAAATTAATGCTCCAATGATTTGAGGAATAAAAGACACATATAACTTCAAGTTCACAAGTTTATTGAGTTTTTTTCATACTGGAATGATTCCACCCGAAGGAAACTTTCCAGTTTTCCTTCACTACAAAAGAAAGGTATTCAAATATGTTACATAGTATAGATTAGATATCGATAGATTAGATAACTCTATTGCTATTATATACATTCATGTACATTAGGAAATTGTCTTGCTGTCGTCACACAAAACAACACAACATCAGATATTACATGTAACTAAAAACACTTTAAAAACCGACTATAAAACCAAAAAACTAATACGAAGGAGGTATGAGTAAAAAAGAATATAAATTCTTATGGATACAGGTAATAAAAAATACAATTGCGAATTAAAAATTGCGATCTGAAAGTATTTGAACAGCACGTGGATAAAAACTATTGCTAAAACGTGCGGTATTCACTTTAAAGGACCGATAGCGCCGTCCAGAGGGGAGTAATTGAAATAAATCATGAGCTGGATGAGTGCTGTCATCGATGATATGTGAGGCCCTGTTAGCCACACGCTGCCGATAGATATCATCAAGTGAGAGTAAATCTGTGCCAATAATCCTTGATGCAGTAGTAACAATTTTGTTTAATTGTGCTTTCTCTTGCTGAGATAATGAGCCAAACCAAATAGTGATTGATAAAGTTAACAGACTTTCGATCACAGCCCTGTAAATTGAATCATTATATTCTTACTGATTCCAAATTTCTTCACCGCCTCAAAAAATAGAGGCGTTGCTGGGCTCCTTTGGTGATATTAACAGTGTTTCTGTGCCTTTTTAAGTCATTCAAAATGGTAGTTCCGAGGAACTTAAAACAATCAACAATCTCTATGGAAGTACCATTAATAACAAGAGGTTCAGGGACAGGTTTGTCTTTGCGAAAGTCGATGAACATTTCTTTGGTTTTAGAAACATGAAGTTCAAGGTTATTTTCTGAACTCCAACTGACAAGATTGTCAACTTGTTTGTGATATGAAGTTTCGTTGGAGTTGTTTATGAGCCCTTCAATGGTTGTATCATCTACAAATTTAATCAATGGAGAGGTATCATGAGTAGAAACACAATCATAAGTATACAGGGAGTAAAGGAACGGTGACAGAACGCATCCTTGAGGTGCGCCTGTATTGAGTACAAGAGACGAAGACATGGCATCACCTATTTTAACAATTTGTGGTCTGTTCAAAAGAAAATCAAGAATCCATAAACTAATAGAGTCAACAAAACCGATCTGTTTAAGTTTGCCGAAAAGCTTGTACGGAGTATCGTATTGAAGGCCGAGCTGAAATCTACAAACACATTCTAACATATCTATTTGGTTTATCCAAATGTTCAAGTGCGTAATGGATACCTAGAGAGACGGCATCCTCAACAGATCTGTTTTGACGATAAGCAAATTGAAAGGGGTCAGACAGTGAACTGGGACAGGACTTCAAAAATGCCAGAATCAAACGCTCAAGTGTTTTCATTACAACAGAAGTCAGTGCGACTGGCCTGTAGTCATTTAAACAAGATATTGATGCTTTTTTCGGTATTGGTACTATGACTGATTTTTTGAAGCAATGAGGAACTTTGCATTGTTTGAGCGATAGATTGAAGATGTCTGTGAAGACACCGGACAGCTGCTGAGCACAGTTATTCAACAGACGTGGTGAAATTTTGTCAGGACCTGCTGCTTTCTTGAAATTTAGGCGATTGAACTGACTTTGAACGTCAGACTCATGAATAACAAAAGGTGGAGTATGCGGATATCCTGGGGGGGGGGGGAGGGCTTGGAAGATTTTGGGGAAAAAAAGATGCCAGGTGGATCGATCGAAAAAAAAATATGGCTTTAAGTGGCTGATGGAAAAACAATTATGGACCATTGCGACTTGGAAAAAAAATCTTGGCAATTGTTCGATGCACGCTGCAGCATCAATAAAAATCAAGCAGTAGCTCTGGAGTTTTATAAAGCATAAACCATTTCAAGCTTGAGGAACAATAACTTAGAATTTATTAAACGAGGAACTGAAATAAATACACAAATAAAAACACTGAAAAATTGTCAAAAGTTACAGCTACTATCACTGTAGCTTTCAGCAACTGAAAACAAGAACTCGTCTGAAGAGGTCTCATTGAGGAAGATTTTCACACTATTTCAGACGGCTTTTCTCTCAGTCATCTCCTTTATATTCTAAATCACTGAATATGAACAATTGTACAGTATACATGACCTTCTGATTAGAGGAAGTATGCTGAAATTGAAATTGCTCACCAGTGTTTTCCAGAAATGTGTAAATCTGAATGTATGGATTTTGTCAAAATACCACAAGAAGAGAGACAGCCTGCCATGAACTGGGTCAAGTGGACTCAGTCAGTCAAGTGGACTGTTCAACTTGCTAATATCACTCAAACCAGGACACTTGTCAGACAATGACATATTTTTTTCAAGCACAAGTAAATGCCATAAATGTACATGATTTTACAAATATATACTTACATGTAGGATACCATCATCTCTTCTGATGACACCAGTGATGTTCTCAGAAAAGTTTTCACTGTAAGTTTGTTAATGCTTAATGTAGAACTCAGTAATCAGGTTGTTTTATTTGTATCTTCAGTGTGTTACCATGGTATAAATAAGATCTATAAACTGATATTTTTGTAAAGTGAATCAAAAATGTACATGTATTTACATATCTTTATTTAGTTTCTTGAATATAGTCTGTGTGCGATAGAACAGCATCTTGTTACTGGGTGTGAAAAACCAAGCAAACAAACATTGCACCGAAATTTGGTAAAAAAAAAATATATCTCGAAGAAGGAAAGTGAAAAAAAAAGTTGCCAGCATATGCCCTGTAGAAAAAAAAAATTCATGGTGAAGCAGGTGGGAAAAAAAATAATGGCTCTTCACCAATCTTCCAAGCCCCCCCCCCCCCCCCGGATATCAAATGGTCCATCCCTTATCAGCATCTGCAGTTCATGATATTTTCTTGTAATTTGTTATCTTTTGAAGGCCTTTCCAAATACTCCTTGTGTTATTTGCTGTAAGATCTTCTTCCAGCTTATTACGATAGTTCCTTTTGGCCGATTTGATGCTCCTCAGGTCGTATTACGATTTCCTGTGCATATCTGTACACTTTTAGTTCTTAAGATTCTCATGTTCTTTCTGCACACAGGAGCCTACAGAGCCGCACATTAGAGCATACAGACTGCACACAGGAGCCTACAGAGCCGCACATTAGAGCATACAGACTGCACACAGGAGCCTACAGAGCCGCACATTAGAGCATACAGACTGCACACAGGAGCCTACAGAGCCGCACATTAGAGCATACAGACTACACACGGGAGCCAAAAACGCTCACTTTATCACTCATCAGAAATGCACCACACCTTGGAGAATGAATTAAAATTTACATTTTTATTCCTATTATGCCTGTTAAATAATATTTTATCATCAAAAATCAACACATATCCTTTGATACTTTCCTACATGTGTACATATCATACTGTGAAAGAACAGTGATTTCCATAAAATGACAATTTGCATATCGGTATGGTAACTGTGATGTAACAGAACTCTCCCATGTTGGTTGAGATGAAACATTTGTTTGATGACAATAAAATTCCACTTCATGATGATGTCTCGATACAAACATTTCTTTCATAGAGCTATTCAAGAAATAAAACTCAAATTTTTATGTTCATCTTTCAAAAGATAAACTGAAGAAAATACACATTATTATACACCTACTGCCGTAACCTATGGGAGTTTGACCGTCCAATAACTTTCCGTATTTTGCATAGTACGCGGAGTCCCGAATACGGGAGACGCGCGACGCGCCTGTTTGACCTTTGACCTAGCGACTATCGGATGTAAACAAACTATTTACGGTGAGTTATAGATATATAACAACTTCCACCAAAATGTATTCGTAGTATAAGGTTTAAAACACGCTAAACACAAAAACTGAGTCTAAATGCAATCGATTTTTATTTTAAAAAAACTAATTAAATTGAAAACATTCAGCGAAGTTTGCTTGTACTGCAATGAAAATTAATTGGCTTCGTGCCAACGCAACAATCGCGCGCGTTTCACTCATATCGCGCGTGCCGCATCCCTCAAATTTTACCATAGAATTAGTTTATACGAACGATTATGGAGCGAGGTGTATAATAATAGGGTTATACACAAAATACGGCCCTGTATGGACTCGGGCTCAGTGAGTGACGTATTGGACTCGCCTTCGGCTCGTCCAATACGTCACTCACTGAGCCCTCGTCCATACAGGGCCGTATTTTGTGATAACCCTATAGTGTCTGTTTTTTCATTTTTCTATCGGTATGCCAGAGTCTGTTATCATTGGCCATTGTAACTACTTTGTCTTTGGTACAATTTTGCCACCTGAGCGAGTCACTTAAGTCTACAGCGGTCAACCACATTTTTAATATGGCAGATTTCTACAGGTACAACACATAAGACTACAGAAGTCAAAGCAAAGTTTTGGGTTATGCAAGAATTTAATGCCACAAGTGCCTAAAAAGAAGAAACCTAAGATGCATTAGTTTAAGTAATTTCATGAACGAACAGAACCTTTTGTTTTTACTGCAATTATATTTCATGCTCAGAAGTATTGATTAGTTGATTATCTCAAACTCTGGGCTAATGTGCAGCATCTCAGAAGTTGTTATCCAATTGGTTGGCTGAATCTGATTATTATAATTGGATAGTAAAGATAGGCTCCCTAAGTTGCTGTGAATAGTGACAATAGACCAATTAGATAGAACCTTGCAAACACTCTGCACATCAGGAACAAACTCTTGCTGTGAAGTCAACTTTTTTACCCACAATGCACTGCAATATTACCAGTACATGTATGTAGTATGACCCCTTAGCACAAGACAAAAGCTATTTATAGTAGTCAACACTGAACTGTCATCTTGGAATGTTAAACATTAGAAACACTGGACAACATTCAGAGAGTTAGATCTTAAAATGTGTAACCAACTATTGTGATGGAGAAACAGACGTGATAATCATAGATTGAACTGCAATCCTTGTCTGAATCCTTACTTCATGAAAGATTTGTCAAGAAAACTTGAAATACTGGATGCTAATATACCGTACTCGTCCGAGTATAAGCCCCTGCTCGTGTATAAGCCCCCCTACTGATTTTAGAGGATTTTAGAAAATGCATTACATCCGTGTATAAGCCCCTACCCTAGTGTAACTCAAATACAGAAAGGTTAGGAGAGTATATTTGGTCATTGAACTTGGTAAAATTAATTTTAGATAATAAAGAAACCATTAAAAGATGTTAAAACAATGGGAAACTGGAGTTCCCTTGACAAAATCGTAAGGAAAATGACACGTTTTTCCAGTACTATCTTGATTCTTTGACCCTACTCACCCCCGTCGCCTAAATAGAATAGTCTCACTCACGTCCGCCATTGTTTATTTTCATTCACGGCCACGATGTTTTCATGCTTGAAACATGCAGTTTCTTTTGTTTGAAGCAATTATCCTTTCATTTGTGAAGACTTTCCTGGTGACTATTACAATTTTCACTGCTATGTTGTTGTTTTCACAAGATGTAGACAGTTTGATACTGGAATATTGAGTTGCCTTTCTGTGTGGGCATGCATGCCTGTTCACATTACTGTTGATCAGCAGCATACATGACGTCTTTGTGTCAAGTTTGGTTTTTTTTTCAACGCTGAAATTTCACCAAAATGTCACTTCTGTATTCAGAGATTGTACAATCAATTTCTTTGGATGTGTAAGTCGATTTGAAAGCGACAGAAAGATCGAGTGGTGTTGAAAAAAATCGTGCATAAAATTAGCATAAATTAAGCGTCCATGCCAGATAACATGGGGTTGCTCGAGTATAAGCCCCTCCCCTAGTTTTACCGCTGTTTAGTGTTGTCGAACCGGGGGCTTATACTCGGACAAGTACGGTACCGGTGTACCTGAGATTTTTTACAAGACTTTTAAAGAACAAAATTAGCACCATGTATCAATGTTGATACTGAATCTCTGCAAAGACACTAAACAATTTGAAATACTTACAGAGAAATATGTACTCAAAATATTAATCAATAGACATAAAAATTAAGACACCATCCAATGCTTATGCGGTATTCTCTTGCTGTCGCCGTAGTGAGAGGCGACATCAAGAGAATACCGCATAAGCAAAGACATCGCCGCACTGTACCTCTGATTTTAATCAGTTTGAGACACCGTCATGAGACACCATGTCTTATTGGTATTGTACATTGTAATCAATATTTGTTCCTTACACAATGATTTTATTAAAATGTATAAACTTTGCCACTATGAAAGCAATTATAATTATAGCGAAAAAATATGAACTTAAATAACTATAACCTAATTAATATATAGTCCTAGTCTCGTACGCGCAAATTCGATCATGTCACACCCGTTCTCAAAGATTTACATTGGTTACCTGTAGAGGCCCGCATCAGATTTAAAATTCTGTTGCTTACATTCAAAATTATCCATGGAAATGCACCTATTTATCTGAGAGATTTATTAGATTTATATGTACCTGCCAGAGACCTGCGATCGAGTGACAAATTATGTTTAACCCAGCCCCGTGGCAACTTTAACAAGACATATGGACAGAGAGCGTTTTCAGTATGTTCACCCTTACTATGGAATGATTTGCCATTTGAAATTAAGACCGCCAGAAGTGTAGATAGTTTTAAGCGCAGTTTGAAAACCTACCTTTTTACTCAGTTTTATTTGTAATTTTCTGTTTTAATTTTTTAGTGTGGTTGTATTTTTTTAAAAAATTATTTTATACAGCTATGTACAATGTGCTGAGACGTATGTGTAGTGCATTTTAAACAATTTTAATAATAATAATTAATAGTCTCCTGGGCCTGAATAGTCGATGTAATTTGGAGTTCAAGGAACAACAACAAACATATGGCATTCGAACTTAGGGCCAAGAATAGTTTGTTATAATCACATTGTGACAAATGGATATTTATATGAAAAGTTACCAAATATTATAAAAGACAAAAGCTACAGTTTGAAGTCACTGCTGCTTGTTAACATTAAATTAAGGCATTGGAACACAGTCTTCCTCCGCAGTCTTTGTATTATAAGTAAGAATACATGTGCAATAAAATTTAAATCAAAACTCTTTTCTCCTAGAAATGAATGTGAAAGTTAGAAAATTAGAATTGAACTGCAGTTTGGAATCTCACTGCCATTTACCCAAAAGTCTGGATTAGGCCAAAGTAATAAAATTCTTTGTTTTGCATCCACTCTAAATGGGAAGCGGCTGAAAAACACACACAAAAAAATTAACACAATGAAATCCTTGTCTGAATCCTTACTTCATCAAAGATTTGTCAAGAAAACTTGAAATACTGGATGCTAATATACCGGTGTACCTGAGATTATTTACAAGACTTTTAAAGAACAAAATTAGCACCATGTATCAATGTTGATACTGAATATCTGCAAAGACACTAAACAATTTGAAATACTTACAGAGAAATATGTACTCAAAATATTAATCAATAGACATAGAAATTAAGACACCATCCAATCTGATTAAAATCAGATGTAGAGTACAGCAATGACTTTGCTTATGCGGTATTCTCTTGCTGTCGTAGTGAGAGGCGACAGCAAGAGAATACTGCATAAGCAAAGACGTCGCCGTACTCTACATCTGATTTTAATCAGATTGAGACACCATCACATGTCTTATTGGTATTGTACATTGTAATCAATATTTGTTCCTTACACAATGATTTTATTAAAAAAATTCAACCAAACATTTCTGTGTGACATTGGCTCTCTCCCTACAAATTTCACATCTTTTTAGTTGAGTAAGAAACATTAAAGCTCCATAAGCTGTATCATTTGGCTATTTTTTCAGAACTATTTTGTTGTTTCCCTACACTTTCTGCATTGAATCCCTAAACTGTAATTTAATGCCAAGTATTTAGCCTATCAACACAACCTATATGAGTATAATCCACATTGTTATTGTTGAAAATTGTATTGAAGTCCGGACTAGAATTCATTTGTAAACAATAAGCAATGATCACTACACATAAGCTGTGTTGACAAAAAGAATACTCAAAAATTTCAGCATGGCAAACGGATTAGGGTCAGACATGGTAGTTGATATACAGAAGCAGAATACTGAAAAACTTGCTGCAAGTTACAGCTTATGTCCCTTTAAAATTTATGCAAAAAAAACCGGTTAGATATTGAATAACAGGGTTACTCCATTATTGACCCAAGTAAGGTAGTCTTACACCAGATATGAACATTAATTTAAACAAAAACTTCAATATGAATAATTAAATGATGTGACTCACTTTTAAAAATAATTTACCAATAATTGTTCAGTTATTGTTTAAATGGACAATATTTGTGCGTGTTGACATGCTTTAAGCCATTTTCATTTCAGATTCTGCTGATTACAATACTCTGCGAGGTCAAATGTCAAATACTTTCTCAAAGGGACAAAGTCTGCCATTTTTCATGAATTTTCTTTGATACAAGATACTTCTTATAATGTTTGGCATGTTGAAAGATACTGAATGAATGGGTGACCATGCAGATATTCGACCCTGGTTTTAGACAAACATCCCAAAAATGAATTAATGGTCATGACCATTCATTTTCGCGATGGTTTCATGTATAAAACCGGAGTCGGATATATGCATGGTCACCCATTTATTCAGTATCTTTCAACGTGTCAAACAGCATATAAAGTAGTATCTTGTATCAAACAAAATTCATGAAAAATGGCCGACTTTGTCCCTTTAAGTCTTGCTTTTTAAAAATCAGCCATTGGTAGTGCAAATCTATTCATAATTTGGTGATCTGTGAAACCAATATTATTCAATTGAAGTGATCTTGCAGACCAGTTTACAGAGTCCTGTGTATCTTTATACGAGTGAATTTATAATTTGTATCCATTTATCCAACCATTAACCCATAGTCAAATGACTGGTTCATGAAAACATGTCACCAGTCCATTAGGCCTGAGTAAGTAACTTCGTTGTTTTGCATCTACGTATGTGTTACTTAACCACACAGACTTTTGAAAGTTTTTCAGGGAAAACCAGCAAACTTTTCTTGTACAATTTTCCATTGTTGACAGAAAGCCATCACTCTACATTGCAACAAAATACTTCCTTACAGCAGTCATATTACAACCACTGAAACATGTTGTGAAGTAAAATTGTAATCTTTAGAAGTACATAGTTACAGCTATAAGCGGGCTTTTTGAGAAAGATGTCAAATAATGGGATATTGATTTTGTGCTTTTTGAAATATTTATGCATGTTTTTTGACCGCTTACCTGCCAAACTTTTGGAATTTTGTGCAGACGCGAAACAAAGACTTTTATTGTCTCCATCCTGACCAATGGATACATACTACCGGTACTCCATTACCTCTGGACATACCGGTACTCTACACCAGAGATTATTACATCGTTTTATCTCCATATATCACATCCATTATTGGCAAATAACTAAATTTAATAGATTAATAGTTGGTGACTGACTGGTACAGTGAGTCAAAGTTATATAAGGCTTCCCTGTGAATAGAAAAATTGTACCTGTACGTATGCTCATGGCATGATGCCATGAAACAAAAACAGCCTCTCAAATGATAAAAGATATAATAATACATAATATATATAGATATAATAATACATAAGAAAAAAAACTCAAACACCAGATGAAATTTCAAGTCTTCTATAAACTACATTTGAAGGGACTTCATTGAGTCCGAGTCGTTCTACATACTGCATGTATCGTTTTTGTATTTTTTGTCTTCTATAAATTGAAACTGCACACACCACGGTACTTGCAAGTATAACACAAAGCGGCCAAAAGAGTGCATTGAAAATCACCAGTTTATCCGGCTTGTCAACTTTTAAAATAACTTGATCAAGTTCTTCTGAGTTGTAGAGACACATGTAGGATGATCCAATGTTTCCCCATTTTGCCGTGAAATTGGAAATGAGTTCTTGGATACTTCGGTTTTGTTGGTTGGTGCAAGACAGAGGGAATGAACACTGTGGAGGAATATAAAGGAGAAATTATCAGAGAGTTAGATCAGAACAGTACAGGCTGATATACCAATATTCTGTAATCAAAATGCCAATTGTATCTTGATTTGCCAGCATATCAATTGTATGATGTAGTAATGTTAGACAACCATACTCCCCATGTCAATGTCACATAAGTTATTATAGCCAGGGGTGGGTATGCAAATTTTCTTGTACCTCTGTCAAAATAGAGGCCCCCCACCCACCGAAACAGAATTTTTGATGACCTCTGCTTACAAGATGATAAAAATTTGATGACCTCTTCAACTGCCCATCATTGCAAAACATTTTGATATTTTCAATTTTCAGTATATTTGTCCTTTGTGTAACAAGTCATCGTTGATGACACAGTCCCCACTTGTTAATGGGTACTTTGATTACAAGTCCTCGGAGAGGATAGAGTCATCTTCATTAATTAGGTCTGTGATGTCCTTGTACTAAGTTTGAAAAATACCGTCAATGACGCTGTACCTTCTCTAATGTGTGGCCAGGTCAGGTAATTGGTTGTTGGCATGGAGTTGTTGGTAAATAGTTGATGATGTAGGGGCATGAGGTGGGATATGGACCCAAAGAACCCAAAAGAATAAATACATCAATCAAAAAAATTCTAAGCTACAGTATAAACTGCCTAAAGATAGTTCAATGTGGAAAAAAAGTTAAATAATTCAGAAATAAGAATTAACAGTCCAAAATAGTAATGACGCACTTCCCTACTGACCTGAGTGCATGTGAAATACACAACCTGGCATCTGTAAATTCAATGTATACCAAGTGATCATTTTAAGTCACTGTTAACTGTTTTTAATGGATTTTCCAAAGAGTCCTGTGGAAATGATGAAAAATGCTTATCTTGTCTTGTGTTTGTAAAACCTCATGGCTGATAATTGTCATAGTATTCAAAAAAAAAACTGATTATCCCACTGATAATTAATAATAATAATAATAATAATAATCTTTATTACCCTTAATCATAATAATATTACAATTCAATGATGAATGTACATCTGAGTTGTGCTGTGATAAAGGGTAAATGGAAACGGAAAATAGCAAATGCTAGTCTAGTCCGTTCCCAAAGCCATTTGATGTTAAAGCAAGGAAACGAAGAAGAAAAAAGAAAACTGAAGTATATCGAGGGTAGTGTACATGAAAGTAGTGGGATTGCAAAGTAACCTAATTGTAACAAAGTAACTAAGTGAATAAAAGAACAACTACATAAATAAATATATAACTAAATAGATACATTACGAGTAAGTAGAAAAGCGTAAAAAAGAAAACGATAAGAGAGAGAAAAAAAAACGTATATAAAATATATATATATTTAAATATGATATACATATATGTAAAGTTGAATATAACTCTTCATCACTAAAAAAAAAAAAAAAAACCAAAAAACAATCGTGTAAAAGTAGACTTGAAAGTGCTAAGTAACTAAGTAAATAAGAACAACTACAAAAAATACATTACGAATAAGTAGAAAATATGTAAAATAAAATAAAAATTTATATATCTATGATATACATATTTGTAAAGTTGAATATAACTCTTCGTCACGTAAAACACTAACCGTGTATGAGGAGACTTGAAAGGGAGTGTCTGAACGAACTTCTAGTGGTTTTTGTTTTAATTTGTTTAGGTAATGTATTCCAATAGATGCAGCCTGTATATGATATCGAGAATTTACCCAAGGAAGTGTTGACACTTGGGACATAAAGGTTACCATTAATTTTATGACGAGTACTGTAGCAATGAGAAGGCAACTGACAGTATGTTGTAAGACTGTGTGGCAAGTTATTATTTATAAGATCATACATGAATGTACTGATATGTAATTTATGTAATTTGTATATATCGAGAATATTAAGTTGTTTGAAAAGAGTAGCTGAGTTTGCTGTGAAGTCACTGAAAGTTATAGCTCTGACTGCCATTTTTTGCGAAAGAAAGATACTATTGAGATGTGAGGAATATGTTGAACCCCAAACTTCAAGACCATAAGTGATGTGTGGTAGGATGAAAGTTTTGTACAGAAGAATAAGGATATTGCGTGGTAAAAACTGTCTCAATTTGAAAAGGATGCCAACCTTTTTTCTGATAGTAGAATTAATCATTTTAATGTGCTTTGACCATTTAAGATGTCTGTCCATGTGAATACCTACAAATGATGTCACTTCAACCTCATTGATAACTGTATTATTGATGTGTAGAGTACCATTCAAGAAAATATGTTTGTTATGATTTCTGAAGACAATGTAATTTGTTTTGAGGTAGTTTACAGTAAGTTTGTTAGCCCTGCACCAGTCCACTACAGTATTGAGGTGAATGTCGACAGTATTTAAATTTATATTAACTTGGTTGGCAGGGAAAGTATGAAATAGATTGGTATCGTCAGCAAACAATCTAAAATTGAAGTATGTGGAGGAACGGGCAATGTCATTGATAAATAGTAAGAATAGGGTAGGTCCAAGGACAGATCCTTGTGGTACTCCACATGTAACATTAAGGTATGATGAGGCATTATTATTGACAGAGACTAGTTGGGATCTATTGTGTAAGTAATACTGTTTTGAGAGATTTGTTGTCATATTTTCTATGACAATAAACACTGGAAAATGGTCAGAAATATCTGTAATTAAAGTACCGGCATGAATTGGATACTGTATAATATTAGTGTAGATATGGTCAATTAATGTTTCAGATGAGCTGGTCACTCTGGTAGGTGTAGAAATCAACTGGTGAAAACCAAGGCATTCAAGAGATGTAAAATAGGAATTAACATTAGTTGTATGTGTTCTGGCATCTATATTAAAATCTCCCATTAAAATACATTTAGTTTTATCAAGTTTGAACGTATTTAGCACATCAAGCAGACTAATCTGAAACTCAGAGATATCGGTATTTGGCTTTCTATAGATGATTCCTATTATTATTTTAGTATTATTGACTGATACCTCCAACCAAAGAGACTCTGAATGTATCACATTCTTTTTAATCAATTTATAAACTAATGATGAGTGAATGTATGCCCCAACCCCACCACCCCTACCTGATTCTCGTGAACTGACTTCTAGTGTGTAGCCTTGTATACTATATAGACTTAGATTATCTGTGTCCCAAACCTCTGAAATGCCTGTTATTGCAAATTGAGAGTGAATGATGTCTTCATACAGTAGCTTTAAGCTGTCAGCATTTTTTTGTAGAGATCTGATATTGACATGGGATAAGCAGAATGACTTTTGAAATATTGAATTAAAACAATCATCAAAATCATGCGGTGGCATGGAGTAGTGGCTTACATTTACTATGTCACTGTCATTTACATCAATATCTTCAAACATGGTTTAGAAAAGTAGTAGTTACTAGATGTTAGCCATACCAAATAGAGAAAAGGAGTAGATTTTTTGAATGGCTGTCTCTTAAGTGTCTTACTTGTACTAAATAATGCGGCTGAGGTCAGCTTCTCTTGATATGATGAGTGGTCTTGAATTGATGTCTTTCTGATATAGATTTTCTCATTGTAAGTCCACATGAACTGGTATCTGGCTTCCTTTCTGGATATGTTTACTTTGTATAGTAGTTGACGTGTTGCTGGTAGTAGATTTTCATTGATGAAAATTTTTGACGTACTATCAAGTCCGAAATCTCTGGCAGTGGTACCCTTTAATTTTCTTCTGTTGTCGTATATGGAGTTTCTGGCTTTCCTGGTTGTGAATCTAACGATGATAGGTCTAGGTCGAGCGCGGGAAGACGTGGCACTGGATTGGTCAGCAGCTTTCGTACGGTGGGCTATGTCAATGTCGCTATCAGAAATTGACGGGTTTATCTTCTTAAAAATTGACAGCACTTTGGCGGTGAACGTCCTCGTTGTCACTTTCTGGGACACAAGAGACTTCTAGATTGACTCTACGATGATACTGGTTGAGACTGGCTAGTTCCTTCTCCAGTGCCTGTACACGTTGACCCAGTTTCTCGATTGTCTTCTTGAAGTTGTAGGTTGATCCGAGACATGATTTCGATACGGTTTGACATTTCCTCGAATTTGGCATTGAAAAAGTCCATAGAGCTAGCCAGATGTGTTTGTTGATGTTTGACATCCTGTAAGTCCCTCCCTATCTCCGCTAACTGTGCTAAAACCGGTTGAAGTAGACGCTGAAGTTGATCACAGTCGGCGTCAATGACCTTCACTTCGCTATTGTTGTCGGCCATCTTGGTTGGTGTCGTGACCCGCTCTGGCGATAGCCTGCCAAACCTCTTCTTATTGCAGTTCGGGCACAACATTAAATCTCCTTGACGGATCTTCACTCCCCTAGTCATCGGGCAATCGTTGCACTTCATTGTAGATTTACGTTTGGACATGTAGAAGTTAAAAAATTGCGGAGCGTAATCCACTCGAAAGCCTTTCAATGACCATATCAGTTGACCAATTGTCATAGTATTCAAAAAAAACTGAAGAAATTACTGTTTTTAATAGGCATATTTTCCTTGAAATACATGACCGTGTAAAGAATATATGCTAAAAGTGTTTAAGAGTAAATTTCTTTTCAAAAAATAATTTAATCTGTGACCAAAGGATATTTATTCTTTGAGTTTACAAATTCAAACATTGCAATTTGTTCAATCATCTTGTGCAGTGCAAAATTTATAAAATGACTTAAAAACAAAAAAAATTGGCAGAATTACAGCCTTTGTGATGTAAATTATGGGTTGACATCACGATAATTGTTAATCTGTTTGAAGTACTAATATACTATAATTTAAAAAAGAAAAGTTCATGCAGAAACATATATTGTCAGCAATGTAGTGTTAATTTTGACTTTACATCAAAATATGCCTTTGCTGGATATCAAATATGTAGGGCGAAATATTAAAATCAGCCATGTTCAGCAAAATCCACACAACAGCATTGATCCTTTTCTAATTTGATTTGATTTGCTTATGTTATCCTTGTATGACAGTCAGATGGAACTTGAATGAACACAACACAGTGAATAAGTATGCTGTAAAATGAAATGGTGTGGCTGCATCCACATGCAGCAATAGGAGTGCCTTTGTCTCTCACCCCTCATTTCCAACCTGTCCCATCCCTGAAAAAATAGTTTGGTCTTATATTTATAATGTTAATAATTTCTGTATTTGTTAAAATGTGCGCATCTCAAAAACATTTGATCATAAACATTTTCATTGTTTATAGCTGACCAGTCAGTTAACCTGTTTATTTTGAATATTTGCGCATTTTTCCTCAGTATTTGACATTTTCAGAATACCTTCTATTCAATTTGTCATTTTCTAAAAGTTTAAATGCTCCTTTGTGTGGTCAAGCTTTCCACAAGCATCAAATGTGGTACTTCATAGGAAGGTCTGCCTCTAGAGGGCGGGCATCATGAGCAGTGTTTGTTAGTTATTTCCTCCACATAAACTTCTGATTGTACTGTAAATATTGAACATGGCCGACGTCCGATTTTCCTGGCTAAAACTTTCACTCATTTTCGTTCATATGACTCTGAAACTCCAGGAAACGATTGGGAAGAAAGAGTTATCTTGAAATATTGAGGTGCTCGCCGATATTTTGCAAAATTAAATGAGAAAAAATGCAAGGAAAATGCTGACAGGCTTACACAATGACCGTTTTCAGACTCAGAGGCATATGATCATTTGCAGATTATGCAACAGGCCCATATCACGTGAGGCCATGAGGGGATATCCACGCAACTCAGTACCAAACGTCAACACTAGCACACACAGAGTGAGCAAACACAAAGTGAGTAACCCTAACGTCAGCTCAGTAGTCTGTAATAGATCGTAGTCAACTAAGAACCTTGGAGAAAAGCTTACATGTAACACTGTGGCTATGCCGCTAAGTCCCTTTTGATTTTTGTCACAGTTCAAAATCGTTCTCCTACACCTCAACCTGAACCATGAACACCCCCACCACTTTATGATATGACCCATTACAATGGCATGACGTCAACGGATCTTGACAGACGGAAGTATTGACAGACGGAAGTAGTTGACACCAGCATACTGGTTTTCAACTCTAATACCTTCTCTGTCTATAAATAGACACGAGAAGGTAATAAAATCAGTGAATAAAATCGGTTGAGACGTGCCCGAGTTTTGGCTAAGGACATGAAAAAATTGTAACAAAATGGCTGCCATGCAGCCATATTGGATCATATCATGAAACAAATTGACGTACATATGTATGACATAGGTATAAATGTTCTTGTACCAACTTTGAATAAAATCGGTTCAGATGTGCCTGAGTTATGGCTCTGTACATTAAAAAATCATATAAAATGGCCACACCGCAGCCATATTGGATCGTTTAAAACAGATCAACGTGCATATGTATGACATACGTCAATGTCCTTGTACCAACTTTGAATAAAATCAGTTGAAACATGTCTGAGTTATGCATGGCTCTGTACATAAAAAAATCGTAATAAAATGGCGACCATATTGGATCGTATCACAAAACAAATCAAGGTGCATATGTATGACATAGGTCAATGTCCTTGTACCAAATTTAAATAAAATCAGTAGAGATATGTCTGAGTTATGGCTCTGTACGTGAAAATATCGTAATAAAATGGCTGCCTGGCAGCCATATTGGATCGTATCAAAAAACAAATCGACGTGCATCTGTATGACATATGAAGTAATCTATGTACCAAGTTTGAATGAAATCGCTCCAGGCATCTCTGAGATATCTGCATGAACGGACGGACATACGGACAGACAGACGCACACACGCACGGACGGACATGACTAAACCTATAAGCTGATCCCCCAGACGGTGTCCATGGGGACTAAAAAGCTACAGTAACTGAGTCTCTTTAATATCATATACCAAAAGTGATTCTGACAAATTTCAAGTTTAGCTGTTTATCAAATGCTTGAAAAGTCCAGATTTGCTTGATAAAAGATTTATGATATTTGAATTAATTCACAAAGTTAATTTTAACTCATGATCAAAATATATCTGAGGAGGGAATCTACAGCTCATTTTTGGATAAATATTTTGATATATTTGAAATATTTTGAAACAAATTTAAGATATCAAGATCTGTTCACAATCAACACAAGGAACCTGAGCTGACCTCACTAACAAAATATGACTAAACTTTGAAATATCAGATGAGGAAGTTGATTTTTATAACATGAGACCGCGGACAGGCTTCCTGTTTTAATTGTCATATGAGCTCTACCGATACTATTTGAAATGTAGAGAGTCTATTTTGAGATTTTCATTTAGGCAGAAACTGATATATCCACACACTTCTGTATGAACTTAGATAAACAGTATAAAATGAAATTACAATAACAACAAAAATTGTAACTCTCTGTCAAACATCTGTGCATCGACAGAAAAGTGTATTAAAATTTCTTTGAAAAGAAAAAACAGCAGTGATGATGTAGCCTTTGGTTTCTCCAGCATGTGTGCTTTAGTGGTTCTACTTTGGAATAAAAAGGACGCAATGTGTTCTGCAGACTCAGTACGCCCAAGAAATCACGTTATAAATGTACAAACAAACCCACATGTGTACAAACACATGGAAATACTCTACTTCTATGTGTGTTTGCACACATAGGTTTGTTTGTACAATAGTCCATTTGAATTTGGGGTTTGATCTATTGGAGACAGATGTACGTGCATAAAGTTAGCATCATCCTCATTCGCAGCTTCAGTTCAAGTGACCTTTGTAGCTCTAAGCTGACGCTCAAAAACTCTACTCAGCATCGGCTTCAGCATCACATCCGAAGAATGCCGATGTGACTCTACGCGATGAGGGAGTGATGATAAAATTCTTCCTGAACTTTACAAAAAATAGTATTGTTCACAATTTTCCTTTAGAATTGTAAAATTGATTCGCAAGTAATATTTTATCAGAGGAATATGCAATAAAGACTCATTTTTCACTGGTGTTTGTAATTTTCAGTCCATGATCTGCGGCAGTATTGTTGGTGTCCCGGTAACTTATGCGTTAAGAATGTCCGAAATGTATAAACTTTGCCACCATGCAAGAGGATATGAAAGCAATTATAATTATAGCGAAAACATATGAACTTAAATAACTATAACCTAATTAATATATAGTCTCCTGGGCCTGAATAGTCGATGTAATTTGGAGTTCAAGGAACAACAACAAACATATGGCATTCGAACTTAGGGCCAAGAATAGTTTGTTATAATCACATTGTGACAAATGGATATTTATATGAAAAGTTACCAAATATTATAAAAGACAAAAGCTACAGTTTGAAGTCACTGCTGCTTGTTAATATTAAATTAAGGCATTGGAACACAGTCTTCCTCCGCAGTCTTTGTATTATAAGTAAGAATACATGTGCAATAAAATTTAAATCAAAACTCTTTTCTCCTAGAAATGAATGTGAAAGTTAGAAAATTAGAATTGAACTGCAGTTTGGAATCTCACTGCCATTTACCCAAAAGTCTGGATTAGGCCAAAGTAATAAAATTCTTTGTTTTGCATCCACTCTAAATGGGAAGCGGCTGAAAAACACACACAAGAAAATTAACACAATGTAATTTGATTGCAGCAAATAAAAAATTGTAACAAAATATTAGTTCTGAAAAGCTAAGCGGTCATGTCCTATAATTTCCTATTCAAATACACTGTGCGTGTTTTTCATGAAAACCTTCAAAACCCTAAGCGGGTGGGGACGCAAAACAAAGAATTTAATTACTTTGGCCTTACTGAAATGATATGATATGGCTGACAAACTCTCTCTCAAGGATTCTACACCCTGGCATTGCATCTGTTGTTCACAATGCCAATAACAGCCAGTTTCACGATCCAATTTGCAGAGAAACCAAATGGTCGCTTGCAGTACTACAGACAGGTACGTATTTCTGGCTGTATCATCATTAAATATATCCTTGTTTTAAATCGAATTTAACAAGTATGCATTGTGTACATGTGTGTGCTTGTATGAACCTAACACATTTGATGGAGCACGTTTTACCATGCTGCCTCTTCTGTCATCAGGTGTACGAAATGCAATTTACAAGTACGAGTGTATTAAAGCAAAAATTGTCATGATTTTTTTCACCTGCGATAGTACTTTTCTTCACGGTGACATGACCGGTCATTTCTTGAAACACAGCATTTTCGTAGAATAGTGAATGAATTTTTTCTAAACTTAGTTTGTTTCTATCTATAATATACAAAACAGACAGTGGGAATGCCGATGGAATTTCCATCAACACAATCTTTCGACTCAATATTTATGTGAGAAAAGTAAATTTACTTACCGCTGGGTCAGAGGTTAAAGTTTGGAGGTCATTGTATATCACTGACGACATGGTTTCATTTATGTCTGCTAAATAATTTACGTTGATCTGAATACAGGGGAGAGTGCTCGGACACGCATATCCATGTACACATTCCTCTGAGCAATCCTTGCGAGATCTTGAGACACTCACGACAGTACAGTTCGTCTGTTTGAATTTTCCAACAACTTCTATGTCACGAAGAACGGGTTGTACATAAACCGACCAACATACAGCGATCGAAATCACAGCAGCAAATAGAAAGACAACTGAAAGTGCTATGACCAGCAGCGTACGCCCACCGCGTATTCTCATCGTCAGCTTGCACGGCACCGTCACTAACGGACGGGCGATCACCAACTTCAACTCGCTCGGATCTCACAGTAAACTCTTTAAGTTGTCCGTACGATATGTCCCGATGACTCACCTTGACCGGAAGTTTTAATTTCCAACGGGATGGATGCACACACGCGGTTCAGTCCCAAGCCCGGGACGCGTACTGCACTCTGTGCACTGACGCTATTATTGATGCAACTATTTGAATACCACAGAACTGGGTCACGCACCACATTACGTTGATCACATGGACAAGTTGTAAGGGAGGGTACAATAATTTTAGAGGGGGTGTTTTCCTGGTTGACAAAACTTGTCTCTCTAGCTTTATCGATACATACAGGTGGCAAAATTAAAAACATTTTTGTGTAGGGACTTTGTTTCGTTACGTTATTCGTCTCGTTTGTAATTTTGTTCACCGCCAGGTGTAAACCCACGTCCACTGACAACCAAATAAGCAACTTGAGTTTTTGTGATGTTTTGAAAATACGCGGAGCTTACACCTCACATTAAAAACTCCGAAAGTGAATGCTAACGTATTTAACTGACATTCTCTATGTAGCAGTGCCTCAACTAAAGTTAATTTTATAAATGTAGAACATTACTTATGAGCGGCGTTTAAAGCAATAAAGTTGTGTTTGCTGTAAAATATTAATGCGCCCTAAAGCAGTTGCCGTCAAGTGGTCAAAACCTTATAGTTTACGACAATTACAATAGAAATACGCCGTGAACATTGTTCTCGTATATCGTCCAAAAGTTGCGTAAATACACTATATAGCGAGACAATTCTAACGTTATCAGATAATTATAAAGGCATGTCGTACTAGTAGAAGCTACCTATCCTTGTTTCTCCCTGCAACGCTGTCGCCATGTTGTACAAGATGAGGCCAGAGTTGGAGATATCGCTCTGAAATGTAAAGTATCAATGAACTACTGGAATTTCCTCTTACAAAGTCAAGAGTAAAACTCGGAAGTCACCGTGCAGCTTTTGGCACTATAGAAACCCACTGGCACTATAGAAACCCACTGGCACTATAGAAACCCACTGGCACTATAGAAACCCACTGGCACTATAGTGACCATGGCACTATAGTGGACTATACAAACCCACTGGCACTATACAAACCCACTGGCACTATACAAACCCACTGGCACTATACAAACCCACTGGCACTATACAAACCCACTGGCACTATAGAAACCCACTGGCACTATAGAAACCCACTGGCACTATAGAAACCCACTGGCACTATAGAAACCCACTGGCACTATACAAACCCACTGGCACTATATATAATATATACTATACAAACCCACTGGCGCGCGGATTATTTCTGCGCAGGCCCCTCTATACCTGACTGGCAATTCCAAGCACCTGTAGAGAAACTCAACGTTCACTGATATTTGAAATTCAAAATGGCCCATATCCTTGAATCGTGTTAACTCTTTGGGTAACGATTAAATTTTCAATTTACACAAAACTAAGACAGTGAAAGAGGGTCAGAAAGAGCAACTACAAACAATAGACAATCAATGTGGAAAATAAATTGACAGCCGACTCGAATATCTGTCCCGGAGCGCAAACTATAAAATGGGCGTAGTGTTCGAAATGTACATTGCTATTTTTCGGTTACGTAACAAATATGGCTTTTCTACTTTAATGTATGACTACGAGGCCGATACGACAGTGAAGTGTGTGTGTGCTTTCAATGGGAAGGGTGAGCCGACAATGGTTAATTACATTTACCAATAGAAATTAGCGCGCTAATATTCCAGAAAAAAGTGGGTTTTGTAGATTTCCTAAACTTCGTACGAATTGCTCAAATGTGGAATATTCGCTGTGAAAAGGTTAAACTTTCAAATTGTGTCAATACTAAAACACTGCTAGTCTTTCTAATAACCACCTCAAAATTACTGACACATTTCGTATTTACAAAGCTGTTTATCAAACTATACCTAAAAAGTCCAAGATTTGCCTGAGAAAATATGTGTAATATTTATATTCATATAGCCGTATAAATTTGCTTTTAATTTGTTAGAATGTGTCAGGAGGAAACATACTAGAAGGAATTTTTCTACGTTTCATTTTTTTGAAAAATATTTTGATCGTTGTTCGAGACACAGATGTAATGAAAAATCCGTTCAATGTCAACATTGACATTGTTTAAATATTTTGAACAAAGAACCAGAGCTGACCGCAGTAACAATGATTAAACCTTGAAATATCAGATGAGGAAGTTGATTTTTGTGACATGAGACCGTGGACAGGCTTCCTGTTTTGTCACAGAAGCTCTACCGATATTATTTGAAATGAGAAGTTTTGTTTATTTGAAATTTCAATATTCAAGCAGAAATACTAACAAACGGGTTTCTCTATCACACAAACGTAAGCTCTTTTAAGAAACTGAAAGCTGGAAAATGGAATAGCAATTTGTTTTCTTGCAGCTTGAAATAAGGGCAGGGAAAAGTTTCAAACATATTAGATTAAGCAACATAACCGATAAATTTCAAGCAAAATAAACTCGTAAGCTTAAGGTAGTATGCACCTCGAAAGTGAAAGACTTAAACTTTTGCTCTAACTTTCCTCAAGGAATCTTTCAATCATTCTCTTTCAAAATCAAGAATAAAAATAGGGGGTCACCGTGCAAATTGTGGTACTAGAGAAACAAATTACCCAAGATTTACCGATATTAGAAATTCAAAATGGCCGCCATCCCTGTGTTAACTCTATGGAGAAAAATTTTTCGAATTTCGAAAAAGTAAGCCAGTGAAGTTTTCTTTCGCCAAAAGCTTTAAAATGAACCCCCACATGTGGTATATCAGAAGAGAATTGTAAAAGTTTGAGAGTGCGAACGTCTGTCCCCGAGGTGCGTTCTACCTTATATTTATTAAATGAACAGACTTCCCTAAATAAAAGAAAACCCGACAGCTATATGTCCCCTTTGATTGTTCGGCATGCATGGAATGCGGTATAAGTCGACACTGGGCAGGCTATGTGATACGCCCCCTAAGCTTATTTACATTAAGTGCATTGGATTGCCAAAGCCTGCTTTGTCAATATCGTTACTACGAGTGCTTTCATTCAAACACCATTCAATGAATTAACCACAACAATACGGTGCTATATTTACTGCAGTACACAAGAATTTGGCTGTTATTTGACCTTTTGAGAGGTTGCATTTTCTCGCCTCCAGAGAACTTTACGCCCTCTTGACCTTACAAGACTGGGATACAAAGCAGGCCTGTCTGGTACACTCATCAAGGAAATGTCCATTGTCCTCATGAGGGAGAGTGCCTTTTCTCCTGTGTATCATATTCTTCTAGTTAGATTTAACACTATCTGTTTGCCAGTTAATTACACTGTCTATATTATAAATGCGCATGCCATATTTTCTTCATGTCCGGCAGTTAGACGACAAAACATTGAAATTGTGAGGGGAAGATATGGCCAATTTGATATTGTGGTTGAGAATTCCAGGGATTTTTTTTTCTTTTTGCTGACCAATCATAAAATACATTTGCCATTATTTCGGAACGGCAGAAAGAAAGGTTACTTCTAGGGATGTTATCAAAATCAATTCGCTGTTTTGTATTTGAACAACTTTGACTGGCATAAATATGCCTCAGTAGTCTAAAAACTTGTTTTCACTTCAGGCCCGGCTTTTAAAACTTCAATTCAGTTAAATGGATATAGTCGCCGGAACTGCTCTCAAAAGTCGTATGGGACCCATACGACCGATGTAAACACTGTAACCAAGGTACGATGGTGATGAATTCATGAAAGTTAAAACATGTCTGTCATAATCTACATCGTATAATTTAAATGTTATAGCTATGATGATGAGGTGCATCTAGATATCGTGCATGAAATCAACAAAAAACTCGACTGGCGTAGTCCCGAGGACTGTTTCCCTTTAATTCATAAATTTAGAACGCTATTTAGGAAGAGATAATTATCGTTTTTATCCGATATATCATTGGAAAATTTTTTAACTCCAGGCCCGACTTTCTACACTTGCTAATCATAAATTTAGAACGTTACTTAGAAAGCTTTCATTATCGTTTTTATCCGGTATATCCTTGCAAAACTATTTTCACCGTCAAGCCCGACTTTCTAAACTTCAGCTAATTTATAAAGTTAGAACGCTATTTAGAAAGCGATAATTATCGTTTTTATTCGGTGTATCATCGTGAAAGAAAATGTCAAGCTAATTGTAGCTTAACTTTTAATTTTAACCTTATATTTAGACAATCGTAATTTAGCTTTCTAAACTTTCTAAGTTTAGATTTAGATTGAGACAATTATAATTTAGCTTTCTTAACTTGTGGTTAAACTTTCTAAAAACGATAAAACACAATGTGCATATACCGGCCTTCGAACTTATAATTAATTGCAGCAAAACTGCAGTTAACGACGTTTACTGATGTTACAACTCTTCTAAGTGAGCGTTAATCATTGAATGTGAACTGAATTTGAAGTGTAATTTTGAAAGTAAAGAAAATCTGACAGAGAACATTCCAAGCAACCTTTAAGCTAAGTTGAACAGCCAAGTATAGTATTTGAATCAGTTTTTTTTTGTAAAAATTTTAAAACGTGCTTCAAAAATACAAGTCAGGTTATTGTCATCAAAATGATGGCATAGGCTCAATTTCAGAGTATTCAAAGTACATACACGTCAGTCTCTTGTTATCCTTGTTGCAAACATTGAGGTATCAAGTCTATGAAATCAAGTTGTGTGTTTTCTAAACGCTCTGAAAATAATATCTACAAAAATTCACAGTACATTCTATTTCTTATGATTTTAATCCTCATTCGTTTCATTATTATTTAATTTATCACAGATTTTGTCATCATCATCATTCCTTCTCCTCCTCATCACCATCACCATCACCACCACCACCACCATCATCATCATCATCATCATTATCATCATCATCATCATCATCATCATCATCATCATCATCATCATCATCATCATCATCATCATCATCATCATCATCATCATCATCATCATTCCTCCTCCTCCTTCTCCTCCTCCTCCTCCTCCTCCTCCTCATCACCACCACCATCATCATCATCATCATCATCATCATCATCATCATCATCATCATCATCATCATCATCATCTTTCTCCTCCCATCTGGTGATGTGGTAGATGATCCATGTTTTTTTTATCTTGACTTTTTATTTTCACAGGGACTGTTTTGAGGTAACGTGTGTCTGTCTTTTGTATTGCACATTCTTCTACTGTGTTCGTTTTGTTAATTTGAAGAATGGCAATGTTCCGAAGTACTCGGACACGATTGCTCTCATGTCTATTGGCTTTCTGTTTACTAGCTTTTCGCCTGTTTTGGGCAAACCATAGACCCTCGAGAAAAACGTCAGTTTTGATCGTTATTTAGATTAAGTGTACGTACGTGTACGTACGAAGTATTGTTGTCGGGGACCGCTTGGCAAATAAACTTAATATATTCCAAGATAGATCCTACAAGGAATCAACAGCAGTTGCCTGTCCCGTTTTTCTCGAGAGTCTACGGGCAAACTGAAAGTCAGTAAAGAAAAGTATCTTGAACACCATAACATGAACTGCAAAGGTCTGCTTAAGGCCGATAAAGTTCATCTTATAAAGGCCCACACTGCCTAATTATAATTGAAGGACTTTCAGTCAAACGAAGAAATCGGGAACTGAAAGGGATGAGTGATGAAGTAATGAAGAAAGTGTGATGGCTGAAATTACAGATTCACAATCAACATCTGTGACTGCTGAAACTGTTCAGAGTGACTCTTATGCATCACTGATAATCACTCTTTTGTCAGTTCCTTTCATCTGGTAAAGGAAAGTAGCTGTAAATTTTGATGGATTTTGTTTTGCTCTTTGCTCTGTGTATTTACTTCAATTTCTTGCTTGACTTCCAAAGCATGTTGAAATGCCCAGTGTTCAGCTTGTGAATACAGAATGTACGTGTTTAATGCATTGTTAGTTTACATAGTCTGGACTAAGATTCATTTGTCTAAAATAGCAATTTTCATTATACATATACAAACTATGACGATAAGCTGAATACTGGACATTTCCACATGTTTTAGAAAGTTGAACGAGAAACTTAAATTTGCGCAGAACAAATAAAAGCACTTAAAACTTGATCAAACGCTACAACTACTGTCTCTTTAATTCACCGATGCTGACAACAAGTAGGAAGAATATACTTTGAAAGATCACAAACATAACACAGTCTGAGAATCCTCAATCCATGTGATCAAAAAAAGCCATTATTTAAAGTATGATATTTTTACTCAGCTGGTCATTCTATGGAAGACAGTAATTGATTGATAACAGCACCTTCCTGAACAGTTGCACTTAAAGGGAGGTAGTCGTCGGAACTGCGCGTGTGCGACTTTCTTGTTTACAAACATTGTATTTCATGCATGATATTTAAATGCATCAAGTCAACATAGCTGCAACATTTAAATTACACGATATTCATTGTTAAAAAATATTTTAACTTTCATTAATCACGAATGTACCCTAGATACACTACTGGTAGTAGGGGTCCCTGGCAACGACTGTTTCCCTTTGGAATCAGATTTACAGCTTCTTGAATAGATATTCATTTGAAAGTTATATAACCCAATAAGTCTGAATTTGAAGGGTGAACTAGCATTTTACATCCTCCCACATTTAATTATGTTATTGTGACTTTATCAAAGCGCCAGTAATGCTAACTTTTGATAAATTTTTCACCGTTTTTGTTTTGAATGTCTAGCACAATTCCTTGTTCATCTCCCCAAGGCATGTTGATATACACATGCAGTGTTCAGCTTGTCAACTCAGCCCGCATATGTGAAAACTGCATTCTTAATGTTGAAAAATGAATTCTGGTCCGGACTAGAATTCAAATGTAAACAATAACAATGCATTTTACACATATAGACGCTGAGTTGACAAGCTAAATAGTGGGTGTTTCAGCATTCTTTGGGGAGTAGAATAAGAAGTTGTAATTGATAGACAAAACGACAATAATGAAAATATCATCAAAAGTTAGCATCACTGACCCTCTAACAGGACGCTGTATAAATCACTTAAAAACATTGCTAGTGTGATCGTCTTTTATAAATGAACAAGGGACCAATACATGTTTACTGTCCGGGGGGTCATAAATGTTTGAGCCCAACCGTTAGGGAGGGTTATAACTTTTTGAGCAGTTGATGTGGGGAGAGTCATTAAGTTCTTGCCAGCATCTTCCTAATTCCCCGGGCCCTCCCCCCCCCACCCTCCCCCCGCTAATTTACGTCCAGTCACTCACTTCATTCCAATCTTCATTGCATATCATTGCGTAAGCGTAAATGAATCAGAGCAGTCTGGTAACCATATATTTGTGATTTTGTTGTTTAAATATGAAAGTTAAGTCCGATCTCGATTTCAATGTGGTTTTACTCGCGACTTGTCAGAGGTCATCTGCTGGACAAGTGGGTTTCCACGTCATCAGACACCTTTCAAACAAATATACAGGACAAGAGGGTGTATACCTAGACTCTCTCACAGCCCCTCGTCCGCTGCGCGGCTCTATCCTCAACCACGGTCCTGACCGTGTTTCAAACATATGGTGATGCGCCCTCAACGGACTTTCTAACAAGCGGGGTCGTCTGGTTCCCTGACCCATTTCCCCGGTAGAGGGCGTGGGGAAATATGGGGTCAGGTACCGGGTAGCCATCTTGAACAGAATTTTGTTCAAGATGGCGGAGGTTAGTCACCTGACAGAACATGCTACAACAAATATGGCTGCTACCATGAAAACGCCGGTCAAAATTCGACTGGATCAGAATTATGTTCGAACACTGGTATCCGAACCAAAAACATTGGCACACAAGACGGGAAACATAAACTGAAAGGATTAATCCAGAAGTACGGGGAAATAGAGG
This sequence comes from Ptychodera flava, assembly GCF_041260155.1. NCBI lineage: Eukaryota > Metazoa > Hemichordata > Enteropneusta > Ptychoderidae > Ptychodera > Ptychodera flava. The sequence continues at coordinate 47,739,195 of NC_091929.1, read as the reverse complement.
TGATTGAAGGCTGGCTGTGATATCGCAGCAGTACTTGTTGCGTGTATCGAACGCGCTAGGGTCATTGAGGTCATCGCCGACTGTGGCATGACCCCAATGACCCGAGCACGTTCGATACACGCCACAAGTACTGCTGCAATATCACAGCTAATTGAAAGCAAACTTTGTTGGAACTGTGAACGACGATTGATTTCGATGGATAGAATGGTGTCCAAATTTTGTGAAAAATGCCAGGCATCATGTCGACGATCTAAAAGTATTAAGAGGTGTGCTAAGTCACAGTGGCTAAATCATGGAGGTAGAAAGTCTTTCTTTCTACCTCCACGGCTTTGTGGTACAAACAAGAAGTTGGTGTCAAGTGAGCCTGAAAGTGCGAAACCCAAGAAAGATGAGAAAAAGTTACAAGTGTTACTTTCATCCAATCACAGCTTGTTTTATTTTAACCCAATAGCGTCCATGTTTACATTAGCCGGTACCTGACCCTATATTTCCCCACGCCCTCTACCGGGGAAATGGGTCAGGGAACCAGACTAAGTTGAACCAAGCGGGGCTCACTTCGATCAAGCTCGGCTCACCTGCTGAGGGCGGTATTATGGTCTGAGCTAAAGCTGGTTTGGCATCCTTAAAAGCATATCACTAAATACCTTAGCTCTGCATGGCAGGGCTGTGTGTTACCGGCGTTACACGGCCTCCCACCACAGCCCTGCAGACTGATATAGAAAGAACCGCTGGTCCACCTGCAGAAACACGGCGGGCAGTTTATCCGCCGAAAACAGCCGATTTTGAATCCAAAACTTGCATTGATCTTCGTTTTCGAGCACACCCACCTCGCCTGGGTACACGATGTGCCCAGCCGCGCTTGTAAACTCACGCAAAGCCTAATTTTCACTCTCTATGCGAGGGAAGCATTCGTAACCGCCGCCATTGTTATTGTCATTCAACCCATGAGCACTCGGGCGAAAACCAGCCTTGCTAACAAAAGAGCATCGCGATGTTGCACACTGTAATAAATATCATTTCTAACCACCACTCAGCTATGTACAATCTACGATGATTATTTTCTGTTGACAAAATAATTTTCTTTTTTTCTCTTCAGCATTTTATATATTTCACAATTTTCTCTTGTTCCACTCCTCTCAGAACGTCGACTTTAGAAGCTCTATATCGCGCGATGCTCTTTTGTTAGCAAAGCTGGACAATAACAATGGCGGCGGTTACGAATGCTTCCCTCGCATAGAGAGTGAAAATTAGTCTTTGCGTGAGTTTACAAGCGCGGCTGGGCACATCGTGTACCCAGGCGAGGTGGGTGTGCTCGAAAACGAAGATCAATGCAAGTTTTGGATTCAAAATCGGCTGTTTTCGGCGGATAAACTGCCCGCCGTGTTTCTGCAGGTGGACCAGCGGTTCTTTCTATATCAGTCTGCAGGGCTGTGGTGGGAGGCCGTATAACGCCGGTAACACCACAGGGGGCTGTCTACATGTCCGTCCCCAGGGGTGGGTAGGTGTTTCGTTGTATCGCTAATAAAGATATATTCTACCAACCTTTGGTGTTTCGGTCTTAACTCAGCACTGCCCTTGACAATCTTGCGTATACGTTTTATCAACATGCTGCGTCTATTATCTGATGAGTTTGAGTGCCTAATTAGCCAAAGTAATCAAGGGTAAATTACTAATCTGTGGACGCTCTCACCAGATTATCACCGGATTAAATTTGACAAAGTCAATAACGAACGCACCAGCAAGGTATAACACAAGAAAGGGCTGAAACTAATAATACTCTTGTGTTATACCTTGCTGGTGCGTTCGTTATTGACTTTGTCAAATTTAATCCGGTGATAATCTGGTGAGAGCGTCCACAGATTAGTAATTTACCCTTGATTACTTTGGCTAATTAGGCACTCAAACTCATCAGATAATAGACGCAGCATGTTGATAAAACGTATACGCAAGATTGTCAAGGGCAGTGCTAAGTTAAGACCGAAACACCAAAGGTTGGTAGAATATATCTTTATTAGCGATACAACGAAACACCTACCCACCCTGGGACGGACATGTAGACAGCCCCCTGTGGTAACACACAGCCCTGCCATGCAGAGCTCTAAATACCTCAGTGATTCAACATGCCACATGCAATCCAAATTACAAAGCACAAACACATCAATGAAAAGTGGGAGAGCGTAGAGACCCAACTCCTGAAAGCTCGGAACGGACCTCGAGAAACATTCTACTTGAATTACACCGGCGGATCAAGTCAACGTGCATCACCCGATTTGATTTATTGATAGAGTTAATAAATCTTGAAACATGTTATTAAATTGAAAAAATATCCAGAAAAACACAGATGGGGAATTATTGCCATGGACTTTCCAGGATAAGGTTTGATCTGCAAAATAATCAAATCTAATTTTGATTGATAACAACGTAGTCAAACAAGAAATATTATCCTTTTTCCTTGCCTACACTTGTTCACCCCTATTCCATGTACCGGTAAATAGGTCCATACTCACCATTGATAACAATGGATTTGGGCCAAACTATGGCAATGTAGGGGTTGATAACAATGGATTTGGGCCAAACTATGGCAATGTAGGGGTTGATAACAATGGATTTGGGCCAAACTATGGCAATGTAGGGGTTGATAACAATGGATTTGGCCAAACTATGGCAATGTAGGGGTTGATAACAATGGATTTGGGCCAAACCATGGCAATGTAGGGGTTGATAACAATGGATTTGGGCCAAACTATGGCAATGTAGGGTTGATAACAATGGATTTGGGCCAAACTATGGCAATGAAGGGGTTGATAACAATGGATTTGGGCCAAACTATGGCAATGTAGGGGTTGATAACAATGGATTTGGGCCCAAACTATGGCAATGTAGGGGTTGATAACAATGGATTTGGGCCAAACTATGGCAATGTAGGGGTTGATAACAATGGATTTGGGCCAAACTATGGCAATGTAGGGGTTGATAACAATGGATTTGGGCCAAACTATGGCAATGTAGGGGTTGATAACAATGGATTTGGGCCAAACCATGGCAATGTAGGGGTTGATAACAATGGATTTGGGCCAAACTATGGCAATGTAGGGGTTGATAACAGGAAATCGGTACATTTTGCACTCCGGGAATACCTGCTATATAAACACAGTATGCGACTAACTCAATTTACAGTTACTATCTAACACTGCTCTACAACTTTTCCAGAGTTAATGAACAAATTTGAAAAACAATGGTTGAAAAATTTGTTGCACTTATTTGCATGATGTAGTTTCATCTTGTAATGTAGGCAGTTGATTATTTTATGTCTTGTTATTTTCTATCACTGTTACATTTTGATAGATTTTGAAAACCTCGATGAAATTGAGAAGAATAATATAGGCCTATATAACAATAATCAATGCCATTGGAATATTGATTGATAATTGATCCAAAACCATGGTTGTGAAGAAGTTCAATATGCAAGCATGTCGTTTAAAGTACATACATAGAGATATAATTTTAATATTGTATGGCTTATACATCAAAGATAATACTCTAGACTCTCCATTGACTGTACAGTTTGTTTCATGAAAGAAATGTACAAAAGATAAAAAAGTACAGTATTTATAATATTCTCAAGTTGGGTCATAAATACTCCGACAGATTCAGCGAAATCTTCGGTTTTGATAATTTGACGCCCTCAACTCGCGCAATATTCAATACTGTTGGGTTTTTTATTTGCCATCACCCCTTTAATGAATAAAGAAGGCATACTGCATTTTCCGACACTTCGCACCATACCATGTAAGGGAGCTTTCAGTAATTACAGGGGGGGTGGGCCGGGGGAATTTCGCGAACACCTGTACCGTAAAATGTGACCCTCCCCCTATCCTCCTGTCTAAAATGTGACCCTCCCCCTTGTCCGACATTCTAAAACTTGACCCTCCCCCTTGTCCGACATTCTAAAACTTGACCCTCCCCCCCCAAACCACTGCGGTATTCTCCCCGGGAATAACTAAAACAGTATCAGCTAATTTACATAACAGTTGGTTCAATTGTTATGTTAGGGACAAATTACAGAGGGGAGGGCTGGTGTTTTTGGAGGGACAGTCACAATTTATCACGCAAGAATTTTTGAAGAGATATGGTATTTCATACAGTTTAGGGAGGGTCACCATATTTTGTGCAACTATAAAAAGGCAAGATGTAGCTGATTTAGTGCTTCATCCAAAAATATCAAATCATAATACATGGAGTCTATCAGGCAAATTATTGACAATTTACCCCCACAAAACATGCTATATCTGTATTTTATATATGTTTGATAATGTATCTGAATTTCATCAAAAAAGTTGGTTCACTATCCATGGTGTTTATGATGAAATTATGAATAGTTTTTTCCAATACAAAAATAGGTAAATCTGTGCATTTATGCATGCTTGATTATTTAGATTATTGTTCTTGATTAGACTACAGTGGTTACAAGTCTATGGTTGTGCAAGAAATATGATTTTGGAATTTCACCAAAATGTCCATACACTATGCATTGGGGTCTATGATGAAACTATGAATAATTTTTTTACAGTACAAAATTAGATAAATCTGTGCACTTATGTATGCTTGATTATTCACATTATTGTTCTTGATAAGACTAGAGTGGTTACAAGTCCATGGTTGTGCAAGAAATTTGATTTTGGAATTTCACTAAAATGTCGATTCACTATGCATTGGGGTCTATGATGAAACTATGAATAATTTTTTTTCAGTACAAAATTAGATAAATCTGTGCATTTATGTATGCTTGATTATTAAGATTATTGTTCTTGATTAGACTAGAGTGGTTACAAGTCTATGGTTGTGTAAGAAATTTGATTTTGGAATTTCACCAAAATGTCAATTCACTATGCATGGCGGTCTATAAGTGTGTGCGTATTTTGTTGGTGATTTCCTATTCAGGAAATATCACACGGACAATCAAAGTTTTGGCCATAATATCAGCTTCTGTCAAAAGTGACCCTCCCCCAAGATAGGTTTATAAAAAGTGACCCTCCCCCTTGAACTGTTTTCTAAAAAGTGACCCTCCCCCCAATTCCCCCGGCCCACCCCCCTTGTAATTACTGAAGGCTCCCTAACTAGGACCCGAGTGGAGCAGGAGTCATCCGCGGGAATACGCGTGTAAACTATGACATCAAATATGGAGTAAGACTGGGGTTTTTTCACGATATGGCCAAAACTACGCTGTTTCGTGCTTGCTGATGATGAAACTTTCATCTTGTTTACTGACAAACTTAAATCTGAATATATTTTGCCACACAGTCATAAGTAAGGAAAGTGTTAATCCTTACGCCATAAACTAACTTACCGGTGTATATAGTATGTGTGGGACAATATCTCCTGGACAGCTGATACTCCTCTTTGGATTTGAGAGATTCTTCAGACACCACTCAATGTATATTCAAATTTAAAATAAATAGTTTATTTCATCTATAAGGTATTGCAGGGCAGAGACAATAAATGTCTTTCACTCAAATTATAACAGAATTTCTCATCCAACTGAGGTAACTTACAATTTTGATACAGATACGGCGCTTTCACTTTGACATGCTGATAACATTGGTACTATACACGACGTCGAATGTAACAGATTCCTTGAAAATATTAGACAATGTATTTTTTGTAATGAGATCAATTTCAGTCTATAATTATTCATTCATTCAATTACTCGCTTGCTTACTCATTCATTCATTCATTCATTCATTCATTCATTCATTCATTCATTCATTCATTCATTCATTCATTCGTTCATTCATTCATTCACTCATCCGTTCGTTCATTTACTCATTCCCTCCCTTCCTTCCTTCATTCATTGCAGTACCATCTATGAACGACTACCTAGGATTGTTAAATTTATCGATATAATCTCAGAACCGTAATTGAATCATCAGGTAATGGAAACAAAATGTGCATTTGTCTTTCATTCAAAACTGCCAACCTTAAACAATGCCTTAAAGTTTAACTGAAAGTCAAGTCCATAAAGCAAAGGAAATAATGTTAAAAATCATACCTGACTCAAACACCGTACATGTATTCTAACTCTGTAAATAGACATCATGTAGACTAGGTAATTCTATTCCTTATCTTGAAAACTGTCAGGTTCAATGTCAATAGAGAACAATCATACTTTGAAATATACATGATGAGAGAAAGTATCACCAGCCTACTTCTTGTCTCCAAAATAACTTCTTGAAATGTTCAAGGATTAGTCTGGCAGTGCTGACGTCATAGATAAAACAAGCAAGATACATACATTCATTCGAAATATAATATGTGCATTCCAAATTATACCAGTTACATCATCTGCATATTTCCTTAAGTTTCTATCTTTCTAGAACCGATGAAGTGATATGTCAGTGAAGTAGACATCGTCGATGCTATTGCACAGTAGTATATATGTAATATATATATATATATATATATATATATATATATATATATATATATATATATATATATATATATATATATATATATATATATATATATATATATATGTCTGTGTGTGTACACATTTGCCACGGTACTTAAGTATTGCACAGTGTCGGACGCAGTAGCTTAACGTCACAAAGTCTTTCTGTTCGTTTATTCCTGTCTATGAATCAGATCACTGGGGAAGTCATAACCGAACAACAAAAAGTCTAACTCATAGAGTTTGTACAGTCTCTTCAAATTTGTTTCAGAAAGCGCACCAAAATATTTATAGTAAATGTCATTTCTTGAACTGTTCGTGACATGTTTTGATGACGTGTCTTGTTGGGGAACTTTAACCACATGGCTTGCATTCAGATGTTTAAGGATATAGAGGGCGTCCTCTTCAATAGTTTCAAGCTTACCAACAAAATTATAGTTATGATTACAGACGTCGCAGCTTATGTAAATAGGTCGCCAGTGCATGTTGAAATCTTCAGGAAAATCTTCTCTATCCAAGACGTATTGTATGAATTCCTTGAACGTGACGTCAGTTCCTGTTTCCAATGAATGCTGGGATGCATTCTTCCGATACTGTTTTATAATTTGTGTCCCAAAGTCCTGTGCATATTTATAGCCCCATTTGTCCGGAAATTCAAATTTATTTCTATAAGCAGACAGGAGTCGTTTAAATGGATGTCTTGTGAAGAAAAACTTAGTGTAATGAGGATAGGATTCACTGTTATTGGTGACTTGGTAGAGTTTTCCATCTTTTCCCAACACTTCAAAATATTGAAGTTCGTCGGTGGTGTTGGCTTGGCTTTTTAAGACAAGAATAGTACGCTTCCAGTTTGCTTCTGCTGCCTTGGCAACAGGACAGTACAAGAATCGATAGTTGTCGTCGATGACAAAACCACGAAAGCCCTTTGAATCGAAATGAATCCCACGTTTGCGTGCTTTTTCACAGCCAGAGTTTAGCAAACTTTGCCTTTGATGGAGTTGTTGAGCTGTCGTCAGAGTGTCCTCTCGTCTGTTGGCATCATTCACAGGTGATGCGTTGCTCTCTGGTTTCTGGAAAATTGAAATCAGAATTACATACTTAGGCTAGAGAAAAAAAAATCTTGGTCATTGGACTTTTTGGACCAAGCTTCAGGAGCGGCGAGCGAAAGTTGTTTAATTTTTTTCAGGTCAAAGTTAACCCCGCGGACTTTTTTGCCGGGATGCAGACAAGTCAAAATAATCTTTTCCCCATTTTATGCTTACCAGAAATATCTCAGACAAGATACACTGATACTGGCAGGTGCCGCCAACTGGTAAATTTCATAAATTTCTCAAAATCATCACAAAACATGTTTTGAAGGCTGATATACCAATTTTTCTTATTTTTGACCCTGACCAAAATTTGGAGGGGAAAGTGAGAGCTGTTCGTAACTGCCCTCCCACTGGTATACATTGAAAATATACCCTCCACTGAATTTTGATGCCCACTGCCCTCCGGTATCTAGGGTCTGCCCGCTCCCACTCCCCACAACAATTCAAGCTCCCCGCTGCCCTCTCCCCACTACTGAAATTCCACTTTGCCAACTAGATGCCCACTAGGCAACCCAGATCAACACAAAACCATGCGAGCAGTTGCAGTATACCTTGGAACATTTCCCCCCTCTAAGTTAGGCGCTTAATTTCTCAAGTTCTATTAAGCACGTCGATTTCCCCTCCATCTACGTATTTTTCCGGTGCCCACTATCAAAAATTTTCTCCCCGCCCGCTGAAAGTAATGAAATTTCTTCCCCGCCCACAGTAAATATCGATATTTTCTCCCCGCCCGCTGATTACTTTTGAAATTTGCCCGCCCGCTGAAAACTTCGCACGAACACCTTTTGCACGAACAGCTTCGTTGGCGGCACCTGTACTGGTTATTGAAGTCAACACTGTATTTCAGACGTCGCGACGACGTGTTGACAGAGCTCAGTGCAGACACGTCGGAAGTCTCATTCAGAATCCCACATGCCGCGAAAACCCGAGAAGTGTAGGGCGCCACCAGCGGCGGTACTGCAGCATTTGCAATGCAGAAGTATGAATTTGTCGAAATAAAAAACACAAAAATCAAAAAAAAAAAAAAAAAAAAAACCACAAAAAAAGAATTTCCAAATCGGGCAAAGTAGAAGCGGCAATTCCGATGAACAAATTATTTTTTCTTTCTTCCTTAGCTGAAAAATCTAGCAGTTCGTTCTTCAGCTTCCTCTATAAATGGTTCAGCATCTCAAGGCACTGTAATCGCTGGACTCATTGAACGGCTTTCATCTTACCTGCACTGATATAATAAAACATTCTGAACATGGTAAGTCTTGACGAGCTTTGTGTTTTGTCCTTCGGGTAGTACGCATCTCGAAAATGAAAGACTTAAACTTTTGTTTAAACTTTCCACAGGAATCTTTCAACCATTTTCAAAATCGATATTGAGAATAAAAATCGGGGGTCACCGTGCAAATTTTGGTACTACAGAAACAAATCACCCAAGATTTACCGATATTTGAAATGCAAAATGGCTGCCATCCCTTTGTTAATTCTATGGAGAAAAATACTATTTTCGACTTTCGAAAAACTAAGACGGTAAAATTCTTTTTCATAACAAAAGCTTTATGATAAGCCCCACAAGTGGTAGATCAGAAACAAATTATAATTTTGAGAGTCCGAATATCTGTCCTCGAGGCGCATTCTAACTTTACAATACACTATATTCACACTAGCGACAGTATTTTAACTTTATGACCGATTCTGATCACTGCCTACATGATTATTATGTCATTGTTACATTTCAGATTCCAAGTTTCTTGAGATGTAATTCTCATCCTGATGTTGATATCTGAACTCAAGCCGAAATTTTGAAGTTCATGTCAGCGTCTGACAAGCACGCCTTCAAGTTCCTTAAAGATGTCTGAACCATCTCAGAAACAATAAAGCAAGTAAGTGTTTTACGATTGATACATACATATTACATATAGGTGATAACAATAACAAACACCAAATTTTAACACGATTCCAAGTTCTTTTCACACAAAACAAAAATAAATAGCTTCAAAAGACACAACTTTTGCCCCTTCAGTGAAAACATATTAATGAGTTTCCTGGATTTCTAATACAACCAAAACTAAAAATATTTGCAAAAGCCAAGAAATTTTAATTAGGCCATGTATACTCATCTCTAGAGCTAGATAGATAGTATAGCACCCCTTAAAACGACACCCGCCTTAACGTAGCAAACACGTGCACCACATCTAGAAACAAGCACGGGGGGGGGGGGGGGTTTAAAGGTGAATAAATAAATATAGTAATCTTGAATCGTACTACTGATTACCACGGGACAAATATTCTCTAGTATTTCTAGAGCCAGTCAACAAACAAACAGGACAAGTGTATCCCAAAGTTTACATAGCTTAATGTATTCTGAAAAAGGCCATATTGTGAGTATAGACTAACTCACTGATCCCGATTAACAAAAACATATGTTTGCCAAACAGTGCGTAACCATCTAAAATTAAATTTTGTTGACATCCAATTCTGCTCACATTTCGAGTTTATTTGTCCTTTTTAAACAATTTTGGAAGACGAAATGTTTCTAGGGACCACCAGACTAGTTACAGTACGTAACAGAAACATATTGACTTGACACTCAAATTGTGCATGGCAACCACGGAGTTTATGGTTGACATTGAGAAGTTATTCCATGACATAAAGAACACCAAACACAACTTCTTTGTCCCTTTCATACGGTGAATTTGTATCATAGAGCGACCAAGAATACCGTTGCCAAGCAACAGCGTCGCGTCGCGTTTCACAATTGTTCTGAAGAGCATGGGTAAAACTGAGTTTTGAACCAATACTAGCTTTCTCAATCATCCACAGAAAGGCGGGTCAATAAGCCCTTACAAGGTATGGTTATGATGATATCATCGCAAAGATGTTTACGGGGATACAAAGTACCGGTGGAGACTTTAAAGGCAAACAAACCTGTGCAATCACATTTCGGGCTTTAGAAGTAAAAACCGAATGTCAGATTTCCAAACGCGACGGTACATGGTAATTTTTGTCTTCAAAGAAAGCATAGAGGAATTAAAAATCGTCACAATTGCCCACCAGATAATAAATTTCTCAATTTTACGTTGAAGTACAATTTTCCCACATGTCCATATTCACGTGTAATTACCTATGCAGTAAAATTACAAGAAATGTTAAATTTATGAATAAGGTTCAAACCTGTTTAATCAGCTTTTCTCGTGACGGCAGGTCTTGAAGTTTAATGATTTCACCATCGTATGACACTATCAAAATGAATAAAAGAGGAAATGTGACAGAAAAATCCAACATTGTAGAAAAAGAAGACACCATCCACAGTGTTAAGGGTTGGATTAAACATAGGCATTTTTGATTTCCATACCAATATGATTGGTAGATTTATGAATCTTGATACTGACATGATTGGTAGATTTATGAATCTTCATTTCAAGATAGGAAGTAACAAAATGACGACAACAACATTTACATACACAAATTATACATGAATAAAAAAGTAATCCCAGTTTTCTTTGACAGAAAAAGCTCGATGATTCGGTGCGTACCGGGCATAAAACACTTTCAATTAGATAGCGGAAATTTCACTAACAATGGCACTGTCTCTGTTTATCAATTGAAGCAGCGCGAAAGATTTGATAGAATTCAACATCGAGAAGAAATGGCACGATTGACCGAAGGACCTCCGACTGAATTGGAAGAATCGTTGTTCGTCGGCATTGAGGAAAATAACTCCGACGCTTTTCGTCTCATTGAGGCAATGCACAGAGTCAATGCAAGACCAGGATAGAAAAGGATCTGCTGCAATGTACACTCTAGTATATGATAGTAATATGATAGTAATATGAGTGATAATATCATGCCAACCAGACACACATGATTCGAGAATGACTATCCTTGAAAATGGATGAGAAAACCTGAAGCGTATTTGAAACTGAGAAGAGTTCACAGTTCTGTTTGTTGATGACTGACGATGCCAAACGATGATTTGTAACTCAACCGCAAACTGTATCACAAAGTTGAAATCGTACTAGGCTGGCTTTTCTTAAACGGTTTACTGAAATAGGTCCAGTATGGTACATCGATCAAGAACTAAGGGACATTCAGCAACGACAGCGAGTCAGTGGAAAGTCACGCCAAGCGAATTCAGGACAAATGTTTTCGATATGGTCGGAGTGGCGCACAATTAGCTAAAACCCAGAGTGAAAGTTATGAGAGAGCATTGAACGTGGAAAGAACAGAATGCTTTTTCCATCGATGTCGTTTGTCTTTGGCATAGCGGAATTTCAGAACGAACTGAAAATGTTGCTATAGGTCGATTTGTGCTCATTGTAAATATGTGAGATCTTCATCGGGCTAACGGATTTGATAACAATTGCGACTCTAATCTTTCTCATATAGAAACTTTCAAACCTTGAACAAACACTTGACATTCAATACGTCATGGTCTATTCTGTACCAGACAGAGGCATTCAGTACGTCATGGTCTATTCTGTACCATACAGTGACATTCAATACATCATGGTCTATTCTGTAACAGACACCAGCATTCAATATGTCACGGTCTATTCTGTAGCAGACAGTGGCATTCAATATCTCGTGGTCTATTCTGTACCAGACAGTGGTATTCAATATGTCGTGGTTCCATTTGTAGCTGGCACTGACATTCAATAAGTCATGGTCTATTCTGTACCAGACAGTGACATTCAATATTTCGTGGTCTATTCTGTACCAGATAGTGGTATTCAATATTTCGTGGTCTATTCTGTACCAGACAGTGGTATTCAATATGTCGTGGTTCCATTTGTAGCTGGCAGTGACATTCAATAAGTCATGGTCTATTCTGTACCAGACAGTGACATTCAATATTTCATGGTCTATTCTGTACCAGACAGTGATATTCAATATCTCGTGGTCTATTCTGTAGCAGACAGCGGAATTATCACACTGCACTTTATAATCATTTGTTTCACGCTAAAGCGTCCACCATAACTTCAAAGCTTGCACAAAGTAGACGTTTCTTGATATCGAACTGATCAGCTATAGAATTATATAACTTATTAACTATGCAACTCCTGGCGATATAATCAACTTTACAATATCTATTGGCTGGATAAGTGGCATATTCAAACCGTATACGGGGATTCACAGCTTGTTACACATTTTTGGAGTTTAGTGTAAATCTATAAAACTAGTAAGGTTACAAACATAAGCAAAAACGCACTCTTCAGCTATCGATTTAGCAAAACGGGCGAAGGAAAGCTATTGCTAACCGAGCCCTAGCCTAAACAACTTTTAAGTTGAATTGTAACACATACGAACATTTCTTTCTTAATCTGTTAAACATCTGGTTGCGTCAGTTCTCCATTTACAGTTTGAATGAAACAATATTGTCAGTAGAGAACTGAATAAACACATCATTAAAAAGATGTGAAGCTGTTCCCAATGAATGTTTGATTTGCATCGAGCCAAAAGTATGACGTCGTTTTGTGTATTTGAAAATTGTATCAATAAAATATAATATAATAAAACAAAACACAAATCATACTTACATATTGTATTGTGATAGTAATGTAGATAGCTTACACAGCACATAACTATCGTGAACAGGAACGCAGTTTTTGGTTTGAACATCATGGTCAAATCTACCGGAGACAAAAGAATATATTTTAGACCACCCTCTGAAATGAAAATTAAGCCGTGAAATTCCCCTTAACCAATCAGTATTAAGTTACTTACACATCGCAAATGACCATTTTTCCTTACCGCATTAGATTTCACCACACTTCGCCTGGTTATATTTTTTGTAGCTTATTGTCTGGTGACGTAGACTAAACTGCACAAAGTCTACCGATCCGATGTATTTTTTGTCTTGCTCTATAACAATTTAAAACACTTTCCTGAACTGTTGCGCCCACGGCAAAATAATATTATATCTCTAACAAATAGCTACAACAATATTGGGTTATTTTGACAGGACAAATTCATTTCATGAAATAATTGTACCAGTACCTTCTGTTGCTGTTCCTACGTACGGAATGTTATCTAACTTACGTGGCACTGACAAACAATACATTTGATGCGATCATCTAGAGCCCGCTGAACATTCAACCCTGAAGACTTTTCTTCCTTAAATGTATACATTTGGAAATCTTCGTTACTGAATACAACCTAGGAAATCCTTCGAGATCACAGTTTAGCAAGACAACCCCTTTCTGAAGTTCATGCGATGAAATTTTTAAAATAAGTGAAATAAAATTGTGGTGGAATGATGGCGTTATTTATGAACCGTCAAATATATGCAGTTAGTCTGCTATAAAACGTTTTAGGAACCGGAAATAGGTGAAGATAATTTATCGAATTTTTTTAAATACCTTCGGTCTTTTGCGGCGTTCGCATGAACTTAAAGCTTGGCAGGCCGAAACATTTCATATCAATTAAATAAGGAGTTGACTGATTAAATTTATACCGACAAAACATTTAGAACAAAAATTAAAAAAACTGATATAAACACAAGAGATTGCCACTGAATGTCAGTTGGTGACGACAACTCAGAAAAATTGTCGGCTGCTTAGTTTTTACTTTGGCGCCAAAACTCAGTAAAGGTAGAATGGAAAGCTACAAATACCTTCATGGCTCTGTAGCTGTAACTTTAACGTGTTGTACAGGATTTAAGTTCTGAATGTAAAATGCACTTTTTCGATTCTCAAAATCATGTCGAAACGTCTGGCGTATTGTCAACACAGCTAGTATGTGTCACGATGACAGATGAATTCAAGTCTGGACGAGAAATCATCACACAACGCATTGTGTTTTCAAGAATTATAGTTTCAATTTTGACAAACTTTGCGGGAAAGGATCATGGAATGCCTTGCTTTTTGAAGAAAAATGAAAATACAGTGTCATCAAATTTTAAAGTTACTAGAGCCCATCTTTAACGGCGTTGACTCTCATAACGTGGCTTTAATGTTGTTTGTCATTGATGTTGTATGATCGGAAGGTAAATTTAACGATCGGGTTCTCACCTATATCGATTCACCTTGCTATGTTGCATAAAAAGTCATAATGGGAGATTAAGATGGAGTAATGACGCCAGATAAACAGATATAACGCGAGATGAACAAACGTAACACGAAATGGTATAAAGTCATTGAAGTGAAAGTATTGACTCTATTGTGATATTTACAGATTGATATCATTGTTAAGTGAAATCACCAAAATTCGGGTAGCAGTAGTACGTGTATCTATCAATTTAGAAGTTAAATTGTTATTTGTAAGGTATAAATTTGGGGCTCGGGGACAGAGATATTCTGTTCCTCGGGGACAGAGATATTCGAACTTTCACAATATTATTTGATCTACATCGTGTGGGGTCCGTTTCGAAGTGTATGGAGTAAATGCAGTTTTCGCCGGCTTAGTTTTGTGAAAATGAAGAAAGATAATTTCTTCCTCACAGAGTTAGCACACGGATAGCAGCCATTTTGAATATTTAAGTGTCAGTAAATATGAGGTGAACCCTGATTTTTATTCTTGATTTTAAAGATAAATGATTTAAATGATAAATGATTTAAATTTTCCTTACAGAAAGTTTGAGCAAAGGTGTAAGTCTTTCAATTTCGAGTTGCGTACTGCCGTACAAAAAGGATATAACACTGGTGTAATACTATTTTATCAGCAAAGCCATAGACTTGAAAAAAGGAAAAGTGCACCCGTCTTCCATTTATTGTTCAACCAACTTCTGATTGGCTTCTTTGTAGAAGCAAACCTAGGATCATTTTAGTCCTGGCTAGAGTCTAGTAAAATGTGTGCGTGAACAAGACTTGTGACCTTATGACCTGCCAAAGTTTGAAAGGGCTGTGTAAAGGATATTATTACAAGTATGCTATCCTACGAATCAAATAATGCAGTTATTTGTATACGTGTCTGCAACGGTGACGGACTTATCAAGTATTTTTCTGAATGGTCATTTTGTGTTCTGAAACACTGATACAGTCGTTACAAAAATAACTCGATATGGTTTATATTTTATTTCATAATTTTATAGATATAAATTATTTACAATTGATCGACATTATATGTATCGTACAGATCTGCATCGCTTATACTACCTCAGTTTGAATGTTGAAAGTTAAAAGTAACAAGGGAAAACATTCAAACTCTTTTATATTTTTAGACTCGCCTCAACTTGTCTGTCAGAAATCCTGTGTTTAAATTCGTCAAATTTAGAAAGCAAGGGACAAGTGTCATACACTTATTTTCATAAAGTGGCGCTTTTAAGCGGATTTTCATCATAACTTGCAATTGTAATAGTGAAAATTTAATTTACAGAATACTCGTCAAAAATTTGCACGAAGTTGCAAATACTCTGTTTCCCATCTCTCTTCCTTCTGTTTTCAAAAATCCCTTGAGTACCCATTGCGCCGTGTTTTATATCCTTAAAACATATAAATGAAACGTAGTCAGTAAAATGACGGCGGTAGGCAGTGAAAAATCCGGCTTTATGTTTGAGATTGAAATTTTGTCAATATCTAGCTGTGCAAAATAAAAAAAAAGGCACAGCAGAGGAACTCTGGATAATATCCCTATGGTAGCGATAAGTGCTTGTTTGAGGGCGCTTTTCATAATGAATTAATACAGACGTTCCTCCTAAGGCCGAACAAACCAGGTGTGTTCCGATAACCCAACCTACCCTATATTTTTCACCTGCCGACCCTAAGCTTTTTAGAGCTACGTAAACACGGAAGTAAAAAAAGAAAGAAAAAATCCCGTAAAATCACGCGTTCGTTACTTGGCATTTGATTTTTGCTTGAACGAGGATGTCTTTTACGGTTTTCTTTCCTTTTATGTGCACGATACATTTTTCTGGAAATTTTGTGGCCAGTGTTTGACCGCCCTGAACCCCTGAAAAATGTATATTTAAAAATAAAAATATTTTAGGGAAAAAAATTCCTGCCGACCTACCTACCCTATTTTTGAAAACCATGTTATCGGAACAGCACAATTTATTTTTGTTGGCCTAAGATAGTTGTACTGCACTATGGCTCAGGGCTGGTCCAGTGTCCCTCAATCTTGCCCTAGAAAATTGTTTATTGAGAGTTTCAAAGGGCGTACTGTTACAAATTCAACAGAAATAAAGAGTAAGGGAACAACGCATTTTATTAAATGCAAGTCCGTGGCATAAGCATTCGCTCAGCGAGTACAGCTAAGGGTAGAACCATTTGATGTCGGGGGGGGGGCTGGAGGATTGGGGATTTTGACAGGTGAAGACGAAAAAACAATGATCCAGTAAGGTCTTGAGAAAAACATTGATGATAGCAGACCAGAGAAAAAAATTGTCACAAAATTTTGGAAATCTGACTCTCACATCTCTCATTCTCTGGAGGTGCGCTGCCAGCTAACAATTTCAAAATACAGAAAGAAGCCCAATGTCTTTAAATTTTTGCCAGTATTCGTGATATAAACACTAAACAAAAGTTAGGTCAATCCTTTGTTTTACACAATCTCTGTCCTCTAGTTCAATGTCATCTGTCCTGTGCTGACATAAAATACTACTCGTTATTTTTAGATGTGCAGTTGTTAACCAAGAACCGCATATCAAAAACTAGTAATCACGAAAAAAAATGCATTGCTCCCACATGTGGAAAAAATGATGCAGGACAGACAATAGAAAAGAAAATTGCTGCCACAGTGGCGGGTAAAAATTGCTGCCATACCCATTTCCTCCAGGCCCCCAAATCAAATGGTTCTCCCCTGACAGCGCGGATCCAATGTATGTAGCTGCAATGGAACTTTAATCGTCTACTGTAATCAGTGTTACTATATCTAAAACGCGTTTCGTTCAGAAAAATTGATAACCGCATGGCTTTTTGTGACAACATTGGTACAACATAGTGACAACTCTGACTTGTGATGACATTTGGTGATTTTCACAGTACTGTTAATTCCCAACTGGGTATATAAAAACACGAACGGAGCTTTTGGTTTCATTTATCCGAATAAGTTAATTTAGGTGCATTTTCATGAGCGTTATGGCCGTAGCCTGCTGCCCCCCCCCCCCCAATTTACCAAACAATCAATATTTCAGTGTTTTAGCCGCAAAGCATGCAATAACGATTTGCATTCAATCTAACACATGCTTGTATAACAACAACAACCACAACAACAACAATAGTAGCATACACGTACGCGTGTATACTAACTCAGATACTGTGCAATCTTTAGTTTTGCTATCAGTTTAGCATTTAAACGAAAACTGGTCTAACATTGAAAACAGAGAAAATTCAAATACACATTCTTCCCCGTTCTAAAATATTGACTCATAAATTTGGAATAGTTCTTTTGAAATTATTTGTGGCCCTGAAAGAGGCCGTCGCTAGAAAACGAAACCAAGCTTTATTCTTTTGCCGTGTGGTTTGACATTAGCCGAGACTATGATCGTAATCCCGACCACCATCTTCGCTTCTATTTCCGCGATGCGACTTTCGCTCCCTGGCGAGATGACGTCATTCCGATGCTATAGGCAATGTTTCTATTTTAATCACATGTTGAGCTGAAAGGTGGGCATATAATCGACGTTTTGATAGACGCTGAGGTCATGTTGATCTTGAAGATGCCTGACATTTGTTGAAAGCCGTGTATCGTAGTAAAGTACACACAAAGTTGAGTATACTCTGTTTTCCACCAATGTGACGTGAGATTATATTGATGCAAGATTTCTGAGACTGAATGTGCGCAAAGCTCAGTTGGCGACAATTCTTTCACTGTAGACGTCACTATCTACAACATTTTGGTATTTTTTCAGTATTTTATTCCGTATGGTGAAGGATTGTTTCGTGTCCAACTCGCAGCAGAATCTTAAAATACTTTGTAATTATTTGTAATTATATCCTGCATACAGATGGAATGGCCATGACTCTTGTTAATTAAAGATTCAAGTTCGGGCTTGAATAATACTCTTGATGATATCAATGCAAAACTGGGCATATAAACTAGTACTTTATCACACATGAATTCGAACATAAACTATATCACTATGATATCTTACTTTTCGCAATGACAAGGGCGCATATTAAGCGGATGCGTCGATATAATAATTGGTAAATTCAATGTTGTTGGCTAGTGAAACGCAAGTAATATGCAAATTATGTAAATTTATGTAAATTACCCAAATTGGAGCTAAGCTAGTTTTCTCCCTGCTTGAGCGTTTCCTCTTTATGTGACAGCATGGTTCATGGTGCAATTTCCAACATGAAAATCGTTCATTTATCATAATTTTTGTCATGGTTATGATGCAAACGTCAGAAAATGATACATTTCAAATATCAAACATTAAATGATTTGTAGAAGGCAGACAATATGGCATTTGAAATTAATGAAGTGAGAATACATTGTGATATACTAAGCAATTTAATTGAAGTATACGGTGTACGTGAGGTTTGTCTGTGAATATTCGTCCTTGGACTCAATTATCACAAAGTTAAATTGTGTTGCAGAAACGGCCAAAACATGAACAAATTTAACGCTTGTTTGTGTTGTTTTCTTTCTCATTCGTCCTGAATTGCTAATTCAGAGGTTTTTATTCTATTTATCGGTCAACATACTCGTACTTACCTCGTGTCTGTTCCCGCTTTAGAAATGATTAAAATTTAATTGAACTACAGGGACGATCTACTGATGATGACCTGCCCAAGTGCGCATATATTTGTCACTTGAGCAAACTTAATCGTAGCAGTCTTGCCGACAAGTGCTCTGTTTGTTTCCGCTATGCACCACAGTGAGAACATGTCCCGTATGGTCAGTATTGCAATTCCCCCTCAAAGATACCCCTCTGTAATATAGTCCAGAGACAAACCCCATCCATTGGATAACAGAATAAATATGCTTTTTTGAAACCACTTGGTCTTAATTATTCACAGCATTGTAATCTAGGGAAGCGTGACGGATGACGCAATTAACGAACACTAAGTGCCACTGCGTGCCAATGCCGGCGCCGGGTCTGGTGATATTCCAGCAGAACGAATTCAGAAACTTTTTTCACTCTTTTAACTGGAGTTTATAGAATACACATATACGATCCTAGTCCAGACTTCAAAATGTAATGCAGTTACCCTGATATTCATCAGTCAGAACTACGGGACAAAATTGGCTACCCGCAGCTCTTCGGTAAATTCAAATAAAATACCTTCCTTCAGCGTTGTAAAATGCCAAACAATATGCTTGAATATATTCTCTACCGGTCAACGTTATTGTCCTCGACACACGACACTCTATCACGCTCTATGGTGATTTACGTAAAGTGGAGAAACTAAACGGTGGATGTGTTTGGTTTTTAACATTTGCATTGTGCTGAGCAGTTTCATGTCCCAGATGTTTCACTGGGACAACACGTCTTTTCTATTGTTTTGGTCAGTGCCTACCTAGCTGCTATACTTTGCAAAACAAACACCTATTTATTGTATCCAAACTCGATATTGCTTTGTCGTATGTTTTGCCAGAGACAGTGCTTACACCTTTCAATTATAACTCCTACATTTGACGCTATTTGTTTGTTTGTTCGTTGTTTTGTTGATGTCGATGTTATTGTTGTTGTTGTTTTCGTTGTTTATTTCTGCGTAGAAGTCTTCCGTGATGAACTTTACCCTCGTCGCCTCACTTTCAACTCTTAAAGCCCTATCTCACGCATCACAACGAGTATTCAGTAAATTTCAATGAAGAAAGACATCATCGTGGATGACATCTGACATAAAACAATTCACCTGAACAAAATTAATGAATTATCTTGCAATTTCCTATCAATGAAAGCGAAATTACAATGAAACAGTTGATAATTGAACAAAAATCGTGAATATAGTAAAGTAGATATGCTTACCTTGGATGCCTGCTGTGACCAGAAACTTTCGCTGAATACAATTCTACGTGTTTGTTGCTTGCAGTACATGTGACGTAATACGACCTGATCACTAAACTCAGTAGCCATGCTATTAGCTACAGCTAACTCCTAAATTATCAACACATCTTCAAATCGTTGAACTGTTTTGGTATTTTGTCAGCAGGGGCTGTAGCAGTTAGATTTACGTTTGGTCTCTTTCCTGTGAATTATGGTACACAGTGCGGGCTATGATCAAACGCTAACAACTGTTGTCTTCGAAGGATCCGGGGGTGCCAAGCCAAATGTCCTCATTGTCGGTCAGTGCGGACAGTCAGAACACGATACGTGTAACATTGTGAGACGTTCATATCTCTATTACCATGGAAACTGTTACCAAACTTAGTAGAAAATGGCGCGATGTTGCAGAAGGCATTTCAAAGTAGTAATGTGTATGCCGTTCTGTTCCACTATACAGGTAAAAGATAAAACCCTTACGTAATTTGTTAAAAAGGGTGTTCATTGGAACAAATGCATAAAATGAAGCGACCCAATAGGCTTAAACTCAAGTAGCTTTTTGCAATGTGATTTGGATTTTCACAGACTTTCAGAACACGTAAATTACTTATATTACATAGCCATAGGCTTGATTTACATTTCAAGAGTATTTGGTGAAACCAGAATTCCAAAGTTCTCGTACGTTGTCTGTATTATGTGCTGTCGACGTGTTTATGGCTGTACTGCCAGTAAGATATCAAATACACAAACCTATCACCGCGAAGGTTTGGACAGATCCAAAGTGTCACGTTTATGATTCTGCTGAAAGCCTAGCGTGGGAATAAGGTTGAAGTCTGGCAAAATCCACACAGCGAACAGGTAAAGCTGTCGACAATCTGTTAATAGTGTTTACCGTGAGTTTTGTTGAGGTGATTTGTGATGTAGATAGTGACGTCATTACTTCACATCGTTTACGCAATCATGACAGAAATGAACAGTGAAAGAACCGCTAAGCTTATAGAGGGCGCGAATTTTACTGTAGAGTGTCTCTTCACTTTGTAGACAAATATTCTTGTAAATAAATATACATTATCAGCGAATTCAAGGCTTATTACTAACAATGTTGTAGCATTGAATAGATACGTAAATGTCATAAACAATGAAAAGGATGTCAGGATATTAAGAAGTCAAGATCTGTACACTATTTGATGCTTGGTATGAAGTGTCATGACGTCACTGTGAAGGAGTGTGTCATCAAGTTATCAAAGGGAGAGCGGCGCTAGTGAAATGGACACCTTAAAGATTCTAGAGTTTACAGAGTGTAAACACAGCGGAATAAACGAGGACGATGTAATATCGTCACATCTCTTGCTCTACGGTCTCTGAATTGAAGTTAGTGGCAAAGAGGAATTTCTTAGAAAAAACAGTATAAAAACGAGTTGTTAGTTAATATTTTGCAGTTTGAAAAGAGAACGACAATTATGATGGGAAACTATTCGACAGGACAGAAGAGATAAAGGTCAGTGTGCAGTCATCGGGTGAATGATTTGGTTTTTGTGTAATTTGTACAATACAAATTAAAATATTTTATCAGTGTAGAATGCTATAGGTAACTGTTTCTGACTTGGAATAACTCTACTGTCGATAACGAAGGCAAACCAAACTCCGGTGATTTTTTGAGAACGGAATACATAAAATTATCTCTACCACGGTTCAATAGATTGAAAACATCTGTTGGCACTATGCTATTAGTTTCCTCGTTAAAATTATTTACAGGTTCCAAAACCCAACGAAATGGAATGTGAACGGCACGTTTTTATTGTCCGAATAAATCGATTCTTTTGTTGAGATCAATCTCACAACGCATAACATTTATCGTGAACACAGTTTGCTGTAAACACCATTAGATGCAGAAATGAAAGAAATAATACATATGCCTTGAAAGCGGAAATATTCCAGCCCAGAGTTTTTTGCAAAATTAGTCGAAATACTAATCGTTTCTTGTGGTCATCTTCATATTCGGAATTTACTCTTTTGGTAAATATTGCATGTTCTTCACGCACTGTAGGTATTAGAACACTTTATTGTTTTCAATGATGTGTTTGATTGTAGGGCTCTATCACATTTTCCGCCGTTATCTTTTTGGTTTTCCAATCAATGATGACTTGTGACGAAGAATACACGAGATATCACTTTACACACGAGTGTATGTCACTGACAGCAAATACATTGCAACCCCTTCAGATCAAAACACACATTCAAAATTATACCTTTTAACCAAAATATACACACACCATAACAATCGCATACCAAGGAAGATATGCTCTCTGATGTTTTTTTACAATGAAGAACCCCCGAAAAGTCGTTGACACAAGAAAACACTTGGACATCGATTAGGCGTTACGGACCGTTCAGTTTTTACGGCCGGGGGGGGGCGGCAAAATCCAGGGGGGGGGGGGGTCATCATAATTTTGGAATCCGCACAAGGGGGGGGGGTCATCGCTTTTTCACTGGTAGGAAAGGGGGGGGGGGTCACCACATTTTCAAAATCATAATACCAACAATAAAGTTCACTTTATGCCATGGCCATGATCGACCCTCTTTACCGGCGGGCCATAAATATACATTATGTATTACCCATGACCCTCTTAACGGGCAGACGCCTTTGGTGGCCCACTCCAATTAGGTTTACTTCATGCGATGGCCATGATCGACCCTCTTTACAGGCGGGCCACCTTTGGTGGCCCACTAGAATAAAGTTGACTTTACGTAATGGCCCATGACCGTCTTAACCGGAGGGCTGCCTTTGGCGAACCACTCCAATAAAGTTTACTTTATACAATGTCCATGGACATAAGTTGTCTATGGAAATAAAGTTAAAAATTGCCTTACAGTCGTCCTAATTAACAGACGTTTCAATGGATGTGGCTGAGAAGTTTGTGCACTGGCATCTCTGCTACACGAATAAAGTGCGCCGCGTACCGTAGTTCAAATCCAAACCATGCGGGTAAATTTGACATATGGGTTTTGGTTATTTTTCAGCGGGGGGGGGGGGGGGGGGGGGGTGGGTCATCAAATTTTTCGTCTGACAAAGGGGGGTCATCTTTTTTCAAGAAAAATGCAGGGGGGGTATATATTTTTTTGAACAACGGCGACAAGATTTTGCCGCCCCCCCAGGTCGTAAAAACTGAACGCTCCCTTAGTGAATCACGGAAATCGCTCATGTCACTAGAAATGTCAACTGTCATGATGCTAGTTTTGCGGCGGTGGGCCTACCAGACAACGTTTTGACAACTTAACGCTCTTAAGTCAGATAAGCAATGGTATAATAATAGTGAAGTATAGACCCTAGATTTTATAAGGTTGGTGGCCAGAGACAGAAATTATCAACCCAATTACCAGTGCTCATATTGCCATACAAAACATATGTTTGTTATGATGCAATTTAACTATCAGTCATCCAAACGATTTGCAGATGTTTGGTGGCCATAAATTTTTCATTAACTTCCGACAACAGATATACGCCATCAAACTCAAAACATGTTGATATTTTAAAGAAATACCAGTGAAATCATTGGACGACGGGCAGTCAGTCTCTGTACAACATTTATATCTACCATACTGTAAGTTTACGGAACAAACATATGTACGCAAAACACACAAACGCTTGTATATGCATGCATGCATGCATATGCACACGTACACAGATACACGATCCGTCCGTCCGTCTGTCCGTCACGGTCCATCCATCCATCCATCCACCAATCCATCGGTACTTGTACGCAGTTGTATTTAAACATACATAAAAAAAACAGATCGTAAAATGATCAGTCTTGCAAGAAACATGTCTTCTCATCCAAGTGCGTGACTGTAACTGCTTTTGTCAAATTTTGATTCTTCTTGTTTGACATTGAACTTCCCTGGTTATATCTGACTATTTACAGATTCCAGTTCGACCGTAATTTTGGCAGTCAAACCTATAAGTGTATCTACACCTCGACATTGCCACTGCTAGCAGAACACCGTACAATTATGAACATAATTAACCTGTTTGTTATTCGAAAACACGGCCATATTGCCTGAGTAGCTTTCCATTACGTAAAGTTACATTCGCGTCCGTCGATGAAGTTTCATCCGAAATAAATGTTAATTCACAAAATTTGAACAAATTACCATAATAGCATATCGAATTCCATAAAAACGCTGGAAAATGACGGCACATAATCTATTACACTTACTAACGACCAATATGCCTTACAGTCCGATGCATGTCAATTAATTATCGTAGTCTAAATGATGCCAATTAAATAACAGCAATTAAGGGCGTTAGCAATTATCAGCAATGCTTGAAAGCACCAGGGTAGTGTATATACTCGAAGTGAATTATGTCATTGTCTTAATCAACAGTTGAAATTATGACACAAATATTATTTAATTCCTCTAGGGTAATCGCATAGCGATAAAGTGTAATGAAATGTCAAGTTCATTTTCCCCATTTTTTCATTATTTCAAGTTTAAGATTATACAAACACAAATATCATCATTATTTATCAGTTATTATTTTCTTCCTTATTTAAAGTAAAATTTTACACATGGTGCTGGTTTTGCCGATACATTATTCATAATGAGTCAAAATTTTATTTTGAAACAACCATCCGTCCATTTCATCACCATTAAGTATTTTCTAAAGAGCAATGCATTAGATTTACAAGTCTATATTTTATTTGAGCAAATCTCACCCTAATACCATACGGTGTGGGGAAAAAAACAAAGAAATCAAAGCTGTCATTTTTATTTGCCAGAGTAATCACAAAAGAGCAAGCACTTTAGGAAATAAAATGAAATTGAACAGTTGGTTTCCCTCGTTACTTGCTGAATGTCGATGACTGATACAACTTTGTTCACTAGCAAGGCAAACAGTTTATTAATGTATCAGATACATCAGATATACGCTGTGTTTTAAGGCTGGGCTAGAATGTATCCAGTGGATGCGTATTCAGTGCCTGAAACGTTAACAATATAATTCTGGAAAGCTCTCTGTGCCAACCAGTTTGTAGAAAGAGTTTTGAAAATAAAATTTTGTCATCTTGTTGTTGTGACTCTCATCGAACAGTTTGTTTTAACACAGTACTAGTATAGAGTTAAGATAGGAATGGTGGTCACTTTGAGTTCAAATATCATGGAATTTACCGGTATTTGTTCTACTCAGGAATAAAAAGGACGCGATGAGTTCGACAGACTCAGTATCCCCAGGAGATCACGTGGTTGCTGTACAAATAAATGTGTACAAGCGCGTTTGAAAATATGTGTGTTTCTATGTGTTTGCGCATGAGTGTTTGTTTGTAACTTGGTCCACTCCAATTCCGGGTTTAACGTATTGGTTTAAATAGCAACAAAATGTGTATAACTGTCCCTGAATTAATTAAAATCATGAATAGTTTAAAGTTTTTGTTAAAAAATTTCGAGCAAAGTTTAAGACTCGGAGGCTTGGAGACTTTGAGGCGCATGTCTCCTAAAAACAAAACTAGTTTAAAACTTTAAGCTAGATAAATACCAAATTGGTCATTTTTCTGTCAAATTTCAAAATTCTCTGGGAATACGCCTTGAAATCAGGCCCATTATTGAGATGTGTCGCTAATTCATAATAAGTAATGGTTTCTGTGTAGTTCACGATTTTTAAAAATCAAAACAAATGCACGTGGCTATCCCGGTCAAATCGGGGAGCTTTTGTAAACATTGTCGACACATTTGCATTGCTATTTGCATAATTCCCCTTGAGTGACACAGCGTTGAGTAATTTACATAGTGACGTTGTTAGGCTTCTCCAAAAACTAGGATTACTCCCGCCAGCTATCCAGCAATTCCGCACCCCACTCCACACGGTCCCACTTTTGTGGAGGGACCGTGGTAATCACTTATACATTCGAACTATTTGGGGACACACAGACATCTACACACAAAGCTCATACATTTGAACTATTTGGGGACACACAGACATCTACACACAAAACTCATACATTTGAACTATTTGGGACACACAGACATCTACACACAAAACTCATACATTTGAACTATTTGGGGACACACAGACATCTACACACAAAGCTTCTCGAAAACATTATTGCCATCGTTGTGGATACAAATGATAAATGATGATGAAATACCCGGTCGTATTCATCTATTTCCACATAAATCAGAGAGAGAGCTGACTTTGCAGTAAGTTTCAGCAAATAATGGCGCTTCAAAAGTGCTGGTGGTGCATATCCACATTTTTGATTATTGATATATTTATTTATTCGTCGTTCATTCACCCATAAGGTGTATATTGTGTGTATAAATAGAATTATTCATTGAAATTATTTGACCCCGCTTATGTCTAATATTCATAGAGCAAAGTATATAGCCAACGTCACACCGCCAATGAACTGGGACTGTATATATGTCGACTTAGGCCACAAACTTTGAAAATGTTCACATTTCTGTGTTCCGAATAAAATGAATAAAAACAATGATGTATATCAATCTTTTCACGACACGTAACAAACGGAGGCTGTCGACGGAACTGCACGTGTGCGACATTCCTGTTTACAAACAATGTATTTTATGCATGATATGTAACTGCATCACATCAACATACGGTATTCATACAAACATGTTTTAACTTTCATCAATCGCCAATGTACCCTAGATACAGTGTTTATATCGATCATAGGGGTCTCTGGCAACCTTTGAACAGAGTTCCGACTACACCCTCCCTTTAAGTCATAAACTCGTTCCTCGACTACCCGGAAAACAAACTCATTTCAGTTGATATCAGATTCTAAGGAAAGCTGAATGATTCTTTCAAGTTAAATTTCAAATTCATCAGTCTGCTGGCAGTCATGCAAACACTGCTGTGCAACTAATATCCGTACACGTTCAAATCCTTCTGCAGGTTAAGAGTCAATTTGAACGTAAAAATAAAACCTTTCATTTCATTTCATTTCACGGGGTTATCCATCTAGGGACTGAAATTGAGCAACAAAGGTTGATATTCAATGTGGGCATTTAGTTTTCTTTCTCTACTGAGGTTAGGACAGACGTTGTCATCGAGAGCAAACCAATCACAATCGGTTCTTGTCACTGCTATATTGGAGGTACACAATACCATATGTCCGATACGAGATGGCGTATGTTGCAACACTTTATAATCACTGTTAATGGGATCCCGTGATCTGACGACAAAACATCTGTTAAAACAATGCATTGACGAACGGAACGCGGTGGAAATTGTTGAGAGACAAAGTAAGCAAAAACCCTCCCTGCTTTCCGAAATGAATTCACCCCCTCCTACCGTGACCCACCATCTTACCTACCTAACCAACTACATATCAACCGACCAACATACATAAAATCAACTCATTCATTCATCCATCCATATACGTTATACATACATACATACATACATACATACATACATACATACATACATACATACATACATACATACATACATACATACATACATACATACATACATACATACATACATACATACATACATACACAAAGCGCGTGTTTTATCAATGATGCATCATCATCTTATTCACATTTTATTTATCACAACCGCTTCTTCCTGACTCCGATAATTAGTTTCAATTTCATAATGCCTCTTTTTCGCTGCGTCTTTCTGTCTGTGGCACTGTTTCGCTGCATTCTCTCTCTGCCTCCCTCGCTCTGTCTCTCAACAGTCTCGACTATCTGTCTGTCTGCCTGCCTGTCTGCATGTATTCTGTCTCCTATGGTTATGTGTACGTCATCATCATTAAAACGTCATTATTCGGTTACTAAACATGAATGCCGACAGAAAATTTAGATTCGATGCCGCGTATCTGTACTATACCAATTGTCCGAAATATTGCCATTTGTTTAAATAAATTAAGAAATCTTGTCGGGAAATCATTGTTCTTTAGTTGCACATTGGCGCTAAGACGTTTCAAAATGTCCCAGCAGGCAATGCTACGTTTTTATGTCTCATTTTGGAAGACAAGACCCAAGACTGATTCTAATAGGATATCGACTCAAATATCGGTGACACACAGGTTTGTATTTATGATGAACTCGACTCACAAAGCAAATAATCATTCGAACAAATAACAGAGACATTTAGAATCAATGAGGAATACACAATAATAAAGTAGTGAAGTAAAGAAACTACTGAATATCTTCTCAAAATCATCATCTTACATATTATTGCTGTTTAGAGTTTTATGTACGCATTACATTGGGTTTCTATTGTTCCTTTTGTTGTGGTATAATAATGGACGTATCAACAGCTTGCATTGGTGTAAGGCATTAAATTATTTTCTAAATGCTTTGAACACAATTTATCCGGGAGCAAAATAAAGTGTTTTGCGTTAAAGTGTTAATTGTTAACATAAGTAATTAGTTCCTCTGTGTCACCATGGTAACTTGAACTTTTCTCTTAAATTTGCAGAAAGTAAAGCGATATTCCTAGTGATTTCTGCTCTAGATATAAACAAGGTAGCTGTTCTTGAATGTCGATATTCACGACACTTTTATGAGTGATCTTTCCAAAACATGGAATGCAATGCGCATGTCAGTGATTCGACGCCGAACCTGCTCACTCGTCTTTTCTCGTTGTAAATTACGATAAGCAATTATGTTAAATAAAAAGTAATCAACCATATCGGTTTTAATGATAATTAACAAATTTTTAAAACCATCTGTTAGTTAATAAGCACTTTTTAAATTAATTATATTCTCTTGTTCTCATCGAAAATGAAATGGTCTTAATGGATGGATGTATGGATTAATGGATGGATGGATGTATGGATTAATGGATGGATGGATGGATGGATTAATGGATGGATGGATGGATGGATGGATGGATGGATGGATGGATGGATGGATGGATGGATTAATGGATGGATGGATGGATGGATGAATGAATGGATGGATTGATGGATGGATGGATTAATGGATGGATGGATGGATTAATGGATGGATGGATGGATGGATTAATGGATGGATGGATGGATGGATTAATTGATGGATGGATGGATGGATGGATTAATGGATGGATGGATGTATGGATTAATGGATGGATGGATGTATGGATTAATGGATGGATGGATGGATGGATTAATGGATGGATGGATGGATGGATTAATGGATGGATGGATGGATGGATGGTTGGAAGGATGGGTACGGTGAACGAAAGGACGTTTTAAGTAACGATGTGCATCTTTCTCCTGATATCAAACCTTGTGTTGTGATTCTATAAAAAATATAAACAAGCAAAATAAATATTAACGCGTCATAATCAGTATTATCAACTTTCATGCATAAAACGTGGCAAAAATAAATTGCTACTAAAGTGCATTATTTCCCGGCCATACGTCAACTGCGCAATCGTAAAACACTTTCTAATGGTTGTTGATTCTAAAATTTTAATAAGTGTACATTTTATTTGATGAAATCGAAGTTTAGTACCATATGGCTTTGGAAAAACCCTAGCCATCAAAGCGGTCTTTTTATTTGCAAAAATAAGCACAAAAAGAAGCACTTTAGAAAATAAAATGAATGAAATAAAAATGGAACAATTGGTCTGCTCTCTTTTTTCTAAATCTCACAAATACTCTGACAGGAGAGAATGCAGACACTATTGATAGATGCTTAATAACTACTACAAAGTCGTTAAGCGAAGTCACATAAAATAGTCAATACAAATTTAACGTGCCGCGAGGTTTCATGCATCGGACATTTTTATCACTTTATCAGCATTAATGTATGAAGAGCCACCCGGCGTTGTCATTTTGGTTTGTATCGCGTGTGGATATCACTGGCCGACCTCCCTGTCTACTCATCAGTAATGTATACAACGAACATTTTCGGATCAAACTTTCATATGACTGTGATGAAATATTGAATGTTGTTCGGCTACTCTGCCAAGTCCAACATAAACACCCTCGGGTCGAAGTTTACGGTCTATTATACGATCCATTGAACTAAGTGAATAAAAATGTAAACGTGGATGCAAAGGCAGTTGTCGATTTTTGGAATATAAACAGGGCATAGTTTAGTCATCATGTTTCAGAGGGCAATAAAGATCGACCAGTCTCCGCATTATTCAAATTCTACCTACCTACCTACCTACCTACCTACCTACCTACCTACCTACCTACCTACCTACCTATCTACCTACCTAGCTACCTACCTACCTGTCTACCTACCTACCTTACACGTTGTAGGCAATTAAAATGACATTTCAAAGTCGTTGTTGTGATGATAATTCCTCCAGCGGGGTAAGCTATAAAAGATATGTTTATGTAAATTATTGATAATTTTCTTGCACTCTACGAGTACAAATACACTTCATAATTCAACACTAACCAAACGAAGAGACCGTAAAAGCATATTTCTTAGTTGTTTATTTTGTTCAACATATTTCCAGTGTGATAGATTGCCAAATAATGTTAGGTTATGTTCAACAAACTTGCTACGATCGGTTCAAATTATGAAATGTGTTCCAGAGTGAAGGAGACAAATTAGTCATTTTTAGTTCTCCCCTGTCCTAGTGCTCACAGGTCAGCTAGCAAACGTTTTCAACGAAAGTGTTATGCATGTTTAAGGTGAGGTTATTCTTAATCTCTTTGATATCCATTTCGAGGACTAAGGTGAAATACAACAACTCATTTTAAAGTTTTGAATGCCTCGTTCAGTCTTCTTTCTCCAGGGTAGAACAGACGGTGCCATCACGATGAGAACAAACCAATCACAATCGGTTCTTGTCACTGCTTTATTGGAGGTACACAATACCATATGTCCGATACGAGATGGCGTATGTTGCAACACTTTATAATCACTGTTAATGGGATCCCGTGATCTGACGTGTCGTATGCACAGTAACAGTTCTTGTCAATACAAAACATCTGTTAAAACAATGCATAGATGACTAATGGAGTGGCGACGAGCCTGTACCAACGGGGCGAGGAGACACCTATCTGATGGGAAAATAATTTGAAAAGGTAGAATATTGATAGAATGTTTAGTATATAATTGAAATGATCCTATCTACTTCATAACATTAAAAACCCAAAAAACATAACATTACTGAAAACTCTGTTACAGTTTCCAAGTAAAAGAAAGCAGAGTCATATTGCCATATTCATTCAAGTGTAGTAACCCATCTGCCTGACTGTGTTTCTTTATCACTTTGTTTCCAACACTCCACTTGATACAAATATTCATAATTCATTTCTATCAACATTCCAGCATCAGGTACCGAAAACTGTCTTTGTCAAAGCTAATCCTGTCGCAGTCAGTGACATCACAGACTTCAAGGTTAGAGACTCCATCTTCCTGAAAGATGTTGTCACTCTCAATTTGTCCTCACATAATTCTCTCATTTCACTCTCCAGGTGACTTTGAGGTAAGTACACAGAGTAACAATGTAATATTCTGCCAAATTCCGAATAGTCATTATGAATTCTGGTACTTATAGAGCACTGAGACGCACCCATTCTACGTAGTTGCATTTTTAGCTGTTGTGTCCATTTGTGGCCCCAAGTCCATATATACATCCAGTGTTCACAGGCAAATTTGTCCAACCCGAATCTTAAAATCTATAGCTAAAAATGTCATATAATTTGGTGCATGATATACTTGAAGATCTAGATCTGAGTAGACTGTTGGACATGGCATGTATAAACTAATTACTTATTTGTGTTCCCAATGGATATTTTAACTAATCCATATAGCTTAAGATTCGCTCAAGCAAATATGTGATTGTAAGTTCTTGCTTTTAATACTCAACATTCCTAAATTATTTCATAGTTTTCTCTGTTGTTTGTTAAACAAGAATAAACATTGACTTCAACCACAGACATTTTTGATTGTTTATGTCACTGCATGCTTGCCCATCCCGCCCAAAGTCTTCATATGAAACAGCCCTTTGCACTATATACATGTTACTCAAGGATGCTGACGACATTGCCTGCTTTCATAACAACATTTCTGGTGTCTATGCTTTTAAAAGTAAAGTTTCTACAGTTCTGTTATCTCTTGCTGAAAAGCCTTTTAGTGTTGAATGTATTTGATGTTGGTCGGGTTGTTTTTTAATTGCTATGTGTTCTTCCTTTGTTCTGTCTTGTCCTCAATTTTCTTTATTCTGTACATTTTGTATTGACTGAATCCGGTTATTGTGCTTCGCCAGTGTTGGGTGTCAGTATAAATAAATACATAAATACATAAATACATAAATACATAAATAAATAAATAAATAAATAAATAAATAAATAAATAAATAAATAAATAAATAAATAAATAAATACATAAATACATAAATACATAAATAAATAAATAAATAAATAAATAAATAAATAAATAAATAAATAAATAAATAAATAAACCTTTGCCAAGGTCTTCATTCAGCACTACAACAACAACCACGTGTTCACCACGATGGAAAACTTATGATCAGTTTTCAAGTTAATATATATATATATATATATATATATATATATATATATATATATATATATATATATATATATATATATATATATATATATATATATATATATCTGATATATGAAAGTCATGCAGCTGAAGGGCCTGCTGAAAAGATATTGTTTGATATTTTAAAGAAATGCGCCCAAAGGGCGCCCCGAAAATTTTAAACATACAGATATCTCAGATATATATATGTCTGACATATTAAAGTTCTGCACTGGGACGGGGCTCTTAAAAATGTCTTATTATTATTAAAGTTATGCGCCCCAAGGGCGAGCCGAAAAAATGCAATAAAAACATATCGATAAAAACATGTCTTCAAAAAAGTAAAAGTTTGAAGTCCGGTGGACCTAAATTCAGCTTCCGAACATCGAACGTTCGGCAATGGGGCCATTGTCAACTAAGCTATGGAGTACGAGTCTACACTGACGCTGGTGTAGGCCACAGTACCACTTGCGTCGGTGATCGGTCATGCCTCGTGGGAGAAAGCTGAGTCTTACTGACTTGGTGAAAAAACGAAAAACAATTTTTGCTGATTCCACCAGAATTCGCATAGGTGACTAGCCCAGTTACGTGCGGTTGATACATAGCGGCCGCCGCGTGGTATGCATAGACGCATACCGATCGCCCGGCGAACCACACGTACTGTGTGGCAGACGACAAAATGTAGTCATCGGAGGCGGCTAATATTTAACACGTAAAAACTGA
This sequence comes from Ptychodera flava, assembly GCF_041260155.1. Taxonomy (NCBI): domain Eukaryota; kingdom Metazoa; phylum Hemichordata; class Enteropneusta; family Ptychoderidae; genus Ptychodera; species Ptychodera flava. Next base: position 47,705,591 of record NC_091929.1, on the reverse strand, counting down.
TGTTTATGTGGTATTGGTTAAAAATATAATACAACTGACTTAGAATAATGAAAACGACAAAAGCTAAGGAGAAGTTTTAAAAAACTTACCTGAGGTAAAGGAATAATGCTGTATATAAAGTCTTTGCAGTGGGAAGTAAATTAATTGCGTCGTCCGAACTTATTATAGACTCCCTAGAATATCGTCAATCAGCACAACAACAAACCTTCGGGGGATTTCGGGTCAAAATCAGAAACGATCGTAAAACTTCGGGATGTGAAAAATACGCTCGGGAAATGACATGTTTTTATCGATATCTCGCGATCCGCGCGCAGTCGCCACGTCAAATATCGACCGTTGGCATTTAAAAAAATGTGTTTTAAAAATGTTACCAAGTGGGAGTGCCAAGTCAAGTACATGTATGTATCTTGAAAGGTAGAGTAACTGGTCTCTTGATTGTTATGGCAAAGATGATATTCAATGATATGAATTTGATACAAAGAGTATTCATCTCTGAGACGTACCGGGTATTCTAGGGTCTGGTGGTACCTTAAAGCTGTTTCCTTTCACTTGTAAGTTGCCTGTTAAGAATTTACGTATTGAGGTTGACTCTTGCTCAGTAAGATCAGGGGTGTCCTATTTGTAGAAACTGTCATTTCATCAAAAATTCATCAAAATATGAAAGGAAAATCATCAAAATTCAATGTCAGTGCTATTGTATTCTCTTTAATTAAATAGCAACAAAAGCTATAGTCATAACAGTTTATTATTAGTTTGAATAGCTATGACTAAACCTATAAAAATACAAAAAATAATTATTACGAAAAAAATCTGTAGTTGCAGCAATTCTGACACCGATACAAATTGGTAAATCATATATCACATTGATTTTCATCAAAGGAGTCTAATTCATTAGGCTAACATTAATTATATATCATGGATTTGTGATGTCAACTCCACTCCATTTGAACTTCTATCTGCTGTGAAACACAGTATACACACGACTTTGTTATTACCTCATTCCACATTCACAAATAAATTTAAAGAATTTTGAAAAAGACAGCAACCCACTGACATGACCTTTGACCTCTCTGAATAGTCCAGTTTGGACCAGAATTTACTTTGCCACAGTAACTGTGCAGTGTACACATGTACGGGATGACTTGGCAAGCTGAATACCATGTATCTCTGCATGTTGATTGAACCGAACAGAAAAGATGTAATTGACATTAGAAACAAAAATAGTAAGAAAATAATAGTAACAGCTAAGTAACTGTTAACTCACTATCTGTTAGTTTGTAGAACAATACTAGTACAAGAGTTGCTGCGCAGCTGTTGTTTTTTCTTGACCAGTTTGTTTTTCATGTCTATGATTTCAGACATCATTATGATATGTCTGACACCATAAGCTAGTATTTCATCACATACTCATGATTAATTAAATATTATATCAGGTTATAATTTTTATTGTAAGTGATGGACCATTTGATATCCCGGGGTGAGGTCCGGAAGATTGATGAGGTTGCATTATTTTTACCTGATCCATTGTACATTATTTTTTCCACTCTCCCACCTTGTTTTGTAAAGCTTTCTCTGGCTGATTTTTTAATTGACATTTGCTGGGAATCTTTTTTTTTCGAAAATCTTCCACACCCCTGGATATCAAATGGTCCACCCCTAAGGCCTTGTCCATGGCATAACACAGAAAGACACACCAGGGAGGACAAACACCATTCAAATATATGTTTCTGTTGAAATAATGGAACAAAAAAAAAGATGAGAGAATGGGAAAAAATGTAAAATACTTGGAATTCTGAAACTATATTGCATATAGAGCACACTGGCGAATTGGACATTAATTATTTTCGTAATTATCTAAAATGAAACATTGATATCACTAAAACCAAGTTAGTATTTCATCGGGTTGAACTTCCTTTAGCACTCGATAAAATCGCTGAACATGTATAAGTTGTGTATGACATGGGCGGCCGACCGGCTAGGGCATCCAATATACTAGGATACACTCTTACAGCTTGACCTTCAAAGCAAGCCTTTTTATTTGAATTTCAAAAGGAAAATCCGGCCGATTTTCGCAACTTTGATCTCTCCGGCGGACTTTTTTTGGCCGGGGTGACCCGAAACGCCCCCACACGGCCGAGTACTCGACTCTGCGTCTTGAGGGGACAGCATTTTCTGAAGCTATCTCCTGACCTGAATATACACATCCCTCAGACCAAAAAAGTTTTATCGCGTAGTTTTCTCATTTTATCCAAAATTCAACAAGCATGGCTGCATGTAGGAAAACCAAGCTCGGATACTACTTTAATTTCCTTACTACGGGTAACCAAAGCATTCCGCCTGGCAGTGAACTAATCTCCACAAAGTTTCAACTGACTTTAAAAACAAGATTAGTCATCGTAAAAATAAAACCTAGAAAAAAACAAAACAAATCAAACCAACCAACTAATAAACAATAGTCTGCATTTGGAATGGACATTGGGTCACTTAGGGTCATTGACCCGACTCGGACAAGTTCACTGGAGTGAAAAACTTCAGCGCAGGCCATGCTATGCCGTTTTTGGTCCCCATTCATCGGGGGGAAATATTGAGCCGATGCTTGACAGTTTTGCAACTAAATCTTCTAAAATCATGTAACACACTCAGTGTTTAGATTGGATTAAGGTACATTGCGCCTCGGAAAAAGTTATTAGGACTCTCAAATCTTTTCAGTTCTTTTCTGGGGGTTCAATTTAAAGCTCTTAGTGTAAGAAAACTTTTCACAGTGTCAGTTTTTCGAAAATTGAAAATTATATTTTTTCTCCGTAGGGTTAACTCATAGTTCGCGGCAACTTAAAATTAAAAATATCGGTAAATCTTGAGAACTTTGTTATTTCTCTCCTACAAAAATTTCCATTTGACCTCCAATTTATGTTCTTGATTTTGACAAAGTGTCGTTGCAATATTCCTTGAGGAAAGCTTGAGCAAAAAACACTATTAACACGATTGGAACTAATTTGGGATAATTGGATTTATCATATTTTTCAAATGTTTCGTTTAGGCGCATACTACCTTAAAGTTTACTTGCCTCTGGAGGCTTTCAAGTTTTGCCCAATTATTGAACTGCTGGGCGGCTGTATGTTGAGAAAAGGTCAATTACATGCTTGAATTACAACTTGACCTTGAAAGCAAGTCTATTTGTTTGAATTTTAAGAGAAAAAACGGGAAAATTCGGCTGATTCTGGCAACTTTGACCGCTCCGGAAGACGACTTTTGGCCGGGGTGCCCAAAAACGCCCCCACAAGACCGAGTACTCGACTCTGCTTCCTTGAGGGGACAGCATTTTCTGAAGCTATCTCCTCACCTAAATTTACATATCCGTACGACTAAAAAAACTGCTTTATCATGTATCTTTAACATTTAAAATTCATTAAATGAGGTAGAATAATTTTGTTTACCTGATTCATCGTTCATTATTCGTTCATTAAAATTCAACAAACAGGGCTGCATATAGGAAAAACCAAACTCGAGTTCTACTTTCTTTGCACCTGGCAGTGAACTAATCTCCATAAAGTTTCAACTGACTTTGAAAACAAGGTTAGTCATCGCAAAAATAAAACTTAGAAAAAAAATCAAAACAAGAAAAAGCAAACAATTGTCTGCACTTGGTATTGACATGGGGTCACCCGACAAGTTCAATGGAGCGCAGGCCATGTTTTGCTGTTTTTGGTCCCCATTCCTCGGGGAAACATATTCCGTCGATGCAAATTCCGTCTGAGATTTGATTAAGGTAGAATGTGCCTCGGGTAAAGTTATTCGAAATGTCAAATCTTTTCAATTCTTTTCTGATCTACCTCGGGGGGGGGGGGGTTCATTTTAAAGCTCTTAGTGTGAAAAAAACTTTTCACTGTTTTTGATTTTTCGAAAATTTTGTTTTTTCTAAGTCTTTCATTGAGGCGCATGACGAGCCTGTATCCCGATCCTTAGACAAAATACAAGTAAAAAGGTACGTAGGTTGTTTACTTGACCTGAAAGGAGAAGCATATTTTCAGAGTTAGCGAGTGTTTTTGGATGAAACCTCACGGTGTGGGACACAGTATCGTGAACAACAAGGATACCTTCGCCACGACAGTTAAAGGGAACCAGACACGAAAAATGACAAGTACGGTTAGGCCATTGCAAACTGCATGAAATAAGTTCCCACCAATTTATAAGTTACAACTTCATGTCAAAGATTTCATTGAATTTGCTGTCACCAGAATTTCTGACTCGGAGATGTTCACTCCCACTGTTTTCGCTCTAAATGTCTATGTTAGATGTTCATGACAGGCCAAATACTATGTAAATGCACTTATTTTGTCACGTGACCCCGATTATCGACGTAACCTTACTCATGTGCTGTAGTATTTTGTAGTTCGAGAGAAAAAGAAATACTGCTATTTGTTCAAAGACCTTTTCTTGATATAGTTTCATCACAACACAGGAAAAAGTCTGGTTTGCTTAAACGTTTTGCGTGGCCTTTACCGATTAAATGGTAGTTTTTATTTTTTTATTTTTATTTTATTTTTATTTTATTTTATTTAATCTCGAACCAACAGGTTGCCCCAATAACAGGTTCGTTTGGAAATAAAATATTATACAAAAACAATAAATAAATAAGTTACAACGAAAACAAACAAACAGGAGAATTCACATGAAAAACACCGTGAGAGATACACAGAAATACATCCAAATAAAAGTAATTATTCAGAAAAAAGGATCTTACATAACCCATGACGAAAATTACTGAAGTTGTTAAAAGTATCTAAATTTTGCTTGTTACTGATAGAATTAAAATATATCTGAGATCGTGATAAAAATGTGTGTTTCAAGATATTCGTACGTGCTGACACTTGTCTAAAAAGAACAGCACGACGCAATGTAAAAGCAGGAAGTTGAAATGAATCTGTGCAAGAACATCTGGTAGGCCTACACTATAAACTGAGTGAAGGATTTTAAAAAGAAAAAGTGTGTCTAAAAATTTTCGCCTGTTCTCCAATGTGGGAAGGCGAAATTCATAACATAGGTTACTATACATAGCCTTTGAGTAAGCCATCGATGGACGGAAACAAAGATACTCGATAAATTCAAATATTAGCTTTTTTGGTCAGATGAGAAAGTTTGGGTGGTCTAGAATTCGTCCACGTAATAATTGAAGTGTTGCAAAAATTCAGTGACGTAACCGTATGATGTGATATGAGTACCACAGCAGGACACACAGACAGCACCGAGGACTAACAGACAGGACATAACAGCAGGACACACAGACATTGGGCTCTTAACAGACATACAGAGTATTGTACTTGATTTTAACTGTATATCGTCTAGAGTTTATTTGTTATAAAATACTGTTTTGTAAATATGACAAAAATATTTGATCAACTATCAAACACATGCCGGTTTTCAAATAAAACATCAAATACATTTTCTTATAAGTTGCCCCGACGTCGTTGTTGAATCAGTGTGAGGTTCCTATGTACGAGAAATGGGGAAAACTGTTAAGTATAGGTTAGGGTATAACAATGTGCAATGCTTTTAATAGCTGTTATTATGTGATATAAGATAGTTGAGGTCGAAGTGACAAACGCCTTTCACTTATGTAAACTATATGTCAATGTATGTACAACGTTAATGGATATTTTTCAAAAAGTCACAAAACATGAGAATTTACAACAGCACTACCAATTGAAAGAAGTATATGTTAAACTTTTCAGACTTCAGATCAGATTATTGTCTCCCTCTATAGCTCAGTGCCATGCCATCCAAAAAAGTTTGCGCTGAAATCGAAAGACTGAGTACAACGGGCTGAAAAATATGGGAATCGATTGAGTGGTGACTCCAAACTATGCATACAAGAAGGCCATTGCCGTTTGCTGCGTGTCACGTGGTACTGACAGAACATTGTCTCGAACTGGCAGCAGAAACCTATATTCTTCAAAATGCCACATATCATTATTATTTCTCAAATCTTGATTTTAAGTTCGAAACATTTCCTTGTTTGGTTGGTACGTGGTAGATGACTTTACCATCCACGGCTGGAGCTACAATAATTTTGTTGTTTGGTTTAGGTTCTTCGACATCCGTGTATATCGGTTCTGGAGCAGTAATAGCAATGTGTTGGTTAGTGGCAGCGTGGCCGTTCTGCTGGCTTGGTGCTTGGCTTGACGTATTGTACACAATAACAACTTCATCTGTTGTCACCACCTCGTTGGTGTGCGATATTGGTTCCGATTTACTTTCGTCAACAATGGCCACCTTGTCGTTCTTTACTTTCTTTTTCTCTTTTGCTTTCTGTTTTCTCTTCTTTTGTTTTTCGGCGTCGCTTTTCTTTCCATCTGTACAGCAGCAGCACTTGCAGCAAATCAGCAAGAAGATGATGATAACAAGTAGAAGGGCGACCCCAGCGGCCACTATGGCTGTGAACACAGGTATGGAAAATGGCAGATTTGACTCGGAGAAGTCTCGCATTGATACCGACACAATATTAGATCTTGGAGATTTGTTGTCAGCATCGTCAACAGCCACGACCACAAAGTAAAAACTCATTTCACCTGAAAATAAATAAAATTTTCACGTAAAGCAACCAGCAGATGCTTGTAATTTAGAGAGTTATAACACAGACACAGCAGAATACATATTCACATTGGCATTAAAGAAAACGACCAAATTTTCATTTATATCAGCTTTTACCTTCAGTTTTTAAAAGCAAATGTACAAGATTCTATTATGTGTTCGGAATTCAATAGAAACGTTTCTAGAAAATTGATGAAAAATTCAAATTCAAACCAGAAAAGGCGACCATGATCATCCCTAGAAATAACAGGTCACTTTACGTAATAGTCTAAGCTTTTAACGTTTCCCTGTCGCCTTGGACACAGTCTGAATGTCCAGACTTAGCTTCTAGTGTCAAAAATCAGTGACAGCTTCTAGTGACCAAAACCAATGATAAGTCCTGGGCTTCTTTCAGTTCCTATGCAGTTTTCATTTTGCGATTTCTGTAAGAGGAACGGGTGTTTAAAATGCGACAAGAGAAAAGCATTTTACTTACCTCGAGAAGGGACTTCAAAAGTGAAAAATTCAACCGATCCTGCCTGCTTTGGTGCCGTCAGTATTCCCATTTTCATGACAGCTTGGGTAAGTTTAGTAGTTCGTTCATAACCAAAGTACATCGCTTCAAACCTGATGTCCATCCATATTTCGTAACTGCTTGCTATTGAATAAAGTACAGAAAATATTGACACCAAGAAAAATGATAACCACCTTGCTCTTACAAAGAAATACATCCAAATTAAAACCATTATCTTTCACGGATTTTAATCTTTCCTATTTTAGAGAAGACGGACTTCCTGGTGTACAGTAACATAGTTGTACAGTGTAATGAAGAAGTCAGGTGGCCTACGTGCCCAAAGACGCCGTTTCCTTTGAGATATTGACTTATAATGACGTCACACTATTAACAGCCTGCAGGTTGTAATTAGTGTCTGTCCCACCTTTTAAAGATCTTCATATCACCATAACCTAAGGCCTAAAGGTCAAAGGTCGGCAAACATATTTTTAAGGGACAGTAGTTGTAACTTTTTATGATTGCTTTCGTTCTTTCTTTCCATGGCAAACACAGGTTTTGTTCTAGTACCAAAAACATGTTGATGACGGTACACAGTTTTACAACCGTAACTCCTTGTTATACTCCAATAAGCATGATGGAACACCTACCATTCAGCTTGACAACACGGTGTATATACGTGTTAAATGCAATAGAACTGTTATATTTCACGTTTTCAGTCTAGTCTTAGTTCACTTGCCAATAATGATAATGCAGTCTGTACATGTAAAGAGTCGATTGTTGTACACCAAACAAACATAATGGAAAATTATCAGAAGTTAGAGCTAATGTGACCAAAACCCATGTATTACGACTTTCAAACATTTTGTGAAAATTGAGGACGCTAACTATACCTTTTCCCTGATCAAGGTCATCTCCAGTGGCCGTGAACTGCAGTGTCACTTGCTTCGATTCATAGGACACCCTAGAGACTACAACATCCACTATTTTGGCGGGAGAGTAAAGGTCTGTGCCGCTGTCAGCTTAAAGACAAGCAATATGAAGAATCACTCAACAGGCGACAAACGTTTTATATGAATACAGCAAGTCAGGAAATAATCTTGGGTGATATTTTATAAAACTTCTTTGTTTGAGTGTTATAAAGATTTATTCTTACGCACTCACTTATGTCAAGTGACTTGGAGGGCTTTTGTTTGACATATTTCAAATTTTCGGTCAATTTTGCGTATTATAGTTATACAATATTTCACCATTCAATGTCAATTATATTTTTATATATCCTTAGACAAGCTTTTTTAATGATCGTAAAATCATATGTACTTCTCTGAGAAACGGCCTCTTTGCTTGAAGAGGAACAATTAAACACCACAAGAGATAGCTACAGGTCCATCGTGCATTTATTCCAAATATTGACTTGTGACGTCACGTATAAAGCCAAGCCTGGGAATGAACTGTTCTAGTCTCACCTTCGCATGCCGAACCTTCACAAGTGAAACTACCGCCGCTGGTTACTCTCTGGAAATCACCAGCCGGTGTGTTTGGTGCAGCAGACGGCAAGTCCTGTGTCGGGTCGTTGAGGGCGCCAACACCAATAATTCTGCTTGGACTGACGACAGTTCGACCATCTTTGTTGTTTACTGTCACCTACACAATAGGACAGGTTTGAATATTATGATACCGCCCGTGCTGTTCACATATTTCGTTCCGAAAAATACATGTCAGTGAACTAGAGAATCTTTAAAATCACAATTGACAAGTTGTATCATTTACAACGTCGCCTTTCCAAAGTCCGGCAGTTTCACAATCATGTGTCGATTTTCACAAAAAAATATAACAAGAATGAAGATTATCTAACCAGTACCTTGACACTGTATCTATCAGATCCGCTGAATTCAGTGAAGTAACTCGTATAAATGCCATCATCTTGTGTGACGTCAGCACCAGCTCCATTATCCAGCATCATCAATTCGACTGGTTCGTTATTTGGTCTCTCCACTGTGGCCATGACTTCTGCATTCAGGAGAGGTGTGTAGCCTGGTGAAAGTGACGGTAATCAATTGAATTTAATGACTGGGTATTCTTTATACCTGTACTTAAGGTATCAGTAATTAGTAATTTTGTCTTCTTCTGCCGACATTTATGATTCTTGGTCTGTTTGTGTCAATCAATGTGCCGAGGACCCAAGCTACCCGTCTCTCCATCCTAGCCTCCTCTTCCTGTTTCTATACTCTTGTCACTTTTATTTTGAATTTCTGCTGTCACCATGCCTTTCTAGCGGGTAATTTTCTCGCATTACGGAGGGAACATTTTGTTCATTTGTTCAGAGGCAATTTGAGAAAAGACTAACTGGCGAGCCAAAGGGGTTTTTTTGGAAAATTGCATTGTGACCTGCAAATTTACCGTGAACGGGAAAACAAGTCATTTTAATCTAAAACTGCCGTCATTAATTCCGGCAATGACCACAAACTATACAGTTGAGTGCAGATTGACCATAAATCCTGCAATGACCACAAACTATAAAGCTGAGTTTAGATTCACCATCAATCCGGCGATGACCACAAACTATACAGCTGAGTGCAGATTGACCATAAATCCTGCAGTGACCACAAACGATACAGCTGAGAGAAGGTTGACCATAACTCAATAACTCGTGGCAAGTACTCTTAGTAACGCTGACTCACATGAAATGAAGGTACAGTTTATCGACATGAGGAAGTGAGGGATTTCCCTCATCCTTGATCTAACCATAAATAGTACAAGCGAGACTACTTGTCTCAAGGATCTAACTATATGCATACCTTTTGAAACTGAGACATACAAGATCTGTTTGCTTGGTGGCGTGACAACCTGATTACTCCACTGCGAAGTCACTAGAATTGGGTAAACGTCGGCCCGTCGACTTCGTGACTGGACGTTAATACTGACAGACTGAGCGTTGGCTTGTCTATTTTTGATGAGAACTGACCATTTACCAACCTGTCGTGAAAATATGCAGAATGCCTATGTTAAATCAATGAATTTACACCATATTGTGAATATCATGTATTACAACCTACGTGTCAAATTTCAATCTTTTATATTACATTTCAACTTATACAGTGCACCAAAACATCATTTGGTAAAAAGTAACAATTAGTATATCGATACCGTCAAAGATTATTTTCCTTAAATCGATCGGACTACAACCTCTAAAACTGAAATCATATCGAACTGTCGAGGCGCAATGACATTTGGCGAGCAGAGAAATTAGTGAATTATTCACATGTACACGGAAATGCTGTGGTTCGACAGTATACACATATTGACTGGCTATGAGGGCAACAGCATACGTCTGACCCCGAGGGACTGTGAGTAAAGGAAAATAATCTTGGACGGGGTGACTCACAGGCCCGAGGGGTTAAAGACGTATGCTGTTGCCCTCATGCCAGTCAATATGTGTTTTGTAACACACCTCATCCGTAGCCATGCATAAGAACGTACTATACACAACACTTGTCGCATGTAGGTCTATGATGTAATATGTTTGAGTGGTTCAGTGAGAAAAAGTTTTTCCTAAAAAGATCGCAATACTTCTGCAAAACGTTCAATTCACCTTTGATTATAGTTTTGTCCGTATCGAGTCCTTGTTGGAAACCAAAGCATTCAATTCTTCTTCAGAAAGTAGGATAAACCAAAAAAATTCTGGATTATAGTTTCGATCGGCCGCAGACGACATCTTTGTTTACATTCCGGTCCGCGTTCGCGTCAAATATCGTTTTTGACGTCAGCGGGCATCATTTTTCGGAACTGATGCCTGGCAGGCAACAGTTCAAACAAATGATGCCTGATGACGTCGTTTATGTGGATCAGCACAAAAAGAACGCATCCCACGTGACTATCAATTGGCGAATTAGAATACAGACTGCGGATGAGGTGTGTTACAATTCAAGTTGTGAGAGCGTCCTCCGCATACGTACCTGAGCTTCGCCCGGTATGTTGATCCGGACAACCTTGAACGTTTCATCAAGTTCATAGCCATCAGACTGAGAGTCAATGACAGCTCCGTCTGGTTGAGTCAAGGACACTTCAATAGATCGACGTCCAAGATAATCTAGTGTAAACTCAGTCTTCTTACCGATAGTTGAATCGATGTAAACTTCAAATGTGTAATTCTGTGTCATCATTATCATATCACTGTACAGCTGAATTGGTCTCTCGACAACACCTACAGGAAAATACATCTTACAATTTATGCCGTTTGTGTTTTATTTACTCAAATAAGCTTCTTTCGTTACAGCCTCTAGATGTCCATGTAACAATAGTTGCAAATAGTACACTTCAGTTTATCCCGGAACAGAAAATTAATGATTAAATGAAGTTCTTGTCGGAATCCTCGTACCGATCCAGAAATCGCGCCCTCTGACGTCATGAAAACAAAGTATGAGCTAGCGTTGAGTTCCATGTCGTTACATTCAATTATGGGATATATTAGCACAGATGATTGACCTATTTACATGCGTCATGAACGACATTCCAGAGAAAGCCTTTACGTCCCGTCAAACCGATTCGTAAACATGGAGAATTCGTGCAAGAACCAGTTGATAACGACAAATAATACTGAAAAGATAAAAGACGATGGTTTTCATGCCTTACTTTTGTCTCGCTGTGCGCTGGTTGTAAAAGCTTCATTGAGCGCGTTTGAATTTGTGCCTTCCGAGTAGAAAAACGCACGACCATCGGTTGCTGCTGGTAACGTCTCCAGGTTGTCTGACGCATCGATACCAAATGCAATGGAGTCCACTGTCACGTTCTTTGATATTAGCTTCAGGTTCAAAAAAGTAAAACCGATATAATTATGTATACAGATAACTGCATCTGAAATGACTTCGTTTAGAAGTGCAATAGTGAATTTCTATAATTCAACTGATAATGTTATATACTATGATCACCTTAAAAGACTAGCGGGCATTGTTAAGTTAGATGAACGAGTGGTTCCTATGAAATTGACAACCTGATGACGCCCTCTGTGTCTATTAAGAGAGGGAAAGCTATTCGTTTTGTGAATCGATTATGATACATATTGATGGTGTGAATAGCGTAAGTACGTTTTCCCATTTTTTTGCTCATTTTCCCCATTAACAATTGATAGGTCTGATTCAGAGCGAGTTTTCACACTCCCTAAACAGCTGTTTACTGTTGTACACAATGCATGCTTTTCGTACTAACTCCATGGTAACACTGACCCTTGGGATTACCTCCATTTTCTGACCAACCTCTTTAATGAAGCTACGCTTATCCTTACATCGCTGAAATATTCCTGCAAACATCCTTAATTGATCTTATAAATGTACTTATAATGTGACAAATATCTGCTTTGAAACGTTGCCTGCTAAGAACTGCAGTGTTCTATGAAATCGAAAGTTACAAACAAGTTGAGCTACATTCTCACCGTCGGCATTACGTCTTCGATGGTTGGATTTCGGTTTTCTTCTCCATCTGTCACGACTAGAATTACGCCCCCAGCGGCGTCCTGGTCGCCGTCTTCCAAGACCTCTAACCCCTTGACAAGACCTTAGCATCGTGGAAGAGATGCAGGAGAAATGAATATATTGTGAGGTCGAAATAAATTCGGTATAGGGGAGCTGGATTCAACAGAGTCATACCGTCTGCTTATAGAAAATTTAGAAAGAATGAGTTACGAGTTTGTTCTGAGGCTAAGCTTTCTCTGTGGGTAAAACAATCGTCAACACTTTCTGAATAAAATTTAAATGTAAGCATGGCAAATATACGTAAAGACCAATCACCAATTTCGTTTCAACAATACTTGGTAAAACAATTGATGATTTTGTAAGAAGTGTAAGCTATTTGTGATGGCTGGATAGAAGAATCGATAACTCAAATTAAAGAAACAAACTTCATGAATGAATCACTTGCAAATCAGACGGTCAGTCATGTGACAAATTGTAAACTGTCAGTCACATGGCCAATTGTTGCATAGAACTTTGCTCCGAAATATTACAACCCGGATATATTAACGAGGACAATGCTGCGTGCTCACGTTAGTCACTTACAAATTAGGGCCAATGTGCAGCATTTCGGAAGCCGTTATCCAATTGATTGGCTGAATTTGACCGTTATAATTAAATAATACAAATAGACTCCCTAAGTTGCTATGAATAGTGACAATGGACCAATCAGATATAACTTTCGAGCACGCTGCACATCAGCAGGGGGAGACAAATTACGCCCGCATCATCACGCCCTTGAAGGTTACCGCGCTTAGCAAGTCAGCGAATACTCACCGCTGCCGATGCTAGTCCAACCCTGGATATCATCTCGTGTTGGAATATGAGACAGCAGTGAAGATCTGGTGTCGTTATTGATGTTTACAAGAGGTGATTTTATTATGGCAGAATCGCTGAAAACCACTATTCCCACCAATTCTCCATCATCAACAGTGTTCAAAATATAATGACTTACTGCCTATAAGAAAAAAGAAAGACAATGTTAATTTGTATCACATATTTAAACAAGATGAACGTATCAAGTTTAAGCTTATACACCAAGTCTAGCCTAAACATCGTTCAGAAATAACTTCGGAAAAGATCGCCGGAACACCCAGTTTTAAGTGCAGTATCACCGAAAATCAGCGCTATTAAACAATTTCAAAGATATTTTCTTAAGTTACGTTTTCTCTTTGGCAATGTGTCTGTTTAGATCATGTTGGGGCAAAAAGATATTCGAAGCAAATCGAGAACCTATGGAAATCCGGTCACGACATGCGACATGCGACCTGCGACTTCAAAACTGCGACCTGCGTCCTGCGAGTTTGAGACATGCGACCTGCGACTTCGGCATTTAGACCTAGGTGTAACCTGCGACTTCACAACAGCGACCTGCGTCTTGCGTGTTTGTCAAACTGCGACCTGCGACTTCAAAACTGTGACATGCGACCTGTTCCTGTCAACATAACGAGCACTAGCAACGCTAAAAATATGCCCTAAAACAAAAATCCTTATAAGCGTCCGGAAACTCCGGTCGATGCTGGGTCATTTATTCAATATTTTCATAAAACCTGTTTTACTGTATGGCTCAGAGTTTATGGGACAAGATTTCATGGATTACAAGAAGTGGGATAAATCAGCAATTGAAAAAAACTCACATCAAATTTTGTAAGAACATTTTACAGTGTAATAGACACGCTTGTAATGCGGCTGTGAGGGGTGAACTAGGACAATTCCCACTTCTACTTGAGATCAAACTTCATATTGTACAATTTCCACATTATAATCTTGCTAAAGAAGCTTTCCTGGAGCAAATGGTAAACAACCCTAACAATAGATCCTGGTTTAACTGTTTAAGTGCTTTAATTAAAGAAAATGGAATGGACTTTCTCCTTGATAAAGCTCCATCACTTAAACACCACAAAGTTATAACTGGATTAATGAAAACAAATTTAACAAACAATTATGAAGTCTTTTGGGAAAATTTGATCACTGATGAAAATAGTAAACTAAGAATGTACGCCAAAATAAAACATAATTTTAGATTAGAACCCTACTTAACACAGTTACAAGGTGAGAAAAGAAAAGTACTCACCAAACTTCGCATTAGCAATCATGATCTAGCAATTGAAAAAGGGAGAAACACTGTTTCAAAAACCCCAATTACTGAAAGACACTGCAATCAGTGTAACACTAACAGTATTGAAGATGAAACACACTTTTTATTAGTCTGTCAGAAATACAAAGTCCAAAGAAAGAACTTTTTCAGTAAAATCAATTTCCCAAACGATACAATTGAAAATCAGCAAGCTACTAATAACACAAGAGTTATCTTTTAATGAACAACTCGCAGATTATATTTTTACTTTTATATAAACAAAGAAATACCTAGTTATATTTATTATTAACTACTGTTATTATACTGCATTACTTTATCTTTATTGAAGAAAAATGTGAACTTATTTTTGTATTTTTGCCATAAATGTGATGTAAATCCTATATTTACAAGCAAGCAATAAAATGTCATTATTATTAATATGACACCACACACCGGATCGCTCACTATAGAGTCAGTCAATAGTGGCTAACTCTCTCATTAACGAATCTGCTGGCTTCTCCTCTTCGAGGACGAAAATGACTTCATCACACAACCAAGCGGAGGGGATAAAAAACAAGAGCGCGACTGATGAAGGAACCCCATTTTTGGTTCCGAAACACCGTTAAGACGAATCACTCAATCAACAAACCGGTTTACCGGGGACCCAGATCACATGACTAGCAGCACTATCGATTCACCGGTGTCTCGCCATGTATTTCACACAAAATAAATGCAACGATCCATTTATTCTCCATATCGCAATATTAAACAATATTGGTAGAGCCGATGTGTGGTGTTGCCGTTATTTTCCTTTATATTTATAAGCATTGTCCCTTTGAAACCGGACTTTGAAAGCCACCAAACAACACGTACGCCAACACAGCTGTGTCATTGAAGTTCATCTCTTACCTAAATGACACCACCTATCACTGATATTACTTGTGATTGCTTTTCATACTCTCAGTCTCAATAAACATCAAATACCTAAAATCATGGATTAGGTCGTGATCTCGCAGGTCGCAGTTTCAAACTCGCAGGTGGCAGCTAGGCCAGAGCACCCGGAAGTCGCAGGTTGTAGTTTGACAAACACGCAGGAAGCAGGTCGCAGTTTTGAAGTCGCAGGTCGCATGTCGCATGTCGTGACCGGATTTCCATAAGAACCACTTCACAATCCTACAATCATTCCCTTTGAACAGTCCAGTACCGTTACCGTGACAGCTTGTGGAAAAAATGAAGTAGACATACATGACTGACATAAATCTTATCAGTCACCTTGAAAGACACGGCTTTCAAATATTTCTACAGTTTGATTTGAAGTAGATATTATCCTCTACCTGACCGAGTTTTTCAATTCTGTCATTTGCCTCCATACTTCCGGAAATATCCATAACGAGGACGGTTCTTTTGTTGGTCTGTTTGACGATGTGGAAATCTGGCGTCGTCACTCCAAGCTCTCGCGGTTCGTTGGCCCCATCTTTGAAGTCGTCGTGTTCTCTCAGAACCTGTAATGTTAATTTAAGTGAGTGAGAAAACACCGTTTTCCACTAACACTTTCATCGCCTCAAGAGGAATCCAATCGAACTAAAACTGGCACAACTCGAAAATATCATATCACCGTTTTACAAGTGATAATTATTGCACTATGTATAGTGTACGGTGATTTGACGTCATCAGTTTGTGGCTGTAAAATGGTGCCAATATCATTTGTGCAACCATTAAATCTTGGTACAAACATAGCCTGACTCTAACTAAAATAAGCATTTATTAAAAGGCTAATTTTTGAACATGGATTTTAATTTGAAATTTCCCACAATACGTGTATTGTGATCACTCAATCAACATTTGAACCTAAGGTCGAACACTAAACAGCTACAAAGGTGTTCATAATTTTACCAAGATCAGGTCAGATCTAAATTGGATTTGAAAATAAAATACCAAAATCAGGAGTCTTAAATCATTGAACAGACGATCCTCAATTGAATATGTGGATGGACTGTAGGATAAAAATAATTTTATGACTAAGCCGTGTGATTGATAAAATGCGCGAAAGTGCATATTTGATCTTGAATTTGGAAATTCACAAAAAAGGGCATGAAAGTTTAGGTATTTAAATACTAAACTACTCACTTCCCAGATACTCATGCCGTCACACATCCGATTTTGTTTGTTTGGTGCCGCTCTGTTATGCAAATCACCTGATGACTCCGCGAAAGTGTCATTGTCACAGAAATGCATCATCTGTTGAGATCATGAACAACAAACAAACAATCAATAACAAAAATATAGACAGGACAAAAATCACACCATGCCTTCTGACTTCAATGTAAGAATTTCGACTCATCGCGATGTGTCTGTTTTTTTAGATTTCCATTTAATCAGTCGACTTTTTATTCAGTGACATCATGGTACTGCATACAGTGCGTGGACAGAGAGAAGGAAGATTTTAATCAAGAATAAATTTATATAACATTTGTCCGTTCGAAGTAAAGTTTCCTTTCTAGTAAATTCAAAATGATCGAATAAAAATCGGTTGAAAATACGTTTTTATACAAAAATAGTTACCTAAATGACTCCAACAACGAGGATGAAAAGCGAGCGACCAATTTGGAATTAAGGTTGTCTAAAGACATGCAAATATGTCTGGCATTGGAAACAGCGTACTTCCAGTATGATCTTTACGTCTAGAAATACACACACGGTAAAAAATTAAACGATGAAGCCCGCTTCTCAAAGAAATACCTGACAATCTGTACTTGTAGGAATGTTTGAAAACTATTGTTCTTTCATTCAAATTTCTCGAATATCTAACAATACCAATCAATGACTTACAGTTATTGATAAAAGTACATAGTTTACTAGAAGGAGACTTATTTTTACTAATTGTCGTTGTTGATGATGATGATGATGATGATGATGATGATTATATCGAGGCATACAGATCGCCTTGTGGAAATTATAATGCTCGATGCTATAAGGAGAGCGTTATAAATAAATTACATTTACTGATCGATTACCTAAATTTAAGAATCGACTGTTTACATTTATTAAGCCATGACTTACATTTGGCAAGAACTGTTTGTACATCAATGACCCCGTGTATCCATCTTCTCGTCTGTCGTCCAAAAATCTACAATCCGCTTCCGGTAAATTATTATCCCCGATCTCACATGCCTCACCGTTGAGAGTGATACGGCGACCTACAACAACCAGGTCAAGCAAAGAATCCGTTAATTTCATGTTTATCTGAAGTCCAAATTGAGGTACTGCGATATAATACATCAGTTTTAATCCACCATTGTCCGTTCCGTCTTCAAATTCACGAATCTGATTAAAATCAGATGTACCACGTACTCGTAAGTAGACGTCGCCGTACTCTACATCTTTATGAAAGGCACAGCAATTACAGGAGTTGAGAAATGGTATCCATAAACAAACACACACAAACATGCTAGACCAGTATCGAGGACTGGAATGCAAAAGCAACTTTGCTGGTGGCTGATGTAGCTGGAATACTGTAGTTTACTATCGTGTTTTACATATGCTAATGTGTATGATGGCATGTTTCAGTGAAAGCAGAATGTATGTGTATGGATGGGCCTCTTTCTGCCAGAAGCATAAAATGACTTTTTGTGGCAATACCGATGACTTACATCGATAATTTTGAAAATAGAGGGGATTTGGGGATCTGTAATTACCTTTAATAGTTGCTGAACATCTAGTTGCTTCAATAACGCCATCTACGCCTGCGTAGAAATGTTGTCCATTCAACGGGTCTGGGTATTCGTCATACACACCCCATCGTAAATGAGCCCATTCGTGAACTATGACCTGAATTGGAAAGAACAAGATGCTAGCTGCAACACTCTCTCGAAACGTTACCACTTTATATTGCTAAATTCCTATCGTAGCGCTGTAGTTGATTGCAATTGCAAAGTAAGAAACAAAGTAAAACGTTTTTATTTTTCTTGCATTATGAGTAACTTTGATTTATAACACGATTGGAACTAATTTGGGATAATTAGATAGCTTTTAATTTCTCTTTAAGTAATGAACTTATTTTCACAATTTGTAATATTGCAGCTATAGGGAACCAAACATTTTGGGAAATTTGCAAAATATAAAGATCTAATTCTCCAAAATTAGTTCCAATCGTGGTTAATATAATTGAGTACGCTGGGCAGTGCACAATTCCGGACGAATAGATGGTCGAGTATCCGTGACTTTGATATGTTGAGAAAACGCAGCTTTGTCGCTTTGTTGTGTCGGACACAAATTTTGTTTCTTATTTATCACAATGTGTATGGTCACGGTTGATATTTTTCTTGAATTAAAGAGAGTGGTTTAAAGTTTGGCGCACGTAGAGTACAGTTTTCCGAATGAAAACAATTATTATAGTGTATACTCATAACCAATAGTGTATTATTCTCAGGGCCAACATTGTATTCTTAGAGCATACAGTAGATTCTCCAAAGAATACTCTCAGAACCAATCGGTGTACTCTCAGAGCGCCCTCCCATGACAATTTCAGGCTACATTTACCGACGAAAATACTATAATCTACGTGTACACGAAGGAAAGCTTATGCAGAAGAAAACGAAACCGTGACACACACGTGATTGACATTAAACAAAAGTCTGGTAAATCAGTAGAAAGATGAATGGTTTCATGACCTGATAGACAAGGGTGGGTACAGACAAAACACAAAACACAAAGTCAGATATTATTTTCAGTGATCCGCAATAATGATTTATTGAATAAATGAAATCAATCTCTCCAATACAGAACGTGATTACACGACGTACATCAACGTGTAACCAAGTGAAGACATCAGATAAACGTATACAATCTCCTTATTTGATGATGCGATCCATTTGACGCTATCGCTTCCTTATCAGAGCAAAACGTCCTTCTTAAAAAATCTTCACATCGGATACTAAAACAAGATTATCTCCTTGTTTGAATTATCAGTACTACATTAAGGCCGAGTCCAAAAAGGTTACACGAGACATATTTTCCATTGGTTGCTATTGTCAAAGGTTCACACATACATAAATTGATGCATGGAAGTGTAGGCGGGTTCATATCCTATAGTAAACATTTTGAGGTGATATGTTGCAAACTCTGGTTTCTTTTCTTTTGTTCCAGTCTTCCATATCACTCCAGTATACGGAGGAGACTTCAATCCCAAATAACATTCAGTTTACCTCAGTGTACTACCTACGCCCTACGTCATGGATTTGGTACATCAACATTAACAATAATTCATTACACATTGAACAAATGCTAGACTTACTACGTCATAAACTGAAAAACAAGTACAAAATTATCTGTAAAAATCTACATTGAGTTTTAAGAAGTAGCGCAATGGTGGCTACGTCAGCACATAACAGAAAGTTTAAAACGAATAAAATGACCAAAGACCGGAAGATGCGTCACTCATGGCCCAGAATTGTGGGGAATCTAGATCCCTAATACGAATGATATTTCAGTGTTAACTGCGCTACGTCCTATCAAATAAAGATCAAATACTATTACTTGTATCTGCTTGCATAAAAAGACAACCCTGACATTCGGGAAAACTGGATTTGGGTCATTCCAAGGTCAATTATTAGCCGTATATTTAGCGTTTTCAGCTTTCGATGCTGTTTTATCTATCTCACTAGTATGCAGCAAGTTAATTCAGCAAGATATTCGACGAATTTCTAATCTTTCGAAAAAATCTGAGCCAAAAATCTTTAAAAAAATGACAAAAATGTGAAGTAACGTCACAGTGTGGCACTTCTAGGCAAGTTTTCAAATTCGACACTTTATATAATATATGTCCTACGCCGTCAGATCAATACCGTAAACAGTTTGTCCATCGAAAGCAAAGAACGATGGCAAGCATTCTCCGTCTTCAATGAATCTAGAAATGAACTTCATCCTTGAGATCAGTGGCTTTACTTTTATCAACAGTGTCTGCGATGAGCTGACAGATGTATACTACAGTAGTTTGTGCTTTGCTAAGTACACACTGCTGTCACAGGATTGTGAAACATACAAATCAACATAATTCTCACCATCTGAATTTGGTTTTTGTCCATTTTGCATGAGTGATTTTTAAACTGGAGGTAGATTAACAGAACTTGTCACTAACAACGATTTTCATATTTGCAAAGATCGGCGAAGTTTTCACATTTTCTTCCTAGAGTAATGACTGATGCAGAGAAGACGCTTAAAACAGTCTCCTAAAATTGTATTTCATCTAGATGCAAACAACTAGTTTTTGAAGTTTTTTTTAAAATCGAAAGCAGTGATTTGCGCGATTGCAATCATTACAAAACAGACAGATGAGATTTTCAATTTTTCGATCAAATTCATGATTTCTTACAGACGATCACTTGTTCTTTTTGGTGCGCCACATGGACCCTACCTAGTCTAGCCTAAAAAATTGGCTGTTTCAGAGTTCTCGCCTTTTTCTGTGAAATACAAAACGCTCAGTTTCCCATTCGCCATCAAAATAAGAACTAAGATATCGAAAACCACTTTCAGAAATCATTTCAAAGACTTCTTCTTTGCAGATTCCCGCGCTGTAGTATACGTCAAGAACTCTCTTTTGAGCGAAAAGTTGTTCGAGATCTGGGGGACCGTACATTGACTGCATATCCGGCTGACGGCTGTGATTTGACAAACTTGGAATCTTCGCTTCAAGTTCGCTGAGAATTTTCTCCCTGGCTCTGATGACAACCCGGCAAATGATTTCACGTCTGTTGAAACCTGCACTTCTGTCGTACTCCAGGGAGACGGACAGAAATTCAGAAAATCGCTGGATTCGTACCGCTTCGATCAACTCTTCTATTTGATAGAATTCTGCGTCGGCGGCCAGCTGATCGTATTCCTTGAAATCGTGAGGTAAGCAAAGCTTTGATGTTCTCAAAAAGTCAAGTACATACTTGAACATATCACCATTACGGTCGATAAAGTAGCGACCGGATCCGTCTTTCTGTACAGGAACTCGCCCGCTGAACATAATGCCAAGCATTGACTCTGGATAACGAGTTAGCGTATTCCTGCTGGTTCGGTAGATGACGCCCCCAACGTCCAAAGTCATGATTTCTGTCCCAGGAGTAGTCATGTTGAGAAGGAAGCACAATGCAATTTCTATGTCCTATACTCACGCTGCGCTGCCAGGCGATTGCAGAACCGTCGATCCAAATTATAATTTCAGCGATACAGCGTTATATGACGTCAAAACTTTGATTTGACGGCTGTTGAAACCCGCTCTAGAAACGTACCTGTCGTGTGAAAGTCAAGCTGGGCGGCGGCGTACGCTGCAGTACAGTGCATGCACGCTTGTGTGAGGAATTCCGTTGTAGTCAATCGGAGCGTTGTCACGTTGAGTGAAATCTCAGGCCGAACCTTTCCACGTCTACGAACAGACACATAATCTCTAATGTTCAAACCAGATCACCGTTGAGGTCGTTGAAATCTTCAAACACTCATGGAAACACACGGTCCTTGTCACGCGCGATCCACCTCAGCGTCGGAACGGCAACTGGCTACTCAGATCACTTCCGTTTGACCCAAACGCGACGGTGTCAAACGATCAAAGTTCAGATTTTAAGGGCAACGCCATGGATTAATAGAGGAGTGGGCGAGAGCGCTTTTTGACAAATATCTCAACATTTTGGAAGGAATTATCGCCCATGTTTATCAAATAATCCTCAAGTTGAAATTTATTATGTCATCTGTAAAGTTAGGTTTTAGTAGGCCTACAATTGAGAGATTCGAATATTTTCACAATTTGTTTATGCCTAGGCCTACAACATTAAGCTAATCTAATGAGACAGATAGACTAAACTCATTTAGTTAGGTTTATTCTTCAAAAAAACAAACATAATTGCACAACAGACGATTGAGTCTTCTTCCCCGTCAAAGCTGATTTGGTTTACCTACAATTGAAAATACTAGTAGCCTAAATCGTGCCAAACGTTTGGTATTGATTATTTGAGGTACATGTTTCAATGAAATGCTGATGTCAAATTCTAGTATTCTTACCTTATCATGGGGACCATAATACGATGCCACAGCTGGATCCAAAACATACTGTGGCGTCAGATGCATATATTGCCCTAATTGGCCACAGGGAGTCGGGTTGATAACGAATGGTCTGTTGCCGGTGCCTGCTTCTTCATCCGGGTAATCTATGATGACGTCACTCATGTCATAGCTTTCGAACTCTGGTTTTCTGTATTGCGGATTGTCTTTCCATGACTTTGGGACTAGGATTGAAATTTCCTTGAAAAAGGCGCGATATCTGGGAAAGAAGCAAAAAAATGATTGGCTGACCATACCGGTATAGGAATGACTCCGTTGTTCAGTGTATAACCTTTCCGGTCCCTTCGCCTCTCACTGCTTCTATCTCTCTCCTAGTCTTCAACCCCCTCCATCCCTCCACCTCCCCACACCTCACTTCAATTCACGTACTTGCAGAGTACAGAATAACTACCGGCCTACTCGAGACAGGGAAATTTGCTTTTGAGGGTTTAACAGAGTTACATGTCAATAACAAAAACAAACAAAACACAAAAACAAGACTTGGAAATGTTTAGCTAGTCTATAGCATAGGCGAGGTATACTGGGTATGTAGTATCATGGAAGTAGAAACAAAGATTCTTTCTACCTCCATGGCAGTATGCAGGGCAGGTTCTATTTTGTTTAGGAAGGCAATTTTTCAAGGTTACCAGTTATGTGCCTGATTATCGTTTTCTACGAATTTCGTACATCGACATTTGACTAATAAAGCCACTGATGCCAATGTATGGTCATCACTCGTCGATCCAGTACGTCTCTCCAATGTGTTGACACACCAAATAACCAATTATACTTGATAAGCTACGGTCATTGACAAATGCTATTGTCGGTCATCATTATACAATAAGTACCAATTCTTTGTAACGGCAGTCAGTTCGTCCAAGCTACACAAAAGATAATCACTTGTATTCTCCTCCAGGCCAGTAACTAAGCTATTAATTTGCATAGCAGCTCTTCACATTCAATAATTGGTCATCCATGATTAAATCTAAACAAACGAACCAAGTGTAGACGTGTACTATTCAAAATGTAGACCTTCATTCATACGTACTTGTGGTACTGTGGTCACAGGTTTATCACTTTCATCTTCTCATTTTCTATTTCAAAAATAGTGGGTCGATTTTTTGATCGAGCCACCGAACAGGCAGATCCAGTACCTCTCGAAAACATGGAATCCCCAAACTTGGAAACTTTCGAAAGAAACTACTGAAAACGTACATGTTTTCCAAGTATACAGAGTGGTTTAGCCATTGAGCATCACAGAGCAAAACATTGTTGTTGGATTTTGGCGCTGTATAAACTTTGCTGACTGATTGATTGATCCAATAAGAGGAAAACCAACGACCAATAGGATAACGCTAAACGATAGAAAAACGCGTCCCATCGTTAAAATTTTGAATACAGCTACAAAACTGACCACTGATGAAACCGCCGTGTATAGTTGACTTGCAAAACGATACATTGACCTTTTATTTCATCAGAGATTTGGCTGTTTCAATATACGCCATGGCTCTTACTTGGGTATCACGTGACCATTGACAAGCTCAAGCCGTTCACAACGGTGAACATGCTCTATCGTTTAAAGTGCTACCGGCAGATTGGATGCATGAAAAGTTGAAAGACAAATATGACGAAGACATTTGACAAACATCTACGAACAGAGATTTACGACTGATCAGTGACATATAGTGTGAGGAAGATGACAAGAAGGAAGACGATATATTCCCAGATGTGCAATAATTTATTGTTTCCATCAACAAGGCCGGACAAATGAATAAATTGTTTATTCAAATAGCCGCTTCTACTTTTTCCAAGTCTGAAATCTTTTTTGAAATCGCATAAAGTAGCCGCTTACACTTGGACATTTTTTTCATTATTTTCAGAGAAATTTTATCCATTCTCTTCACCGCCAATCACGAATTCCATAATAGTGTTGTACGACAACCAGTGACCTTCATGAGTCAAATAGAGACGACTTAATAAAGTAATAACAATGTCATTGAAAGCATAAGGTTTCGTTTTTAGAGTGAGCGAGGCTCTTCTTGATTATTACCATATAATTTATTTAGATCAAAGTCAGACTATTGGGGACTCTGGTAGTAAGGTCAGAAAATGGAATCAAAGTAAAACAAAAAAGCTCAAACTTCCACTCTCAAGAATATCAGGGACAGGTACTGAATACTTAATACATTTCAACATTATTGTTTCCAATGGATGTGTTTATAACATTGCCTTTACTTGTTTTACTCTGAAGAGTACACTAAACTTTTCAGCATCACCTTGTAAATACTATCTGTTTATTGTTTATGTGTATTATTATCTCAGACCATTGAATTCAATATTAGTGTGGCTATATGTACAGGGAGTGTGGTTATTTCAAAATGCCCTGTCTATCAGTATTTTTTTTGTACAGGTAAAACCCTACCGTAGAAAACAAGAAAGTTAGATTCAAATTATATTAATGAATGGGTTGAGAGAACAGATAATGAAATTAGATACAGAACAAAAACACTGAAAAAAATATATCAAAAATCACAGTTATACCTATCCCTTAGAACTAAACACTCCATCAGTAACGGCATTCTTGTTTTATTACAAAGCAACTAAAGTACTTGAAAACGATATTTATTGTTCGTTCTCTCCAATGTTATAATCCATGATTCATTGTTATAAAATTCCTCGCTATAATGTGTAATAAAGTCACTCGCCGCTTGTGTTCTTTTGCCAGGAATACTCTGAGGAAAGATGTTGGACTGGTCTTGTCGGGTAATTTATTAATTCTGAAAATACATTGAAAGTGTTTCACTTTGAAAGTACTACTTGAAGTAAAAGAAGACAATTGAATAAACAGAGGGCCGGCAACTTGTGAATGTTTCCAGCCCTGATATCCAGTACATGACCCGAGTAAATTTCAAACACTGGTAGAGATTACTATTTCTCAACGTTATGGATTTAAATTTGAGAGCAGGAACAGCATTGTTTGCGTAAAGACGAAACAGAGTGTGACGTCACGCCTTACAGTTTGAACAAACTGGAGTGATGTTGAATACATGGGAGCAGAAATTGGTCAGATACGTTTCATCAGTTCATTAAATATTAGTAACATGTATTTCAAGCTGACCCGTAGAGAGCTGTTGGGAAATCATGTTTTTCGCATACATCTTTCACAGTTAATTTTGTCTATTAAACTAAACAATTATGTAACAATCTACACACTTGTCAGAAAGTAAAATTTTTAATTATCAGACAAAAATATCGAACCATGTTAAAGTTACCTGTACATCGAAATTCTGATTTCAATTTGATTTGCCTAGCACGTATTTCATTTGGTGGACTACGATTTAAATACGTTTTATAGACGATTGGCTGATAATATTGACTTACTTCGCACACTGGACATTGGTTTGGTAGCAATAAGGATCGCTCTTATGGCTTTTGACATACCGTTACAGCCATTATAATGATAAATAAGTATCTCGTCTAGCTTTGTTTTTATCGTTATTCATTCTAACTAAATTTACTGAATGATTGGAAGCCAAAGGCATATCAAAGTGAAGTGCAAGGGGTCTTATAAAATCACTGTCTCCCTCCCTTCCTCCCTCCCTCCTCTCTCGCAAATTATCTAAACGTTTCTGTTAGTTTGTTCTGTACTTTCTACAATAACCATGTATATATATATATATATATATATATATATATATATATATATATATATATATATATATATATATGTGTGTATGTGTGTGTGTTGTGTGTGTGTGTGTGTGTGTCTGTCTGTCTGTCTGTCTGTCTATCTGTCTGTCTGTGTCTGTGCCCCTCTCTCTCCCCTCTCTCTCTCTTTGCCTCGGTCCGCGCCCGTCTGTCTCTTTTCACGATCTCCCTCTATTCCCGTCAGTGTCTTCAATTATATCTTCCTTTACCCCTGTCTTCATATTCCTTTCATATCATAACATTTCTCTTTATAAACTTGGTTTTATATTTTTCTTTGCAACAAACATGATTCATATTCGTGGTATGCCATGAATTCACCATTCATGTACCTATCCATGGTAGTTCATGGTGCCAGACGCAAGTCATGACCCTTGGAAAACCTGAGCAATTTTTCCAACAAAAGTAAAATGCCTGTAATTTGTTTATTATTGTTTTTGTTTTAAATCAAAGTACATGTTGTCATTTAATCTCTTGAAACGTGTACGTGTCACAAACACAAGACATTCATCTTACACTATTTGAGGTCAAAGAGCATGTATTGTCAGGGTTAGAATCGTTTTAGCGTCCACGTGATCCAGAATGTAAAATCTGTCACTCAAGCCAGGGTGTACACCCCTGCCTGCAATACAGCTGTACATCCCTGCCTCAAGCGATAGTAGTTCTACGAATTTTACACACGATCCGAAAATCACCATTCCAAAGTAGGCAAAATACAGTAATTTCAAGAGGCACAGTGCGCACATTTCCGTCAAGGTCACACTCATAGTAACTTAGCCAATACATTGCTTTCCCTCTAACCTTCATGTGTATCTGTTAATGAAAAACTATTGAGTCGCTGTTCGCAATGTAAACACGTTTCGGAGCATTGTTTACACCCTTATGAAGACGGCGCACTTTATTACTATGAAGCAGTTTTCTTGAAAATTATAAGAACGTAAGTTTTATGCTTTTTACGATGGAAATCGTTGATCTGTGTACCTAACATTGCAACGAAATCTGTCCAATAACAATGCGTAGCTGAACTGTATTGTAACAAGGACACTTCACATGTAAAGCAGGAAATAAGAAACCTGTGTATAGACTTGTTTGAAGCGGTAATACACCATCTGCCCCACCGATATTTCCAATTCGCTGTAAACATTTCATATTTATATCTTTCGCAAGAATTGCCATGCTATCAGACTTACCTTGTGGCTCTATACAAGAATGCGGAGGCGTCTGTAAAGATTTCTTTGATTCGATCCAGCAATTCTGGGTTTTCAGGAACATTCTCGTTGATCGCTATTACAATGTTGTGGTACTCATTGTTAAGAAGATAGACCCGACTTCGACCGCAAGCATCCACCTTTGCTGTGTTCTCCCCTAGCAGAACAATAAATGTGATCCAAACTGCAATCTTCAGTGTGTTTGAGAGAGTTGACCCGGCTCCGGTACCCAATGTTGACGCCATTTTGGATGGGTGTGTGTACAACAACCTGACCGTCAGCAGTGTTAGTCATTGAAAACAAAAGCTTCCTTTTGTCTTCTGTTTTGGTATTTCTTTTGAAAGTGTTTTCGTTTCATGACGTCACCTATTACGTAACATGACGAATCCCCTGTGCAATGGTAACGGATTACACCTTGCTTGACGAATCAACTCGTCAGTTTTTTCAACGAGAGGAAAATTTTTAAACACTATTATCATTACCAAAGCATAACGTAAAGCGGATGCTATAAATCCACCATAGCAAACATATAATGTTGAAGTGGCAAAAGTGTAGTTAAACATTGAGATAATGTCATACACTATTATTATGTGTACAGTAAGATGCATGTCTTCTTTCAATATGTATGTATGTATGTATGTATGTATGTATGTATGTATGTATGTATGTATGTATGTATGTATGTATGTATGTATGTATGTATGTATGTATCTATGTATGTACGTACGTGTGTGTGTGCGTGCGTGCATGCATGTACTGGTACGTATGTATGGATGGATGGATTTGCTTAGATGGATACATCCATACATGCATGCATTTATGCATGAATGAAAGTAAACATACGTATAAACACAGTCTCTAGTGTGAGGATGGACATAAACGGACTGTTCAAGTTGAACCAGGCACGTTAAGTTTATCTGTGTACAGGTGGTAGTGTGTGTTGTGAACCAGGTCATATACTGTGCGGTGTTCATCGTCTACTGCAGATAATGGCATGTTTTATTACAGTATAGTAACACCATCGTTTAGTTATCTAATACTTAATTCGTTTCACTGTAAAACGAAAACAATCTCCTCACTGAGGATAACATGCTAAACATGAATTGAAGTTGCCAATTGCACAAGGACATACCAGTATAAAATTGACAGGCCAAATCAAAGCTATGACGTCATTACGTATAACGTTGTGTTGCTAAAGATTAACATACCTTGCTAAGATTATGTGGAATTACACGGAACTTACGCGATAATTGGACAGCGTGTTGAGAATCACGGGATTACTGGATTGTAAAAATCCAGCATTTAAAACTTTTGCGAAATGTGACGGCAATAGACAATCACGTTTGTCTTCTGAAATGATCTTGAAAAGTGACGTAAATTAGACTATGACGTCATTACCAAATCAAAGTTCAAAAGCCAAGATGTGCTGCCTGATTGTGGTCATAAGATGACGTCAGATGTAAGAAGACCAACCACAGACAAAATGAATACAGTGTCTCTTGAATACCTAAACGTCTTTGATTGACGTGTCTTCATTCAGATAAACACGCCATTCTTAAACTATCTTTGTATCCCTAGAAGAGGCCAGTCTTTGCTACGTTTCTACTCATATACCATTTCCTTCGATTGTCATATTTTATGTTTACTTATATTAATTACTTTTTATTTCAGGCATACATACGCAGATATAAAAAGGTAAAAAAGACAGTGATAAAAGAACATGTATTCAAAAAGGATTTAAAATATACATTACACTCTTAAAAATGTCTCCAAAAGGATAAAACAAGATCGGAACGAGTAAAAAATCATAAAACTGCGAATTAAAGCGTTCTCACTTTCCATCAGACGAACCCTGAATTTAAAAAGATCTTGGCTTTGAAGTGAATGAAATTCAGAATGCTTCTTTGCACACAGGTATTGCTTATAGTACAGACAAACTTAAGTTGAAAGATGATTCTCACAGAATTATTGTACGCAACTCGCATATCATTCATCTGTTTTACACTATAGTCACTCCAGATATTTGGGCAGTATACACTGTACATGAAAGCTCTGAAAAGAACATTTTTAAACTCATATGAACAATTACTGAAGTTACGGATATGTATAGTTTGCCCCGGCATACATACACTACAGCTGTCTCTGGATATCATTATCGTCATCTCCAGTGGATAAATAAGATGTTCAGAATAGATGCCATCTTTACCGGCAGATTTACCCTTATCTAATTTACTAACGACGTACATAACTTCATCAGGTGTAACAATGATTTCTTCCGAAAAATCAGCCTGATTAATGGCTGTCATAACATGATTCTTATTTCGACAGTTATCCACCGAATTAAGAAGAGACTCATAGTGGGGTTTCCACAGATCGGCGATTTCTGAATGGCCATTGCAACCACCTACGCTAGTTGGTAAAACACTCTCTTTGTTTGAGTATGTCCCGGCATGTACAGAGTTCCAGAATTTGAGTGAATCTCCCTGTGAAAGGTGACGAGCCATTTCGTTTTCCCTCGCCATTTGCTAGTTTCTCCTACAAGCTCTCAGGGCCAACTTGAATTTTGCACGAGTTTTGCGCTTCAACTCAAACAAAGGACCTTCACGGGGCTTCCCATCAGTGATTCAAACTTTAAATGGATCGCGTGCAATATTATGGTAGTCAGTGAACGTACTTGGTCATTCCAACCTGGTATTTCTTGAGAAGCATTTTGGGTGTTAAATGGTATGGTATGTTGAGCAGCCAACTATAGATAACTAACAATATCATTGTAAAAGGAACACAATTCCTGCCGATGAATTACATCTTTACAAGAGTCAACCATATGTACATTACTTAAAAGATTATCAGTGGCAAGCCAAGAGCAATTCCAATGACTTTACGAGGCTTTTGACCAAAGCGGTTGAAACGTGTTAGCATAGTCAAAATCTAGTTGAGTATGATCTGCCATTTCAATTGTAATACTCAATGGAAAATGGTCAGATGAAACTGGGCTATGCAATAACTTGATCTCGCGTATTGCCTCATGCGTTGAGTGTGTTGTTACACAGTGATCTAACCATGCGGTACTTCCATGTGCTTTACTATGATATGTGAAGTTTCAGTGACTTTTCCCAAAAATTTCAATATCTAAGATGAGCAGATTACTCTGAACACAGAAGCTGTCCAACTCTCTACCAAACGCAGTATTGAGGTTTGCGTTGAAGTCACCAAGAATCATGATTTTCTACTACGACTATTCTGAACAATACTGTTTATTTTCGCCAGGTATTGCAAATAGTCGTCAGTATTCTCTCTAGAGCACGTTGCGTTGGTAAGTATGCACACATTACAAATAGTCCGGTTTTATCCGTACGAACCTTAATTGCAACCAGTCACGTGTCCTCCAGATGTTTAGCGCGAACTTTATTGCCCAGGGACTTCCACCATAGAATAGCCACGCCCCTGTAAGGCCGTCCGACTCGAATACCAAGCTCCTCGCAGAAACGCCATATGCATTGAAATCGTTATGGATTCTTGAAAGCATAGAAAGTTCTGCCTCGCTGAGCCAGTGTCATGTGATTTACATAGTTCAAGAATGGCACCAACAGATGATTTAACACCCCGGCGGTTGTAAGTAACAAGTTTTCAAAGCCATGGTTATTAGTAGTATCTTCAAATGATACTGTCTGGCCACAATTTCGGCTTTAGGATTCAGAAGATTCTCTTGTAGATTCAATCAGGAAAGAGGATACGTATCATATTTTGTTTTCAATTGTTCACATCGCACATCGCACATTTATGACTTTTAAGCAATATTAAAGTGTTACACGCTAAAAGTCGAGATAGCTTTGTTAAAGTTAGGAATCTGTTTCTCGTCCTTTTTCAAGTTTCCAATTTTACCGAAACAGTTTGTTGTTGAAAACTTGGGTTGAGTATTTCCAAACTATGTCAATGAATGAGGGCGAATCAATCAGACGATTCTCTAAGCCATACTTGGTGTGGTTGATGAAAATGGAGCCGATGATACGTTATCATAAACAGGTTTTATTTGAATTCATAAATGAAGTAATCGGATGAAGTTCATAGAAATATTACTGACTACAAAATAAGTTGAGAGAAAAGAGACTCCGTAAAGAAGTAATCTGTTCGCCGAAATCAACAAAACCGTAAGAATTCTGAATTCCGACACTTTTGCGCCCCCAACGTCAGATCTTCATTCACTACAATTCACCAAAAGTAAAGTGTACATGTATAACCATTTTACGTCATTGATTCAACTGTTTTACGTCTTTTCGCATTAAGTTGTCTCTTTTTCAAAGTTTCGTCATCCAGCCGTCATCAATAGCTACGAAATCTGTCTCTCTGTCTGTCTGTTCTGTCTGTCTGTCTGTCTCTCTCTCTCCTCTCTCTCTCTCTCTCTCTCTCTCTCTCTCTCTCTCTCTCTCTCTCTCTCTCTCTCTCTCTATAGAAATGGGAAATTACATTGCCCGATGCTAAAACAGAGCGCTATAAATAATAACAAAAATTATTTCAAGTACAAAGTAATGATATCTGTAATTATCTGTATTAAAAGGTAATAATATCTGTATAATATATATATATATATATATATATATATATATGTGTGTGTGTGTGTGTGTGTGTGTGTGTGTGTGTGTGGTGTTGACAAGGCTCGCATTTTGTAATCCTGTAACAAATCTTCAAAATTATAGCTTTTTTCGCACACAGCATAGAAACAAGAATCGCGATATCGATGTCCAGGTAGTAGTGGCGCTGTACGGCGGACAACACTATTTAGGTGAAGACGGGACTAGCATACCTAACCCCGTTGTATATCAGTCAGAGGTTAAAGCTCTACTTAGCTGTAACTCTTGAAATTTAGTGACCTCAAAATATCTTTCCATTCTCTCTTGGTTTTCTCTGAATTCTACCCTCTGGAGGGATATAGGCTTTTAGTGCATTGGGAAACCATTCCTTTGTGAAACGTTTGACAAGTAAATTCAAATTTTTAAGTTCATTTTGATTTCCCACCATTTTCAAAAATTGGTAATATTACAAAGGAAACAGAACATACAATGTCACAGTTGAAAACATTCACCCCTGTGTGTTACATTGGACTACTCTGTTCAGCCTGAGTTTATGTGGAGATTTCAGTGCAGATATGCACAATATTCATGGTTTTTGCTCTCCTGTATGGGGTTGCGATTAAATGTTTCTGCAAACATTTAATTGCAGTGTACTCTTTATCCTATTCAAAACTGAATGTATAGTCCCAGAGGGTAGTTAATAATAAGTGTATACACACCTTAATTAGTACATTTTCACGAACTTATTTTAGCTTGAAAAACTAATATAAATAATGCTAAAAGATACAGCTATTGTGGACTTCGTAAGTCGGCTGGTTCTTCTTCTAGTGGCTCTTCCATTGGACAGTAATAACTTTGAGATGTGCATGGACAGAAATCACATTCACATCCTAAAAAGAAATAAAAAAATCATAAAGCATTATCAATTATCTCTCAAGTTTTTTAGATTTGAATTTTAATGGAGTTTTTGAAAATTGCATGAAAAATATGACGTGGCAGCGTCATATATCTGCATGCGATATGAACAATTTCTGTGCCCGAATATGTTGAATATCCCAGATGTCGACCAAATTCTACAGTCCGTACTCTTTTTTAATTCTCTGAGAAGAAAACTGAACGAAATGAAATTCCCGATCACGATTTTATTTCTAGGTCGCTAATGAGTATTTTTATTTTATAATAGCAACGAACACTTCGTCATGTTTCATTGCTTTTCAATCTGTACATTTTATCCGAGATACCGATATATTCTGAATAATTCTACTATTCTCAAATCTAAAACGTCTGAAGTGAAAATCATAATGTCAGACAGTACAATATATGACCACGTCAACATGCAATTTTTATCTCAAAATTGTTTCCTCTTTGGAAAGTAGAATTAAGTAAATCCTACATTCGTGCAACCATCTCGTTTGTACAGAAACTTGACACTTTGTCTTAGCACGGCTGTGTGTTGCTTCATTGGATAACTCGCTGCAGTTTCTGTTGAACATTATCCGATCAGAGATTAAAAAACACATATAAACATTCATGCTTTTGTTTTACATTTTGCCCCGATACATTTATCTTGTCAGCTGAGACTAACGCTTTAGTTAATTGCTTTTAATTATTCTAATGATAAAGCATCTTAATTTCTTACTCTCACAATATGGAATAGGCGCAGTCCAATGTCCGTCCAGGCATGTCAAAAATCTGTCTCCAACAAGATGGTATTTGGAACTCAAACACCCGAAGCCCACAGTGTCACCATGGTGACTGCCACCCGTGACACAAATGTCGGGGTCCAGCTGAGGCAATGTACAGTCGGCTGGAAAGAGAAAACGATCAACGTACATGAGTGAAACCCTCTAACCGACGGTTTGAAATATGGCCATCCCAAAGACGACTGATGAATACATGCAATATTTTATCTGATAAAAATGATTGCACTGCAATTATATTGAGGTGACACTTTTCTGGCTTACGGAGTATGCGTGTAGACACGTCGACAATTTGATTGGCAGGTGGGCGGGTCATTGATTGGCAGGTGGGCGGGTCGGAAGACAGACATTGTGTACATTATCATTCTTGGATCGATTTTCGGTATTCCTTACGTCTCATTGTTTCTGTCTGTTATTCCGGTCAGATACTCATAAACTCGAAAATGAAAAAATGAATAATTGTATAAGAGAAACTCACCAAACTGACACAAATTTCCTCTAAACCCTTCTTGACATTTACACTTGTATGTGTCCTCCAAGCAAGTTGTGTAACATGTACTATTGTTCTGACAGGAATTTTGTACACACGCGCCCCCTGACGTCTGAAAGATAAGTGTAAACCTGAACGATTTAAAGATCGCAGAATAAAGTTAACGATAATTCAATATTTGATATCATAGACTGTAGAAACAAGACTCTTTCACTCTCAATGATGATATCAACTTTATAGACAACTTTAATGTGACGTTTTATGATGGAAATTTCGTCCTGAATATACTGCTGACGTCATTCAACGAGAAAGTGATTTATGTTGACTGAGTCGCATTTTATTCCTTTCTGCAGTCAAGAGAAAATGAAATAGTTTCTTAGTTTCTTTAGAAGTCTCAGTCAGTGTGACTTGAAACTATCAGCGTATACGTCTGGTGTACACTATTATAGTACCGATATCTTCACTGATTGTTCTCAGCGTAAACAAGGTCCAAAGACCGTCACGTGATGTAAGTGACGCTGACGCTACGTTTGTCATCCATGCTGTCATTTTGTTCGGAGATGCCAAATAAAGTAACTGATTTCTAACCAAAACATTACGAAAACAATGTTCAAAGACAGCAGCCATAATGCCGCTAGATTGCGATTAGTTACTGATAGTGTTGTCAATATGGAAGGACATATCACCGAGATCCATCATTACAAATTATGCTGACGTGACTTTTTTTAGAAAAAGTGATACTATAAAAAATATGTTTATGGTAATTAGAAATCCGAACGCTAACGCTTTTGAACGTTCTTATTTCGTTGTTTAAAGTTGTTTGCTTTTTAAAATTTTGAAATCGCAGAATAAGTGATAACTTTGATAGGAGCACGTCACATGGTTTCCCATAAACACTACTCGGGTAATTGTTATATTAAAATGCTAGAAATCTTAGAACTTTGTGGTCAGCAGGTTTATGGTGCCACAAATGACAGTTTGCAAAAACGTATTCGTCGTCATGTACACGACTCGTTGAGAAAATATTGATGCAATGCAGAGCAATTTTTCTTTTAATTGATAAGTATTCTCGAATTTCCCCCCATAAGAAATCAGCGGGTCTATGTATTTGCTATAGCAATGGTCATATGCACTGTGAAAAAAAAGATGATCTTACATAGGGGGCGCTATATGTTTACTATTTTGCCAAAATTGATACACGGAAATTCTATATGTATTAATCTTCTCAGAAGAATGGAATTGAATCTGTTAGGTTTCACTTTTGCAAATTTTCAAATCAGCTGAAGATAATCCATGAAATTGTGAATCAGTAAATGATATCTCATATACTTGACAAAGATAATCTCTCTGAATTTATCTAAAAAGCCATTAAGGATAGTTTTGAGAAGTTATCAAAGTTGTCCAACTTATTAAATTTCAGTTGAAATCTTAAGAATTTTTCTTTCACTTTTATCAGTGGTATCCCGATGTATATAATCTATAATGAAAGTACGTCTTTAATCTTTCCTTCAAGAGAGTGGATCGGAAAATACCACACTGTGTAAACGCAAATCAGAAAATATCCCCACTAACTACTGTCCTCACTAACTGAACGTCCGCGTTTTTTATTGCCGTAACAATTTCAATGTGATAGAAAGCAATTTGCAAACACACTGCCGCTGTAAATTGAAGTACCCTATTTGACCATTTGGCGATCACAAATGATCACAGAACAGACGTCATGTATCGCGAGAGTTGTCGCTTAAAGAGATTCTAATTCAAAACTTGTATGAGAGTATTCTGAAATGAGCAAGGAGCACAATTTATCGCTGTAGGCAAGTCTTCTTGTTACTCAAGAGGGAAATTGTAGATAATTGACTGTGTTTTCCATTTTGTAAAACGACTGATATTTCAAGCCTATTAACGAAAACGTGCTGTCGACCGAATAAGGGTTGCATTCCTCTTGATCAATGTTATTTTATGGTAAGAGTACGAGACGTATAAACTATTCTGTAGATGGAGTGTTAGATAGAGTTTCTGAGACAAAAGACTTAGCTGTGATTATATAAGCTGACTTAACATTCTATCGACATATAGATGAGATGTGTAAATACGATTTTGAAATGCTTGGTCTGATTCATAGACTCTCGAGAGTCTATGGTCTGATTCAAATGCTTGGTCTGATTCAAAGATTCTGTAAATATTCTGTTTTGTGAAATCATGGACATCTCTGTGTACAGATAAGAGTATTGCTCAATGCTATGGACCCCCACTGTCAATACTTATCTGACCGTATAGATGCAGATTAGAGTATTGCTCAATGCTATGGTCCCCCACTGTCAATACTTATCTGACTGTATAGATGCAGATTAGAGTATTGCTTAATGCTATTGTCTACCCACTGTCAATACTTATCTGACCGTATAGATGTAGATTAGAGTATTGCGCAATGCCATGGACCCCAATGTTCATGCTTATCAAACCGTAAAGATGCAGATCAGATTCCATGGTCTTCCCACTCTCAATACTTATTAAACTTTATTTTTATGTGACAAACCATTTCATAAAGTGGAACAACAGAACGAGAATGCGTACATGTAGCAGTAATTCCACGAGACAATGACGATACGTTTATGGTTCAGAACTGTACACTGAGTATCTGTAAGTCTTTAAACACTGACATTATCTGCTGAGTCATGATTTCTCTCTCTCTCTCTCTCTCTCTCTCTCTCTCTCTCTCTCTCTCTCTCTCTCTCTCTCTCTCTCTTAGCAGAACGTGAAAGAAATACTGATGCATGAAACTTTTCATGATTGACAAGTGAGTGGACGAGAAACAAAGTCTAACACTTGGACGCATATTAAAATCAAAGAAGCTACACTTTTTTACATGATTTTAGTTTCAAACTGAAATGTATGTCATGTTATTGTACTCAGTGAGAAATGTGCATCTGCTCAACAGGAAATCATTAAGTACACTTGACGAAGAAATCAAATGTTGGAATATATCAATTTCTACAACTGTAAAGCTCCATGTAATACTTAGCACATTATGTTCATGTGTAATGGAACATTGCTAATTCATAAGACAAACTGGCCATCAAGAGTACTTCAAAGTTTTCTAGTTTTAGGAAGTTATTTTGTACTGTGACAGTCCTAATTCTGGAACGCCGTGATGAGGTCGCTGTTCAGAGTTGTGGTTAGTCTTCGATTTTTTCGATATCAATATGCCAGTACATGAACGAAGTGAATATCATGACCAACACAGATTATAAAGCTATAAGATGTAAATTAGACAATGAGAGGACAATAGAAAGGAAAATTGCAAAAAAAGACATCACTGCATGTTTAAATTGAATCGTTTAAACAATATTGTGACACAGTTCACTGCTTAACATTAATACGAAAAAAATTGATTGCACATGTTGTATGTCCTGTAATCGAATCGGAAATGACGTAGATATTTACCGATAATAAAGACATCGCCTTGCAGTGGTTCTCATCTTATCTTTCAAACCGATTTCAATCAGTTATCATCAACGGGAAAATGTCATCTCACAAGATTCTACACTTTGGTGTACCCCAAGGATCTGTTCTTGGGCCACTACTGTTTTCACTATATATTACACCTCTGGGTCAGTTAATTCGACAACACAATCTACAGTTTAATCAATATGCCGATGACAATCAACTTTACTTGGCTTTCACTCGAAATGACACCTCCAATGCAGTATCTCGCATAGAAGAATGCTTAGTTGACATCAAGATGTGGATGACTAATAACAAACTGCAGTTGAATGACGGGAAGACAGAAGTCCTCATAATCAAGCCAAAAAATGATAATGCCCCAAATCCAATCAACAGCATTCATGTTGGATCCTGTGTAATAACACCAGATGAAGCTGCCCGAAACATCGGAGCCATATTTGACAGCAACTTCCAGTTTAAACAACATATAACTGCCACTTGCCAGAGTATATTCATGCACATCCGGAAAATTGGTCAAATACGTAAATACCTGTCTGAAGAGACCTGCCTTCAACTAGTTCACTCTGTGTTATCAGCAAAATTAGACTATTGCAATGCACTTCTGACTGGAATACCTATTTAAGAGAGCTTATTGTGATTAATTCTGTTAAGCGCCAGTGAGCATCCCTGATGGATACTAGGCGCTCTATAAATATTGTTATCTATCTGTTATCTAATTGAAACCAAACATAAGTTGTAAATATTTTCTCTGTATTTAAGTCAATTTTACATTTAGCGCGATTACAAAATAGAAATTATATTTTAGCCTAGTGTCTTGCAGGAAAGTGTGTAGAAATATTGATTATGTCATCGACTCGTGGTTCAAAGTTTCATACGGCACAAGAAGCCTGATAATAAAAAACCTAGAACAGATTCTGCAAGCGATAATAAGGCGATAAGTGAGTTGAATTGAAACGAACACGAACTGATCTCGAGGAGTGCAATATAAAATCTTGCATTTCAATTTCTTCAGGGAAACATAGGATCCCCTTTGCATCTGTTCTATTTATTCTTGTTTTACATCTAAATCATAGCCAACGGTTACTGTTTAATGCAATGTACTTTATTGAATGTCAAGCTCTTGAAAGAATCATTTTAAATTTGAAAGACTCGTTCTGACTCTATAATTTGCACCGACACCATCGATACTAATACACTCCAACAGTTTAAATCGCAAAAGCACAACCGGGGCAGTAATGAAAATATTTTCAGCGCTTGCATTCTACTGCTGATGATTATGGATAGTGGTAGGACCTCTACGGTAGTACCTGAAAATGGGTGTGAAGTGATGTGTGTTTATTAACTTTTACACATAAGTCATATTATCCCTGATTAAATGGACACGTACGCGTGTCCTGATGGTATTGACAGCAAGATGAAAAACGGGAATTTTAGTTACAAACAGGTTGTTTTATTTCTGACATCAAATTTGTTTGCCGTGACTAGTAATATAAATCCTCCATTTCTCTATCATCACAATGAGGTTACTGCTGAACTCATAAACTCGTGCAGCTATGTTATTTTATCAAAGTGATAGTTCACTGTGGATAGTAGATGGTACCTTGGGTTTTGCATAGAGACATTTTAGGATCTTTTTTTCGTCACAGTTGTTAATGGCCTCGCGGCCTCGCTGCATGGCTACGCCTAGCCTGCTGCATATCGCTGAGCCTGACAACTCAGCGCAATGCATCGTACAATATGCCACGGCGGTGACCATTGACATAAGTCATGACACCTGCCAGCGCGCGGCGGATGCTACCCTACGGTATGTTATGTTTCACCTTCAACAAAAGTATATATCGCCACGTTTCAATTTATCTCCATTATATAAAAAAACATCTTATCAGTAATATTTTTATTATACCTTTATCGATTGCAAATCTTGATAAAAGTAAAAAAAAATATTAAAGCTATGTTCGTGATATGCGATGACGCACTCATACGTATGGTGGGAATTCAATAGCGGCGACTATGCTGTCGAAATTAAAAGTTATTCTTATCATATTGGCTAACGCATGAGTACCAGTGAGTTGTGTTAATTATTACGATTAAATGTCCAAAACTTTTAACTGCTGTCGTTTGTCATCTTAAAGGTCGGGCATTTGTCAATGTTATCATGATTATCGACGAGAATGTTTGCAACAAATCTAATCTACAAGATCCAATGTTTGTAATCACCGTCACAGTCCCTCAACACTTTTTAAAACTGTAGTCGCGAACTGATGGGAACTTTTAGCAGAATTTGCACGGCGGAATTTGTTAATACAGGACAACTTTTTAACTTGACCACTTTCAAATAACAAGTCACAACGGGAAAAATATTTACAGAAGGTTGGCAGCCATATTGGTTGGTATCTTGAAACAAATTTAGCTTCATTTGTGGGTTACTATACATTATACTTGTGTTATGTTTGAACAAAGTTCTCTGCAAATAACTCCAAAGAAGAAAAAGTCAAAACAGCGTTGTCACAGCGGATCGTAGACTCTCTCACAGCCCCTAGCTGGCTACATACCTATCCTTCTCCTTCCCTGGATTTGAACTGGTGTAGCTACGCTCAGCGAGCTGTCGTAGCAAGTACTTTCTTGGGCTGACATGGCCTGATCATACAGGGGACTTAATTGTGGATTACAGTTTAGAATAGGTAGCGACCGATGCATTGTTAGAGTCTCATATATTGATTTGCATATGTACCTCATCGAATATTGTCGTCAGTTTTGCCAAGATGGAAATGAATACCTCCGGCTGAAAATAAATGCTTCGGTAGTTTCGCCCGTGATGACTACCTTTACTAACTATTCATCACATGTGATATAAAAATGATCGACATCATCACATGTAATATAAAAATGATCGTAATCAGCACTAATAATCCTTCCGTGTATCTCTCTCTCTATCTGTTCATGCGCAGTAGTACATCTAATGAAGCCAGCGACGAAATGATCACTGGTCCAAGGAAAACACCTCTTCAAATTACGAAAATGTCGAAGTCAACATT
The DNA here is from genome assembly GCF_041260155.1 of Ptychodera flava. Lineage (NCBI taxonomy): Eukaryota > Metazoa > Hemichordata > Enteropneusta > Ptychoderidae > Ptychodera > Ptychodera flava. Next base: position 47,664,685 of record NC_091929.1, on the reverse strand, counting down.
AAGTTGTCCTGCTCATCGCAACGTTTTTCAAACTCTATAGTTTGGAATATTTTCAACGGGACACTGTGTGAAATGGTATTTGCAGCGTTAAAATATAGCCCGGTAACTTTATAATGGCAAGCTGTTGTGAACGGGGGGAGGGAGGTATATAACCTTGCTTGGCAACATCTGAATTCCTAATGCTTTAGTAGCGGTAATTTGTTTGAAATGGTAATAACAGAATTCATCTTGCAATCATCCCGGAGTTAAGACTAGAGAACAGCGTGCAGTTACCATGAAAACGCGACACTCAATGCCATGCGTCAGTCATATTGGGTTTTTATTTGGTGTTACAGTAATAACTTTATTATCAGCATCTTCGTATATTATCCAACATGGTGATATGAAGTCTTCAGCTCACTCTCAGATACAGCACATTTGAGAATATAATGCCCAACCAACAATGATTGTGATTTATAACATTTCTATGCAAACAGGGGTGAAATATGGAAGTAGGGTAACTCTTGATGAGTGTACCAAACTTAAGAGTTCTAAACGGTGTATGTGATTACGTCATCAGTGAACACTATAAGTCGATGACATAACTATAAATTGTGACAGGTGACAGTTATGTGGTAGCTAACATCAGACACATCGTAAATATCAATCTTTAAAATTGAGACAAATCGGAGAGGAAACTATAGAGTTTTATTTATAGATTCTCGTAGATCCATCATTGCTTCATATAACCATGCATGCTTTTGTTTATTCAAAAATAAGAAATCTTTCTACTCAACACCTCTGATACATTATTCTCAAATGTGCCTAAGGATGAAGAGATGTTTCCAATCAAAATTTCTTGCTGAAATCCGGGGAAGATTTAGCTGTCGTTTCTCACCTTTCTGTCTGTCGTCTGCACTTCCAAGTAAATGGCTCCGTGTTTTTCTCCAAAGTTCTTGACGTCGTCATCGGAAGTAGCGTCGTTCAGAACGCAGAAACCAGTCAAAGATTCGTAGTTACATGATTTACATAAAGAGTGTTTTAAACAAGACAGGCCACACTGGAGTAAAGTCCCATAATGCTTTCTGTCGCCAATCTGATGAAAATTCAAAGTCCGACCTTCGAATTTCTTTCTGACGAACACATCATCCTCCGACAGAACTAAGAGTAAAGCAATAACAAACAAACACGTTGTGTGATATATCAAGTTTAGACATAATTAAGGTATCTATTATAATTAACAAACTGTCGTGAAATTACTGAGATGTATGTTGCACAATGTTGTTCAAACTCACGTTACTGTTTGATGTTTCAATGCTTGGCGCACGGACTTCGCAAATCAACGTTGTATTACACTTGGAGGCTATATAGCAGGCTACAGCCCACTGAAAGTCTAATCAAATCTCTGACTGATATATGCAAGCAAACCATAAAAGTAGCACGTTTACGAGCGCGTCCAATTATCGCGTTGATTTTCAACATCCGACGGGAAGTGTCTAGCAGAACTGTGGCGTCGAAAGAAGTAGAGATTTACAAATTAGTTTTTCATTTTCGAGGATATCAACATTATATTTCCATGAAAAGATACAATATTATTTTTTTAATATTCTGGGTGATCAATGATCACGCATGATTCGATTTTGGAACATTAAGGCTTACGTCGCGATCGCATCGTGTATCAAATAGGCGACGCTGTGGACAGAGGTGTTTTTTTTCACGAAAATCCAATATTACAGTTGAAACTGAGATGAACCTATACGAGAACAACGACGTGTCTATTGACAAGAACTGTGCTACCATTTTTTCAGCTCATAATGTGAAGTTCAAAGCTATTCTTTATTTACTTCGTATCAGTTTACGTCAGAAATTGGTCATCTCAGTAATTGTAGGAAGTTGTAACATACATCTTGCGTCAGGTCATTTAGAGTCAATAGACAATCAAACAAAAATGGGTGCATTAATCGTCTCGATTTTCGTTATAAACGGGACAATTGACGTCACATTAATTTAAAAAATTTCAGAGCTATTTTAGGGTACTTGTGGAATGTAATGAAAGAAAAACACTGCAATCGAGGGCATGGAAACTTAAATATTCCCCTTCCTTAGCAATCATGAAAATGTGGACCAGGAATATAAACAAGAAACCAGGATAGCTGATTTGAGATGTCACTGGCGACAAAGAAATATTGAAAGTGAATTCTTTCTGGAAATGAAGAAATTAAACCCCTTTCTCACCGTTACAAATGCCAACAACCAGAATGAATACCGGTGACGACATCATAATGACTTCTTTCTACGGCGTCAATAGCCTTGCTGAGTGGAGTTGCAACTCTTGTGTTCAACCAAGGTAATTCAAGGTCCTTGGAATCAGCAAGCTTTAAGAATGCTATACTTGCTGATACTGTTGTCGTCTGCACCTTCCTAGACTTTCAATATCGGATTATGTCTATCAGTTATGTCACGTGACATCACGCGAAATGTCCTTTGATCTGAGATCCTGATGAACACTTATGTTAGAGTACTTGTTCCGAAAACATGAATTTTACAGTCATGTTGCTACAAATTTCACTTGCTGAAATTTGTTTTTTTTTAATGCTCACTCTTAATTTTTCAATTGTTTCAAGATGATTTCAATGGATGTTTTACTCTCCGACAACGCCCTCTGCCATTATTCATGGACGCAATATCTCTTCATGCTAAGCTTCGTTTGTATTTAGACCTTTACGATGCCTTCAATTTATTTTATTTTAATTTGAACTTAATTCTTTATGCTAATTTTTTCTTAACTTTGTCTACGTCGGATATTGTCTGTATAATCACCGATCACTCCCCTTTGGTTTTAAAACGATCTCAAATATCGTATCTTTCCATGAACTCGTAAAAGTCACTGGTCCTTTTCTAGGTCCATCAGTTGCCAGACTTCCTTAAAGGGGCAGGTCATTTATCACATTTATCTAAAGCAAATTTGCCAACTTGATCAAAAATTCAAAGGAAAAATATGGGCTAACACCATGTAAATGCTCAATGTCAACAACAACTAGTGCGAGAACCAGGGATTGAGAACTACCCCTTTTAGCAGATGTTGTATTCTTCAGTGGCCAAGTGTTGCGTAACAGACTCCGATATGTCGTCCACTGTACGAATTGACACGTCTCGGGTATTTCCTTTCACTTTCTGTACCGTTATTACAGCCATTCTTTAAACGACTTTCCAGCAGCAAAAACCTTCAAACTTCGTTGAAGACTATTTGTTCTTAGGGGCCGAAAACCCCGCTATATTGGAACAAGCTGACACATCACAGCTAGTGTTTTACTTACGTGAAGGGAGACCTCGGGGAGATATATCAGGTAGGTTATCCGAAGTGAATGTTTGTGATCTCACTAATATCCCTGATATCATGCTTCCTTAAGATTTCTGAACAGGTGCTGTAAAGTTGTTCGGATGGACCCAAAAATACTGGACCTACGTTTGTATTTATGAGGTCATGTTGGCACGTATTTACCGTTCAAGACCCCCTCCCCAGGGAAGCACTGATATCTCCCAAAAGGAGGTAGGGTTTTCAGATTTTCAAATTAACATGAATGATTTCATCCATTAATAAGGAAATCCAGGTGTAACCAAGGTAACAGTCACCTTCTACAATGACTGGTGTTATTTATATGAATACGAATGCAACATGCACATTAGTTTCATTATGTACAGGAAAGTATGTCTTTGATTTTATTCGTCATCACCAACAGTTTTTACGCTGCGTTCACAAATAACGATTAGGGGGGGGGGCTGGAGGAATTTCGATTGAAATCTTATTTTTTTAAGATCCCCCATCTGACCCTCCAAAAAAATTTCAAATGCCCCCCCTCTATATGGTCAAAATTTTTCAAGTCCCCCCATCAACTATCACAGGCCCGCATATTTGTAAAGGATGTGAGCGCAGAAAAAATAAACATATTGCGCCGTTCCGCTCACAGGTGTTCAACACTACCTGTATTAGCACTTTCTATAGTCATATTCTCAAGGCAAGTTCTTTAAATGCATCAGTGATTTTTTTAGATTTATTGGTCTAAAAGCCAATTTGAGTTAATCCAACTCTGGCCAGGTCAATTGCTCCTGCTGAGGAGCACACAAAATGACAATCATGAGAGAGTAGGCAAATTGTGAATTCTGGCTAATTGCCATATTGCACTGTGACCTGCCAAACATTTTTCCAAAACTACAAGACATCTATGAATTAGATGCTACTCTAAATTGACAATACTGGAAGGTTAAAATGTTCCACCAAATAAATGTTTTAATCTCTGAAATTTTGGGTGTAATAATTTCAAATTGGTTAAAAAATAAATAATTCCATTCGGTCAAATATTTTTACTTTTAGTCTTTACTGTTCAAAGTTTTACATCTGTATCATTTTATAACAAGAATATGAAAATTTAGAAAACCAAGCATGGTAACCCTATCTTTTTTCTGTAATATTTGATTATTCTTATATGCTAGAATTCAAACATTACTATGTGTTCTTGCATGTGTTGCTCTCTGGCCTGATCTTGTGTACAATTATGTTTCACTGTCATGAGCATCATTTGACCCAAATTCTTCTTCAACTACCATGTACATCAGAGTCAGAGCTATCTCTGTCACTGATCAGGTATGCAGTGACAGTGAAACTGCAGGAGCAGAGCTTTAATGATAGTGACACTATCTGTAGGCAGTAGCTGTATTAACTTTGATAATTTTGGCAATATTTTTGCTTAGTTTTACAAATTTGTTCTAGTTCTACTCCCTACAGCCTGTTGAAATGTCTAGTATTCAGCTTGCTATCACAGCCTATTTATGTGTACCATGCATTTGTATCACTGACAACTGACTGTCAGTCTGGACTCCAATTAAATTATCACTAAATACATATTTATATTTATATATACAGGCTTTGTCGACAAACTAAATATTGTATGTTTGAGCATGCTGTAGGGAGATAGCAAGAAACTGTAGTTGTTATATTGCATAGGAATATTGCAGAAACCATTAACAGTTGCAACTTCTGCCCTGTTACGAGGCTCAAGTTTGTTTTTTTAACACAAATCACACATTTAGATTTTTTCGAGATAAAAGTCATGAAATGTGACAAAATGGTTCTAAATTTTGTTAAATTATTTCTAACATTAAAACATTTTGATGACATTAAAAATGGTATTCATTTTTCATTGAATTATCTACAAAAGCTTGGAATTGGCAAATGTAAAACACAAAAGGGAACAAAAATTTTCAAGTCCCCCCCCTATAGGTAGAGCAAAATTTTCAAGTCCCCCCTCTACTACCCCAAAAACTTTCGAATCCCCCCCTGAATTCCTCCAGCCCCCCTAACCGTTTTTTGTGAACGCAGCCTTACCCTTATTGCAAGTTCTGCATCCAGTCTTAATGCACGTTCTGCATCCAGTCTTAGTGTACGTTCTGCATCCAGTCTTAATGCACGTTCTGCATCCAGTCTTAGTGCACTCCATAACCAGTCTTTAGTGCACGCTCTACAACCAGTTTTTAGTGCACTCCATAACCAGTCTTAGTGCACGCTCTACAACCAGTCTTAGTGCAAGCTCTACAACCAGTCTTAGTGCAAGCTCTATAACCAGTTTTTAGTGCACGTTCTGCATCCAGTCTTAGTGCATGCTCTACAACAAACCAATTAGAATCTTGTGATATTTCCCAACATGCTCATGTACTTGACCCGAGGTGACCTAATCTGTGTAACTACCCAAGTTTAAACATATGGCATATAATTTTTAATTTCCTTATCTCTTCTGTACTTACGAATGTTACGTCACAGAAATGTAGCTGTATTTAATTTTATCGCCGCCAGTTTACGATAACTCGTTGACGATAACTAGCTGACGCCAGCCGATATACTGAGCATTATACTGACAGCAACGATGCAAACCTTCACTTGCCTTGGAATTTATGGAGGCTCCTCATTTAAAACAAACAGTTTATAATGAGACTTCCAAATTGTAAAAACACTTTTCAGGCCCATAAATATCAATGGATAACTCCATTCTGTTTGATTCAAATTTTGAAATGGACTTTAATAGCTGTAGATTAATTGCATATCGCCTTCTCTATAACGATACTTACGTAACGCAAGATATGTGACTGGGTGCAAGTAACGCCCTCTAGCGAAATGAAAGTAAGATTTAAATCTTAACGGGGACGTGATGTCACAAGGATTAATAACTCTAAACGGAAAAGCCATTAGCGTACAGATCTGCCTCAAAATTTCCAAGCGGTCGCGTTAGCGCTGTTTCGTTAATGTTTTAAAGTTTGTGATCAGATGCCAGCGGCTCTGCAGGGCAAAGATGTTTTCTGATTTCATTAACATACGTCAGTACGTCAACGGACATGTATTCAACATTGTTATCAGACTTTCTTATTACATGTAATTACTTCACTGATAAGGGAAACTCATTTCACCTGCATTTAAATGAGGTTTTCAGAATTTGGTAACACTACCGTTATAAATAAGTTCCACACTGGGAGCTTGAATTTTAGATTCAATATTTTATTTAGCAATACCTTGTGGGAGATAAACCACAACTTGAGAGAAAATGTCTCAAAATTGACCAAGACATACATAAAAACTCTCTGGGATATGAGGAATACTGCCCTTAAAGACTCAACATTGATTTGTGTTTAAAGATGGACTCTTTTTTCCTTTGCGTCTTCTTGTTTGTGTGTGTGTGTTTGTTTTGTATTTAATGACACTGCTTTTTCTGCAATTTTTTTAAAACCGTTTAAAAGGTAAATAAATAAATATAAAAATTCGGACGACAAGATAGAAGAGGAAAAAGAAGCTGAGGTATAGGCTACTTCCAATAAGACGACAGGTAAAACATCAAAAGTGCCAAAAAAGATAAGCTCCGAGGGCAAAGACGAAGATGAAGATATGCACGCATTTGTAAGCTTTTAACTTTCTTCGAATTACAAACTTTTCGAATTAAGTTATTTGCAGTATGCATTTTTATCTTTAAACTGCAGAGGGTTAAGAGATAGACATAAGAAGCAAATTTTAAAATCGGCGAGAGATCAGAAAGCAGATATAGTATTGCCGCAAGAAACATACTGAGATGAAAATTTCTCCACAGAAATTAATTTTGAATGGAAAGGACACATTTTAAACTCTTTGAGTTCCAATCATAGTAGAGGCGTTGAGTTACTGTTTGATCAGCATTTAAACTGTGTTATAAAGCACACAAAGTGTTCTCAGGATGACAGAAAACTACTTGTCGCTGTCGAGATTGACGATGAAGTATGTGTATTCACGATATGTGAACATCGACATACTAAGACTTTAAAACTGTAAAAACAACTTTTCAGAACCCTAAATATCAATGGATAACTCAATTCTTGTCTGATTCATATTTTGAAACAGACTATTGTACCTAGAGCTGTAGATGACTTGCTTATCACCTTCTCTATAATGATACTCACATGATGCACGTGTGACTGGGTGCAAGTAACGCCCTCTAGCGAAATGAAAGTAAGATTTAAACCTTAACGAGGACTGATATTACAAGGATTAATAACTCTCAATGGAAAAGCCATAAGTGTACACATTTGCCTCAGAATTTCCAAGCGGTCGCGTTAGCGCTGTTTTCGTTAATATTTTAAAGTTTGTGATCAGATGCCAGGGGCTCTGCAGGGCAAAGACGTTTTCTGATTTCATTAAAATCTATATGGCTGTGCAGTTCCAAAACTCTGCTTTGTTTTCATCAATTGAGAAAAATGTAGCGATATTGAAAACGTCTCATTATCCACTGATTATATAAAATATATTATGATTAAAAAATGTATAAAATATTATAATTCTCACTGACTTAGGCTATATTGTCACAAAATGTCTGTACTTAACAGTGATGTTTGTAAAGTTTTGATAGTCTAGCATTTTCGTAAAAACCACGAACTCTTCGCAATTGAAATCGTTTCCATAAACGTGAAGGTGACTTTGAAAAGGTAAATTTGAAACTTACTTTTGAGATAACCTGTAAATGTGTGTGGAAGACAAATTCTCAACGAATCATATATATATATATATATATATATATATATATATATCATATATGATTTATTGATAGGTATTGATAGGTATAACTGCGAGCGCGGTTCTGTGCTGCTATGATTTTTGATCACTTAATGATGTTGAAAGATGTTCAAATTTCTCATCTGCGCCATTGCAATATAGTGTTGTAAAACCACAAGAGATCACCACCCTGACAAGGCCGCATTAAGGAATTCTGTTTGCTTCAGATTCATCGTTGCCATGTAAAACAGTAATCTATGCAGTTGTGACTTTTGACGAGTAGATTACTTGTCATGGCTTACAATAACACAAAAGCAAAGTTAAAAATGAAATATTTTGGCTTTCAAAAAGTATCAGAGAGTATTCGTCTTCCAGGTTATTTGAACATACAGTGTTTGATCTACTCTAATTTATCAAATAATAAAGTTTTAAATAAAAAAGATCAAACGTTCAGAATTTAGATGTTACCGTTTTTACAACAAACCATCAAAGAATAGATACTGGATGTTGCAAGTTTATCCGTCAATTGCTGACGTGATTATCACCAGATTAATACTAACAGACCTGATTACATGACCTCATTTCGTGTATAATCAAAATGGCGGAAATAATTGTCGTCTGTCACGGAAACACCGTTGCCGCCATAAATGTCTGTGTCTTGTACCGATGATCATGGAAGTAAGCATTCAATCCAATAAAGGTAAGAAGACAATAACTGTCAACTCCAAGCTAGTTTGATGGGAAATATTGACAATATTTTCTACCTGTCGTTCTATGTCGATAAAGATCCAAAGAAAAAGTGACGTCGAAAATTTGTAGTTGCTTTTGATGATATTTGCACCCAAGCTCACAACAAACACTGCAACTTTTGCTCTCATTGCCTTTAGGTTGAGTTTCTATACTGCCTTCTCTTGTCCGTTCAGAGAGCAGTGCAGACAGCCCTATAGATGCCCTACTATTGAGGACATGATGTCCCGCGGGGGAGGGGATTTTGGACATTTAAATTAACATTTGTAAATATTATCACAAACGTGGCGCAGACATTTTCATTGGTCAAAAATAGAAAAGAATTAAAAGCGATACCATCCAGTTTATGTCATCTAAACCAATCAATAACTCACAACACTCTTTGCCGCTACGTTATATTTTGGAATGAGAAGCACGTTCCGTAGAACCGTTAGAGGGCGATGTAATGTTCAGAATTTTATAGTAGGCGATTTGGATTGCATTCCAACAACCGTTGACGACTGTGCGTGCGCATGCACTGTTGTCAACTCCTGAGCTTTAATAACACCTTCTCTTTCAATCTGTCAGATACGCTTTTCAACTTCTTCAAAACTTTCATCATGTGACTTTAATTCGTTGTTTTGCCGCTTGTTTTGCCTTAATGCGTTCCAGTAATGCCGTCTTTGTGAACCATCATGGTTGCAACACAACATTGCACGCTCTTAATTAACAGTTATGACTTAGCATGCGCCTTGCACATTTTCCCAGTTACACGCGGTATAGTAAGCTTTTATACCATTCAAACTCTTCACAGCCTTACAATACTTACATAAATACTGAACAACTGTGTATATAAATATAATATTTTATTTCTAAAGTGGTGAGTATTTACACATAACCATGGCTATCAAAGACATTAGTTACTAACGTTGTTATAATTGATTTCACAGTAACGAGAAAAGTGACCCATCCTAATCAAGATTACATCACTATGACAACCACCATAATCCTCATTAAAATCAGCATAACTATGTAAATCATAATCATCATCATCATCATCATCATCATCATCATCATCATCATCAACAACAACAACAACAGCAACAGCAGTTATCATTTGCGTAATACCCTAAGCTTACTTAGCCCAATGCCGAGTGAAGACTCTTAAGTCGTGTTAACGCTGAGAACGATCTCTTTATCTTTGTCGCCATTGATGTGTTCAGAAATTGTTCTGCTAGAGCTAAGATAGAGTCTGGAGAGACAGCGGGCTAGACACGCATACCATATTGAAGACGAGAAGAAGTGTATGAGTGGATTACGGAAGGCGAAAAGAATGTCTCGTATGTTTCAGTAGACTCATATTGACCACCTGTTGATCTAGGCAAATCATCTAACTTGTTTATTCCACGCTGAACACTGAATGTCTATTGGTGATTGATTCAACTTACCAAATGACATCGTTGTTCAAATGAACTCAATTGTAAAATGCCCATGGTTTAGATAAAAACCCTTACTACGTATGTTTAAATACAGTTATTTGCACTTGTAAAGTGAACTGAGAATTATAATTTTTAATGACCTATTTGCACTGAGTAGAATCGCTGTGTCATTGTATATTTCAACTGTTTGTCCATCACCAATTTTAAACTCCATAATGTGCAAAACTTATTGGTCCTTCTCAATTTATGTCTCACCAGAAACACTATGAATTATAGGTAGGTCAAAGGTCAGGTCTAATTACCATACGCTGAGCAAATACTGTAAAACGCTCACTGTTTTGTGCAACACATAAATGACCACTCTACCATTTCCCTATACAGTCTGTTTCCACTGATAAAATCCAAGGATATTGCAATATTTTGCAATCAGAGACTTCAATCTGTATTCGACAGAAACATCTAATGAGAGAAATCAGTTTCTCTTTTTCTTTATGCGTAATGCTTGAATCCTGGCGTTGTACGTTGCTTTTCGTGTTTCCTACTGTAAGGAAGATGTCGACTATGAGAGTGTCTTTTAGATTGCCAACAAAAAGTATGTGTACTTTGTTTTAAAACGTTCTCCTTCTCCATTCAACTGAAATAATTACACCCAATAGTCGCATCATCATTATTCGAGAGTGTAGGTGAGCTTCAGAGTTTCTTGAAAAAGCGGGAATGACGTCATGCGATAGAGATTGTAATGTACACACCTGACGCATCACCTAACAAATCTTTGGAAATATTTGAAGTCAGCCTCGTGAACCAATATTTCCACGGCACCGTCGATCTATCCTTACACAATTGTTCCATCAATGTCGTGTTGGTCATTGCATTCAAAACATCTGTAATGACATTTTTCTAGATCTGTTTTTAGGGCTGGCTCTTGGGCTTGCCGGTGGTTTAGTCCTGAATGTACTCATGGCCGACAATACCTTGTTACTGATTGCCTTGGTAACGCCACTGCGTCGGCGCATTGCCGTCTTAGTTCTTTTGGAAGAGTGTATTTCGTGAATCAGTGACGTGAAACCGAGAGTCACTCCGTTACAGCCCCCTCTGGCGGTAACTTCATAGAAGTGGCAACCGTACTCTGCTGCAAGATCTCTTCCATCGTCTGTGCTGACTTGTCTGTGCGTCTCTAAGTCTATCTTGTTGCCAATGATGGCAATCGGCACTGAACACGGCGTTTTTAATTTTTGAATTTGTTGGATTTGCGTTTCAACGACCTCAAATGTTCTGACGTCACAAATATTGTAAACGATAACGAAGGCATCTCCCCATTTCACGTGAGCTTCCTTGCACAGCATACCATTTCCATTCGGTTCCTGAAAAAAGTAAAAGAAATGTATGCTTATTAAAAACTGTTGTCCGTCATGCCACAGATGGCGGCATTCCGTTATGTACTCGCGGTTAAATACGGCAGATATGCAGTTCCGTTTGCAGAAAATTAACGCCATACAAATGTTATTGTGTCGTTCAATTAGAAACGGTTGTTCCACAGCTGTCGTTCTTAGTCAACTTTCCACAATTGTTAGCTGTAGTCAACTTCCCACTCTAGTGTTTGTATGGATAAAAGTGGCAATCCACTGCAATATGTTCATAGCAGCGTCCATATTTTGCTCATATCAAATCAAAGCCAAAGGGAAATGAGAAAATTCTCGCACTATCTCACAGAAACTAATAAAACATATTTGTTTATTCTTCAATTTCGTCTTCGTCGGTTTTGGTTGATGCTCGAGGGCGGGATACGTGTTTGCGGCAGCTGGACGACAGTTTATGTAAATTAGAACCCAGCATAGTAACCGATTCAGCCATTGTACGGAATGAGGCATACCGCTTCATTGACTTGCAGATAAGACGAAAAAACAGGTCAGTTTACACAAAACACCGAATCAAATAGAAAAGAGCCCGCCGAAAATAGCGCATACCAGTTACGTCATCTTATAAAAGGTCTTGTCGTTGTGTGTGAGACGTGGCGTGACCTTGTCAACTTAGCGATGGCTCTGAGCAGACTCGACGGAAACTTCAGTATCGTGGCGTTGCTGACGTCACAGATGTCAGGATGCATGACAAAGTCAAGGGAAATTTAGTTTTAGAACGTGTCTGTTTGATTACAGTTATCACATCCAATGACGTCAGTTAACATATTTTGTGACTCTTTTAATGCCTCAGCTCTGTACAGTGAATTACTTTGGGTCACGTGGTAGCGCCAAGGCAAATAACGCGAAAGGTTAACGTCACTTGTGTGACGATAATTAATGTATAAGAGGTACCGCTTATCTGATCAATCGCCATCAATTTTACGACCTGACAGATAGAGCTGCGATAACTTACTTTATTATTAACTTAGTAATAGAGTTTATTACAGGTGAACAAGCCACGCTGGTTTTAACGTGACGCGGACCTGCTGGCAATTCCTGAACTGTAGTTAAATGAATGATTTATGTGGTGTGACGTTCCACGTGTTCGTTCGCCCTACATACACTACTGAGTAATGTTGATTTTTTGTTTCTTTCAAAAAAAAGTCTCGTCGAAACAATTGTAGCACATTTAATTGCCCCATACTTCCCCTGCCGTTACTTTTGGACATATGAAATATCTCCCAGTACATCAGTGTTTTCTCTTGGCATAATTCATCAGGATAGGGGTCGAATCTTGGGTCTTCGGCTGTCACAAAATTCATGCCTAGCCATTTTACTTTCAAGAGATGAATATTGTCTTTACACTTATCATATTTCTACTTTCTATCGGAAACGAGAGTGCTGTTAATGACCTTAGAAAGGCAGACTGTGACTTATCTGAGTTATATGTTACTGACTGGTCATCATCAAATGTTCAAGATGTATGGTCGTTCATTGCTGCATGTTGGTATCAAATCACCATGGTGATGAGGCAGTATATAAAAATTAAAAGTAACTTCGACCATACACCTCGGAGCTCCAACATTTGCACGCTTTAATTTGCTTTTTTATCCTCTTTGTTATTCAGCCTTTTCTGTTGTAGAAAGTCTCTTTTCTTTGATAAGCTAAAAGCGATGGTTTGGTTTTTGTCATCAAGAGAACACAGAATCCATGACGTCAGCTGCCTCCCGCGGATTTTTTGTGTAGAGCTTAGGAAACCAAAAGACGTGAGAAAATGCTCGTTTCATGAAAATGAAAATTTTGTTGTGCCATAGCTTTCCGGGCCATTGTTGCAAGACAATTAAATTAGCAAACACGGCAACACCTTCAGCGTCATTGAGAAATGTCAATTTACATTCCATAGAAGCAAATTCAGGTTAAAAATTGCTCCCTCTTTTGAGAAAACAAACAAACAAACGAACTTAGAAAACGAATGAAAGCCAGATTCGACAACGTCAGTAAAGATATAATCTTGATAACAATGAGATCAATGGATTGTCACTTAATTTCTTCGATAACTTTGGGATACTTGACAGTGAATGTTAAAATCAATGTCGAACAAAATTGCAAGACGACATCATTGCGCAATATAGTTACTAATATTATTCTTAAGGGACGTGTTGACGTCTTATGTATTATTCTTTCTATGTTATATCGATCACTTATAAATGCTGTTCGGAAATGGACACAAAAGCAGGATAGATATCAATTGTGGTGGGACTGAAACTTTGGATCCACATCCACATTCCATGGATAATGGATTGTATTGGAAAACCAATCATTTCATTAGGTATTTCAATGGATATAATTAAGTATTGACAAACAGCTTGCAAACCACTTCCTCAAAATCGTCAGCAACGACCATAGAAAACACAATGGTGAAACAACCAAATACTGTTGAACAGCGAAAAAAATGTAGAATTGCAAAAGTGTGTGAGTAAACAGAACAACCGCGATCCAACCTATCATGCTGATGGAATTCGAATGGACTTTTTCCTGGAAAATACTGACTCTATACGTGGAGGAACACAGGTACAACATCCATGCTGTATGCAATGAAATGTCGCCGAAACAGATGAGGAATTATTAATCAATTATTACTTTAGAAACAACATTTAAGTTCTCCGATCATTTTTCCAATACCTTATAAGTATTTTCCTAAAGATCGGATAGCCACCATTTTATGAATTGTGTAAATCTTATGAAATCCCTTTGACGGTGATCGCACAATACACAGACACAGCTCCTCCACACTGTGACACAGACAAGGACTCTATGGTGCAAGTCGGCGCGCATGTCGAGGTCATTGACCTCGGGGAAGACGCCATTTTGAAATCAGTTTTGGGGTAAACAGCATTCAAATAAATCTCCAATTATTACCGTTATCCAAGGACGATACGCTAATGCATTGCTTAGTAACAGTTAACCGTCAGTTTCCAACTAGTATAATTGTTGTCCTGAATTAACCTGTAATAAATTGATATTATGTCGGCGACTTTCAAATCAAGTTTGATGGTTCTCCTAATCGGTATTCCATACCTTCTTGTTAATCCAAGTGCTTCTTTTAATTCGTCACTAAGGAAACGAGGATTTTTTTCCGCCTGGATACGGCAGGTCGTTGCCTTCAGGGTTTTATTTTATTTTCTATTGAACCTATTTGTTGACAGATCACAAACATGGTCAACAACAAAGCAGACATGTAAACTAAATCTGACGTCTGAATATTGTGAGAATGTCTATTGTTTGGTTCATTAGCTTTCCATTGTGTGCAATCATCGTCCAGGAAGTGGTAGCGAGGTCTCTTGGCATTGTTTACTCACAGACTCTCATAGATCGTAAATAGATCAGGGTCTATGCCCAAACAGTGAAAACATCTACACCGGTAATTGCCGTTTATTCGACTTTGAAAAAAAAATTCCTGAAGTCGGCGAAATTATACGGAGATATTGGTGCTTCGGCCTCAGCTCGCTATACTGATGAAAATATCGCCATCGTTTATCAAGATGACAGGTTTAATTGTTACATATATACTTCAAATTCACATTTTACTATTTTTTGTTTAATGTAATAACTATTTACCTTACTTTCTTGAGTTTAAGAGCGTTAAAACATTCACAACAGAACTTCTCAACATTGTTTAATGACGTATCTATTACTAAATACCACAGGTTTTTCTATTCGCCTATACTAGTACGTGTTATTAACATTGACAGTGCATGTAAGTCCATCAAAGTTTTCGTTTCGATAACATAATGATAAAAATGGTATTTGCAAGAACCAACTTATCGTTATTTCACACTTCAATGAAAAGCTTCTCTCCTTTTGGCATCATAACCACAGACTCTGCAGCTTCATGGTCACAACGCTTTGGTATTCACACTAGCATTTCTTCATTTCTGAATGTAGCGAGCGAAAATGATCAATCGCTAAAATGGCTTACTTTTATTGGCAGAATTTTATCGTTAGAATCAGATCTGTTGCATTGTGGGAAAATAATCATAAATTTGTAAGAGTTAATTTTTCATCGATAACGACGAGGTCAACGTCATGACATTATTACATTTTTCTGCCGCTTTCAGATGAACATTACATGATTGTTTCGTCACAATCCAAAACAAAACTTCAAACACGTCAACATTTCCACTTTAATTCGGTTTTTGAACCCACAACCAACCTAACTGTAACAACCAGAATGCTGGTTCGAAATTATTCTTATTATGTTTAAGGCTGTTTGTATTATATTTTTGTTTTGTGATTTATTGTTTTTGGAAACGTTTGTCCTTCGTGTGCGTGTTGTACCTTGTCAACCGCTGCGTATGTAGGTTGAGGGCGGGTGGACTATGGTTGATATTTTTTCTAACGTGGAAGCTACTGTGAAACGTATCAACGATAATTTATCAAATGACTAACACCAAATGAATCAGGGCAAATTGAAATCATAAGGCTTGCGTAAAAATGGCAGATAAAGTCGCTTGCACACTTGCATAACCATACCAGTGTCTTCAATCAGGGCTGCGACCAAGTTCATGCAAAAACACGTGAATTCTTTATGTTACAACGTACGATAGCTTGGCTCTCAGTGAAAACACCACTGTTACGAAACCCTCTGTCGTGGCTTTGCAGGAATGTGCATGCAAGTCCACCAAATTCAATGGATATTCAAAACCTTGTCACATGCAATTAGTAAAACTCACAGACACTTTTCTAATCCATTCAAGTAAAAGATTACAGCCGTAGGGCGAACAATAATCACCTTAACTTTGGATAACACCGCTATATAAACTCATTGTTCTACCTAAAAGCCAAAGTTTGACATAAACATGACTCACACTCTAAAAATGTAAGCCCGCCAGAAATATCTTACGACAGAAACGAAAAAATACCTTAAATGTAAACATCAAACATTTATTTTTCTTGCCATTGGCGTGAAAGAATTGAGGAGTTGAGTACAACGTAACTAGATGGGAATGGAGAGCGGGCTGCCAACCCATGTACACTCACCATGATGGTATCGGCCAATGAGAGCACACCATTCAAATCTTAGCTGTACATTTTGTACACGAAAAGAATCACAATTAACAGAAACAAAATTTGCAGCAAACGCACTCTTTCACAAAAAATACGCCAAAGGAATATGAAGTCGCAAGCCCAGGTTTTTGACGATCCCTAGTATCACAGAGTAATATCATAGACAGAGTGGCAACACTTGCATGCCTTTTGTTCCATGGTCGTCTCGGTAGACTATTGGCTTTTCATATTAAAATGAGCTTCAAAGGTGTTAAACTTTTGGAGGCTTGGTTTGTGGTTGATAATTACACGAGATTATGCGAAACATACGACGAGATGGCATCGTACTGCCAGTCGCGTAGCAACCATAGTTACTTTGTGAGCTCTCAGGCCAGAAACACTGCCTCACGCCAATCAAAACATAACACGCCAGCAGTTTCATAAACATGTCCTTTCTTGGCGCACGTGTAAAAGACGGTGTGACTGACCGTAAACCATTGAGTAAAACCAGACAGTATCGATAAAAGACTTTCAAATTTGGTTCAAACACACTCATTATATATTCATGAAAATATGAGAGGAATTTTTAAAACGGTAAAACCCACTTTCCTGAAGCTCAAAACACTCGCGTTTTCGCCAGCACATCAATTCCGATCAGCACCACACGACAACTACAACACAAGCTTTGTCGAACATACTTTCGCTTAACAATTGGTGAAAATCCGAAAATTACCGAAGGGTGCATGGTCGGCACTCTTCGGAAAAGAGAGCCAAGAGCTTCGTGAGGCGAGGCAAACATGGATTGCTTACGTAACCGCTTCACGCCTTAAACAATAGCTGTTGCCACTCTGATATTACTCTGTGCTAGTATTGACCACTTCCACGCACTGTCGGTATGTTGTCACAATAATAAGTATAGGGGGACCTGAAAACTTTTCATATTTACTGTCAAATCGTTGAAGCTGATTGCGATGTTCTAAAAGTGACTTACGTTTTCATGTTGAAGAAGGAGCGAGAATACGGTTGGGCAGCTGGTTTACGCGGGAAAACTAGGATATCGGTCAGTTTAGAACTGAGATCTCGTTGACATCGTAATGTGTTCACGTGAACGACTGACTGGGTCACACAGCTATCAGGCAATGCTGTACATAGGTGCGAAAACATTGTCCTCAGCCACTTTACATGGTTTGTACAAGAGCAAAGAAATGAATTTATTGATAAGAAGATCAAAGGTGCCGTCATAAATTCTAAAAGCTTCAAATTGTGCAATGGTTAAGTTCGTAAAATATTGCGGTACCGAAACTTGTCAGCACGTACACGCCTTGAGGTGACTGCGTGACATGTCAGGGGCTGTCAAACTGTATAAGTACATTGTTTTGCAGTTAGAAAATTGTAAAATTATGGGATTTGTTAGGTTAAGTACAGAATTTGCGCGGGAAAGTATACATACATCCTTCAACCGACATACATTCCATGGGCTGTTGATACTTCACTGGTTAGCGACATAACATGCGTGAACGACACTGTGACATTTTGAAATTTGACTTTGGCAAACCATGGCGTTAGAAAGGAATGGGCAAACATAATAACAGTGCTAGATACTTCCATTACTCAAAAAATGTTTCTTTATTTTCTGATACTTAAAAGTTGCAATGTCGGCAGTCAGAATTATCATCGTTTTTTTCCTGGCGCTTAAAATGTATTGATCGATGTTCGTATAAAGTACATGCAACAAATACGCAGCAATGAGAGACGACTTTCTTGTTCCTCAGAAGTGACTGCCGATGATATCTTTGTCGCTCTGTCTTGACAAGAATGCGTCAATTCATTAACTGTCCAGAAAGATCGTGACTTATTCAAATTCAGAGGACGGTGAATTGTTCAGCTGTACAAACTCAAATAAACCTACTTATAATTTTGTACAAATAGGACAAATTGTGACGTGACGTAATTGTGTACATATCAGACATGTTCCGACAGACGTAGACAGCGGACCTAGTGATGTCGTTTCAGATTTATTCCATTACACTTTACACGTCGACATCTAATAGTTACTGGACGCTACCATTACATCTAATAGTTACTGGACGCTACCATTACATATAAAGGCAATTACGTTCACGACAGTACTTACATCGGACAGCATAATTTGCCAACTCTTTCGAGAGACATGAAAATATCGCATGAATGAACAACAAGATATGAACTGAATATGCTCACGTGTTTTACAACAAGAGTAGTAAGGAATATTTGGTCTTTGGGACAAATCTTGTTTTTTCTACAAAACATCTTGTTTTTTCTACAAAAACATCTTGTTTTTTTAACACAGGGAACTCCCTCTTACGCACATGCGCGTAAAGAGGGAGTTCCTGAGTCAGCGCTAGCTATGACTGCACCTAACATCAATATATACTAAAAATAATTCCCCAGAACTGCTCCAATATGCGGTAACCCCCGGAGACGGAACGGGCTTTGTCATTGATATAGCTAACAGATGGTTATCTAAAAATAATCCAGTGGGCAGAACATGTCACTACATGTCAGTACAGTAACCACAGATGCTGGTAGTGATCCGTGACATGTAGAAACTCGTTCTGTCTGACCTATTTATAAACACACAACATGTTTAAACATGTACGGGAAATTCCGTGTGAGTCATCACCATCAAACTAGCCTATATAAAGGGACTTTTACCCGTGTTGTCAGTCAGTCGCGGAGTCTAGCTGATGTTGAACACGAAGTTAACTAAATTTCATATCCATTTAATCCATAATGTCGTAGGTATCGTTCCAGCGGCGGACTAAATCCTTCTTGTTTTTGTATTTCTAGTGCCTGCTTGAAAATGTCCTGAATAAGATCTGAGGCCGGGACCTCTGTTGCGCCTTTTTCTTGTATTTGTGTAAGCAGCTGTTTATATTGAACATAATAATGTTTATACTTCTCTCGCCTCTTTGATACTCCCGTTTTCCCTTGTATTACATCAATAACGACACCTGGTATAGGAGTTAAGGCTAACAGTACCGGAACTGTCGGAATTGCTGCTATTACAGCAGAACTTACAAGAATTCCCTTAGTAATATTGAGAGCCATATCAATTCGACCCATTAATTTGTAACTTCGTCGATATGCAGCGCTAGTTCTTTCGATATAGTCGGCCAATTGTTCAACGCTTTCAACAACTGAGATGTGCATTTTTTTTACTGTATATGTAAGGGATGATAAAAAATAATTGTAGTAATATAGAAATACAATATGGCAGAAGGAGGAGAAGAAAATATACCACTCCAGCATTTCGATGATGCAAATTTAAATGATGATGACGCTACTCCTGAAACATTCTTTATAGACGATGATAATGCCCTTGCAGAAGCTGATCCTTTCCTTGCTAGCTCAAGCGCGCGGAGCCCGCAGGTGGGTCGTTTGACTGAACTTAGAGTAGATAAAAAATTAAGAATGATTAATCAATTCTTAGACTATAATAAAATTACTGATCCGGATGCAATAAATGTATTGGCTATGGATTCTGAGATTAGGGACGGAAAGCTGTATTATAAAAACCTCAAGCTGTCTAAAGATAGAGGAGGTGGATTTTATAAGCTCACCACATTAAGGAGTAAAGGAGGAACTGCATTTATTAGAGAAGTATTAGGAGGTCGCTCTAGCGCAGAGCCCGAATATGTGAGTCGTACATTGTATTCTGAAGATGTGAAAAATGATAAAATACCGGCTGAGAAGATGACGCCAAAAGACATGGGTATATACAAAGATAAACTGACAGAGTTACGGCAAGATGCTTCTGGTAATGCAGATAAAATACAAGCTTTTGAAAATAAAATCGAACAATGGAACAATCTAAACCCTGAATATAGAGCTATTAATGATGAATTAAGGATTGCGAATATGCGTCTTGGCGAGCTTAACAATGAAAAAGTTAAAATAAGGCTAGAGAAAAGAGAAGTTGAAAAACAGTTAAAGGAAATTCCTGAAGATCACACCCAAGGAAAAGAAAAAGCCAAGAAACTACTAGCTGAACTTATAACAAGAGAAGCTAAAATTGTTGATCGAATTGAATACGAACATGGTAAGATCAGTGAGGCACGTGAAAGTCTGGCTACGACTAGGTCTCTTCGTGATGTAATTTCCGATCCAGAATTGTCACTCAGGCTGAAGCTGACAGAGTTATTTAAACGAAATGGTATTACAATCGCTGCAATACTGACTGCCCTTGGAATGACAATATCAACAATTGCCCTAGCTGTGACTAGAGGAGGAGGAGGGGAGCGGGAGCAGGAACTGGAGCAAACGCAGGAGGTTCAGGTCCGCCCAAAGTATATACAAAAGCGAAAGAAATTGTAAAGCAATTTGGCGAATGGTTAAAAACATTGGCTGCAAAAAGTGCTGCTGCAATACCAGGTTTAATCGGCTCCCTTGTCAGTTTTCTATTAAAAACAGCAGGATCGGTGGTCGGATTTGTTGGAGAACAGCTATGGATATTTTAACTGGATTAACATTAGTCATTATAAATAAATTATGTACTAATATATGGCCCCGCATGTTTGGTGAAAAGAATATTGCAAAGTTTCTTTCTAAAAATAAAGACCTGTTTGGTTTCTCTGTCGAATTGGAATGGTGCAAACTTCGGCGGGTAAATCGCCATATCCTTCGAGCAAATCCAGGTGTCCGACTCAAAGATGATAATCTGTATCATAACATTTTAGCTTTCGTGAAGGAATGTCAAAAGACTAACTTCTTTAAGCGACTAGAATTCATAAACGTCTTTCAGGAGATTGACAATGATGAAATGGAAGTCCAACATCTCCAAGAATATTGGGTTCTTCGATTGATTCGCGACACAGGCAATCGATTTATCTTTCAGGCAGACGGAAATATTTATGTAAAGATGTGATTTTTCTTCTAAGTCATTATATACACGAAGTGAAACTTAAGATGTGATTAATTTTCTTTTTTTTCTTCTACTATATACATTACACGAAAAATGGGGTACGATAGAACATTATTACCGACTTTCAGCAACCGAATACCGAAGGGAACGAAGTCAGAAAGAACTCATCATGTGATTGCTCATAATCCAACTGTGGCAGATCCAGGTCAGACACTTATCATACGATGTCCAAAGTTAGAAAGCGGAGTAGTACTAGTTCCTAACACTTTCGACCTGGTTTTTGATCTCGAAGTAACGGGACATGAAGATAACCGAGTAGTACAAAATGTTGCAAAAAATTTGGTGGAGCGTATGGTTCTCACATTTGAGGGGCAGGAACTTTTCAATTTGAATAAATATAATCTCATTGAATGTTATCGCGATCTCTTCAAACATAAAAAGGAGAGAACGAACATGACACTGTACGGAATTCAGAACGAAAATCTAAGAAAATTGAGAAGTGGCGCGGCCGATGCAAATGCCGACAGGCTTTCAAAATGGGACGATATTTTACTTTTCGACACATATAAAACAAAATATGCTATTCGTCTCACTCATCCCCTCATAACAGGTCATGGAGTTGCATATCCATCAGCGTTAGGTAGTCATATCGAATGGCAAATTACGCTTGCACCCGCCTCCCAATTACTTGTCAGTAATCAGGTTGTTACAGCCAATTATAAATTAAAAAACATTCAAATGGAATACGAAACAATTTCTGATTCCGTACTCGCGAGAGATACTGCTGGTTATTACAACAATGGGAAAAGTTTTCTCTACGAGCATATACATTATTCTAGAATAATACCATTCAAAGAATCGGACACGGTTATCAATGAAAATGTGAATGTACCACGACGTAGCATTAGAGGTATCTTATTACTCTTCACTAAAAATCAGAATCAGACAGAACTGAACAGTGAACTTTTCTTTAACCCCTCCATTGAATCTGTGTCTGTATCAATCGAAGGCATTGCAAATAAAGTGTACGCTCAGAAGATGATACCAAGACAATTTTGGAAAGAAACACGACGGTATTTTGCTGAAGATAAAGATTGGTGTGAAATTGATATAGATGAGGTCGATTATTTGAAGAATAAATTCTGTCTGTTTATCGATCTGCGTAGTTTTAAAGATATTGAGTTTCATGGAAATGGTCTTAGAGTAATGAACACAAAGGACGGAATTCAACTTGAAATTCTGAAGAAAGACACCTCAGTTAAGGGTGCCGACGACGCTCGCGATGACAATATATTTGCCCACGTTTATGTTATTAGCGATGCCCAGGTCACTGTTGAAAATAGTAGATTAAAGTCTTTTCAATTTTAACCATGACCCGTCATTCCTATCGGGCGTGTTTCTGCCAGCCATTCGCCCGTGTTCAGATTGTATAACTGCACACGTTTGATATCATTTGGCGCCATCATGATTTTACTACGCTTTTCACTACGGATTTCTCCAGCCTTTTTCCGTACAAACTGTACAAATTGTGCCGGCTCCGGCTTATTCCCAGTTTTAAACAGATCATAATAGTCTTCAAATTTCAAATGTTTTCTAACACAAACATCTTTAACCCCTTTATTTTTTTTCGTCTCGGAAACGGGAGTTCGAAAAGCATACACTTTCGAGCGTATGCCGACAAAATCAAGAATAGGTACACCATTCAACTCATCTTTAAATTTACCTATCACTTTTTTATTAATCTTCGGAAAGTTGGGCCCACTCATCCCACTAGTATCATATATAGACTTCTCACCATTCTTTTCAACATCTTCTCGAACTATATCATTGAAAGTTACGTCCGGATCCGGGATCGGTACACTGTAAACAAAACTGTCAGTATCCATGTAGGCTAATCGTATTCCAGGGAACTGGGCCGAAAGTAATTGTAATGCGTCTCATACATAAGCAGCTTAGAAAGTTCCAGTACTGCGGCGCCGATGAAAACTGGTTTTACATATCTATGCTCATCCGTTTTCAGTTCCAGTAGGGCACTGTCGCAGGAATCGCCATCCTCTTCGGAAGTTATGAAAGTTATATGTTTCGTCTTTGGATTATACTTCTGAATCTTTTTACGACCACTATCCGTACCGTTCCAGTCCGAAACAAATTTAAAGTCTCTGTACTTTCGAACATCTTCTATTGTCTTACCGAACATTGCATTATTCATCAGCTTATAGAAATTCTTTTCAAAATCTGTCCCCCCTTTGCCCTCATTTTAGTGTTAAAGTCAATATATTTCGCGAGACATGGAGCTTCATCGAAAGCAAGCACCCGATAAATCTTTTTTAATCTCATTCCCATCCGAAGATAGAATTCCAGCAACTTGTAGTGTAAGACGTATCTCTCTCTGTCCAACACACTTGTAATCAGTCGAGTGCCCTGCCTATCAGGAAATTCGAAGTGATGCGGCGCAAGTGGCAAATCGCTGTGTTCATTATGTAATTCGGCTGGATATTCTAAGTCTACTTCTAGAAAACTTGGTGGAAAGGTGGCGCCAGGTCCCCACGCCCCGCCAGCTCCGCCGTCTCGGGCATACCATTCGTCCCACTCTTCCATCGTCATCCAATGAAGTCCGCCCGTAGGCATTGCCTGACTCATTGCCCAGCCGTAGAGATTGTTTGCATCGAGATATTTTATTTCGGTCATCGGCTTCTCTGGGTCGTAATTCCCGCCAGCTTCACCAGCCCCTTCGGCGACGTAAGCAGGATGATTTGTCTGTAAGTAATGAATATTACACTGGCTGATACCGCCTCGAATCCCCCTCTGTACGAAATTCATCTGCTCAGCATCTTGAATGAGCCCAAATTTATTGCCCGTGTAAAGTAACATAGCATCCCATGTCAAGCCGGGCGCCGACATGTAATGGGCCGGATCTAACTTATATGCTTTTAAACATGTGTCACGGAAATTTTCGAATATATTAGCAAGAAGGAGAACGTCAGTCTCACAATAGAATTCCATATAATCACGAATCTTCTTACATCCAACTTCATCCCATACTCGCAAAGCATGTTCGTAATCAGACTCCGAAATCCCCTCTTCCGTTAATTCGCTATAAAATTTGTCCCTCTCCGGGAGCTCCCCCTCTTCTAGTCTGTCAACCGAGTCTAAATATTCGTAGGGGAAGAAACCTTTCGCCCTTTGAATGTCCGGGTACGAAAGTGGTACCGTCCACCCATCCTCCGGCACAGTTTTTGCCAACTTCGCCAATGACCCCATCATCAACTGAGCACTATCCATAAACTTTATAGAAAAGAAACGTTTCTTTATCTCCCTCTTCCCATCAACAACAATTGAGGCGTGAAAAATAAATGTTTTCGAGAGACCCATAATTCCTCCATTACTCGTCTTAGCTATGATTTTAGCTCTGGTCCGGTACCATCCCTCATCATTTCATGTAATTCTTTCAAAATAAAAGAACCATCGTATCCCTTGAGGTTGTGAAAGTAGATAGGAATGGTTCTCGACGGTCGACATCCCTCGCAATAAAAAGTCGCCTCCTCCTTCACTACTCGGTATCCTGCCGGCTCTCCACATGCAATACAGACTGGATTGTCGTAATTAGATCTATCTTTCATCGGTTTTATTTTCCAATAATACGATTTCGAATAATTCTCGGCCCGTTCTTTCATATCCTTCAGAAAGTCTGTAACACAGGAGAGCCCCGTGAATGTTCTTTTACCATAAATGGTGGGCCGGCCCGGGCCCCGTTCCGAAGGATTCGATCCTCCCCGTTCCACCATAACATACGAAAGACAAATTGGAATATGTCGACCGGTCCCCTTCTCAATAATTGCCTCAGTATCTGCATAGACGACGTAGGGGGCGGGGACCTTCTTCCGATGTCCTTCGAATTGACATACTTCCTTAGGAAAAACTGGCTGGGCGGCGTCTGTTCCACAGTATACCTGATGTTTTTCTAATTCTTCTGTTGACTTAAAACCTCTTTTACAAACCAGGCAAATACACTTCCGTCTGTGCTCATTCTTTCGATTAGTATGAGAATTAAGAAGACGATTTAACGAAGTAATTGGCACGAAGTGACCCCCCCCTCTTCCCTCCCCACCAACTATCAGTAATATATTTGCTACCCGTCCCGCTCCGCCAGGTCCCTCGGCTCCGCTATATAACACAGTTATGTCTGACGGGTCGGGATCGGACTCGTGGATCTGAAACACTTGAAGTTGCGTGCCCGGATTTTGCTGCTCGAAGCGCCTGAATACAGTCAGATCGGCGGGCGTAGGAAAGGGAATACCTTCCCAACAGTAGTCAGCAATAAATGGGGCGTACGTATTCCATTTTCTCCTTACCTGACCACCCCTCTTTTCACGAAACTCGGGATCGCTCAACTTTATACTTGCTACGACGGCATACTGAAAACAATTCTCGACCCCCGGCGGTAGAATAAGATCGCTAACACAATGCTTATTTTTTAACCATCCGGGAAGTTGGACTGCGCCAGCCCCGAGTAAAACTTCTACTAGAATTACTTCAAAATTAAGTATCTCCTCGAGAACGAGGCCAGAACCCTCAACAGCTTCAATTGTATCAAGCATACGATCGTAGCGATCTATTAATTGTTGCCCCACATCCGCTGTGCCTCCTACCAACCCTTTTGTGTATGTATCTTTTAATTTAACAGGCAATATACGAATTTGTGTATTACCAGTTTTCGGATCCGATAATTTGACTTCCATTTCAGTATAAACAGAGTACATCTTTCGTTCCGAATGGCTTTCTTTGACCATACCTTCAATATCCACCAGCTCCCCGATATCCTTGACTCGCTTGACTTCAGGAAATTTTTTTTGTAAAACTGCTCCCTTGAATGCTGTATGTAATAGACTGGCCATCTTTATGATATATACTATCCTAAAATTTTTTTAAAAATGAAAAATAATTATTCTATGATAGGTCATCAAAATCCACTATAATATTTTTGTCAGCATTTATTCGTTTATATATCTCACCTAATCTTTCTAAGTCGACTAGTTCTTCCCTATCTTGAATTTCTGGTTTATTAGGCGCAGCACAAAATAACCTCTCAACAGTGAAAGAAAGGGCACGCTTACTTAATCGCGGTTTAAATGCTAAGAATTCTATCTTACTACCTTTCCGGATATTACGAGGTACAATAGCAGGATTTTCTCGGACTGGCAATGGACTCACTGTTTTAAAAGCACAGTCAATTTCTTGAACCATATCAATACATGTAGCGAAATCGGCCCCTCTTTTAAACCGAAATTTAAAATACTTTATCTGTGCCTCGCTCCCTCGCTTCTGATACACTTTAGATGGATTGTAAAATCCAGTAGTATTCTTGGAGTGAGCAGCCAGGCTTAGAGCATAACTTTTAGCAGTAGATGCATCGAAACTTTCACCTAGGGTACGGAATATTATTAAATCAGTAAACTTTTGAAGACTCGGTTGCCAACGGACACACACTTCATCGCATGTAGCAGGATCTTTAGAACCGTACTTAGGTCCGATGGGGAAAACTACTTCTAGCTCATTGTCTACGTATATAATTGGATCTACCAAAGATTCACCAAATATGAGTTTGCCGTCACTGATTTGAATATTCTCTTCTCCGGTTTCAAGTATTTTTATTGCAGTTGAAATAGAAAGGATTGTCATTGTCTTATCGTATATATCTTAATAAAAAAAAATTTTTAAAAAAATTTCTATGATATAGTATCCCCAAAATGTCATACATATTCATAAATGGACCAACTGGAAGTGGTAAGAGTTACGATGCAATAAATTTGTCGGAGACTCACGTACCAGAATTTGACACTAGTTTTTCCAGCAACATTGCCGACTTTTATAATGGACGCCACGTTTCGATTGCTGATTTTCAGAAACAGTTTATAGAACATACTCTTAATTTACAATATCAGGCTTGGGTGAGGGAGGAGTGGGAGGGGTGTACCCCTTCAGAACACTACATTATTTGTGACTCTTCCATAATTCAACATCTGACTTTTTCTCGAATCCGGGGCGTGAGAGCGGAAGAAAAAAAGATTGTTTCTAGAGCATTTGACCATTTACCCAGTTTCATTATCATATTCAAAGATATGCCTTGGGATTATTGCAGGCAGAATGTGTTGACTCGAGCCAGGTCGTACGAAATAGGCGCCTTAGAAGAACTAGAAGAGATTCACAACAAGTTCAAACAGACTTTCTTAGAAATTTGCCACGACTATAGGCTTCCATGTTTGGTAATTCATCAATCTCTTACCCCCCTCGTTCTCAATAATATACTTAATCCAACAATTGATACAGAGACAGTCGGACCAGTAGAATATCCACAAGCTTTTGACTTTGGAATTGCATGGAGCGGCGGCAGCCAGGGATTTTTAATAGACGGTTTCAGCAAGGAAAAACTTGAAAAAGCGTACTTCCCACCTGGACAAGAGCAACTAGAACAACCACGAGTCTCACTCAAGAACATACACAAACTTCTTAACGCTTGTGAATCTGTGTGTGCTTATAATGCTCCGTTTGACCTACGAGCACTTGACATTATGAAAAGGGGGGACTTTGAAGTTACTTGTCTATGGCTCATGTCAGTTGTGTACATTATACTTCAACCAGAACTTATCGATAAAGCTGAAAAAGGGGGACTCGAAAGAACGGACTGTGGTAACATGCACAGTCGTTTTGAAGATCTTGCAAACTTAATATGTTCAGGAACTGAGATACCACCTCATCCACATACTGCCGAAAAAGATGCAATAAGTGAACATTACTTACGACAGTACATGATAAATACTTGGCCAGGTGGTTGGAAGAATAATGGTAAGCTGTCACTTTCTTCTTTCAAGAAATTAAGACTTTTTCCATGGTACTTATTGAATAACTTTCGTAAATACTTACGTTAGTACTTGCGTTAGTACTTACGTAGTACTTGACAAGTACCAGCACAGGAACTTACGAAGTTCTAATAACATTTTCCTCTGGCTCCCAACTATTGAAACTTTCTGGATAACCTTTCCATTTTATCAGATAGTATTTCTTTCCTCTAATTTTTTTCGTCTTCAAAATTCGTTCTACTCTGTACAGCTCGTCGGCACCAGCAGCGCTCTGAAGTTCATCAGAATAGAAAGTGCCAAGTATTTCCTCTCCATTCAGATCTTTTATTTTGTAAACTGGCGGAGTACCCAGTCCAGCTGCATACACCACTTTTGAAACTATGAAAATCTCCTCGGTCCAATTTGGTAAATATCCCTTCTTAAAAGTGGTCTTGTATTTTGTAATTCGGACCCTTTCTCCAGGCTTGAATTCAGGGTTAGCTCCCATGGCTGCCAACTCAGGGTAAAGTGTATAAAATGCCTGCCAATCGTTCTCCTCTGTTACGTCGACGGGTTTCATTTTGATACTTCCGTGAACGGTGTTATTGTAATTCTCAAGAAGTTCTGGTAGAATAGAAAGCCATTCTCGTGTCTGTCTGTATGTAAAGTATTTCCACATCATCGTCTTAAGAGTCCGATTAAAACGTTCAACAACGCTAGCTTTTTTGTCACTGTAGGTGTGAAACCAATGAATTCCCACCTCCTGGAGCCACCCCTGCATTTTTCGATTAGTAAATTCCCGCCCCTCATCTGTCTGAAGTTTGTCGGGCCTTCTCCCGGATTTCTTAATCACGTCTTGTAGTGCCTGCAACGTATCATCAGCCGTTTTTGACTGTATCGGCCTGGCCCATGCATATTTGCTTAGCACATCGATTACTGTTAGCATGTATCGAATGTTACGGTTCTCTTTTGCGAACGGGGGAGGGAATTCCACGAGATCCGCTTGCCAAAACTCGTCTATCGATGTTACGAAAACGCGCCTCCCGCCCGTAGCACGAGTACGAGGTACCGGTTTATGTAGATTATAAGTTAGCTGAGTTTTTAACCACTCCTGCACCTCTTTCTTAGTAACGTGGAGTCCGCTGGCCCGTGCTGCGTCATATAATTTTTGTACACCTCCAAAACCAGTTTTCGGGTTGTAATATAATTCTCTAAGAGTTCCTTCAGCTTCCATAATTGCTATATTATACGAAAAATTTTATGCCGTACGGATGCCGTAAACGAAATACTAGTTTACTGAATTGTGTATTTTGCAATCGACTGATTAGTGAATCTGCCTTCTGTTTTGACATCCTCATTCCATATTGTTTTATAATAGAGTTGATGTCTATCTCGCTCGGTGTGAAAAATAGTACTAACATCTGTATGTTTTCCCTGAATGGTTTACTAATACTAGTAAATTGTTGAGTCAGAACCCAGACAGATAATCTGTCGTGTCTTGAGCTGAAAGCAATTTTGACTAAATTGTCACTGCGCTTCTTTATATCTTTGGACGCGGCACAATCGTCGAGTACTATTAAAGTGTTTGTACCTGCCCATTCGTTCCGTACGTAGGCTAGTGTATCATCCACAGCATCGATGTCGACCGGAAACACAAACACTTGGTCATCGGCGAAAATGAATCTTTTATTATATGTTTCATTGTTCATGAATGTCGGACAAATGAAAACTACATATTCAAATTTCCTTAAGTACGGACCGGTGAGGAGGTCCATTACAAATTCTGTTTTGCCAGAACCTATCGGTCCAGTTATAATCATGTTGAATGGTGGGGTAGCGTATATTGACATTTCCTCCGGATCTATATATTGTACACAATAGTAATAAATATTGCTAAAGATAACAAACCAATTTTGCCGAATTCGTGAATAGGGTCTCTAGATGCTGCCCGTTCCGGGGGGAGGGGAGGGGAGGGGAGGGGAGGAGGATCTCCCCGACTCGTATCAGTCGCTCCTCCGACCCCTCCGGAGGGCTCGTCCTGCCACTTCACAGGATCCGCCTCCCCCCCTCCTTCCATCTCATGTATAGCACTTTCTCGAACTTCCGTGTTTATATCACCGTTCACCCCGAACACCATAGATTCAGTTGCGTATTGCAATTCATTATTATAACCTGAGATCGCCGGGCCCGAAAGAATGACCATCTCAGACGGCAAGAGAAGTAAATTTGGCGAGACTGCCATATCAAGTTTGACACCAGTATTCATTATTGTGTCTTGATATCGCCTATAACTGATTACTTTGTCTGTATTACGAATTTCATCTTCGAGGAGAACGCCGAATTCTTTTCGGACTTGCTCTGCACTGCCAGTATCGCCCACAATGGTACTACGAATATTTGCTTGTGCGCCGAGTATACAATATACGTAGGCTTCAAGACTTTCATTGAGGCGGGCTAGGCCAGCCTTTGTTAGTCCCGAGTCTCCCTTCAGAGGAATGAAACTATTATATTGCCCCTCCGATCCATCATTTCGGAAGAAATAATAGTGCGGTCGTTCTTTGTCGGACAGTACATGTTTTTTCTTTCCAAAAATTGTATGTGTATAGAAAACGCCTCCGTCGGCGGAGAGGAAAAAGTCATGACCGTTGTATATCGCTTTTGGCTGTCTAACGGGTCCACGATTAGTATAATATTCATAACCATAACCAAGACCCTTATTTTGACCTTTTCGATAACGAAAGTCGGACTTCGTTGGGCTTATATTTCCAAATTCTGTACAGAGAAGTTCATATTGGACGAGATTGTACGGATTGTCGCCCGCTTTGAAGGTGGGGGTATCGTCTGGAAGTGCAACGCCCATTTCATGAAGGATACGACGTATTGTAAAATATACATGGAAACGGCAGAATGATCGTATTTGGGGCGGAAATTTCCCTTCGGAACCAAAGAGATGGACGAATGATATACCACAACCAGTAGTGCTACACCATACAGCGAAATTCAGTTGCTGGTCCCAGTATTTCATGTTTGGTCCGCCCAGCCAGACATTACTTTCTTTCGCTGATCGATGAGTGATTACGTTATCTTTAAATATATCCCGTGGATGAAAAGTAAATTTTTCTGTCGGCGTTACATATATTTCTAAGTCCATGAGAATAGGTTTTATTCCTCCATTCGGTTTGGAAGGAATATCAGCATGCTGTACTGTCGGTACGCTCGTCTTATTCAATTGAAAAGCAACTGGGAATAAGTCTGTACTCATGATTCGTGTTTCTATATACAGATAGATTTTTAATGGAGGAGAATTTTCCATACTTCGGAATCGTACTAACATTCCAGACCATGTTAATATTATATTTCGGATTCAGGTTTAAACGAATTTTTTATTTTTTACTAAGAATAGATAACATACTGCAAACAATGGAGAATTTAATAAAGTCATCGGCAGCGGCAAATACGACAGCGCATTCCGAAGGGCCAACCGCAGCGTCGGACGCTCGATCCATAATAGAGACGAAACGTGAAAAAATACTCTGTGTCATCGCAAGTGGTCAAAGTAAGTTATTTTTTGGTAAGGAGATTACAGTTGTTGACGTAGAAAAATGGAAAGATGAAACGGTGGATAAAGCCTTCAAAATGTACGAAGCGAAATACAGTTCTCTTATAAGTGATACCATCACTCAAAGTTTCATAGATCTAGGAGCCCGTGCAATAAGTCAGGTAGTTCCAATCGATGATCGAGATAACTATGCCACTGATCTTAAAAAGGATTTTATTCTAAACAGTGAAATAAAACGATTATCAGGACGGATAGCCTACACATGGGGGCCCCTGATTGCTCTAATTTCCACCGGTTTAATTACGGGTAAACATTTAAATTTTAAAAAAATCGGGTTTAATATAGTACCTGAAATAAATGGATTCAACTTCGCAAACGGTTCCTACTCAGCAAACGACTCCGTCAGAAGCTCCGCCGACGGGGCCCACACCGCAAACGGAAACGACGACCTTCCCTACGCCACAGCGCAACATAGAGAAAGTGACGTTACCGCCGAAGCATCCAGGGAGGGTTGCTGCAGGGAAGAAATTAGCGGAATGGAACAGGAAAAACAAGGAGAAGAAACGCCAAGCGAGGGAGGAGGGGAGCGATGCGGTAGCGACTGAAGCAAACTGTATAGACCTATCGCCTACAATGAAAGAACAGTGTGATAATAAATGGTATAATAAATGTTATCTTGTTTTAGGAATTGTGGGAGTTTCATTGACTGCATTAGGGCTATATTGGGGGCGTGCTCGACATAATTGTCCCGTTCGGAAAGATGAACCGCTTCAGAAAGCGAAAAAAACAGAGCCCGTAGCGGCTCCTTCCGGAACAGTTCCGAGGGGAGGGGAGGGGGAGGGGAACCCCAGCTCCTCTACATTGTATGAGATGGATTAACTCCCCCATATTTTATTTTTATTTTTCTATTTTATATACTAGTCAGCAATCATGGATACTAAAACAGTTGTAAACACAATGTACGATGGTATTGTAATCGCAGGACTTGCGATGGGATATCTAATGATCTCCAGCAAATTTCTGAAAATAGAGGTTGGCGATCCAAGTCGACCAAATTTAATTCGATTGGCAAAATTAGGCGGTGCGACTGCTGCCGCAGTTGCGACAAAAGATCTCCTTGAACAGAAAAATATTATTCCTGCAGAACCTTATACTTTGTAATGAGCACCTTCGGAATATTATTCATCAAAAAATTATACTTAGTAATATATACAACGTACAACGATGATCATTTGGATTGTAAGCAAAACAGGTGAACCGGTTACTGTTAATTTTTACCCTTGCATTGACATATCACAGTTTACGAAGATAAGACTGCTAGAGTGCGGACTATATAATTCATGGCATAACGTGACGAGGGCGAATAATGTACTAAAATATCAGGAAGGGGGCGACCCAAAAAATAAGACGACAAAATCAATACGTCCGGGTAACTACAATATCGATACGTTAAACAAAGCAATCGGGTTGAAAGAGAAAATTAATTTTGAAAAAAATCTACCGACAGGCCATGTTTATCTAACTTTGGCTGAAGATGTTAAAGTCTATTTCAATGCCACAGGTAGCTTCGCCAACGTCGTCGGTTTTTCAGATAAACCTGAGGACAACCCAGTTATAAAAAGTACTATTAGTCCAGGTCGAGCAGATTTCTTAACAGTCACTAAATATATAGTTCATTCAGATGTCGTTGATGTTACTGGAAATTATGTTTCATTTGGCTCTGGTGAATACATACAGGGAAAATTATCGGACTGTTTACAAATACTTCCCGTTCGGGATACAAAAGAAATAAGTGAAAAGGTTACTTACGATTTTAAAAACGGAGCAATTTCTATGCCATTGAGAAAAGGGGGAGATTGGATGAATTCAATTCGTATCTGGATAACGGATCAGGATGGAAACATGATCGATTTCAATAACTGGCCAACTAGCTTTTGTATTGAATTATTGTAGTTCCGAAGCGGGCCCCTACCGGTGTAACATAAACCATCCCACGACCAATCCTCCAGCAATATAAATCATTTCATATTTCTTTTGCTCAGGACTGGGCTGATAATAATCTGAGAATTGAACTGGCCCTTCGGAACGGCTTTGCACCGCTTCTGCTTCTTCTAGGATTTCTGCATCTGTATCTCTTAATTCTGCCGCAGCATGTGCATCCTTTGCCTGATTTTCTCTTTCCCAGTCAGCCTGTAGTAATCTTTTTTCTGACCAGACGTTGCGATCATGTTCAAATTTTTCTAATGCTTTATCATGTCGGACCTTTTCTTCAATAAGAGCCTCACCATTACCGGAAAGCTTTTGTCCGATAATATTTCCTCCTGTAAATGCCGTTGCATTTAATACAGCACCGAGAACTGTCATTCCTATAGCTGAAGCCATGATTGTGTATATTACAAGGTATAATTTAATTTCACTGTATATAGCATAATTATGTCTGATCCAAGTGGCTTCGGTCTAGGTACAATTCGTATGCAAAATCTTGAGCTTGAAGATCTGAGTGATGTTAAAGTTAACAATAATACTAAGATGGCTGCTAATCATAATAAGGATTACGTCCTTCGTTACAAGGACCGCGAAAAATATTTCGTTTTAGCCAATGCCGCGGTGCCACCCTCCCACGAGCATGCTGTAGAATTTTCTAAACTTACAGACATTGATGAAACCGTAATTGACGCTACAAAGGCTTCAAACGATCCAACTCCTTTTGCTCTGACGTGGGATTCGGTTAGTCAGAAATTCAGACCTTATAACGTACCACGTAACATCTTAGATATATTGGGTAGTGAAATTGCGGGTGGAGTTACTGAACTGCCAGGAACTCCAAATGTTATTTATTTCGATAGCAATGTTAACAAGTACAAGTTGTTAGATTTTCGTAGTTGGCTTACTCCTACGAATCCATACATTGCACTTCTTGGTATACCGATTCACCTTAAAATTAGTCCTCTTAATACAATAATGAAGGCAGATAATACACTAAGAAGGTGGATAAACGAGGGGGAGAATTATTGCTCGTATACAGCTAGCGGGGTTCCAGTTAAATTATTTTGGGACACAACTTTAAAGAAACTGGGTCTTAAAAGTGTCGGTGATGAGGCAGCTGTTCTCACTTTACAGACTGTAAATCAACAGATGACTGATAAAATGAAAATAATCGAGCATGGTACAGTTCTCATTAGATGTGTAAAGTTAGCTACTGGAGATGAATTTGACGATTTGGTTGGATATTATGGTATGAAAACAGATAACAGAACAACTTGTGATATTATTATAAGTGTCGATAAAGACCGGGGAATGAGTATTAAATGTTTTGTTGGTGGGAATAGAGTAGAGAACGACTTAGGAACTATATTTGTACATAAAAATAAAGGAGTGAACACTTTAGATATCAGTACCATTCATCTGAAACGTCTCATATTATTTGAAGTAATGGTCTTCCGACATATTTTAAGTTCGGAGGAAATTACTAAAATTTTATCTATCGGGTGAACAAGTTCGTACCGTAGGAACTAGAGTCATTCAGAAAAAAATTCCACAGAAACCTATCGGAACGATTTTCTGAAAACTGTAGAATGACAGACATTGAACATGACATCACAAGTTGCTAAGCAACTGGAAGGGTATTGCGAAAGTGGTATTGCGAAATTCCCTGCTGGAAACGTCCCGATAGGGGTATTGCGCAACAGTGTTCCGGTAGGGTATGTAGCTGCACATAAATTACATGTACACTGTAGAGGCCAACCACTGACCGTACAAGTAGTACAAGGTCCAGTAACTTCTGTTGATCACGCCAGTGTTAAAAAATTGTTCCAATAACTATATCACGCACTCCTAATTCACTCATTCAGGGCTTCTGGTCTCCAATCCATCTGTAGAGCTTGAAAGTGCCAGTCTGTGTTGAAGAGTCTCCGTCCTGAAATGTGACTATTTCTTTCTATACAGATGTTGAAATACCAGGAAAAAACTGACGTCAGTTTCCGGTAGCTATTACAATGAGTAATCTGTCAATGAGTGACGTCAGTGCCGGCTGTCCACGTACGTGAGGTCACCCTCAATTCATGTAGGGTGACCTACCAGCAGCTTTCATGTCTCACTGGATTATTTTTAGATAACCATCTGTTAGCTATATCAATGACAAACCCCGTTCCGTCTCCGGGGGTTACCGCATATTGGAGCAGTTCTGGGGAATTATTTTTAGTATATATTGATGTTAGGTGCAGTCATAGCTAGCGCTGACTCAGGAACTCCCTCTTTACGCGCATGTGCGTAAGAGGGAGTTCCCTGTGTTAAAAAACAAGATGTTTTGTAGGAAAAACAAGATGTTTTGTAGAAAAAACAAGATTCGTCCCAAAGACCAAATATTCCTTACTACTACAGGTTCATCAGTAGTAGTACGCTTCACAAAACAATACGATATCTGTTATATCACTATATGTAGCAAGTTTCATCAACTTCGCACAGTACTCTCAGAGTTTAATCACTAATTACAAAACTTTATTTAATATGCAAATGAGCTATTAATTAACTTGACACTGCTCAATGCTTCATGGGACAATTAGATATCCATCAGATCAACATTTGTAGCACGTTTCATTTAATTTAATGCTGTAATTTTAGAGTAATATCACTAATTACAAAGTTCATTAAAACTGCAAATGAGCCTTTAATTAACTTGACACTGTTCAATGTTTCATAGCACAATTAAATAGTTATCAAATCAATATCTGTAGCTCGTTTCACCAAATTTGGTGCCGTAATTTCAGAGTTATATACCTAATTACAAAGTTTATTAAATATGCAAATGAACCCTTAATTAACTTCACACTACTAGATGCTTTACAACTCAGTTAGATATCAGTCGGATCACTTTATGCAGCAGTTTTCATCACATTTGATGCAGTTATTTCGGAGTTATATGACTAATTATAAGACTTCATGAAATATGCAAATGAGCTAATCATTAACTTGACACTGCTCAATGCTTCTCAGTACAATTGGATATTTATCAGATCAACATCTGTAGCAAGTTTCATCAAATGTAATGCTGTAATTTTCGAGTAATATCACTAATTACAAAGTTCATTAAATATGCAAATGAACCCTTAATTAACTTTACACCAATGAATGCTTTAGACCATAGTTAAATATCAGTCGGATAAGTATCTGCAGCAGATTTCATCACATTTGGCGCAGTTATATCAGAGTTATATGACTAATTACAAAACTTCATAAAATATGCAAATGAGCTATTTGTTAACTTGACACTGCCAAATGCTTCTCAGTACAATTAGATATTTATCAGAACAACATCTGTACCAAATTTCACTGACTTGGATGCCGTAATTTTAGAGTTATATACCTAATTACAAAGTTCATTAAATATGCAAATGAACCCTTAATTAACTTTACACCAATGAATGCTTTACACCACAGTTAAATATCAGTCGGATAAGTATCTGCAGCAGATTTCATCACATTTGGCGCAGTTATATCAGAGTTATATGACTAATTACAAAACTTCATAAAATGAGCTATTTATTAACTTCACACTGACCAATGACTCTAAGTATAATTAGATATATATCAGATCAATATTTGTTGCAAGCATCATCAAGTTTGGTGCAGGAATTTCAGAGTTATCTCACTAATAACAAAAGTTCATTAAATATGCAAATGAGAAGATAATTGACATGACACTCACAGTATCATGATAATGTTCTTAGATTGTCATCTGTGAAAAGTTTCGTGAAATTTTGTGCAGTATTTTTTGATATATGTCTGCACTATCATTACCGTCTCCATGGGGAAACCACTGTACGGAAAAAACCGATATTGCATAACTTCATTAATATGCAAGCACACTAACCAAAATCTAATCAGTTCTTGCAAGTAGCATATGGTACCTGTGGACCAAATCTGACTTGAATCCGTTCAGGCGTTTTTGAGTTATCGTGTAAACAGACAGACAGTAGTTTAACCTTTTTCGTTTACGTAGTCTCCAGTCCCGGTGGTTCAACATGTCCTCTGTTATATTGTATTGTCACTATTGCGCCTAGAGCTCTGTTAAGAGATTAGGCGCACTACAAATGTACTTCATTATTATTATTATTACAGACACACACACACACACACACACACACACACCAACATACACACACACGGACGGACAGACAGACATCGCTATGACAATAGCCCACGTGTTTACACACGTGAGGTAAAAACTACACAATTAATAAAACCTGCGAATATACACGATGTAGATTTTGACAATGTGCGAACATTCCTGGAAAGACGGAGTTATTCAGGTACTATTATAGACCATTGTAATGCTGACACATGAATAACGATTATAACACCAAACTCTTATTGGGAACCGCGATCTTATCAACATCTTTAGATAATCGGTTAAGTGGTATAATACCTTGATCCTCAACTCCGTGAACGTCTGTTTTGTCGTCGAATATGTCTCTTTTGATGCTCGTTCTTCATAACATTTTTACAAGATCTGTTACACTACGTCTATGCAGTATACTGAAGTCAGTTTAATCGGTAACTTTTGACCATTGCGTAAAAACTCTCTTTTCGTTTACTTTTACAGAATGTCACTTTAATTGTCGGTAGGCATTTTCGCGCCGAAATTTCTTCTCGATTCAAGCTTGTAGTCTACCACAAAGTCAATTTGAAATTCAATTAACGAAGAGTAGCATCACGACAGACTTCACACTAATTAGGATATTTAATTCATCAGGAGTGCACAGACATATCAACAATATTTATTCAACGTGTTTCATCGGGAATATTGTCACTAATTTGTGTGATAAGCTATCTAGTTATTTTGAGTCTCATATTCGGAGGTGAAAGTAGAAGTCCACTTTATGATTTAAGTTCAAAGAGCGAAATATGCAATGAAATAAACGACAACAACATATTGTTATACCCTAAGCTGCCATAATTCTTGCGTCGTACAATTCGAAATATCACGCCGTTTGTCATCTTTCAAATGTGATACGAGCACGCAAATATGACACCTGTTCTGTGGAATCTGCTTTCACAGAAGCGCCATGAACGGTGAAATTCAACGCTTTACTGTTACTTTGACAACACTCATCCACTGAAAATGGCAACACTCATCCACTAAAATGAGCATGCTTTGGTGTCATTGTTTATCCTTGTGTTAGGCGTTTCTTTAAAAAGTGAATTGTGATCAAAGCTCGGCTGGGAGATCAAAATGATGTGAGTCGCATTTCATCAAAACTCGGCCAATGTTATCAAGATGTAAGATAAGCTGTTCAAATTCGCGCTAAGAGCCCAACAATAAGATGTAATTAAATTTGGAGAATATCAGCGATCTAATCAGATATGCGTTTGCTAATCGAAGGCGACTGAACACAAAGGGTGGTGCTATTGATGAGGATGATGGTGGTGGTGATAATTATGATGAGGAGGGGGAGAGGAGGAAGTTATGAT
This sequence comes from Ptychodera flava, assembly GCF_041260155.1. Lineage (NCBI taxonomy): Eukaryota > Metazoa > Hemichordata > Enteropneusta > Ptychoderidae > Ptychodera > Ptychodera flava. The sequence goes on along the minus strand of NC_091929.1, from coordinate 47,625,268 downwards.
GGCCACAAATCAGAAGAGGAATATCATCATCATCATCATCATCATCATCATCATCATCATCATCATCATCATCATCACCATCACCATCACCATCATCATCATCACCATCATCACCATCATCATCATCATCATCATCATCATCATCATCATCATCATCATCATCATCACTGCTACCATCACAATTACAGGACATAGTTCACTTACCACTTGATAACAGCTATCGAGTACTTCTATGGGCCATCTGATATCGTTATATGATACTGTGTGCTTGTAATACAAGTCTGCAAAAATATAGATTTATAAGATAAATAAATGATGTCAAATTAATATGACCTTGCGATTCAGAATCATCAGCTTAAAAGAGTTAGCTACAAACGACTCTAAGATTCATGAACAAGTTAAAAATAGTGTTTATTTTGTGTTGTTTATTTTTAGCTTAATGTTGCTCGATCGATTCACGCGAACACAACGTTTGTTTATGTCGGTAACAATCGGGGTAGATCATCATATTTGGACCCATATTGGGTCGATTTGATGTGAGATTTGGGATAGATAAGGGTTTCTTAATTCGAGTTCTATGAAACCTTGAAAACAAGGTGCTTTAATGTTATTACATGTAGAAAATTCCCAGTGCACGGAATTGACTGTTTCACACAAAGTTGCCTAGACACACAGGTATAAAGCCACACAGCTCGATAGTTGACTGCCAAAAGATTTTAACATCAAGAGGTCGGCACCAGTACGCTGCAACATGACGCACTCTTGTATCACAGTGATTTTAAACGTGTACACGGAAAGATTTACCAGTACCTTCCTTCCCCCTCCAGTGAACAAGCACCCCCTCCCGCCGTGATGGCGAAAAGTATCGCACGGAAGGAATTTTAAAGAAAGCGTTAGGACTAACTGGGCTTTGCTAATTACGGCTTGGGGTGTTAATTGACATGTACGAACTAACAGCTTTTAAACATCGGACATGTATACACCTACGTCACCTTTGTGTCACACATTCTCAGGAATGCAATTGTCGATCTGCACGAGTGTGGGAGATGTGCTGTGCAGTCTCAGAAGCATGTTCTTTTGGTGAGATTTCAGGTTCCTTTATGATGAGTTTATTCAGCATTGCAATTTTCGGAGGAAATTGTTGAATTGTTACCATTCTATGCATTAAGAGCACATTTCCCATCCCGATACGGATAGTCAGTTATAGCGATGCTTGTCGCACTCAGCTACGAGTCGAGTCGAGTCCCTATCCCAGCAGCGTTACGCAACGAATCTGGCGAAGGCAAATATGAACACCGTCTCGATTTTTAAAAAGTATTCTAGGAGACAATGGACCTGGATTCTTCTCTTCGGTTAAAGAATTTAAAAAGTTATTTCAAGGAAAGCAGGTGTTTACTTGTCCCAAGCAGTTAACGCAGACAATGCCATCGAAATCTGATGAGTTGATCGGAGATTTTTTCGGTCTTGGTGTGGGCTCTCGTCTCGATGACGCTGGACTTGTAGTTGTTAAAGTCCAATATCTTTCTCTGTGTTCAGATGTTTCTGTTTATCTGAGCTGATTTTATGAAAATGGCTTATGAGTGCAAACATATCGCGTAATTTATGAATTGTTTTGTTAAAATGAAATTTTAAGGTGATCACTTACGAGGTGAATCAATGTATTTCTTTTCCGGATAAGGAAACGTGTTGAACTTAAAGGGACAAAGTCGGCCATTTTCATGAATTTTGTTTGATGTGAGATACTACTTATAGTGTTTCATATGTTGAAAGATATCGTGAAGATGAATTAATGGTCATTGACTGGAAAAGAGTCAACAGGGTGAACTAATCATTGAGGAAAGCACGGAGAGGTACAATCTGATGCTACATACATACATACATACATACATACATACATACATACATACATACATACATACATATGCACGCGTATGACATTCTTTAATACTGCACTTCTAGTTGCATTTTGACATACCAGCGTGTCTCAGTGTCCATACATCTCCTATACAGTAGTTTATTCAGCACGTCAGTTCTTTGTTTAGTACACTATTTGATTTCAATGGCTATATATGAACTTTTATGCATCATGGGAAGTATTTAAGGTTGTCAAAATCACTTGTGAATAAATGTTTTAATACATGTAATTATATTATTGTTTAGTTGATCGTTACGGTGATTCATCAGTCTCGTGGGCGTATTGCTGGACTAAGGTACGTTTGCATTGGAGATGCTGGGTTTACACACAGACAACTTGACAATGAGTTGTCTGTGGTTTAATCCTGATATCGGAGAGTACGAGGGTCAGTTGATGAATGAATTGGTGGGCAATTACTGTCTTGCCATTGACATGTGAATACAATATCTTGAGAACGGACGGTACGAGTCTTGATGCAAAACACGACGAGAAAGTAAACAAGACGTCTTTACGGAGGATGGTTGTAAAACCAGTGTTCTGTCACAACAGTTTCAGAAAATTCTACTCATGAAAATACTAAAGGTCAGGCGCTTTACACACTCATGACACTGACAAATTAGAATTTGTCGTCCTTTCATGGAACTTATCAACTGCCCATTTTACGACATCTTTAACGATTTCCAAGGATTATCAATTTGTGAGAAGAGAGTCCTATTTGTGATTTTATCACAGCTGAGAACACTAAATACCCGGCGGGCTTGTTCAACAACATCGATAATTTGTTTAAGTTGAATGAAAGTTATTCTATGGTTAGACATTGATGGATTCCATGGAATGCAGACCACGACAAAGGAACGACAACAACAGTGACAAACCAAATAGAAAAGGAGCAAAGCATGTCATGTTGCTAAGTAAAGCAACATTTTCTGGTCGATAATTCGCGCCAAAGCACAGATTTCAGTTCAGCCAACGAGATGTCGTTGTTTCCGGTTCACGGAAGAAATTAGAAAAGTGCTGCTCAGCTATACAAAATACGGCAGTCGCGGAAAAGTGGTTCGTATTACTTCCACATGGATAGTTCATTTTAAACTATTTGTTTGAACGCCGACAGTCTAGGAGTAATCCTCATACAAAGTCTACTTAGGAACGTCCAGAAAACGAAATTAGAGAAAAGTAAAAATTGGCGATGCGTAGCATTTGGTTTGCAACTGTGCGGCGCTGCTTATGTTATTCCATAAAATTAAATTTCTGAAAAAGTCAAGAGTTTCGTCGGAGGCGTCAGAGGCTTCGGGGCAGAAAATTAAGTACGTGACGCACATGGACGTTTCAAATTAGTTTTACTTTGATACAAAGTCTACTTTTAAGTGATAGATACTGCTCTACAAAAGTGCTTTCATGCTGCTGTCATGGCAACATAAAGTCGGCGTGTCAATGATAAAACATTGCGGAAAACGTAATTGGATAATTGGCACGAATACCGTGATACTAACCTTATCCGTGACGCATTCTAGTTAGAACCTAATGAAATACCATACTTTTTAAGTTATTAAGTCGGAGACAGGATTATGAAAACTGAATAACGATTATTTTAATTTCATGACTTTGAAGTTAGAATCCTATTATTGAATTCTTGAACATTTAAGATCGATGTTTATCAATATGTACAATTTATTACAGATTCTACTCTCGTTTGACACATGTCGAAATAGTGTAAATCTGAGCTACCGATCGTAGTGTTCGGGTTAATAACACTCTACAACATCTAATCAGCTCTTTTTGCAAAGTTGTTTGTGAATAGGGCCAATATAGTCAAGTCCATCGTCTTTTTTGTCTTTGTTTGTTTTCACCACAGCGATTGACGGTTATTTTATGCCAACCACTAACAAATAGTGTTTATTTCTATGGCGTCATTAAGTTTATGTCTTCGAAACAACTTAATGCAGTGGACAATTGTGGATGTAGCTGAACAAGGTCAACGTGAGGAGGGATGAGAGTCCTCCTACTCGTTAACCTTTGACCCCAACCTTAACAAAACCAAAGTTTACGCCGCGTGTCATCCTTCCTATGCAAACGATGTTTATATTTGTTGAAAATAAGTAAATAGCAAAATATATTGTCGACAGAATGATAGTTGTGGATCTTTGAACTTCGTCAGAGAGCGCGGTAACCAAGGAATTTGTAAGTTAACAGTTAGGCGATGAGTTTGTTAAACCCCTGGAAACACTTCAGTGACGTATACCTAGCTTGAAGTCGATTACTCCCTATGAGACGTATTTTCTCACCTTTCCAGGAAGTTGTGCCAATATTTTAGTCAAAGTAATTTAAGTTTAAGAAGAAGGTCGTTTTGGCATTCAAATTATCAAATATTGCAAAGCTAACGGATTTATGGTTCGGTCCACTGAGAAACTGAAAATCTCTTTCATCCAAAATTCAACTTTCGCTACGTGACTTTTCAAACGTACTGAAGTTTCAGACAGCCTTGCACATGATGTGCTCAGTACTACGACATCATGACGTCATAGAACACAAAGAGGCTGCAGTAAGCATAGTGTGTATACCAAAGCGACTTCAAAGAGAGTGTGTCCAACCGTAGTCAATGACGAGTGTTTCGTTTCTCGAGGGACCAATCTGCCGTTACTAGATAAAACTTCTAACATCCTGTCGGGTGTTGTCGGATATGATTAATCTACTCGATCGAATCACTTTCGTCTTTTTCTCGATTCAACAATGGGACGTCTCTGTTGTAATGGGACGTCCAAGGGGTACCAAAAGGCCTGTTACTTCCAGTTTAAGCTAGATTATGCCACTCAAGTGTTTCCAGGGGTTTCACAAACCTGTGGCATTCCTGTAAACTTACAAAATTTCTTAGTTACCGCGCTATAGGGCGAAGTTCGAAAGGTCGCGAACTTTGTACAGACACACAAACACTTTTTGCACTTCAAATCTGCAGCGTGGCAACTCGTTCACTTACCGAGGTTTGATTCGTATTCGCCGATAAATCTCTTGGTCAGGTATCGTACTGTTAACGCTGAAACAGAAAAAAATTTCGTTGTCAGTAAACGAGTTCCAAATTGTGACACGTCACAGCCCTGCATCTAAACATTATGACACGTCACAGCCTTGCATCTAAACATTGTGACACGTCACAGCCCTGCATCTAAACATTGTGACACGTCACAGCCCTGCATCTAAACATTGTGACACGTCACAGCCTTGCATCTAAACATTGTGACACGTCACAGCCTTGCATCTAAACATTGTGACACGTCACAGCCTTGCATCTAAACATTGTGACACGTCACAGCCCTGCATCTAAACATTGTGACACGTCACAGCCCTGCATCTAAACATTGTGACACGTCACAGCCCTGCATCTAAACATTGTGACACGTCACAGCCCTGCATCTAAACATTGTGACACGTCACAGCCCTGCATCGGAGCATTGTGAATGAGGTCTGTTTGGACACGATTTCATAATTTCTCGAAAGTTTAACCCGTTTAATTATTTGGAGTGCAGTTCGACACACCCTCTGCTTCACAGTGAAACAGATCAAACTCTACACTTAAATTTACAACTGTACCCTTGACCCTTTCCATAAGGGACTGTATACGAACCTTGGACCAAATATACGACTGACCGAAACAAGCATGCCCAATCTAGGTTCTAACCTGTAACTTGCCACAAAATGAGAAGGGGTTGTCCACTTATCACAATACTAAAGTTGTCTAGATTTGACTAAGTTTATATTTGTGGGACGGAGAAACCAGTATCTTGCCTTATATATCTTGTCATTACGTATTTTCCCTATTTCTTTTAACTAGATGTCGTTTAGGATAAGATCTGAAAATTGCAAAGTATTGGTGTCATATAATTGAAGCTTTGAAACTTAAGTAAGTGACAGATACGATGTACACTTAGAAATTTCCACAATTTCATTAACGTTGGTTGATGGCGAGTACATGTTATCTCGCAGTTTTCTTAAAGAAAAATTAGGCTCTAACGATGACGTCAGTCATCGGTCAATGAGTCTCGCTAGCTGACCAATTGGAATCGTGGTTGATCAATGACATCAAGAATCGTCAAAAGCAGAATCTCAATCCGAAATCAACTTTGATGACATCTCTAAAATTGCCACGTTCGCATGACTTTCGATGTTCTTACAAACCATTAAACAGTGTTTGGTTGGACTTTTAAAGGTTGTGCTTTCGCATTGTCGTTTTTTTATACTTCTCAAAATTATGAAGTAAACTTGTTGGACACTGTGAAACCGATCGAGAATTAGAACACTGACAGGCTGAATGGATATCTGAACTTATATCTCTGCCAGAGTATACATGTTTACAATCTAATGACATTGGAGTTGTAATAACACCGATGAATGGTTGACATTGACATTAGCTTTGGTTATTGACAAAGTAGACAAACAGGGACGATAACGGAACGATGTTTTTTCAATATTTTTGTGACCTGACATTGCGGTTTTAAAAAGGTCAAGAAACTCTGCTGTCGGCCATTGTCGACGGGTCATTAGCATACAATCTACATGGCCATCTGGTCAAGTGGTTTTTCCTTTGAACTCAATTCACCAGTCAATACTAACAAGGGTGAACACAAGCACTACAACGAACAACGTAGTACAAGGCTTTGAAATTTTGCCTGGCGAACTGTACAAGACGATAAAGTCAACGATCTGAAATAAAAAAATGTCGAAAACTGTCAACAGATGTACATAGGCAGTCTCTTAAACGTTTGGATCGACTACAGCAGAAAACGGCTTGTATTTACGGCTTGTAGTCTTGTATAGTAAGGGTCAGAGCTGTTTTGTAAAGTGACGGCTGATTGGTCAGCTTTGTTGCAATTAACTAGTTTGATGGCATAGCGGATAGACCGCTTTGTGTGTTTTGTACTGAAATGTTTATTCTGTGTTGCATTCATGGCTGCGGTCAGTTGTCACTAGAAGTTGTCACTAGAAGTATCTCAGCAACCTTAAAGGGGCACTGTCAGTAACTTTACATATGTTGATTTTCAGAGTTCAAAAACATCCTCGTAAAACGCAGCTTGGTCCAATCAGAGAGGGACTGTGGTCCAATGTAATGTCGATACAATCTTTGCAAAAGAAATAAAAATCGCAAATTAAAGATGTGATTTAAAACTTGTTTCTGAAATCTATTCCTTCAGAGTGTGGGTTTCATCGTCACGTGACAACAAATGTACCTATCCTTCACAAGCTAATAAATATGTCATGGTCCTTAAATAATACTTCTGCACTTTTCTACTCAATGATGTTTGTTGTTGTTCATGAGAGAAGTTCAAGGACTTTAAACAAATATTTCACAGACTTAAATCCCTGTCAGGTCATTAGCTTTATTGACTACCAATTCGACATGTACTTTTACCGACGTAATTTGCATTTTAGTACTTCATTGTCGTCTTGTCAGAAACCATAGACACTCTACTGTCTGTGCAGAAACACACCAAAGTACAGCAAGTCTAGACACTAGTTGTCACCTTACATGGAAACGTTTCGCATTGCTCTTCCCTATGGAAACTAATCGACTCAGAATCAAGTAACATTATTTCGTCAGGTAGATCCTAATTTTAATCAAAACACTCACACAGCGAAAATAGTTGATGATAAGATTGACGTCGCCTAGTCGTCATCATCACACATGAACGACCATCGTAAACTAATTTAAAATTCGATATTCTCCGCATGAGGGAAGAATCCATATTTCATCTTTTTAAATATCAAAACCCCAAAGAGGCCATGACCACTGATTTCAAAATCTCACAGGCAACATAAAATACTTCAATAGAGAAGGACAATTTATTCGATCAGACGTGTTCACCAAGCGTGAAGAGCATGGATAAATGACTTCCAAACTTTACGACACGGCAATCTTCTACGCTTAAATGCTCGCTTTGTCCGGCAAGCATTTCGTATTTTGAAGGAGGCAGACACCACGGACATACGTGTTTACTGAATCGTTCTCACAAACAATTCTTTAGGAGTTCGAATTCATTACAGTTATATCTGGCCGACTTTTGCTCGTTTTCGATATGTCGTTCCAAGGCGAAAACTGAAAACTGGCTTAACTCGGACAAGTTCGCTCAAAGAAGCGAAAACTGGGCACATTTATGACGGTTAGTCGACAACATTCAGTCGTCTGCACCAATGAACAGACAGCGCGCCATATAGAAAGTGGCATTTGACTAAAATGCAGACGACATACGACAATTAGGTTAGAGTAAAAGGTCTGTTTACCTGCTTCAAGGCTATTCATCCACAGACAGTAGAGGGAAGACTGTCTGTGATTCATCTAAGTCTTGAAAAGCTCTGTAATTTGAAAGGGTGTGCAATAACAATCTGTCAAAGATATTTCATGTTGTCTTATATGGGTATAATTTGGACATTGTGATGCGTATACTGGTATAAAGTTAGATGCGGAGCGCCCAGTATATGTCTTGCACAGGACTTGAACGTGACTGAAGTGGAGCGATGAATGGTGACTTTAATGCCCTGATATGAAGAATCCTTTTTGACCGTAAAACTAATTTTCGTGCATGAATTTAATTATTCTTGCAACAACATGCCAGGACAGTTGTAACTGTATGCATCTTTTGATTTTATACTGAAGAGATTCCATTTCCCGCTAGAACTTTTACCAAGCTCAGGCGACAACTTGTGACGTTCGTCTGAAATCATATTAACGACAGACGAGGCAAATTTGAACAGTATAATTATGGCCGATACGCGACAATAACGCGATTTTCCATTGTCTTTTAAACGCACCGTCTTTGGAAAAGGTCACAGATCTGCTGTTACCAATTTATCAACTGAGACAATCAAACATCACATATGATAGTGGCATACAAAATCAATTTAATGAACAACAGACATCGGAAAAAAAATTCATGCCAAACCATGTACTGCGTTAACAAGTTTTTGAAAGTTTTATATGCTCACTGCAGCTGGTCCTGGTTTTGCCCCTACATGTATGCAAAGTAACAATTGCTTTAACTTTCTGTAATTTCCGTCGGCAAACTTGGTTCAGTTCAGTAAACAGTGACCCATTGCCGACACGGTTATGTAAATTTGCTTAGTTTCCCACAGTGTACTTGAACTCCGATAAGTATCGTTTGGACTTATTGTCTTCCCGATAAATGATGCACTTACCAGCAAGTCTAATTGGGTAAAGTTCTGTTCGAACGCCGACCCTAAACTACTCATCAACGATGTCAAACAAACTGACAATGTTTTCGAAGCTTGCTGTATAAACAATGCAGTTAGAGTCTGTGACACTTCTACCGTGAGATCGTCCACAATAACAAAGTCATCTGTCACTGGTAAAATCTGTGAGTCAAACTGATTTATCGCCAACTTGAGTACAAAAATTACAGAAAAGTGGTGTTAAACCTCGTCTCTTCGCAGTTGTTGATACCTAAATCTTGACAGCCAGAGACGCGTCGCACGGAGTCGACCTATTTTGGTCCTGTCTCGTCAGAGGTGTATCTTTGTTCGACTTCCAAAATGGAACTACACACTCAGACAAGCCTTAACTGGCATATGCTGCCATATCTATGATTCCCACTATAGTAATCTTCGTTATTATTAACACTGCATAACTTTGTTGAACTGTTTGATGTTGTGACAATAATGACATTCCATCGTCGACAGACAGACAGAACGTGACCCTCGACACAAAAATACAGATATGGTATCGACTCAGCGCCAAACAAACTTGTTGTCATCAGTTCAAGTTGATCGTCCACCACGATTTTTAACGTAATGCTGGTCTTATGTCAATATTTCACGTGGATTCCTCTCATTCTTGTAGACTGGAATAAACGTCTGACTAACCTGAACAGAATTCGGAATCTTAAAGTTCCGTTCATTATTAGTTTCTCAATAAGGACACATTTTGTAGAGTATAACAATGATAAAGAACATTACGCAAAGAATGCACACAAAATACTGGTAATTGGGCTTGTCGTGGCCTAAGGTGAATGATGGCAGGATGTAAAAGTTTTCCCTGAATGAGAAAACAAGCCTCTGGCCGGAATGATGTTGACAAGTCTTATTTCTGAATCATATTCATCGATAAGGTAGTATGTTTTGATCAGCAGTGATGAATTTCTCACAGACACTAACATGAAATTGCACATTCCTGAAAGAAGACTAAATAAACAACGATCGAGAGCAAAAATATGTCCTTAGAGTGAATGTCAATCGATAGCAAACAAGAACACTAATTGGACAAATTAGTCAAGCAAAGAATGTGGTAAAACTGCCAGTCTTTGCAAGAACCATAACAAAACACAATTTATATACTTCACGTAAATACCCACTTATTATAAGAAACCTAAAAACAAAACTTACAAAGACAGAGAGGTATTTTTTACAATTTTTTGTTGCTGTTTTCTTCAAACATAAACGGGACACACATAACTTTAAGTACGTACTTTGTATCACACTTGTCGGTTTGACCCAACAATGAGCAAGGAAAACTGGGACTCTGTCACTTTTTGCCCCCCTTTCCTCCCTCCCATTTTATGTCACAAAATATGAAGACTATACCTGATTTTCCGACGTTGGGACAGCCGAGGACAACAATCCTGGCTTCCATGCCCGTGTTCGACATCCTGCCGGTTCCACGGTGTATTGCAGTGTACCCCGGAGAATGCTTTGTCCGCAGAGGCAAGCACTATACCCGCTGAGCAAACTTGACTTCGAAGCCCAGGGCGAAAGCAATGTTGACCGTTTGCTTTGGTGAACTTATGCGTTAATCTGAAGCGTCCGATGAGATCTATCTGATGAGCTTGCTGTACTTTGCAGTAATATTGTCCGTGATAACATGTACAGAGCGATTCGCAACTTACAGAAACTTGCTGGATATATGTCTACTGGACCGAGACACCTGTTCATATGTACCCACTCTGGTCATTAAGTGTTCCGCAGCCTGTCTGAATGTGAATAGCGGGTCCGTAGTGTACTTTTCACACAGACGCGCCCACTTTAAAATAGGTGTGTGCATAGCTTCGATGCGGTGACTGGGTGTCTCAGATAAACAACTGCAAGCACTCAGTGTTCATGAAAAACACTAAAGAAATAATCGGAGGCACGATTAAAAGAGAAGTTCATATGATACAATATGGTAAAATCTGCGTCGCGCGCCAAATGTCTCTACTTTGGTGCTCGTCCCTCCACCACGACGCCACCACTCCCGGCAATGATGGCACAACTATGATGTAATGGGTTCTCCACGTAGTCTCGCGGTTTGATAAGACCCGACCACAGGTCAATTGCAAATCACCGTCTCTCAGCAAAAACCAACCTGGATGTTAAACATGCAGGTGATAGTCTTCACCTTGAAGAAATCTAGCTAGGTAGAGTCTGTCAGAAATGTTCTCTGCTTTTCAGAGCTTATCATGTAATAACTGTTGTACACTACATTGTATTACTTGAAATTGCGCTACTGGGTCCGATTATCGTCTTTCCTTTATTCTCGCTAATCTATTTTTATTATGTTTACAAAGTGCTCCTAACAAATTGAACAGCAGGAAACGATGGCGTAAAGACCGGACACGTTTTCTCAATTCAAATTCCTTCACTTAATCGACTCGATGCGAAACAACTCATCGAAATTGCGTTTAAAATTTGCTTGTGCATGCAAGCACGGCGATCGGTGTTAGCTTTCTGCAGTGTATGACAAGCAGAAATGCTAAGCAACGTGTGAGTGTATTTACTAACACAGTAATATGATCAACTTATCCATATCAAGTAAATTAAACACCTGTATTCATGATAATCCCTTGTGACAACTTGTTCTCTCATCAAATCTATCATAAAATTGTATCCGCTAACCTACCGTTCACAAGATGACAGGGGAGTATATACGATATTTTGGTAACTTCTTGGTATCAGACCAAATACTAGAGGTTTTTGAGATTATTTTCACCTGTAATCATCTTCCAAAATGTTGCATAGCTACTGCCTTCGATATCATGCCGCCAAGGTTCTCTTAGCTGTAGTTCCCAGGATACATTCTATAGACTTACATCGATTTGATTCTTATGTTTGACAAACTAAACGCCCTAGTGAACTCTGTATTGAGTCGATAAAACAATCCCATAATGCCTCATTTACCAAAGTAGTTCCGGGATCCCACAAATGAGAACATCCATTTTATGCCCAATTTGCAGTATTCATAACGGTTACTGAAATATAGATTCACTTTAAAATAATAACATTTGTATTGATACTTTTATTATCCAATGTTTTTGTATCTATTTATCTTCACAGTCCATTGTTATGACGCTGTGCGGCTGGGAAGTTGACGCAAAACGAAGTTTTATATCTTTCTAACAACAAGCAACACAGATACATATTTTAGTCTCAATTACATCTTCTCGTGTCCACGTGGTCAGAACTCCGGTATAAGTTTACTTTTCTCGCTGTACATCGACTTGGTAAACCAACACAACAAAAATATCAGCCAGTGTGTGTGTGTGTCCATCAATGACCATCAATATGTCAGTTGAACTCTGATCAAAGCTGTTCACGTGACAGGAGCTAGTAGGATTCAGTCCTCGTTTCGCCGAACGCAAAACGTAACACCGTAAAATGTAGTATTAGCTCCAGAGGATGGGTACAATTTATACTACGTGTGAATCGGTATTCGACGGGTAGTAGCGGCTTAAGGCAACCATCAGTTCTATCATTCTGCATTCATTCCCCCTCCCAATAACTTTCCAACCTTGAGGGAGATGTTCTGGATTCCCGTTATTAAGCCATATACGTTTGAAAGTGTCAGTATTCCAGTCCGTGGTGATGGATTTGGTCGATGTTCAGCGGCAATGTTTGAACAGCGTTCTGTGGTTAAACTTCGACGTGCAGTTTTACATAAGTTGCGATTGATTTCAGACCATAAAATACGCTAAAAGTTACTTGGGCTTTAAAAGCGATGGGATATTTTTAAGTGTACGTCCATTGCATCATTCGATGGCAGTGCGGATATGCATAAAACTTTAAGAGGACAGACTTGGGTAAATTTGCCTGTTAGGGGACAGCAAAGCAAGGGAGGGTCACTTCCTGCATCCATTGTGAAAACAACCTTATATAGACTTGACTGCAAAAACTTGAGCTGCGCTGGACCTTTGACACCTAGAGAGCGCCCTCAACCGATTACGCTGACGGCAGTGATACTTGTTGGTCTAGTAAGATGGCCAGCCCAAATCTGTTTTGTTTGCCGTAACAAGCATATTGTCCTGAACTCAATGGCGAACCTTCATGAGAAATTCCAATTGAAACCTTCAAGGCCTATCACAAAGACAAATTCGGACCACTGTATCTACAGGAATGCGGGGGGGGGGCACTATATCTACAGGAATGCGGGGGGGGACTATATCTGCAGGAATGCGGGGGGCATATATCTACAGGAATGCGGGGGGGCACTATATCTACAGGAATGGGGGCACAACTGTTGATAAAGCAAGCAAACAAGTTGAAATACAAACCTTATAGTACTAGACCACGACCACCTGTGGAATATTTGATTTACCTTCGTATATTCATCTGACAGTTTGTCATTTGCTGACCTTAACCTCCAGGATACAGTCCTTAAATTCACTAAATTGTTTATTTCTTTTGTTTGTATCTAGTACTGAATAAAGGTCATGCGAAATAGAGCGTGGAGGACACAACATGCATGGGTATTGAAAAAGGCCATACCGACGTCGACGGATTTGAATGTAGTAGACCTAGACGTGTGTGTAATCATTATACTTCATTGGATCTAAAAACGGTCGAAGAAATCAACTTGCATATTCTTCGTCTCTCTGAAACTAGTTTGTTAATCTACGCCATTTTATCACCCTGTCTCTTTATTGGGTCTATCTGCAGATATCGGTTATTTCTATCTCTTTAACAGGACTGTCTTCCTATTCAAGTTGGCTGTATTCCTTTCCGTTGTGGAGTACCGTTTTTAATCAGCGTATTACGGTCGCCGTGCCTGTCAATCGTATTGTGACGTTTTGAGTCAGAGTACAAAAATCGCTGTTCTACCTCTTTCTTGTATTACAAGTGTTCCTTCTTTTATGAAAGTGCACTTTCGTTAGGTTATTTTTGCATCAGAATAGGTGTATGTTTCTGTCCGTTGAATTCACATACTTTTTAAATTGTCGGTGAATGTTGTCTTGCGCACACAACAACAGTGTACAAAAACAGTCCTTATGAATAACACACTGGTTTATGATATTTGAAACAGTAAGACCACATCGTTGTTACTTTTCGTTGTACTTCTGACAATTTTAAGTTTTCTTACCAGTAACATTCATCTGTCTTGGCTACTCAGTGGTCCCTCAATACCGTGGTCTTGCAAAAGTGTGTCAGCTTTGTTTATTTCCTCTTGAACCCACACTAAACACACGTACGCAGTAAATGCATAGATTATAAACGCCATCGATTTGCAACTAGATAGATTATCATAGTACTGTTTTTTCAAACTTTGTAGCACATAATTCGTTCTTATAATTGCATCTTGTTTGAGTATGACCCTGTATGCTTGTCCCTGTCTACTCTTTCGTACTCTGTCTCTGTCTATCTATCTATAGTATCTGTCTGTCTGTCTGTCTGTCTGTCTGTCTGTCTCTCTCTTTCTTTCTTTCTCTCTCTCTCTCTGATTTGAAAGGCAACTGCAGGATCTCTTCTGTTTTCATAAATGGTGGGAAAAATCAACACCACTCAGCGGGCAGACAAGTATCTATTATGTGTAATCTTAACATGTATGTGTAAACACCTGGAGATTTTCATGAAAACCAAACATAAAACACAAAGAGGGTTTGCTCATTGTGTGTCACACTCAATTGAATGTAAACATGTTATATTGCTAATAGGCAAGCCATACCTTCAATAAAAGCCCGACTTTTCACGAGGAGCTCTAATTGGACAAAACTCTTACGTATAAATTCTTTCATTTCTATTACCACAGTCCCTTCGCACACTATTACTCAGTATTCAAAACGAATTTGTAAGTATGTTGACCTTTGACCTATTTTCGACGTCGGCGGGACATTCGTCGCATTTTTCTGATAAAAGAGACCGTTCGTTTATCCCAAACAACATTGCCTGCGTTCTTACCAGTATGACAAATATCGAGAAGAGTGGACGTAGCCGGTGAATATAAGGCACCACGAAGTGAACTTTCCTCAAGGAATCTTTCAACCATTCTCTTTCAAGGGAGCCGTCATTATTTACGGCCTGGGGGGGGGGTCCGGAGGAGTTTCATCGGAAACTGAAATTTCAAGTAACCCCCTGCCAACCCTGATGAATTTGAGTACCCCCCTCTCTGACACAGAAATTTTGACTGACACCCCCATTTAGAAAAGTTAAATATCAAGACATGTAATTGTAAAATTTACAAAAATACAGAAATAGTAAAGACCTTTCATATTCTGGTGTACCCTGCTAGATTATCATCGGTTATTTCATGACGGTTGAAAAAGGTGAAACCAACAAAATGGAATTCAAACTCACAATAAAATGTATATATAAATGCTCACGCTATAACCAGTATCAAACCATTCGTTTACTTTGGATGGGTATCGTGACAGGGTTTTCACTAGGATATCTGACAGGGCAGAATTTGAAAGTACAGGGGGAGAACACGCGGAGGCAGAGGAGAAAGGGTCAGAGGAAGTTGTTCCCTCTCTTGCATGGAAAAATCTGAGAAATTGATGTGTGCAATGGTGCAGCCTGGTGCAATATGAAAGGTGTTTTTCAATTTGTGTCTTTAAAGTAAAACTGTTAGAACACCCTAAGGGGGAGAGTGCGAGAGGGAGGTGTGCCCCCCTCTCGCATTGAAAATTTTGAGAAGTTGATGTATGAAATGGTGCAATCTGAGAGGTCTTTCAATTCATTTTGCATCAAAAATTGAATAAACCCTGTTCTTTCTCTCAACATTTTTAGCAACTCCCCTTGTAGCTTCAATTTTTTGAGTGACCCCCTCACATTCCTCAGACTCCCCAGGCCGCAAATAACCGTGACTGAATGACGGCTCCCCAAAGTCAAGAATAAAAATAGTGGGTCACCGTGCAAATTTTGGTACCTGGAAGCAAATTACCAAAGATTTACAGATATATGAAATTCAAAATGATTGCCATCCTTGTGTTAAATTATGGGAAAAAATAAAAAATAAAAATATTCGATTTGGCGAAAAACTATGGCGATGAAAATCTCTCTTACACCAACAGCTTTAAAATGAGCCCCCATAAGGACTAGATCAGAAAAGAAGTTTAAATGTTACGGTCCAAATATCTGTCCCCGAGGCGCATTCTACTTTAAATTAGCGTCTGTACACAATATTTGTCGGTCGTATCATTGATATAGCAGGGCCCACTCCGACAAAGTTTGTAGGGGGCGCACTTAAACTGATTCAGGTGACATAGGTCACCGAAGGTTGAGATAATAGTCTTTATTAATTTGACACAGATATGTTAAGGCTATCCATCACCGTGAAGGCGGTTTTTACCAGGGCCGGCAATCTTTCTATTGTAAAGACTTGTTTCAAGCAAAGGTCTTTAGATATAAATCTTTTTTTACAATTTATTTCCAGTTAGTAGTAACCATACAGTCGACGTGGCAAATGGCTTCTGTCTCACTAGCTTGAGCGATTAGTCACAGTTTTCGAGCTTTAAAACGCGCCAAAACAGAATGGCAGCTTTGTTTTGTAATTCAAATAGGATAGGCACTTGTTGCAAAGATATGAAATGACAAGTCACGCGACATCAGTTACACACATGACTCCACGCTCCTTCAAAAAAGTAAACATTTATTTAGGTTTTTTTAAATTTACGGCAATTAATGTCATGTAAATCCGGTTTAGTGTGATTAGCTATACTTGATGAATATATATCACCACCTGATAACTATTTACCTATCTGAGATCGATACAAGATTTATACGACGAATGTACGACACCCGCCCAATCGCTGACGTCTTTAGACTCTCTCACAGCCCCTCCTCGCCGGCTTCGCCTCAGGCCATAATACCGCCCTCAGCAGTAGCGCTAAGCTATACTATAAACCCGGTTGGCTCGGTGAGCCTCGTTTGCGAGAAAGACCGTTGAGGGCGCATCACCATATGGTTGACGATAGAACCCTGTAAGAGCCTTGTAAAACTTGAAGGAGAAGAATGTCTCCTAAATGCATTAATATGATGATCTTTGTAGTTAAACAACTGATTTCTTTTGTGTTTTAGACAAGTTGCATTGTAATTTTAACATATTCATAGTTATGTACATTTGTTTTATTTGCGACTGTGTTGAAATAAATTTATCTTTTTCAAAGCTGCGTAGGGGACAAGGGGCTGTGAGGGAGTCAATGACCTCTTGTAAAGAACGACCGTTCTATTGCTTGTCGGCAACATGACAGATATGACATTCTGTCGACGTCTGCTTCGATTGTTTTGAAAACAGATTGCATCTTAGGAAATTTGTTTAATTGAGTTAAATCATGTGACAGAGGAAAGCACATACTGATAGACCGTGAAGGTGTGATCTCGATATTATTTTTGAAAAATATCGAGTACACATGAACAAACACATGACAAAAATAAAACAATATATCAAACATAATAATGCCATCCTAATGAAATGACCTAGTTTATAGAAATAAAAAAGAAGTGTACTGTTTTATCAGCGTAATTTAAATATGAAGTAAAGTAAACAACCATAGACTGGGCTTGTGAAGTATTATTTTATTACGCATGCGTGCTTTTATGACTTGCCTCTGTGCAATGGGCTACACCCACGGTCTGTGTACGACATGACAGAGATAACGGCGCTGATCGCAAACACCGAGTCGTTACATTAAAGGTATACAGCCACCTGTAATCTAAACATGCCCATATATGGTCAAAGGGGCGTTCCTTGGTATTCAAAATGCTCATGTACGGGCGCTGTTTTTAAAAAGCGGCCACCGCTTAAAATCTGTGATTGCCAGAGTTTCTCTTTCCATGGTAACTGTGGCAAAATTGGAACACGTGACAGTATACCTTAAGCATGGCGGCGTACGCGACAGTTGATGTCCACCAAAATTCAAATAAATCTTGTCTTTTGACATCCCTGTTCACTTCTACAACTTGAAGTCGCACATTTATGATGGAAGTCTCTATAATACGGACAAGTATTATTTTTTGCACTGTATTGATGGAACTGTTACTTATTAGCCGGTAAGCACTAATTGGTTCCACTTTGGGTTGACATATCGTCACTCAGGGCCATAAACATCACAAGTTCTGGTAAGTGGAACAGTGTCACGTATGCCATGGTTTACTTTTTATGGCCCTGACAAATTCGGGGAATATATTGAGCTGCTGCTCTATTGTTACCAGGCAAAATGTAAAAATAAATACAGTATGATAATAATAGCTAACAATAAATATTACTAGGTATTTGTTTGTTTATATAAAGTAAAAATATAATCTGCAAATTGTTCATTAATTGTTCATGTATTGCGATGTGTTCGTTGAGTACATCTAATGCCTTGGTAACGTGAGGTAGCCAATGCGTTCCCTTCACTGATGTCGGGTTATTCACGGTCACGCCAAGCTAAGTTCCTATGGCTCGTAACTCTCTCCTACTCTTGGGACTGTAATGATATGTCTTCCAAATCAGATGTAATATATCATAAATATTCTTGACCGTTGGTATTTTCCGTTGTATTGTCAGCATAGATAGTCCCAAACGGTGCGGCATACGATGGAAACCGATTATAATATGCTCCTATTTCCAGTCGTATCAGTGCAATAACACCACCTATGTGCAGTGTTGTCCTTAGAAGCCGGGTGCCGGGTAAATAACCCGGCTGTTTTGCATTTTTTCCCAGCTACTTTTAACGTCATTAGATTATTTTTATAGACCTGTAATTTAATTCGGGATTGCTCTGCCAACTGTTAGACGGCACACGTGCGATTAGCAGTTTCGCGACCCCCTTCCGCATGGAAATGCACAAACATAAAACAGTTTCCAAATACCCGTTTGTGGCTTTTTGAGCCCGATCTTTTATTTGTTAAATAGTGTGATTGGCTGATGGACGCGCCTATGGTGTTGTCTTTATTACGAGCAGTGTAATTGGTTTGATTAGTATGAAGGTCATCTTAGGTCATTTTTAACGATAACGTAAAATGAAATGTGGCGTCGGCCACCGGCACCTTGCCGATGGAATATTTTTTCCAGAAGAAAGCCCGTTCGAAAGCTATACTTGATTCCAACTTTACATTTAGTTTATGTATGAAAAACTTCAATTTCGCCAAATTTGTGAGAAAAAAACGCCAAAAAGATGTGATTTTGATCGAAGATTCGAACCCCATGACGCAGCTAGTTTTCCTCCGCCGCGCTGGCTGCCAACGTCAGTATGAGTATGATCTTCTCAACAAATCAAGTTATTCTCAGAGCAATACCGACGCATTTTCTAGATTTAAAAACAATGAGCTAGAACTGAATTTTTTAGAACCAACTGTTTATTTGAATGGGTATTTTTTTTTCAATGATTATTTTACGTACTAGAATCCACGGTCACAGGCATGTGTGTTGCCGACCGCCGCATCATCCTGATCATCGTCACGCCTCACGGCTTCACTGTGGTGCTGATCCCCTGTTGTTATCCGTCGTGGATTCCGGCAGGGGTTCAATTTCTACGCCTCTCCATGTTCTCCATGTTTGGTTGCCCGATAGTGTATTTCGATGGACCCTCTGAATCATTTTTTTCACGGACTCGTGGAGCAAATTTGGAGAAAACAGAGTTGTTTCCTTCCGACGCCATGCTGCATATCTGCTTTGATCAAATTTGAGGACAGCTTCGCCGCTCGCGCCGCATGCAGGTTCGAGGTCTGGCATGCGAGACTGAGTCGCGGAGAGTGCTTTCGCAAACATTTTACTATTATTGTTTGCGTATTATAACTCATAATAAAAAAAATGCGTAGAGACTCAATCCGATGCGTAATATTATTACACATTGGATCGACTCTCGACGCATTTTTTCGTTGTTATGAGTTTTCGATATAGGGCCTACGCATTTTTTTGCGTAAATGCGAACACTGTAACAGTGAATTATCTTACCGATGTTTTTTTTTAACAAAAGCGAATGTGTTTTTATTAGAATACTGTCGGTATTTTGAATTTTCCATTTTGGGAAATGAGCAATGAAATGAGCAGACTGCAGGTGATTTAAGATTAAATGTTAAATCTTCAATGCAAATAAAACCACGAGTGTGTCATAAATAATACAAACAAAACAAAATCATGTGTGTTTGTTTTGTTGTATGTAAGCCACGTCAAAGACACACAACAAAAGTACTGTTTCAGTCTCAGCTAAATGTCACCTCAGATGCCACCAGAGAACACCATTTCCACTCCAAAATTTCATTTTTCGCCTTGCGAGAGGAGGGACACCCCCTCTCGCGCTCTCCCCCCTCGTTACCAACGTTCACTCGCCCCTCGGTCGCTTCGCTCGGTCGCAGTCCACCCGTCTACATTCTTGAATTACTCGGCTACTTTTAAATATAAGGACAACACTGTATGTGACCCATGTTGAAAGAAGCATCGTCCCCACACAGTAAGGGAGCGTTCAGTTATTATGGCCGGGGGTCGAGCCGGTAAATTCTTCCTGCGCATCAGTCAAAATAAGTGAACCCTACCTACCAATTGCACCAAAAAATTGATGACCCCTTTTTAAGATGACAAAAATTTCATGACACCCCCCCAACATTGCTTGAGTAAAGCTGCACACACATACACCTGGGGGAGGCGATAGAATCCCCCCAAAAAAGATTCTCAGCTTTTTCAAATGACCCTCCTTACAAACTCACAAGGTGTTAATGTTCAAATTTCCCCTTCTGACTTGCTATAATTTTAAAATTACCCCTCAAAGGGGTTGGACAGAAATTACAGGTGGATTGCAATATTTTTGTGCAAGAGTGTGTGTACAGAATTTTGATATTTGGATTTAATTGATAATCAGCTGTTGATAATGTTGATTCACTATACATGGTAGTCTATGAGAAAACTATCTAATACTTTTTCCAATACAAAACTATATCCAGGCGTTTATAGATAGTTGATAATTGACATATTAATTGGAATAGGGTTGTTACAACTGGTATGTGGACAAAAAAATTTGACTTTAGAATTTCACCAAAATGTTCATCCACTATACATGGGAGTCTATGATAAAATTGTGAATAATTTTTTTCTAATGAAAAACTTGCTATACTTGTGCATATACAGACGTTGAGTAATTAACATACTAGTAATTGTACTCGATTAGAATATGATGGTTAAAGGTGCATATTATGTGTACAAGAAATCTGATTTTGGAATTTCACTGAAAATGTCCATCCACGATACATGGAAGTCTATGAGGAAACTATGAATGATTTTTTTTTCAAATACAAAAATAGGTAAATCTATGTATTTATTTACTCTCGATTATTAATATTAATGTACTTGATTAGACTAGGGTGGTTACAAATAGATATGTGTGCAAGAAATTGGATTTTAGAATTCACCATACATGGTAGTCTATGAGGAAACCATGAATAATTCTTTTCAAATACAAAACTAGCTAAATCTGTGTATTTATGGACGTTTGACAATTCATTTTAAAGTACTTAGTTAGATTAGGATGGTTAAATGTGTGCAAGAAATTGGATTTTGGAATTTCACCAAAATGTTGATTCATTATACATTGGAGTCTATGAGAAAACTATGAATAATTTTTTTACAATTCTACACTAAATTAATTTGTGCTTTTATAGGTGTTTGATAATTGATGCAAATGTACTTGATTCAAATAGGATATTTGAAAGTTCAGATGTTGACAACAATTATGATAGTGGAATTTCACCTGAAAGTATAGTTTCACTTTTCGTGGTACTAGTAGTCTACAGGTAACTGTTAAATAATTTCCCTCACAAAACTTGCTATATCTCTAATATGTAAGTAATAGTAATTGTTCGTTTCCCTCAGTGAGCTCGATTTACAATAAGAAAAGCCTCAGAGTTGCCTAGTCAAGATGTTCATGTGACAGATAATTACACTTTTGTTCAGATTTACAGTTAAATGACTTCTGAGAATGAAATCATGCAGCGAATCATTTTCATTTCTCAGGATATTTCTGAAATTTGAAACTGCTTTTTGACGCGATGGATACATATAAAAATGAACTGACCCCCCTCTGAGCTGTTTGAAAAATACATGACCCCCTCCCCCTCTTTGCAGTTTTCAAATTAAAGGTGAAACCCCCCCCCCCCTGGATTTTGCCGGCCCACCCCCGGCCATAATAACTGAACGCTCCCTAACTTGAACAGTCAACTTGTCGGGCCACGGATCTGAGTTCATGATTTCATTAAAAGCAACCATGTTTGCATTGAGAACACCCACAGCATATGCGTGTTGTAACTCTTGTGGGCGGACTAGTTTGTTCACGTACTGGCATACCCTTTTCCAGTAATCGAACGTAAACTATTTCACATTCTTTCACCGATCTGTCTGTATCTCCATCTATCATTACCGATCGAAACGTATCGTTCGTTTATTTCGTTTTCGACGTCATTTTCATGTCACCGGCGATAGTACCGTTTATTTCGACACATGTAACATTGTTACTGTATGTGGCGCTGATGTCAAGTCCGTTTTTCTTCTGTAGAGATAACAAACTTGAAAACTGTGTAAACGGCATATCTTCTTTCGCTGTGTAGGAAGCGCTGTTGAATTTTACTTTCAAATCACTCATAGTTTTCTGGTTAGCTCTATCCAAGGCCTGACTTATCGGCATTGCATGTTTTGATGTCTGCCGACCAAAACAACACTTCTAGCACTGTCATGCCGTTTTAAAGTACTTTTGGCATGTTTCTGGAGAGTATTATTCTTTGCTGTCATTTTCCCTGAAAAAAGTCAGTCTTTCCAGGCACACACTCCCCAGCTTCCCAACAGAAGTAGCAGTAGTATAAGTAAGTTTCTTTGTCACACCGAAATCAATCTCGACGTGTCAAGTATTTTGCAATGGATTTTTTACTTCTTCATCCCTTACTTTCCTTTGACATCTTTTTCCTGTATTCTGTGGCTGCGATCAACTTTCCGACTCTGTCTCTTGCTGTGCTGCGGATCTAGTTGTACATGCCACAGACGGAACACCGTCATTGGGTGATTGACCATAAACAGTCCTCGTCGATGGTACGATCACAGGTGTTATCAATATCCCCAGTGTTCTGCTGGGGCTTTCGTTTTTATCTTCTCATCTATTTCAGACTGAGAAGGTATTGGAGCTGAAAAACGGTGTGAAAGTGTTACAGAGTTCATTGACTCTGACGTCAATTCTGCATAAAGGTAATTATCAGGTTCAGACAGGTTCAGACTTTGTTAATTATGTGCGATGATTATACCTTAGGTGAGAAATCTAACAAGTACATATTGTTCTTGTGTTTATGGTCTTGGCGATTGATACACGTAGGTACCTTGGCACCAAATACGTCAGGGAAAGATTGCATTTTATTTGTATGTAAATAAGGGTTGTATGCATTGAATTGTATATACACGGTGTCTTTACGAACAACAGCTGAGACGAAGGGACAACATCTTGAGAGAAGGACCTATCTGGCACTATGTAACATCCATTTGTTAGAAACAAACGGTATTATCTTTGAAGACTTGGAGTCCTTGCGCTGTTTCTGTATCATGACATCCTCTCGCATGGCGATTCCCCGAGGAAGATAATTGTCAATGGTAACATTTGGTAGAGATATCCGACGGATAACAAGCAAGCTCACATCGTGAAGCATATGACAACTCACTATGGAAGACAATACCTAACGATTGCCGACCAAAAACCGGCAGCCGACCACGATGACGACGACCAAATATCCGTAACGACAAATTGGTGCTTGGAAACCGACTACGAGATATAAGAATCCGGTAAGAACTGATTCTGTGAAACATGACAGACACTGAAAACTCTACAAATAACTTAAGGGAGGAGACGACGTTCGAAAAATGCCAACTTCGAGGAACGACTTAGAACAACTAAGAACAGCGATGATGTGGCCACGAAATGGGATAACTAATCAGCATGAACCGGACGGCGAAGACCGATCGGACGCGCACATCATCGGCCTCTTCAGTGAAGACATTCGTGAGTAACGTATCGACGTTCGAAGCATCAATCAAGGACTCTATGCATGATATAACTGACTAACTTTCGATAAACTCTAAGCAAACGATTCCCACGAAGACTCATCACGTATAGTGTATTTCACGGTTATGGTTCAATTATTGAAATGCCTTCGATCTTTTCTTTGATGGAACAGTTAGTGTGTAATAACTTATAAGGTAAGAGATATCATTTCCGGCGTTTAGCCGATTGTAATGCACATGTATGATTGGAATTCATGACAGATTATCTTTGCTTTACGTTATCAAAGAGCGCTTTCTATCGTATAGCAAATTTACAAACGTTTTTGACTTTTGAAGCATGAGAAATTTCGATATTAAGTCATGCGTTGAAGGATTCAACTGTATATACGTTATGAGGCCGGCTTAGCAGCATGAATGTTTGTGTGTAGTGTAATCCTACCTGCTGAATTAACTTGGATTTCTTTGGTTGTAATTCGCCAATTACTTTTATCATTCATATGTTTAATGTTTTATGGAATTCAGATGCGAAACGTATTTCTGTAATTGATGCATTGCCTGTGTAAACGGTACTTGAAAAAAGAATAATGTCTTGGTATTTTTGAGTTTATTTAGAAGCCGAGTTTAAGAGATTTAAAGGGAATTTTATACAGTCACGACGAGTAAAAGTGACTCTTTGTGTACGAAGTTATGGAGAAACTTCATGTAAGAGAAGATTTTATATGTGTTATTTTTTATTTTGAGGATGCACTTGTTGCAGTATCGACGTACAGCAGCTAAGACATTATTGATTTGAGTCTTGTTTATACAAAAAACGATGTGTATTGTGAGTGGTAATTATTTGATGGTTTAATGAATACTTACCTCGAGAAATTATTTTGTATTGAATTTGCTATTTTGCGTTCAGTAAATAGCTTTCCAAAAAGAGGGAAGAGAGAAATTGAGAACTTTTCGCCCCAGCAAGAAGGGAGGAGCACGAGGTTAAAAGGACGGGAATAGTTTAAGCTGTCATTCTCTGAAACTAAAAATTGAGAAATCGGCGATAAAACCCACTCTGCCTCCTATAATGGTGAATTTGTGTGACTGAAGTGGTACAAGATATGAAATAGAATGCAAGTTTCGAAAAAGAGAGATATTAATGATGGTTCTGTAATACGTAGTGATACAAAGAAAAAAAGGAAACAAAGGAAAGATTTACTTTTCAGAATGAAGGGATATAACCCTTCCACTTTGGGTTTGTAAGAAATTATGAAAATATTCTGTGTAAATTGTAGTAAGAAAGGGCCCTTATTACTCATTATTCATGTATATTTATGACGAAGTATGTTAACTGTTGTGTAGAACTATTTAACACACTTTCTTGAGTTATGTAATTTTTCTTCTATTCTTTATTTCATTAGTGGTTGTATGCTTTTCATTTTACCGTTTATTTCTAATTGAAAATTCATGCGGGACGCATTCATAGAAAGAAGGGGAATGTTACAGAGTTCATTGACTCTGACGTCAATTCTGCATAAAGGTTAATTATCAGGTTCAGACAGGTTCAGACTTTGTTAATTATGTGCGATGATTATACCTTAGGTGAGAAATCTAACAAGTACATATTGTTCTTGTGTTTATGGTCTTGGCGATTGATACACGTAGGTACCTTGGCACCAAATACGTCAGGGAAAGATTGCATTTTATTTGTATGTAAATAAGGGTTGTATGCATTGAATTGTATATACACGGTGTCTTTACGAACAACAGCTCAGACGAAGGGACAACATCTTGAGAGAAGGACCTATCTGGCAATATGTAACATCCATTTATAAGAATAAACGGTGTTATCTTGAAGACTTGGAGTCTCTACGCTGTTTCTGTATCCCGATATCCTCTCGCATGGCGATTCCCCGAGGAAGATAATTGTCGATGGCAACACGGTGTGAAAGCAACTTCTATCTGTCCACCTGTACAACTTCCGTCAACTTAACTTCTGTCCGTCAACTTCCGTCATCCCAACTTCTGTCTATCAACCTCTGGTCATTCTGATGGGTCATATCAGGGGTTTCATTAAGAGCAAGCAGTCGGCGAAATTGGACGATTACTCTCACGATTTTGCCTGCTACTTTTTGGAAATTTGGACTTTTTCATCGCTAAAATATTGACCCTCCGAAATGGTTTGGACAAGTATCACAAGCTGTGTTATCAAATTATTCAACCGGTTTTATGTGAAACAAAGTTTAGTAGACGAGCGACTACGATCGCCATGTTGCACGTCTAGGGTGCTTTGCCTGAATAAAAATTGGAATTGCAACGGACGAATTTATTGGCTACTGCAATTGCTAATTCCTATGTGGTGATCTTTATATCCGCCAATGAAAACGTGCATACTACACCTGTCGGCCCTCATAAGCTCAATTCAAAGTGGCCGATAAGCAAAGAAGAAAGCGACCGCAAGGTCAAGCTTCACAGTACGATCTTGGGTCTTTTGAGCGCACCAAGGAACTGTCCTACATTTACATATTTACATATATTTATGTACAATCAGACACACATAGTTATGCACATGCATACATATATTCATACACATAAGTCAAACATACGAACAAACGACCATGATGGAGGGACTGTGAACAGACATGATTCTGAATAATCTTAAAACTTTCTGCCTAAGACGCAAATCAACACAGGACACATATACTATAAAGCTTATTATATCATACCAGTATATTGATGGTGCAAATACAGCGATCTGATTGGTTGAGACACGAAAAGAACCGTGGTATATCGGCGATATACCACGGTTGGCATACGCACGAGCTCTCTACTTGAGCAAAAATTCTTTTATGACATTGCACGCCACTATACTGTTGTGATATAATAGCAATAAATCACACTCAGCGATGCTATCGCTCGTGCATATATGTCGTGAACTGGTCAAAATCTCGTGGTATACCATCGCTGGGTGTGCTTTATTGCTTAAATATTTTGTCAAAACCTACCAGTAAAAGTGACAGAAGGAGCGTTATTAGTGTTGTACTCATTGCCACCATCAAACGAATGTGGACTATGTTAATTAAATTATTAACTAAATTATTATTATTGTGCAATAGCCTGAGTCGGAAAAACATATTTTTTAAAACAACGCAGGAATAATAGTGTTTTTGACATGTACGTACGTAAATATGATAAATGATTGACAACCATGCATTGACATATGTTTGTCCTATGAAGAGAGAGTAATTTTCAAAAAGAAATTGTGAGATTAAACTTTCTCATGGGAATTCTCCTCCGCCATTTACATGACAACGGACTAATGGGTAAAAATGAACAAATTCTATATCAAAGTCAGTGAGCCTGACGGCATAGTCTCAAAACAGACCAAACAGTCTAAGATATTTGTTCACCCGTACCTGGAACAGCAACAAGCATGTAAAGCAGTGCGGGCTTCTTCTCTCAAACTCTGCCCCTTTTAATCAACAGGCGACGACAGTCGACGGCAATTTTGAACTAAGTAAGGTGTTGTTTTCCCGCCTGCACACCATACACAAATGTACGTGGACAAGATTTTCGTTCTTTCATTCGTTCTTGAGACCCTTTTGTCACAGCTGTCTGCCTCTTCTTGACATTCCCCGTCTCATACTATACCCTTAGTTTAACTCTATATATAATATGGACACGTTCAGAATGTGCATTCTACTGGATTGATTTTACCGAATTTTTTAACAGCGAAGTCGATCACGATAAAATGCGTGTCGAGGACAAATATTAGGACTCTCAATTTATACAATTCTTTTCTGATCTACCACTTGTTGGGTTCATTTTCAAGATCTTGGAGTAAGAAAAAAATTGACTGCTTTAGTTTCGAAGTTCGAAGATTTTGTTTTTCGCTATTGAGTTAACACATATAGATGGAGGTCAAATATCGAATTTTCTCTGGTACTAAAATTTGCACAGTGCCCCGGATTTTTATTCGTGATTTGTTAAGAAAACCGTTGAAAGTTTCATCAAGAAAAGATAGAGCAATAGTTTAAGTCTTTCACTTTCGAGACGCATACAACTTAAATAATGGATATACGGTATCACGGGCGAACATCCGCTGCGCACTGCTGGCTACTCTCCGACGCAAGACATTGTGCTATTATAACGAATGACGACTGAAGTAAAGTTGAATCCAAGGCCGTTAATGGCCATAGTGTCTTGTTTCTGTTGATTGGCTGTAGGATATACTTGATGAATAGTCAATCATAAAATGGCTGATTATTCAACCGTTTGTACTCAATTTCTTCTCGAGTCGCGTGACACTTGTATGATCAAAACAAATTTTTCATTGTCACATAAGCTAATTAGATCCGTTATATTTTGCTATATCTATCGGATTACAAATTTTGAAAGGGTGGGGATTCGGCCGAGCGGTTTTTTTCAGTGAGGTCTTAGCTAGCACTGGCAAAATGCTTTAGCCACTCTGATGGGAAAAGCTGTTGTAAGACAAGCCTGTATGGACTTTCCAAGAAAAGATGTTAGTGACAAAGTAAAATACATGCATTTATATCAGATATAGTGTACTGACTTCAACGAATGAAAACATTGTCACGAAAAATCATCTTTATTTTTCTGGAATTTTTTTATAGTTTTTGTACTCTGAAACAAGGCTTTTGATAGGATGAACAGTTTTGAAACTCAAATGCACCCATGTACTGTTTCTAAAAAGCATAAGCCTTCCCTATTTTGGTGTTTTCCAATTTCAGATAACCCCGTCCTATTTTGCCCGCTCACCCCCGCCATTAGAACCCTAAAGCAAGCTGATTTCGGCTTATACATTTTAAAAATATAAAGAGTTACCGGGTTATCAAGTGACTAATGCATAAGCTAATAACTTTATTGGCAAGTACGATTCCCCTGTAACCAATTCTATACTCCTGTGACTACCATGTGACTATCATGTGACTACATGCCTTATCATGATGTGATGACGAAATGTTTATTTGTAAAGAGGTTGAATATTTTAATCTCTGAGAAAAACATGAATTTTTTTCTTTAATACAAGCAATATTTTGTTCATTTGATGAAATCATAAGACCTGCCCATTACCCTTCAACAGTCTTACATCGTCTCTTGCAATAAGGCCAGAGTAATTGAACTATTCATTTTGTGTCTACTCAGAATTTTGAAAGGTAAGCGGATCAAAAACACACACAGAAAATGTTATACATGCAAATTTTATGGTTACTTGATTGTTTCCGTTCAATGTTATTATAACAGCCACTTCAAAAATCAAAATATAAATGCATTTTTTCACGTCCATAATTTACACTTCATTCTGCAAGCATGCAGACTTTTGAAGTACCTTTTTACAAAATGTCTAAAAAAAGTTTGTGTTCAGAAAAGCTGACCGGAAAAGTCCTAAAATTCAATATCTAATTTTTTCATTGAAACCTCAAGAAACATAAACGTGGGGAAATGCAAAACAAAGAATTATATTATATCATGCTACCATGCGCCATTGTGATTGGACGAGCGCTCATTCCACCGATGCTAAAATACTGTTTTAGCACTGCTAGCAGTGCTAAAACGGGCCCCTAAACCAGCATTTTCGACAACTGCTCGGTCGGTGCATTTGAACGTACCTATCTAAACCATAGACCCTCGAGAAAGACCGAACCACTTTGTTTCAAAGACCGAAGACCGAATTTTGATACACAGATAAAGTGTGGGTCTGTAACTCACCTCTTGGTGAAAATAAGTTGGGATCGATGATGAGAGACATCTCTGAAGCAGCACGTTTGGGGTATGATGCACACAAATATTAGGGCGACAGCGCACCGTGCACTTTGCGGGAGTCGAGACGCGATATATCCTGGTATCGCTCTTTAAAATGAATATAGTATCCGTTCATACACAAAAAAATTGACACTTCCTCACAGTAACGGTATGTCAGATATTATTTACCAAAGTTTGGTCTATAACAGATCGGGATGTCCTAACGATGTAGACCAAGAAGTTCAAAATAACAATGGGATGACTCCTGGCGACTGCGACGATATTTGACATCAAATGCAACGAGCAGTGTCAGCGTCCAGCTCTCCCTGCATCGAGCAACACACTCAGAATCTGCACAACTGTTCATCACAGTTGCAGTCATCGCAAGTCTGGATTATTTTAAAACTGCTTGTTTTCTGGTACAATTAACGTCGAAATTATCCATCAAAATAGATCCTGTAACTTCACTGTGCCACCACTGAATGTCGCGACGGTATGCGGTACAGAATGAGACAAATCTATTTTTAGTATGCCAAAAAAGCCAGGACTATTGTTCTTATGTAAATTTACGAAAAAAATTGTTACTTTTTTCTTTTGATTTGAACTCTTGACCCATTTTCTGTGTGAGTGCAGCAGGTATTTTTTGACAAGTATCGTTCGTGTTGCATGCGAATAAAATGCAATGTCGATATGGACGTAGTGCGTATTTATCGTAGGATACTGTGTGCCTGTACGGAATCCCAACTTATAAAAATGCTCGGTCTCGGGCGCAGAATTTCCGACTTTCGATCTCTCAGACGCCGTTTTCTGCATTTGGCGCTTAGAGTGATGAAAATACCCAAGTAAGACAACAAATACACGCAAGTTGATATAATATAATAGCAATAACCCCCTTCGCAGTCGGGTATACACTCGATTTTGGTACAATTCGCTCCATATAGCACTCGCCTATCGGCTCGTGCTATATGTCGCGCATTGTACCAAAATCTCGTGTATACCCGACTGCGAAGGGGGTTATTGCTTATATACTTCGCTCTAACTTTCAAGAATTCTGCTGCAAACATCTCCCCATAGGCTCTATGCCCTTCCAATGATTAAACCACCCATGCAGCATATCATCTCCTTGACTTCGTGCCTCAGGCGTACAGTTGGCCATACATTATTACCATGTTTTACTGAAAAGCTTGATTTGATCCACCCCTTAGTGATATCAAATAGTTCAACCTCTTTGACTCAACCAAAACGTTGATACCACAGTCGCTTATGGTTAGGTGCACGACGAACGCCCCCGCTGACGAAGGGAGCTGGCATTATGTATGACCGGGGACCGGTGGGAGAGGGTCACTCGATAAACGATGAACAGGAAGGGGGTTATACAAAAAGTGATATACAAAAAGGCGGTTATACAAAAATATTCATCTGTGACAGTTGTTCAAAGTGTGGCTTAATTGGGCTATTTTAGTGCGAAATTTCTATAAGTTTCTGTATCAGGAGGGGGCCCTATACTTTTGCGTAGACCCCGCCTTAAAGTTTTCCCAGCATTCTGTAGCTGTGATTTTGGCGGGTAATGTTACCGATGATTCTCCTTGATCTGTACACACTGAGATTATTTTGGAGCCGTCGAGCATAAACACTGCGGCGCTAGAAACATAATTCCCTACGTTTTAGGGGAGAGGATGAAGATGTATGTCAAAATTGCAATACGGATTCTGCTGTAACAAAAAAAAATAAAAGAAAAAATCTGGCAGTGATATTTTAATGTAGCACATGACAGCAGAACGGAAGAGAGAAACTCGACAGGAGAAAGAGAAGACATACGGGACACGTATTCATGTGCGGTTTTACGGTGTGGATTCAACTATATGTGATTATACTGCTCCGATGCAATACCATCTCCGCGTTCGTTGAGAAAAATGGGACACAAATTACAACAACCTAAACCACATAATGTGAACTCAGGCAGAAGGTTTTGGAACTTTGAAAATTCGTAAACGTAGATTTTTTACCTATATTTATGGAAGATTGTGCAAGATGTGTAGGCCCTAGGAAGACAGGCTGTATTCTCCATACCAAGTGAATAGATCACAGTTTTCCCAAATTCATTTCGCACATTTAAGGGGTGGGGTTGACGCCAAAATTAAGGAATTACGTTTCTAGTGCATCAGCTTTTTAACTGAAGTATATTTATTTTGTATACAGAACAGTTTGGTCTATATTTCAAAATTCTGCCAGCATTGTTTTGATGATCATGTCTTTCTGATTTCCTACTTGAATAATGTTAAGATTGATCCCCTTTTCACGACAAACTTGTAACTTTTGCCAACAGACATGTTTGACAGCTATACAAATGCCTAGAACAACGTCGACAAACTGAATGCTGAGGAAAATAATTTAAATTCCAAAGACAAATGCTGAATGCACAAATCAAAATGATAGGTATCTGCTAAAGTGCGGGCTGCGGGTTGCGGGTTGCGGGCTGCGGGTTGCGGGTTGCGGGCTGCGGGCTTTTAGAATTATGGCTAGATTTCTAATATATGTAATATGGCATTTAGTATATAAGAAATAAAATCTTTAGAAGGTGTCTATTATCAATAATCATGATCAGGTCTATCGTACAGTATCCCTTTTCCTGCCAAGTCCATATTTCAACATCAGGTCAAGATGGTTAAAATTAATGAAACACAACATATTCCATATTGTGTATTTTAACATAATACTGTACATTTGAAGGCTGTTGAAAACAATATGCTGTAAAATTGATTTTTTGGACTAAAGATGCTATAGCAGACCAAACCAAATGGGTGAAAATACGTCATGTTTCTAAAAAAAATCAAAATCTGCTAAACTAAAAGGGGCGATTCCGAGGACCAATTTATTTGTTCCGAGCTGCCTGGCCATCACAAATAATTTGGGATCTGAAATCACTTTTCTTTCTTGCCATGGATGTGAGTGAGAAATAATACCAGACTGACAAAAAAAATTCGCGCCTCGGAAATGTCGCCACTTATCGCGGAATGAAAATTGTTACATTTCTAGTATCAGGCCATAGGAAGTAAATTCTTTATAATGCATCTATTCACAATTCGGTTCTAGGGCAACACATACAGAAATTAAACAATGCCTACTTAAATGCAATGTGTAAGGAAAGATTTGACTTCAAAAAGCGTAGAAGTGTTGTGTATTTAAATGCCGTGTATTTTTCATGAAATCTTTAAAAAGAAAAAGACGTACGACAATGGACTTAGCTTACTTTGCCGTTTCGGTTCAACCGAGGTCACGACCACAGAGAACGACATTCCGCTAACATTTTACGCGAGAATTTCAGCGGGAAAAACACGTCGGTGCGTTGACTTTTTTTCAGGAATCGATCTAATAGGAATATTTTGGATGAGTTTGTGTTCTGCAGCTCTCAATAATTGTGTATCTCCTAATATCATGAACATATTCTATGACTTGCACCTGCAGCATGATAGTCGCTCCATATGCATTTGATCCAGCGTGACTATGAAAAGTTTCCTAGGACTATTATCGTGTTCACCACAGTAAAATAATTTTAAACGGCATTGAAAACGATTCTGAAAATTGTGCTTTTATCGGCGGTTGAACTAATCTGAAGTGTGAGAAGGGCATGGCATTCTATGAAAAAGTAACAAATTATTAGGCGTGTCGAGTTTCAACGAACCGAAGTTCATCTCCCAGTTCATCTGTGCTGTCAACGATCCGAAACTTACTTTTAAACTATCCGTCCTAATCATTACATAAAAAGTTAATATAGCGAGTTGTTGTGAAATCTGTCTTGTGTTCATATTATTACTCATCCGTGTTCAGTCATATCATTTCGAAAGCTTCGATCGGCAGTGCGCTGTGCAACGGCGAATGTTGGATGGGAAATGGACTATTCTGACGTTGGTGGTGCTTTACCAGATGTAAGCTAAAATAACGGCATTATTCAAGAAGTTCACGGCTTTTATTCCATAAACAAATACATCTAGATACTATTTTAGCATTTATTCTATCTACTAGCGAAAATGATACCAAAAATCACACATTTTTTCATGCCCGCAACCCGCAGCCCGCAGCCCGCACCCGCAGCCCGCAGCCCGCAACCCGCAAAATAGCGCATCCAAAAATGATAATACTCCAGACAACATGATGCCCAATTTACTTAAGTCAGTCATGGTTTTCCATAAAAATAAAGGCATAAGTTGTACCTGTGTCAGTAAAAGAAAGGGTTTTTGATCTTTTTGAATGTTCATGACAAAGGAAATTAACATGCTTGACGGGAGATATGATGAGACCATCTTAGTTGCTGATAACTTTACCTTGAAAGTTTGAAATTTGTACCACCTACAAATATCTGCTTCTAATTCAATATAAACTTGAATATTAAACACAATCGATAGTTTAGGAGCATTTATTTAAAAAATAATTTTGAAATTTCAAGTTTGAAATTGTAAAAAAGGAATACATTTGAATCAGGCTTTATGCCCGAGTGCAAAAGTCAAGCAGCATTGTGGGTACGACCCCAATTTCAGTGTGTTCTTGATTACAAACTGCCCAACCTTTCGATAACAAGATGGCAGTCGTGCAACATAGTATATCCTTGATTACTGGTGCTGCTCGTGGAATCGGACGTGGTTTGACAGAAATGTTACTCCAAAGAGGTGCATTGGTAAGGCAAGATCGTTACTGACGTATTCATTTTAATCATTTTGATGTCCACAATTCCACAGACGTGTAGCAACTATTAATTGTTGTAGACTGACCCAGGTCTTAACCTATGTGCACCGAACAATTATGCTGTCTGCTGACCTACTTTGAACGGGGACTAACACTCTTATCTCTAATCCCGTAGTTGCAAAGCTTCCTGTTTTTGTTGAACTCAATTGTTAGCCCTTTACGTGTACCATCTTGTGATAATTTGCGAAGTCATCATCAATTTCTATGTTTGTCGAACCGGACTTTTACTTTATTGTAGATAACCTCGCCTCTGTCAGTTCAGTGAAGTGCTTCAGCCATATGCGTTATATCAGTGTCTTTTTGTGCGCAACGATATCATTTGATTTGTTGTGTGACATCCAAATAAAGATTTGGTACGTGGTACACTAGCTCGTGTGAACATATCAGAGTTAGGATTTGAAAACAACATATTTTTGACATTTGCCGTTCTCAGATTGCACCTAAGGGTATCAGAATTGATAATTATAGTTCTACAGAATTGCCGTACAAGACAGGGATAACCCCTCTCCAAATCAAATCTCCGACAAGAGGCTGACTGTCTATAAAGATTTCTTGATTTTGGTGCCGATATAGTGTACTTCCACTTGACTGGAGTTTGACTGTTTCAGGTTACCCGTTGTGACTGTGAGATCCACACAATGTCCGACAGACAAGACTTTCAATGAAGGGATCACTATTGTAGTATCATTGTGCTATTCCTTTGATCCTTTGACCCAGCATCTCAGGAAGCCTGCAGTCAATGAGTGAGGCGCAGGTCTGGGTCACTATTGTAAAATATGACCATTTTCTGTGTAGTTTCTGTAATATGTGACACTTTTCGTAAAATATTACTCGACTTTCCCAACTTTCTATGCTGTCGATGATCCGTCGAGTGGAGTTACCGGAATATGGAATATGGCATCACGGAATGAATATCTGTACAGCAAATATATCCACCCCTCCCAGTTTTTATTCGTTCTGTGACCCCATGAATGTCAGGACAATACTGTCATTTTGCAATTTTTTCGCTTAGGTAATTTTGACAATTTTCTAACTGAATTGGACTGGCCTTCAGAAAGGACAACGTTTGATCCGTACGGTGTCTGATTAGTTAAGTCTTGTGTAGTAGCAGGTGACCTTGATAGTTTCACAAAGGTTAAGAGTCAAAGAACATGGAACTCAATTTGTACGTGCTTATGTTAATCGTCGCAGAAACTTTAGTGTGAATCCCGAATTGCTATAGAGGGAGTCGAATTTTCCAACAATTGAGCACATCTGTCCAGCTGTCTCTCTCTCTCTCTCTCTCTCTCTCTCTCTCTCTCTCTCTCTCTCTCTCTCTCTCTCTCTCTCTCTCTCTCTCTATGTCGCCTAATTTTGGCCGAGCATTGATGAAAATTATATTCGAATTGTGATTAGATAGTAATATTAAGGATATTTATCCCGTTAGACGTTAAAATGTATCGTATGTTGAATGACTCAGATAACAGTCAACCCTACTTTAATTTGCATTCTTACTCGGAAGGACACGATAAACCAAATGTTCTTTTAATTCATTTTTATTCCATAGTAGAACCTAACCACGACTGACTGATAGCGATATTTTGATACCTGACCACAGAGTCATTGTAACTGTCTACCTTACATCTTACAGGGAGTGAGCATCGTTGACATTGACAAAGAGGCTGGACTTGAAACCACAGCAGAGTTGAAGAAGTTGCACGGTGGTAACAAGGTCTTGTTCGTAGAGTGTGACGTCAGAGACGAAAATAATCTGAGAGGTAGTATTTATTTATATATATATATATATATATATTTATTTATTTATTTATTTATTTAGCTAGTATGTCCACAACGAAGCGAGATTTGAAAATATTTAACAGAGGTATCGTAAGGAAAAGCACTGTCAAAATATTGCGAGACAAACAGATGGAGAACAAAATGGCGATGGTTTCAACATGAGTGACATGTTTCCTTTCCCGATCTCCCTCATTTACCCCTTTACCTCCCTCATTTACCCCTCTGCCTCCCTTATTTACCCCTCTGCCTCCCTCATTTACCCCTCTGCCTCCCTCATTTACCCCTCTACCTCCCTCATTTACCCCTCTGCCTCCCTTATTTACCCCTCTGCCTCCCTCATTTACCCCTCTGCCTCCCTCATTTACCCCTCTGCCTCCCTCATTTACCCCTCTGCCTCCCTCATTTACCCCTCTGCCTCCCTTATTTACCCCTCTGCCTCCCTCATTTACCCCTCTGCCTCCCTCATTTACCCCTCTGCCTCCCTCATTTATCCCTCTGCCTCCCTCCTTTACCCCTCTGCCTCCCTCATTTATCCCCCTGCCTCCCTCATTTATCCCTCTGCCTCCCTCATTTACCCTCTGCCTCCCTCATTTACCCCTCTGCCTCCCTCATTTACCCCTCTGCCTCCCTCATTTACCCCTCTGCCTCCCTCATTTACCCCTCTGCCTCCCTCATTTACCCTTCTGCCTCCCTCATTTACCCCTCTGCCTCCCTTATTTATCCCTCTGCCTCCCTCATAATTACCCCTCTGCCTCCCTCATTTACCCCTCTGCCTCCCAATATTTCGCGTTGTAACTGGAGATTTACTCCCTGAAAATTACGCGTGTCACAACAAAACAATATACGATATTGAACTTCAGTGTAAAGATCAGGTGCCGCCAACTAAGCTGTTCGTGCAAAAAGGTGTTCGTGCGCAGTTTTTCAGCGGGCGGGCAAATTTCAAAACTAATCAGCGGGCGGGGAGAAAAAACCGATATTTACTGTGGGCGGGGAAGAAATTTCATTTTTTTCAGTGGGCGGGGAGAATTTTTTTGACTGTGGGTACCGGATAATGCGTATAGAGGGAGGGGAAAGCCGTGGTTGAAGGTATACAAATAGCTGCTCGCACGGTTTTGCGTTGTTCTAGGTTGCCTAGAGGGCATCTATTCGGAAATTGGGAATTTCAGTAGTGGGGAGAGGGCAGTGGGGAGCTTGAATTGTTGTGGGGAGTGGGGAGCGGGCAGACCATAAATACTGGAGGGCAGTGGGCATGAAAATTCAGCGGGCGGGCATAGTTTTCGTGTGTCCCAGTGGGAGGGCAGTTACGAACAGCTCTACTTTCCCCTCTGAAATTTAGGTCAAGGTCAAAAATAAGTAAAATCGGTATATCAGCCTTCAAAACATGTTTTGTGATGATTTTGCGAAATTTATGAAAGTTACCAGTTGGCGGCACCTGAAAGATGGCGAGTCGAGATCCGTGTATTAGAGGAGAAACATACTCGCTATGGAAAGCTAGAGACTTATACATAGTGTTGTGCCCTGAACATACAAAAGGTGTTTTTCCTAATTGCTTAATCAAATATAGTGGATGTACAAAGAAGTGGATGATGGTTACCTCATCCTGTACAACTGTTTTCGTAATCTTTGAATGTAATTTTATATGGTGCACATATGGATGCCGGATTGACAATCCATCGCCGTCGTCAAGGAGTGTGTCTGCGACTTATTTCCGTTGTCTCTGATGTCTTTATTCGTTTAGAAATATAAGAAAGGCGCTTTAACAGACGAGTATGATGTCGATCAGGAAAATTGTTCATTCAATGGGAACCATGGCTAGGCCTCATGGACAAACCGAATAGGTCTGTGAATCTGTCTGTGAGTGGCTCCTGCCTTTCTGAGTGTGTCTGAGTCAGTGTGTGTCCATTTATACAATATTATGCCTATTTCGCATACAAAGGCCATAAAGAACACAATCAGATGCTGATTTCTATCGACATCAGAAAAGATGCAAAAGTATAGATTATCACGTGCCCGTGCGTGGCATACTACAATTCCATTGTGTCAAAACCACGTCATGAATAAATTAAAACGGCAATAACAGAAGAACATCACAAGTGGTTCAAATACTATAGAACATTTAGGTAGTACTCAGAATACTTCCATGGGATGGATAAGTTACTCGATGGAGTTTTAAAAGTACAAATGACTTTGTCACGTCAAAGGACGCTAATGTATCGATAGCTTGGTGCTAATATTGAGGATAACTACACTGTCCTTAGTGATAAAATATTATTGCAAGTTCTTTCCAATGATTCATTTGTCTCTCTCTTGACGCTTAAGCTGCCTATGAACAAACAAAGAAGCGATTTGGTAGGCTTGACGTCGTGTGCAACAATGCTGCCATTTGTGATGATTTCAAATTGGTTGAGACAGTTGACGTAAACTTGGTATGTACACATTTCATTTCAGATGTTATATTTGAACGTTCTCTCTTAGAATTTGCCAACGTTCAAACTGTAACAATATTATCAGACCATATTCTATAAATCTAGGCCATGAATTGTTAAGTGTACATGTTTTTGTAGATTAAGACAAATTCGTAGAATTCCACTAAAACGGTAATATTGTTGTATGTTTTATCCGCTTGTTACTTGCCAAAGACAAGTTTAATACGAAGTACCTATATGGCTGTAGAGTACATGGGCATCCAACATGGCGGTCATGGGGGAGTTATTATCAACATTTCCTCGATTGCAGGTAAGACAATCTGTACAAACATGACATAACTCCTAAATTCTGGGCATTTGTTTGGGTTTCTTTAAAGAGTTTTTCTTTGGTACAAAACGTAAGTTCAAAGTCGATATCTGTTGCATTTTGTCGAATTTTTATCATTTCAGCCCGGCCTTTACCTTTTGACATATTACTTAAATATTGCTGGAAGACCGTTCTTATCATGTCTGTCTCAGTAAATTTCTGTGTCACATACATATATTAGCTTCCGTAATAAATATTCTAATGAAATATATATCTTCATTTTTGACATTCAAGGCTTATTTCCAAACAAGTATGTTCCGATATATACGGCTACAAAACATGGCGTCGTTGGTTTCTCCAGGAGTGTGGCGGTAAGTTTATCTTTTCCCCAAAGTTTATATAAGATTTTATTATGGCTTTTCCCTGCCTCTCTCAGAAAAAATCACATTTACTTTAATATACACCTGGTAATTGACTAATCACATCGCTTTCACAAGGGTTTATCCCAAGATGAATCCATTTGTTATAGTCATAAAACACATCGAGATGAAAACGCCGGATCCTTCAGAATGTGTGTGCTGCAATATTCAAATTAAATGAAGGTAGAAAGCAGCCCAGACGTTTGGATAACTTGCCACAAGTGTATTTTTGAACTATGATGCCCTTTCCTCTTAGCTGACAAATATACTGTCAGATTTAAAAAGACTTGTGCATAATATGCAACTTACAGGTAGTAATTTCGTAGGATAAAGTTCTTTCACCGTCACTCTTTTCACACTTATAGTCATCAAGTCTGGCTTTCATCCAAATCACGCAAATTTATTTTTTCTTACTGAAGTTATGGTATTACCACTTTTGCCATCTTTGGACAATTATGGCAAAATGTGAACACGTGGCAGAATTCAGGCAAAATGTGA
This sequence comes from Ptychodera flava, assembly GCF_041260155.1. NCBI lineage: Eukaryota > Metazoa > Hemichordata > Enteropneusta > Ptychoderidae > Ptychodera > Ptychodera flava. Next base: position 47,585,259 of record NC_091929.1, on the reverse strand, counting down.
ACACGTGGCAGAATTCAGGCAAAATGTGAACACGTGGCAGAATTCAGGCAAAATGTGAACACGTGGCAGAATTCAGGCAAAACTATGTTCAGTGCATAAGCCTTCCTCTGTATATATATATCATAATATTTTTTCTCAGTGTAACTACGATGCTTATCAACGCAAAGCGATCCTTTCAGGCCGCTGATAATTTCTAAAATTAAAGAGCCACCATATTCGCTAGTAAACGTAAAAATTTCAATGTCAAGAAATTGTCTGCTTATCTCAAATCTAGTGGTTTAGAATAAACTGTTCGTTTTCTTCGAAAACGGGAAAGTTTCTTAACACATGAAGTTTTAAATCAACCAGTCTGTGTATCAAACTGCAAAAAAGTGCTAAAATCGGCTCTTGATTAGAAATATTATACAACGTGAATGGAGTAAAGACTTTGGCAAAAATGCATTTAAATCGGAATGAAAATTTGGATATTTAACTAATATATATTTTAGAAGTAACACGATAATGTTAAAAAGTATTATGTTTGCAATAGCAACACGAATCTTGAAAATTGCAGGCTAGGGTAATGCATATCTTTGAATCACCTGACATATCACGCCTTGCAAACACGAAATTGACGATACAGAAAGTCCATGTGATATTGATCAGCGATAATAAATTATCAGTTTTTGCGATTCGTAGTATAATTCAGCGTGCTTGCAAATTTACGCGTGAAATGTTATCTATTGTTTGCTGGTGTTATTAACTGGCAGGCTCGTATTCTCGCACTTATTTTCGTTTTAAGTTACTTAACATTGTTGCACATATCGTGTTGTTTTAAGCAAACTCAAAATTACTCACACACAAATACATGCGTGTGTCTGTGTGTGCCTGTACCTCTGTCTGTGGGAATGGGTGTAAGATACCGTCCATCAATTTTCCAGGAAGAACAGATGATGAAGGATAATGGAATACGTATTGCATCGTATTGTGTTGGAAACGTCAACATTGGCATGGCTTTGGCTGTAAGGCAGTCGTCACGCTATGGTCAAGAGTTTGAAGAACGTTTGGCGAGCATGGGACATATCAGGTAAGCAAAGAAAATGTGAATCTGCAAGTTGTAACGAGGACAATGACTGTCCCAGAAGATCGTAACTAAATAATAGTGTATCTATCTATCTATCATCTATCTATCTATCTATCTATCTATCTATCTATCTATCTATCTATCTATCTATCCGCCTGTCTGTCTATATGTCTATGTGTGTCTATCTGCCTGTCTCTATATGTATATACATATCTATCTATCTATATCTGTCTGTCTGTCTGTCTGTCAATCTGTGTGCCTGTCTGTCTGTCTGTCTATCTACATCTATCTGTCTGTTTGTCTATTTATCTGTCTGCCTGACTTTCTGTTTAATTAACTATCTATCACTCTTCCTCTTTGCTTCTTTCTATTCTCAAACTCTGTTTGTCTGTCGGTATCTATATTGTCAGCGCTCAGTGAGTTCACATATATTGCTGCAAAGTGACAACATTTCGATTGGGCGGAAAACTTACAGTCTGGTGTCATCACTCTTTCCTCTTTCTAGTCTGCAAGAGTGTTGTCTCAGCATCCTACAGATGATTGAAGACAAATCTGTGAATGGAAAAGCAAATATACACACTCCAGATATTCCGATGATGAACATTCTCCCGCCTGATTTGATGGAAATATAATTTACACGACAATAGCTACAGATAGCGTGCAAAACATTATCACTGCGTATAGTCGAGTATATACTTTGCATGGATCTTATAAGGTCCAAGAACACAGCAGGGAAATTTGACAATAAGTTTCTATATATTGCGGTACTTAGTTTGTAAGTTATATGCCATCAACCAGTCTGCTTTTTTTAGATCATGGCATTTCTTTCAACTTTCACTACTCGAGGACAAAAGGATTTAGGAAAGCTGTTTGACAAAGAATGTGGTAAATGTATTTAAGAGGGTGTTACCACTAGACATGTCGACAAAACAACAACAAATCTGTTTCGGTAAACAGTCCCCAAACGGCCGATTTTTCCGTTATTTTTTCTCGAAATTCAAAAATGTAAACTTTCTTTGCATGTCAAGCTTATGTTCAAGCATATATTGAACTCAATCATGACAAAATGATTATTTGATAATGTATATTTTACTCTTATACATGTTAAAAATAAAGTAAATAAATACTCTAACAGAACAATAAATATTAACTAAATGAAACCAGGAAATAACAGCAAGAAGCTGCCACTACCAGCAATATTGATTGCCACTACTAGCAATGACAGAAGATAGTGGCGATGAGAATGATATCGTTGTTAATGTACTCGATGGCACCAGCGACAGTGAAGATGAGGATCGACAGTGGTGATGATGATGTCACACAGTAGTTTTCTACAGTTGTGACCGGAGGTGGAAGGAGAGGCTGGGTCATGGAGAAATTTTCTCGACAGATATCATTATAAGTTCACAGGATCTAGGACAAAACTGAACTGTTGTGAATTCACGCTTTGTATCATCACAGAAATGTATATTTTTGTATTGACCTAAGTTCAATAGCCATTTGGACATCTAACCATACCATAATGACATGCTGCCCATCTAAATTAAACAATACTATACTAAAGGGATACTGATTATTTGGTGAACTTTTGTATCCATACATTTTGTTACTTGGGCGCAGGTAACCCAAATTTCTGTGTTAGTCAGGGGATTACTCAAACTAAGTATGGTTGGCTGGGGTGTGACTCAAAATTTCAGAGTTTCTAATGTAATTCCTCAGATCCCCAGGCCGTAAATAATGAGGTTCACTAAACAGCTGAGTACACCATAGCAGAACGACTAGAACCAGTATACACACGGCTGGTATCTCAGCGAAAATTTAGAAAGAACGATGAAGCTACTGCTAAGATATTTGCAGACTCTTGGCCTTTGATGCGTCAATTTTTGAACTTTTATAAAGGTATAAAGGCATTGTGAAACCAGCGGTAAATTGCCTCCCCAACGTGAAAGGCGAAACGCATGCATTCTGCAGTGGACGCTGTCAACTTTACCTTGCTGCAGGCCCTCACGACAATCTCGGCCCGGCCTCGCTGCACTTGTATAGCCTACAGGACTCGTAACCGGTCAAACGCATAAAACAACGCCTCAGTGTAAAATTCGTAGGGTAGAACCATTGATCATAAATTTCCAGAACAAGTGATGCTTAAATGTTTTTGTATTGATCTGTAAAGGAGGTTTATTTCTTTGAATTTCGAGAGAGAAAACGGGAAAATTCTGCTACTTTTGTCAACATTTCTCCACTTCGATGGACTTTTTTGTTTAGGTGCCAAATAACGCCCTCATACGGACAAGTACTCACCACTTCCTCTTTGAGAAGGACATCAGTTTCTGATGCTAACTCATCACCTCACTTTACACTTCTGTAGGAGTAACGAAAATTGTTTTTATCAGGTAACATTCACATGTTTTCTCAAAGTAGGGTTTCTGCATGTCAGAAAACTCAAACTCAGTACAACTTAACCTGCCGACTATGAATAACCAAAATACCTCCCATGATAGGGAACTGACAAATCTCTACAATGTTTCCACTGACTTTGGATAACATATTTTCAGCTAACCCTGATCTCACGAAGCTTTTACATCTGAAGCTCGAGTTAGTCAAGCATTGCTCTGGTTGGCAAGCATTGCTCTGGTTGGCAAGCATTGCTCAGGTTCGAAACTCAAACTCAGATACTTCTTTCTTAACGGACTATATTCGTGAGTAAACAGAGCACTGCTCATGGCAGTGAACTGTCTCTTCTCGACAAAGGATCCGTCGGTATTGAGAAAAGTTCAGACACTGCACGAAAACAAAGCATCAAAACAACCAATCTATTGCACTTTTGATTGACATCGGTCACTTAGGGTCATTGACCTTAAAGCACACTGGATTAAAAGAATTCTAGGCATGCAAGGCTTTGCTGTTTTTTGGTCCCAATTAATTTGGAGATGTCCGATTGTTTCGTAATTAACGTTCTCAGTTTTTAAAGGATTAAAGCTTACCTACGTGTGGAGGCTTTTCATCGAAAAATTGACATGATAGTAAGTGGATGTACGTCAAAAAAGGTCGATTATAAACTTGGATATAAAATAAATCTGCAAAGAAAGTTTATTTGAATTTCGAAAGAAAATAGGGAAAATCCGACCATTTGTCAAACTTTTTGTCTGTTCCGGCGGACCTTTTTTTGTGGGATGCTCCAAAGCGCCCTCACACAGTCGAGTACTCGCCTCTGCTTTTTCTGACGCTAACTCCAAACCTCACTTTACACATCTATAGGAGTATAAAACGGTTTTTAACACGTGTCATTCACTCGTAAATCTCAAGTCAAACAATAGTTTCTGCATGCCTTAAAGCTTAACGTCAGGTAATACTTCCCTTGCGCACTACGGATGACCAAAGTACCTGGCATAACAATGAACTAACTAATATCCACAAAGTTTCCACTGACATTGGATAACATATTGGGAGCTGTTACTGATTCTTCACAAAACTGTTAAATCTGAAGCTCGAGTTAGGCAAAACTTGCTCTGGTTAGAAACTCAAATTCAGGTCCTACTTTCTTCGTGGACTAATTCGTGGGTAACAAGAGCAGTCTGCATGGTAGTGAACTGTCTCATCACAAAGGATTCACTGTTGTTGGGAAAAGTTCAGACATCGCATAAAAAAACAGAGCAACAACACAAACAATTTTTTGTACTTTGGATTGAAATGGGGTCACTCAGGGTCATTGATCTTTAAGTACAAAATGGGGTCACTCAGGGTCATTGATCTTTAAGTACACACTGGGTTACGAGATTTAGGCATGTAAAGCTTTGCTGTTTTTGAACCCGAGTGATTTGGGGGAGATAGAAAGCTAATGTAACATATTTAGTTGTTTTATTTCTTTAAAGCTTACCTACCTATGGAGGCTTTTTATCCAAAAAATGACCGGCTAGAGGACAGAATGTCGAAAAAGTCAATTATATTCTTAAATGTAAGCAAAATCTACAAATCATGTTTATTTATTTGAATTTGGAGAGAAAAAACGGGAAAATTCGGCCATTTTGGCAACTTTTTGTGCGCTCCGGCGGACCTTTGTTTTCTTTGGGTGCCCCAACACGCGTTCACACGGTCGAGTACACCCTCTGCTTCCTTAAGAGAGACGAAATTGTCTGGCGCTGACTCCTCGCCACACTTTACACATCTGAGGTAAAAAAACGTGCTTATCACTATCTTTGACAAGTTTATCTCAAATTAGAGGTGTCTTTTCTCTTTTTATTATAAAATCAACTAATCACAGAGTTACATTAACGAATCGAAGTAATACAGCCGAAAGCTATAGAGAGAATTTAGAAAAGGCTGTGAATTCTTTTGTAAATTTCCATGACATCAGGACCAGTATGCTTTATCTTTTCTATACTGTAATGTATGGTAAATTCTTTTTGAGTAAAATTCCAATTGGTCTGTTTGTTCCAGTTCCCCAATATTTATGTATGTTCCACTTTCCTAATTATCTTATAAACTGCATCACAGTATTACAATGTCTGAGGTGAAAAATGGTCAATTATATGCTTATATATCAACTAAATCCGCAGAAACAAGTTTATTATTTGAATTTCGGAACCAAAAAAAACCGGAAAAATTCGGCAATTTTGACTTTTTGTCCGCTCCGGTGGATGGATTTTGTTGGGTGCCCAAACGCTCACTCACACGTTCGAGTACTTGCTTCTGCTTCTTTTAGAGGGACACTTTTTCTGACGATAACTCCTCACCTTATTTTACACATCCGAAGGAGTGTAAGACGGTTTTTATCGCGTGTCTTTCACATGTTAATATCAAGTTCAACAAGAGTTGGTGCATGTCAGAAAGCTCATTCTCAGGTAGTACTTACTCTGGGGAATATAGATAACCAAAGTACTTACCATGCCCTGTTTTTCATGGCAAAAGTACACTCAATAAAAAGTGGCTCACAATTGCCAACATGTAAATCTGTAAATTTCAACTGAGCCAAAAAAAATTGTGCTGTTCCGATAACATGGTTTCCAAATGTAGGGTAGGTAGGTCGGCAAAGGATTTTTTCCAAAAAAAAAAAAAAATTTTAAATATACATTTTTCAGGGGTTCAGGGGAGGTCAAAAACTGGCCACAACATTTCCAGACAATGTATCATACTACGGCGCGCCAAATGTTTCAAAAATATTTATCGATTCAGTGCAAAAATAAACTGTCTATCTCGATTGAAATAAAAATTAGGTGTCATTACGGAAGGAAATAAGTAAGAAAAGTATAATTAAAAACCAAAAGACAGAAATGTCATTTAATACTTCATTTTAACTTGAGAATATTCTTTAAAGCGTAATTAGGAAATGAACAATTTTCAACGATTTGAAAAAGTCATACATCCATACCTATCGACATACATACACGTATAATAGTTAGCGTAAAAGGTGCAATTAGTGCTGATTTTACAAAAAAAGTATAAGGTGTTTACAGTGGTACGTACACAAAAATCACAGGAAAATCACTAAAAAACCACTACTACCACTCGGAAAAATATTACAAAAAATTAAAATGTGAACCACATACAGAAAATCATTATAAAAGAATCAGACAAAAAAGCCATGCATACATAAAATTATTTATGTACTTAAGAAAATTAAAAAGCAGTACGTCTCATAAAAAAACGTATTGTAGATAATCAAAAATATAATATGAACCACCAGCCGCTTTAACAGTAAAGAGAGAAAATCACAGAAAAAATTCGGCAGTGATGGCTCTAGACAAAAGTGGACATCATCTACTAAAAAAAATAAAAAAATAAAATACAATAAAAATTAAAAAAAAATGCCATGGGCACAGCAAATACAAAAAAACGCGTGGGCTGTGGAAAGAAAAAAACCAAATGAGCACACGCCACAGCAAAAAAAAAAAAAAAAGAAAGAAAAGACGAAAAAAAAAGAAAAAAAAACGAAAAAAACCCCGAGCACTCGCCAACCAAAAAAAACCCAAACGCGCGAAATTACAATTAATTTATTCAAAAAACTCATGGTTCACGTTTCCTTCGACCGATGAATCCCCAACAGCCGGGAATCCGATCACCACATACTCAAATGTTGACGAAATATTAATTGAGCATTTCAGTGATAACTTTGACATCTTGAATCCTAGCTCTGTTTGGCTGGGCCCAGCCAAGCAGAGCTACTTGAAACCGTACTTGATGAAGTGAAGTGCAATATCACCTAAAGAACGTCTAGGTTAACAGTGAATAGTTCCAGAGAGTCAAGTTAACTGAGCCAATTTGAGACAGTCCACAGTTCAGATCACGAGCGAGACGTACAACCCACGTCCCTTCATAGCAACACTGCGAACATATGGATGCCTTAGGTGCGGTACGGCAGGGGGCTCACATGCAGGCCTTGCACCGAGCCGCTCTGTCATCGCCGTTATATGATTTCTATACGGTTACGTGTGCAGTGTGGTTCGATATATAGCAGCCGGCGGCCACCGCGTGGTATGCATACCACGCGGCGGCCGCTATGTATCTAACCACATGTAACCGTGGATTTCTACGATGGAATGAATTCAAATACCATGATAATAAACCACCTCGTTGTTTGGTAATTACTCGTCTATCCTCAAAGATCACCCAAATCATTAAAAATGAATAGTTTTGAAGAAATCTGCCGCGTGTTGAGAGAACGTCCATCGTTTACCGTGTTCGACAAGACGAGCGACGCAACTATAAACACGCACTATGATGCAACCGCGATCCCTCAGGACCGGCACAAGCCTAACGAGTATGGCGAGAGTGTCCGGCCTTCGAAACGCCAGACACTCTCATTATACTCGCAGGGCTAGACCGGCACATACACGACATGTCGATCCCCATTGCAGAAAGCTTTATTTCCACACAGTCCATTATATGGAGCTACGATATTTGTGCAGTAGCCTATTCATAGCTCTGGGTGCCAGGGCGGTGAGTTACCGGCGTTATACGGTCTGGCCGTGTAACGCCGGTAACTCACAGCCCTGCCACCCAGAGCTACATTAATCATAGCTGTGGGTCCATAGCTGTGGTGTTTTCGGACGGGATTCCTGCCTTTTACGGGCTGGTTTTGACTTTTTACGATTTTAACCCCGCCACCACAGCTATGGGAAAATGCGTAGAAAAGCGTCCATGTTACGCCCGACTGCACCCTTGTCGCAACTTTGTTCGGCGATATTTCGAAAAGTTTCCATCCAAATTACAAATTGCTAACACTCATTGACAACTTGGCTATTAGGGACTCACCACGACCAGAAATCTGCTTAAAATTCACTGAAATATCGCCGTTTTTCTAGCTTCAACCGACATGACTACCCCGAGACCGCCATTTTGCTGGCGTAAAACTGTTGTTCGAGGCTCTCTGCAGAACGTCACTACAGTGACGTAGCGGTGACCTCTCAACTTATAGAAAACAAACTGAGTATTTCATCGTGTGATATCGATGACCATCGTTTGTCCTATGGACATTGCCAGTCTCACATAACTGAAATCAAACTTTAACTTGGGGAAAAAATAGTTCAGTCCAGGGATCTGTGATTGTTTATGCGGCGCGGATGCCAGCTGTAATCTCTCAGTTTGTTTTTATAAGTTGAGAGGTCACCGCTACGTCACTATAGTGACGTTCTGCAGAGAGCCTCGAACAACAGTTTTACGCCAGCAAAATGGCGGTCTCGGGGTAGTCATGTCGGTTGTAGCTAGAAAAACGGCGATATTTCAGTGAATTTTAAGCGGATTTCTGGTCGTGGTGAGTCCCTAATAACCAAGTTGTCGATGAGTGTTAGCAATTTGTAATTTGGATGGAAAATTTTCGAAATATCGCCGAACAAAGTTGCGACAAGGGTGCTGTCGGGCGTAACATGGACGCTTTTCTACGCATTTTCCCATAGCTGTGGTGGCGGGGTTAAAATCGTAAAAAGTCAAAACCAGCCCGTAAAAGGCAGGAATCCCGTCCGAAAACACCACAGCTATGGACCCACAGCTACATTAATCAGTATATAGAGAAATAGCGACTGCTTGTTCTACATGTACTACTGAAAACGTTGCCTCGAATCTAAACGGAGTGTTTTAGCCTGAGTATTTTTTCCTTTGCCACACTCCGTTTAGAGGCTAAACCCACTGTTACGTGTGGTTCGATACATAGCGGCCGCCGCGTGGTATGCAATTTTACTATGCATACCCACAAGGCGGCCGCTATGTATCGAGTCACACACGTAACCGTGGGCTAGCGGCTAGCCATCGTTTTGTTGGGGTAGGACTCCATGGTTTTGGCACAGACTGTCTATGGTTTAGGAGAGGCGGCCCTACACTGTACAGCGAGGGGATCGCTGGTCGCCGGCGCGGCGTGTACTGTACTAGCGACAGGACCGCCGGCCGCTGGCTTACCACCTCAAGGAGGGTACATTGAGGCACGCCATGAGCGAGGGGACCGCTGGCAGCCGACGAACCACCACAAATGTTTTGTCCACTTGTAACTGTTTAATATAGAATGGGACGTGTCGGTAACTTGGACGTCCGTGAGACGATATTGAACACTAGAAGCTGAGAGTTATCGCTGAAATACCCAAAATATCTTGTCCAACATCCGAGTGTGATGATCCAACACCCTCTGGCACTAAACTCTAACAATCAGATTGAGAATTATTTAATTTACATGTTGGGCTTTTTCTGCTGGGTGTCCCACTCTGTTTTCTTTTCTCGAACGGGCCTCTTTTTTTTTGTACTGGTTTTTTTTTTTTTTTGTAACCTCGTTTTCGTTTTTTTTTGTAACCTCGTTTTCGTTTTTTTTCCAAGCTGACCTCGTTTTGGTTTCTTTTCAGCCTCAACGCCAGCGCGATCTCGGTCGACTTTTCAGTTGTGATTTTCTTTCTTTTTTTAGTCAGACCTGATGGTGGTTCGCTTTGTTTTTTGTAGTAGTGAAAGTACTATTTTTGGTTTTGTTTTTAAGCATTTCAATATTTTTTTTGTGTGTGCTTGATTTTTTTTTGATTTTTTCCCTTATAATCAGCATTCATTGCACCTTTATATCAAATACACGTGTATGTACGTCAATAAGTATGGGATTGTGGTATTTTCAAATTTTTGCAAACAGTTTATCTTCTTATTACGGTTTAAAGGGTATTTTACAATTAAGTATTACATAACATTCTCCCTTTTTTTGCAATAATACTTTTCTCGTTTATTTTCTTCCGTAATTCCATCGAATTTTTATTTCAATCGAGAACGACGGTTGCACGTCATCTTTATCTGTACAGACACATTCGAATATTTAATGACATATTTTCAAATGAATGTTATTTTTGTGAAAAAGTACATTAATAAAATACAATGATATGGACGAAAGAAATTTTTTCTTTATTATTCATACACGTTTAAGACTTTATTTAGAAAGAAAATTTGACAGTTTATTTTTACTCTATGACGATAAATATTTTTGAAACATTTGGCGCGCCGTAATCAAACATATAAAAAGGAAAAAAACATAAAAGACATCCTCGTTCTAGCAAAAATTAAATGCCAATCAAATGCCAAATTTTATGGATTTTGTCTTTCTTTTTTACTTTCTTGTTTACGTAGCTCTTAAAAGTTTAGGATCGACAGGTAAAAATAGGGTAGGTCGGGTTATCGGAACAGCACTATTTTTGTTTGTTCGGCTTAAGAAACGTTTTATAGCTTTAATGTTACGCCGAGAAAGTTGGTAATCTTGATGTGTGGTTTAAAAAGTGTGGACTCAACTAAAAGTGAACATACGGCTCCGATGCGGTACTTTCTCTACGTACGTCGAGCAAAACGGGACAGAAAATACAACACCTTAAAAACGAAAACAATTTGAATTCTGACAAAAGAATATCGACTATTTTGAAGTTGTATATGTGTCAATGTAAGGTTTTTTTTATCTATATTTATGTGAGAATGTTGCACGACTTATAGGCCTAGTGAAGACAAGTTGGTATACTCCAGACCTAGTAAACAGAGCTTACATGTAGTTCTCCTAAAACCAATTTCGGTATGTGATTAAGGAGATGGGGTCGGCTCAAAAATTAAAGATTTACGTTACTGATTATCAGCTTTTTAATTGTAGTGGATTTCTGTGTACAGAACAGCTTGGTCCACATTCCAAAATTCTGACATTTCTTTGATGATTATGTCTTTCTGATAATACTTAGATCGATCCCTTTTTCACGGATTAGAAGGTAAACTTGTAATTTTGCCAACAGATATTTTTGATAGCCATACAAATGCCTAGAACAACATTGTCAATAGTCCGTGGGCTAGAGGGGGTCTACGTGCACCCCCCCCCACAGGATAACAAACCTGTATTTTTCAGAACCCTTGGGATCCCTAGAATACGAAATGGAATTTTAACAGAAAAAATATAGGGACGCAATAGCTGTTATGGTCATGTTTTGAAGGGTACCGCAAAATCACGATTTTCCAAGCCAAATGCATTTTCGTCAAATTTGTCTTCTTGTAAGTCATGTGCTGAGCTCATTTTTTAACATAACCTCACTTGTTTGGTATCATTAGAAAGAGAATTTATTCTTCTTTAAGATGACATATTGCACTATGCAATATCTTCTATAGTTTTTGTCAAATATAACCAAAACTTACCCCTTACCCCAAAATTTAACATTACAAATTACAGAAAATCTCAAATTCTACCAATTTTTTAGCTAGGCATAATAAAAAATGCAATGCTTTGTCTGAAATCTATTTTATTTGATACAGGGACATGTCAGAAATATGAAATAGACTTTTAACAGAAAAAATATTGGGAATCTACAGCTGTAACAGTCATATTTTGAAGGGTACCGCAAAATCATAGTGTTGCAGATTTGCATGCATTTTTGTTAAATCTGTCTTCCTATAAGTTATCTGCTGAGCTTGTTTTTGAATATAACCTGGCTTGTTAGGTATCATTAGAAAGATTGTTTACTAATCTTTAGAATGACATATTGTAACATGCAATATCTTCTATAGTTTTCATGATATATAACCAAAACTTACCCCATACCCCAAAGTTTACATTGAAAATTTCAGTCATAGCTAAAACCAAATTCTACCAGTTTTTTACCTAGACATATAAAATCTGGCCGTTTTTGCTATTAAATCTATTTTATTTGGTACAGGAACATGTAAGAAATGAATGAAATAGACTTTAAACAGAAATAATATTGGGATTCTATGGCTGTAACAGTCATATTCTGGGGAGTACTGCAAAATCACTGCAGTGCAGACTCATATGTGTTTTGTTAACTTTGTCACATTGTAGGTCATCTGCTGCGCTTATTTTATCACATAGCCATGTTTATTTGGTACCATTTAAAAAGCTGATTTACTACGTTTTAAAATGAAATATTGTTATATGCCATATCTTATATAGTTTTCATGGCATATGACGAAAACTTACCCCATACCACAAAGTTTATATCGAAAATTACTTTCGTAGCTATCGTCAAATTCTACCAATTTTCTAGCTAGACATAACAAATAAGGCAATGCTTTATATGAAATCTTTTTATTTGGTATGGGGGAATGTCAGAAATATGAAATAGACTTTTAGCAGAAAATATATTGGGACTCTACAACTTTAACAGTCATATTTTGAAGGGTCTCGCAAAATCACAGTATTGCCAACTCGCTTGCTTTTTTGTTAAATCTGTCTTCTTAAAAGTCATCTGCTGAGCTTGATTGTTGACATAACCTGGCTTGTTAGGTATCAATAGAAAGGTAATTTACTAGTTTTTAAAATGACATATTGTAATATGCAATGTCTTGTTTAAATTTCATGAAATAGAACCAAAGCTTACCCCATACCCCAAGGTTTACACAGCAAATTACTGCAAATCTGAAACTCTACCATTTTTTACAATTTATTAACTTTATATACCAAAGGCAATGCTTGTATGCAATGTATGAAATATGTGTTTTTGTCAATAAAGTATGTTAAAAATATGAAATTAACTTTTAACAGGAACATAATATGATTTTGTAGCCTTTTGGATCATATTTGGAAGGGTACCCAGGTATCAGGGCAAATTTGCCGAAACACATACATTTGCAATATATGGGTTCCCCCTCCAAAAATGATCCAAATGGCTACTAAATTGTATCATCTTCCCGTTAAAAGTTAATTTGATACTTGTGACATACTTTTGTAACAAATAAATCAGATTTTAAACAAGAACTGCCTTTTGTATTATGTGCAGCAAAAAATGGTAGAATTTAAGATAAGCTGTAATTTGCGATTTGAACTTTTTGGGTATGGGGTAAAGTTTGACCATATTCCAGGAAAACTATGAATGACATTGTATATTACAATATGTCATCTTAAAGAAGAATAAATTTCCCTACTAATGATACCTCACAAGCCAGGTTGTGTCACAAAATAAGTTCAGCAGATGACTTACAAGAAGAATTTAACAAAAAAGGTGCCAGTTTGCGGTACTGCGATTTTGCATTTCCCTTCAAAATATGGCTGTTACAAGTATACAGTCCAAATATTTTTTCTGTTAAAAGTCTATTTCATATTTCTGACATGACCCAGTACCATATACTACAGATTTAATACCGAAACAGAGCTATTTTTATCATGTCTAGCTAAAAATTCACGGAATTTGATCACGTTATCTATGACAATACTTTCAATATAAACCTTGGGGTATGGGGTACGTTTTGGTCATATTCCATGAAAAATATACAAGATATTGCCTGTTACAATATGTCATTATAAAGACTATTTAATTACCTATTCAATGATACTAAACAAACCCGGTTATAATCAATAACAAGCTCATTAGACGACTTATAAGATGACAGATTTAACAAAAACGCATGCGCATCAGGAATACAGAGATTTTGCTGTACCCTTCAAAATACAGCTGTTACAGCTATAGAATCCCAATATTTTTTCTGTTAAAAGTTCATTTCATATTTCTGATATGGCCAAGTACAAAATAAAACAGATTTCATACAAAAAATTGCCTATTTTTTTATGTCTGCGTAAAAAAATTGCTTGAATTTGACATTAGCTATGACAGTAGTTTTCGATGTAAATTTTGGGGTATGGGGTAAGTTTTGGTCATATTTCATAAAAATCTGTACAAAATATTGCATGTTACAATATGTCATTCTAAAGATTATTAAATTATCTTTCTAATGATACCTAACAAGCCAGGTTATATTCAAAAACAAGCTCAGCAGTTGACTTAAAAGACGATAGATTCAACAAAAATGCACGCAAGTCAGGAATACTGAGATTTTGCGGTACCCTTCAAAATTTAACTGTTACAACTACAGAATTCCAATCTTTTTTCTGTTAAAAGTCTATTTTATATTTTTGACATGACCTATTACCGAATAAAATAGATTTCATACAAATAAATGCCGGAATTTATATGTCTAGGTAAAGAAAATGGTAGAATTTGATTTTAGCTATGACTGCAATTTTCAATGTAAACTTTGGGGTATGGGGTAAGTTTTGGTTATATATCATGAAAACTATAGAAGATATTGCATGTTACAATATGTCATTCTAAAGATTAGTAAACAATCTTTCTAATGATACCTAACAAGCCAGGTTATATTCAAAAACAAGCTCAGCAGATAACTTATAAGAAGACAGTTTTAACAAAAATGCATGCAAATCTGCTACACTATGATTTTGCGATACCCTTCAAAATATGACTGTTACAGATGTAGATTCTCAATATTTTTTCTGTTAAAAGTCTATTTCATAATACTGACATGTCCCTGTAACAAATAAAATAGATTAAATAGCAAAAAGGCCAGATTTTTGTATCAAGCTAAAAAATGGTAGAATTTGGTTTTAGCTATGACTGAAATTTTCAATGTAAACTTTGGGGTATGGGGTAAGTTTCGGTTATATATCATGAAAACTATAGAAGATATTGCATGTTACAATATGTCATTCTAAAGATTAGTAAACAATCTTTCTAATGATACCTAACAAGCCAGGTTATATTCAAAAACAAGCTCAGCAGATAACTTATAAGAAGACAGTTTTAACAAAAATGCATGCAAATCTGCTACACTATGATTTTGCGATACCCTTCAAAATATGACTGTTACAGATGTAGATTCTCAATATTTTTTCTGTTAAAAGTCTATTTCATAATACTGACATGTCCCTGTAACAAATAAAATAGATTAAATAGCAAAAAAGGCCAGATTTTTTGTATCAAGCTAAAAAAATGGTAGAATTTGGTTTTAGCTATGACTGAAATTTTCAATGTAAACTTTGGGGTATGGGGTAAGTTTTGGTTATATATCATGAAAACTATAGAAGATATTGCATGTTACAATATGTCATTCTAAAGATTAGTAAACAATCTTTCTAATGATACCTAACAAGCCAGGTTATATTCAAAAACAAGCTCAGCAGATAACTTATAGGAAGACAGATTTAACAAAAATGCATGCAAATCTGCAACACTATGATTTTGCGGTACCCTTCAAAATATGACTGTTACAGCTGTAGATTCCCAATATTTTTTCTGTTAAAAGTCTATTTCATATTTCTGACATGTCCCTGTATCAAATAAAATAGATTTCAGACAAAGCATTGCATTTTTTATTATGCCTAGCTAAAAAATTGGTAGAATTTGAGATTTTCTGTAATTTGTAATGTTAAATTTTGGGGTCAGGGTAAGTTTGGTTATATTTGACAAAAACTATAGAAGATATTGCATAGTGCAATATGTCATCTTAAAGAGGAATAAATTCTCTTTCTAATGATACCAAACAAGTGAGGTTATGTTAAAAAATGAGCTCAGCACATGACTTACAAGAAGACAAATTTGACGAAAATGCATTTGGCTTGGAAAATCGTGATTTTGCGGTACCCTTCAAAACATGACCATAACAGCTATTGCGTCCCTATATTTTTTCTGTTAAAATTCCATTTCGTATTCTAGGGATCCCAAGGGTTCTGAAAAATACAGGTTTGTTATCCTGTGGGGGGGGGGTGCACGTAGACCCCCTCTAGCCCACGGACTACAATGCCTCGGACTGAATTCTGAAATATAAGTTAAGCGCCCAATACAATATGCTGAATGCACAAGACAAAATGATAATATTCAAGATAACATGATGTTAGTTTACTCAAGTCAGTTATAGCTTTCCATAAAAATAACGAAATAAGTTGCATGTTTGTCAGCAAAAGAAAGGGCATTGATATTTTTAAGGTTTATGACAAAGAAAATTTTCATGTCTAACAGGTGGTATAACATGACTTCTTCAGATGCTGATATCTTTACCTTGAAAAGTGTGAAATTTGTACCACCTACAAATATCTGCTTCTTATTCAATATAAACTCGATTCTGAAACATAATTGATAATTTTGGAGCATACTTTTGAAAAATGATTTATAATTTCAAGTTTGAAATTGTAAGATATGAATACAGTTGAATTAGGCTCTAGCAAATAATACCCGAGTGCGCAAATCAAGCAGCATTGTGGGTAAGCTCACTTACAGTGTGTGTTTTATTGATGTCAAAGTGTCTAACGCTTCGCTAAAAAGATGGCAGTCGTGCAACAGAGTATATCCTTGATTACTGGTGCTGCTCGTGGAATCGGACGTGGTCTGACAGAAATGTTGCTCCAAAGAGGTGCACCGGTAAGGCAAGGTTGTTATTGACTTATTCATTTTAATCATTTTGATGTCCAAAATGCCACAGACGTGTAGCAACTATTGTTGTAAACGGATCAAGGTCATCACCCCTGTGCACCAAACAGTTATGCTGTCTGCTGACATACTTTGCACCGGGACTTATAGTCGAATCTCTAATCCTGCGGTTTCAAGCTTCCGGACCGACAAACCGGACATTTTCGATTCTTTTGATGACCTTCCTTACCAAATCAGCTGCTTCAAACGGCTGCTTGATACTTGTTTTCTGTGACAATAATATAGAACGCTTCTGCAACTGGATGAGTATTTTAGCATAGATATTTGATTATTTACCCATGACTGGCACACGTACCAATCGTGTAGTGTCATGCATTTCGTGAAAAATTAAAAACGAGTCTTTTTTCATGAGATTATAAAATGAAACCTGCATGGCAACTGCAAGGTTTAGACACTGTAGTTGCAAATTCAAGCGTTATTACTGACCCAAACCATTCATTCCATAGCACTATCGGCGTTGCAATGTTAATGTAATGTTATATTTTGTATGGTGGTAAAATTGAGTAAATGACCTCATGATGTACCTTGATTAGGAGATATAATTGACGGACCTGTCAAATAAAAAAGTCTGTACGAATTAATTCTAAAAGTACATCTTGTATTTTCTGAAAACAGAACTTCGATGTCCTGTTTTTTCAGCAATTAGTTGCTCGTTTACATCATCGGCAAATAAGCGATTTGCTGCAGTGGTGTTTGTGTGGTACACTATCTACACGTTCACACTTAACTAAAAATGCACAAGGGGTAAAAGACACATAGCATCGATTATTATTGGCTTGATATATAATAAATACATATTCATAGTTGCACTAAGGAAGCCACACACACACACTGTATAATACAAGTATGTATCATACATACGCACGATACATCTCTCCTTGCAGGGTGTATTTTCGAACACGCCAGTAACTTTACCCTGCATTTTCCTGGATGCAAGCAATATGTGTCACAAATTTGGCCAGGGCGTTAATTTCTGTGTTCTTGTTCCCCCTCCCCCTTCTCAAAGCAAAACATATGCCAACAAGGACGACTTATGCGTCCATCACTCTGTGGCGTGTAATCACCGATTAATTTCTGGCTCCACAAATTCATTCTCAACAGTTACACTCAACACTTTGGTCTGTTTCTTCCCAATACCAATTCCCTTTACACTCCTAGTTTTCATTATGTAATCAAAAGCACCTTTAGCTGTTTAAAAATGGAGTCATTCAGAAACTGAAATCTCTTACTCACAACAGACAAATGGTTTTGCAAACTGAATGCAAATTTTAATCCACGTACTCTTGAATCTGAAAGATAACGATAATTTTTAAGCATACTTTTGACAAATAATTTTTAAATTTATAGTTTAAAATTCTAAGAAATGAATACTTTTGAATTAGCCTTTAGCAAATAATTCCCGAGTGCACAAATCAAGCAGCATTGTGGGTAACCTCATTTACACTGTGTGTCTTATTCTCTGTACCATAGCATCTGTCTGTTTTAAATATTGTATCGTGTGTAGCTATAGTCGATATTCCACAATTATATATTGCACCGTACCTGAGCAATATCAACATTATATTCACCCTTCCTGCACTGTCGCAATATTTGATTTGCATGCAAATGAGACGAGTCCAACATCGGGGACACATGGTGCTTTCGTGCCGGGCATTAAACTTTAGTGTAATGCAACAAAAAACCCAACAAATGACATCATGGAATACGATGATACATCAAAATTTACCCTATCCAATTAAAATTACCAATTTTTATCAAATTTCAAAGATATATTTGCTCCTTCTGGAAGATCGGCCTGCATGAGGAGGTAATGGAGATTTCTGTGGAATTCTTTGTCAGTATATCACAAGATGAAACTCTAGATTTATGCACTAGTGACATAAAGTTGCATAAAGATGATCTTTAATCACCTTTATGCAGTATAGAGCTAGAACTTTATGGACCTTTATTATAGTTTATAAAAGTGTTTAATGGCACATTAAATTTAATCACTTGTATGCAGGGTATTAGAGATGCATAAAGATACACATTTATGCCATCCTAAGGAAAAATACGGTGGCCCAAAACTACCTGTTCTCCGCATTCAAAGTCTGCGTCGCATTCAATTGTTTTTCTCTCACATATGTCTCCGCATTCAAAGTCTGCGTCGCATTCAATTGTTTTTCTCTCACATATGTCTCCGCATTCAAAGTCTGCGTCGCAATCAAATGTTTTTCTCTCACATAAGCTTATGTCTCCGCATTCAAAGTCTGCGTCGCAATCAAATGTTTTTCTCTCACATATGTCTCCGCATTCAAAGTCTGCGTCGCAATCAAATGTTTTTCTCTCACATATGTCTCCGCATTCAAAGTCTGCGTCGCATT
This sequence comes from Ptychodera flava, assembly GCF_041260155.1. Lineage (NCBI taxonomy): Eukaryota > Metazoa > Hemichordata > Enteropneusta > Ptychoderidae > Ptychodera > Ptychodera flava. The sequence continues at coordinate 47,566,126 of NC_091929.1, read as the reverse complement.
CAATTGTTTTTCTCTCACATATGTCTCCGCATTCAAAGTCTGCGTCGCAATCAAATGTTTTTCTCTCACATAAGCTTATGTCTCCGCATTCAAAGTCTGCGTCGCAATCAAATGTTTTTCTCTCACATATGTCTCCGCATTCAAAGTCTGCGTCGCAATCAAATGTTTTTCTCTCACATATGTCTCCGCATTCAAAGTCTGCGTCGCAATCAAATGTTTTTCTCTCACATATGTCTCCGCATTCCAAGTCTGCGTCGCATTCAATTGTTTTTCTCTCACATATGTCTCCGAGGTATGCCTCAGTGTACGTTATTCCGCGAAGCATCACTACGGCCCAAAGGCGCCCCATTTTGTACGGCATATAGCGTCCCGAATTTTTGCCACACATACGTGGAGTGCGCGTTCGGAGAGTCAATTTCACCTCCCGCGTCATGTTGAAAATTTCGCCGTATTTCCTTGCTGCACATCTAAATATTAATGAAAGAGCAACAGGTCCTATTTCCCGTATATGCTGCCCTTACAATTATAATATTTTGGGAAGAATTTCACAAGGGAATTCCAAAAATACGTAAGCGATAAGAGACATATGCAAAATCAAGTAAAAACACAGTCAACAGCAAAACGATCTTCAACTCGTCATTTCATAAAAAAGAGGGAAACTAAAAAAATAAAACCATAGAGTTTTAGTTACCCTTCATGATATGTGTCATACCAAATATTATAAAAAATAACAGCGAAATGAAAAAGTTAAACCAACGGTTTTTTTCAGATGTATTTTTCATTTTACGATGTGTCTACTCTGCTCGATTTCCCATAGAAAACAATTGCGTTTAATGTACTGAACAGACCGTACAACTATCGCTCGTTCAAATTTCTCAATTCCGAACCAATTATAGTGAAAAGTGGCACGGTGTTTCCTTGATATATATACAAAATTGCTGTCGTTTTAGTTTTTTGAATTTCTCGACGAAACTTGTTTTAGTTGCATTTTATTTTTCCGATCGCTGAATTTTTGCTCTTGCCCTCAATAAAATGGCGATCTTACAGCGTTTGCATATGCAGAATCAGGGTCTAATATTGACCCATTTTAATCGGTTAGCGTCTCTTAAATTATACAGACCAAATACCAGTCAGGTTGTTGTAATTTATACCAAATTTTGGCGAATGTTAACTATGAAAATCCCAGTAAACTGCAAGAATAACACAGAACAGAGGCGAACGGGCGTAGAGTCTCCACTGTAATCGTGCAGTGAACGTTATCGATCGATATCCTTTTGTCCGAAATTGATACATTGTTGTCTCGCTCACTCGCGTGTAGTCCCCTGTTCACAATGGCGCCAAACTACGCCGAGGTGCGCCAAAATGTGCCGAAACGTACGTAAAAGTATCACCAAAACTAAAAAAATTGTCGTCGATTTAATTTCAGTACAGGAAACCAACGGATACCTTCAATGTTGATATTTAAGTGTATAAGTCAATATATGGGTTATTGTGGAAATGTTTATGACGTGACCTCAACACACGAGCACCCGGCACAAGCGGCGTCCAAACAAATTTTCGATCGATAATCTATTGAAAATAACTTGATACAATGTTCGTCGTTGTCAATAGCGACCGTCTGAGAGCGCTGTTCGATAAAAATTATGCTTCGCGGAATAACGTACACTGAGGCATACCTCGGAGACATATGTGAGAGAAAAACAATTGAATGCGACGCAGACTTGGAATGCGGAGACATATGTGAGAGAAAAACATTTGATTGCGACGCAGACTTTGAATGCGGAGACATATGTGAGAGAAAAACATTTGATTGCGACGCAGACTTGGAATGCGGAGACATATGTGAGAGAAAAACATTTGATTGCGACGCAGACTTTGAATGCGGAGACATAAGCTTATGTGAGAGAAAAACATTTGATTGCGACGCAGACTTTGAATGCGGAGACATATGTGAGAGAAAAACATTTGATTGCGACGCAGACTTTGAATGCGGAGACATATGTGAGAGAAAAACATTTGATTGCGACGCAGACTTTGAATGCGGAGACATATGTGAGAGAAAAACATTTGATTGCGACGCAGACTTTGAATGCGGAGAACAGGTAGTTTTGGGCCACCGTAGAAAAACCTGAAACTGTATGTATACATCTTTATATGCGACATAAGCAACATCTTTAATGCTTTTGCGATTTGGACTTTATAGGTCCGTATATGAACCTGCTTGCTCTGTTATTTATACATATATTACTGTAGTTCTAACTTTCGACCAATGTTTTTTTCTTCTTTGTGTACATGAACTTTATTGCTGTAAAATTCCCGGTATTCTATTTTTGAGCATTGCCGGTTCGTAAGTAGTAAACACTTTTAGTGTTGAATAATCAATACAAATCTGGATTTTAATTTTATTTTCAACAATAACAATGTTGTACGTACAACATAGGCAGACATTTTAAGATGCATTTCTAGTTGTACCCGCATATCCACTCATAAACTACATTAATGTCATTGTTGTACTAACTAATTTGCGTACTTTAACCCATCTTACACAGAGAGAGAGAGACACACACAGACACACACACACACACACAAATAGCTACCAAACCAAGATCATAGAAAAGTTATAAGTTTTACTTGTGTATTTGAAATAATTCAAAAGGAAATCACGTTGCACAAAACAATACAGAACAAATTCCTCAAAAACCATCCTCAAAAATACAAGCAATGTACTTCGTTTGCAAAATAAAAGAAATCAACATTCATTATTGTTTTCTTCTATCGGGGATGCAATATTGATATCTTATCCAAGTGTGTTGGAACTGATTTAACATGACTCGCTTTAAGTAGCAATTGTGGTTTAATTATAATAAAAGTAATAAATTAGCTGTTTTCTAAGAAATAAACAGAAAATTGGAAACGGGGTAGTTTGATGTGTAAAGAGGAACGATGCTTCACAGCTAGCTATATTTTGTGTTGTGTTGCTTTTGATTTGTTACAGAACCTTCAGTTCTGTCATATGATTGTGAGTTGCAATAAAAAATTATTTCAATTTACAACATAAACTTAGGGTAAGATTCAAGCACATTACATGTACGTATAAAAGCTATAGTGTTGCCAAAAATAACTCTAGACTTCAGTTAGTGTACTCAATCTCTAAATTTTTTGAAAAGATGTACTGCATTTTTTTAGCATTACCGATGAAATGTCGAAAATGTCTCCTGAAGAGACTAAGACGGAACTTGTTGGTCTTATAACTAAGCCGGTAATCCATCGAGAACTGCCCCATGTCCAAATTGTAGAAATGAATACTTTTGAATTAGCCTTTAGCAAATAATGCCCGAGTGCACCAATCAAGCAGCATTGTTGGTAACCTCACTTACACTGTGTGTCTTATTCTCTGTACCATAACATCTGTCTGTTTTAAATATTGTATCATGTGTAGTCGATATTCCACAATTATATATTGCACCGTACCCAAGCAATATCAAAATTATGTTCACCCTTCCTACACTGTCGCAATATTTGATATGCATGCAAATGAGACGAGTCCAACATCGGGGACACATGGTGCTTTCGTGCCGGGTATTAAACCTTAGTGTAATGCAACAAAAAACCCAACAAAAGACATCATGGAATACGATGATACATCAAAATTTACCCTATCCAATTAAAACTACCAATTTTTATCAAATTTCAAAGATATATTTGCTCCTTCTGGAAGATCGGCCTGCATGAGGAGGTAATGGAGATTTCTGTGGAATTCTTTGTCAGTATATCACAAGATGAAACTCTAGATTTATGCACTAGTGACATAAAGTTTGCATAAAGATGATCTTTAATCACCTTTATGCAGCATAGAGCTAGAACTTTATGGACCTTTATAATAGTTTATAAAAGGGTTTAATGGCACATTAAATTTAATCACTTGTATGCAGGGTATTAGAGATGCGTAAAGATAACATTTATGCATCCTAAGGAAAAACTTGAAACTGTATGTATACATCTTTATGCGCGACATAAGCAACATCTTTAATGCTTTTGCGATTTGGACTTTATAGGTCCGTATATGAACCTGCTTGCTCTGTTATTTATACACATATTACTGTAGTTCTAACTTTCGACCAATGTTTTTTTCTTCTTTGCGTATGAACTTTATTACTGTAAAATTCCCGGTATTCTATTTTTGAGCATTGCCAGTTCGTAAGTAGTAAACACTTTTATTGTTGAATAATCAATACAAATCTGGATTTTAATTTTATTTTCAACAATAACAATGTTGTACGTACAACATAGGCAGACATTTTAAGATGCATTTCTAGTTGTACCCGCATATCCACTCATAAACTACATTAATGTCATTGTTGTACTAACTAATTTGCGTACTTTAACCCATCTTACACAGAGAGAGAGAGAGACACACACGACACACACACACACACACACACACACACAAATAGCTACCAAACCAAGATCATGGAAAAGTTATAAGTTTTACTTGTGTATTTGAAATAATTCAAAAGGAAATCACGTTGCACAAAACAATACAGAACAAATTCCTCAAAAACCATCCTCAAAATACAAGCAATGTACTTCGTTTGCAAAATAAAAGAAATTAACATTCATTATTGTTTTCTTCTATTGGGGATGCAATATTGATATCTTATCCAAGTGTGTTGGAACTGATTTAACATGACTCGCTTTAAGTAGCAATTGTGGTTTAATATAATAAAAGTAATAATTAGCTGTTTCCAAGAAATAAACAGAAAATTGGAAACGGGGTAGTTTGATGTGTAAAGAGGAACGATGCTTCACAGCTAGCTATATTTTGTGTTGTGTTGCTTTTGATTTGTTACAGAACCTTCAGTTCTGTCATATGATTGTGAGTTGCAATAAAAATTATTCAATTTACAACATAAACTTAGGGTAAGATTCAAGCACATTACATGTACGTATAAAAGCTATAGTGTTGCCAAAAATAACTCTAGACTTCAGTTAGTGTACTCAATCTCTAAATTTTTTGAAAAGATGTACTGCATTTTGTAGCATTACCGATGAAATGTCGAAAATGTCTCCTGAAGAGACTAAGACGGAACTGTTGGTCTTATAACTAAGCCGGTAATCCATCGAGAACTGCCCCATGTCCAAATTGTAAGAAATGAATACATTTAATTAGTCTTTAGCAAATAATGCCCGAGTGCACCAATCAAGCAGCATTGTTGGTAACCTCACTTACACTGTGTGTCTTATTCTCTGTACCATAACATCTGTCTGTTTTAAATACTGTATCATGTGTAGTCGATATTCCACAATTATATATTGCACCGTACCCAAGCAATATAAAATTATATTCACCCTTCCTGTACTGTCGCAATATTGATTTGCATGCAAATGAGACGAGTCCAACATCGGGGACACATGGTGCTTTCGTGCCGGGCATTAAACTTTAGTGTAATGCAACAAAAAACAAACAAATGACATCATGGAATACGATGATACATCAAAATTTACCCTATCCAATTAAAACTACCATTTTTATCAAATTTCAAAGATATATTTGCTCCTTCTGGAAGATCGGTCTGCATGAGGAGGTAATGGAGATTTCTGTGGAATTCTTTGTCAGTATATCACAAGATGAAACTCTAGATTTATGCACTAGTGACATAAAGTTTGCATAAAGATGATCTTTAATCACCTTTATGCAGCATAGAGCTAGAACTTTATGGACCTTTATAATAGTTTATAAAAGGGTTTAATGGCATACCAAATTTAATCACTTTTATGCATGATATTAAAGATGCATAAAGATACACATTTATGCATCCTAAGGAAAAACCTGAAACTGTATTAATACATCTTTATGCGCGACATAAGCAACATCTTAATGCTTTTGCGATTTGGACTTTATAGGTCCGTATATGAACCTGCTTGCTCTGTTATTTATACACATATTACTGTAGTTCTAACTTTCGACCAATGTTTTTTTCTTCTTTGCGTATGAACTTTATTACTGTAAAATTCCCGGTATTCTATTTTTGAGCATTGCCGGTTCGTAAGTAGTAAACACTTTTATTGTTGAATAATCAATACAAATCTGGATTTTAATTTTATTTTCAACAATAACAATGTTGTACGTACAACATAGGCAGACATTTTAAGATGCATTTCTAGTTGTACCCGCATATCCACTCATAAACTACATTAATGTCATTGTTGTACTAACTAATTTGCGTACTTTAACCCATCTAACACACAGACACACAGACACACACACACACACACAAATAGCTACCAAAGCAAGATCATAGAAAAGTTATGAGTTTTAATTGTTTATTTGAAGTAATTCAATAGGAAATCACATTACACAAAACAATACAGAACAAATTCCTCAAAACCATCCTCAAAAATACAAGCAATGTACTCCGTTTGCAAAATAAAAGAAATTAACACTAATTATTGTTTTCTTCTATTGGGGATGAAATATTAATATCTTATCCAAGTGTGTTAGAACTGATTTAACATGACTCGCTTTACGCAGCAATTGTGGTTTTAATTATAATAAAAGTAATAAATTAGCTGTTTTCCAAGAAATAAACAGAAAATTGGAAACGGGGTAGTTTGATGTGTAAAGAGGAGCGATGCTTCACAGCTAGCTATATTTTGTGTTGTGTTGCTTTTGATTTGTTACAGAACCTTCAGTTCTGTCATATGATTGTGAGTTGCAATAAAAATTATTTCAATTTACAACATAAACTTAGGGTAAGATTCAAGCACATTACATGTACGTATAAAAGCTATAGTGTTGCCAAAAATAACTCTAGACTTCAGTTAGTGTACTCAATCTCTAAATTTTTTTGAAAAGATGTACTGCATTTTTTTAGCATTACCGATGAAATGTCGAAAATGTCTCCTGAAGAGACTAAGACGGAACTGTTGGTCTTATAACTAAGCCGGTAATCCATCGAGAACTACCCCATGTCCACACATTTTCAGTTTTTGGGAGTCAGCTTAATCACTGTTTATGGCTCAATCAATGAAATGAGATGCAGTAAATATCCCCAACAAATTTCAACGGTTCAAAGGTCACCGTTCACAAATAAAAATACATCACTGACATTTTTAGCCAAAGCAAGAAAATGCACCTTACATGCTTGTACGTCGAAAATTGTCCTGTATCGAGTTGTCAGCGCTGCTGGAATTATCATGTGCCAGTCTAACTGCCCATGGTGCACCATCCTCGAGCTCTGGCCAGATTGACGTCAGGCCCTAAATGCAAGGTAGACTCATACGCCTTTCTTTGAAGTAAGTGTTTTTTTTTATACGCAGTTCCATTTATTTCTCTATCTCGGGCAACAGTCGTAGAATAAATGCACCAATGTTACCACTATTGTCATGCTCGTTGTCCTCCGTAGATATATACTCAATTTTCAATATGTCTTCCGCCTTTTTCCTTAGCCTTTTCATGCTAGTCCACCTTTGAAATCCAAAATTGTAGGTCCTGCAGTTTCTGTAAATAATGATACACCGAATAAATCATCAGGGTTGTACAGTATTTATGGTGTTTCTGTTTTGTTTTTTGGGTTTTATTGACTGCAATAAACTGTCATTTGTTACAATGCAAGGGACACTATTTATAACTTTTGGTTTTTCTTTCAGTGTCATGTCTTGTGCAGTCAACAAGAGGTTTTGTTCTAATCCCCAAATAATCATTAAATGAACAGTATGTGTGCATGAGTTTAAATGTTACTACTTAATTCTAGTACAGACTTTAATGCCATTTTGGATATCATCATTGCTAATTGTACCCATATTGTCTATGTCGAGAAGTGATACTTTGGCGTTACATCTCGCTGTTTGGAGTTAAACAAGTACCTGAAGTTGTAAAAAAGGACAAACAAGCAACCTAGCAGCTGATAGCACACTGCCGTGTTATGTAGAGAATACCTCTTTGTGACAATTGGTTGACGATGAAGGTTAGAAAAATTCGATAGCCCAAAAAGGCCGCAATAATACACAATCAAATATTTCATCACAATTTGAACATATTACAATATTTTCATCCCTAGGTTCTTGTCTATCAAATATCAAAGCTATCAGAAAAGGCATTTTTGAGAACCAATTTTTTTGACCAAAATCGCAAATATACCCCCAAAATACATAATTGTACATTTCATCATAATTTGAATGTATCATATTTTGATCATCCCTATGAACCTGTATATCAAATATCAAAGCTATAAGGCAAGTGTTTTTAGTAAAAGCAATGATTGACCCAAATTGATAAAAATTGCCTTAAAAATATAAATTTGCATATTTCTGCACAATTTGAATAAACCTTACATAGGTTTTCTGTGACGACAACGTAGAAAGCTTCTGCAATTCGATGAGTATTTTAGCATAGATATTTGATTATTTACCCATGAGCAGCACACGTACCAATCGTGCCTTGTCGTGCTTGTCATTGAAAATTAAAACTAGTTTTTTTTAATGAGAGTATAAAGTGAATCATCCATGACGACTGCAAGGTTTTGCTATTTTAGTTTCAAATTAAGGCGTTATTACTAACCCAAACCATGTTACATTTGCAGCATAGTAGTAAATTTAGTAAATGTTCTCATGACGTACCTTGATAGGGAGATATAATGGACGGACTTGTAAAATGAAAAATTTCTGCACGAAGTAATTCATTAACAATATCTTGTATTTTCTGAAAACAGAACTTCGATGTTCTGTTTTTTTACAAGTTTTTCGTCCACACCATCGGCAAATAAGCGTTTTACTGCAGTCAGTGCAGTGGCCCTTAAGCTGCGGTTCGTGGAGTACCCCGTTGTGTCCACACTTTCACGCAGTCTACTGACAGTTTTCGTAAGCGTATTTCTTTCAAGGGGCATACTTGTATGCCAACAGTCTGCCCTTATTTTTTGGGCTGTTTGTAGGTAGCAAACATTTCGACGGCTATCTTGAGGGCTTCATAGATACGCCGAAATTACTTTGACTTAAAAATGCACAAGGGGTAAAAGAGACATAGCATCGATTATTATTGGCTCAATATATACTGAATACCTCATCAAATAAGCACTGGAGACGCCACGCTAATCACTGCTCTAGCTGAAACTTACTACCTACCAAAGATTTCCAATGTATCATACATACGCACAATACATCTCTTCTTGCAGTCTGTATTTGCAAACGCGCTGGTAACTTTACGCTGCATGTTCCTGAATGCAAGCATCCGCTGTTTGTTTTTACACGTCATTTGTGTACTTCAAATAATATTTACAAACAGACACGCAATATTTGTCGCTAATTTGACAAGGGCGTTAACTCCTCTGTTTTTGTCCCTCCCCCTCTCAAAGCGAAACATATGCCCAACAAGACGACTTATGCGTCCAACAGTCCGTGGCGTAAAATCGCCAATTAATTTCTGGCTCCACAATTCATTATAGATACATAGACGATGTTATTTCAATGAATAACTCTGAATTCAGTAAATATCTCGCTGTGATTTATCCTCCAGAATTGGAGATTAAAGAAACTACAGAAACGGCCTCTTCTGCTTCATATCTGGACATTTTACTTGAATTTGACTCTAATGGTCACCTTTCTACTAGGCTATATGACAGGAGAGATGATTTCAACTTTAGTATAATCAATTTTCCACACCTCATAAGTAATATTCCACTCTCACCAGCTTATAGGGTATACATTTCCCTACTTATTCGATATGCTAGAGCATGCAGTTCATATGGTGATTTTGTAGAGAGACATGACCATCTCTCTTACAAATTGATAAATCAAGGTTACACCAGAGCAAGACTTGTCTCTACATTCAAACGCTTTTTGGCAGGTATCGCAAGCTGGTAGATAAATACAATATCTCGCTTCGACAAATGATTGCTGATGGCATCGGTGACATTGGGCCTTAGTTAGTGACCACTAACTATCTGACTTACAGATTGATATATGGCGGGTGCCACGTGTGGGGCAGGATGCGCTTACTATTTTCGAAACACCTGACATCACTTCTTGGCCTCTGGCCAGAGGTCCATATATCTTTCTTTCATGAATATGACTTTGTTTGTGTACCGTCTATTCATTGTCTGTTTGTGCTGTTTTGTGTCTATGTTTACAACTATTGTCTTACGAATTCCGACCTAATGTCTTTGGAGTATGAATTGGTATGATTGCGATTATTTTTCAACAGTTAAACTCAACACTAGGGTCTGTTTCTTCTCAAGAGCAATTCCCTTTGCACTCCTAGTTTTCTATAGGTAAGCGGACGAGTAGGAGGCGGTTTACGGAATTTAACGGTACAGTTTGCCAGTAAAACTCCGAGGCCCGAAGGGCCGAGGAGTTTTATGGCAAACTGTACCGTTAAATTCCGTAAACCGCCGACTGCGAGTTCGCTTACCATGTTATGCCACAAATTTGCCGAGTTTTAGAGCCTTGTTTGCACGCCGAAAGTTTTTATTTGTAATTTTAGTGCAGTGCAAGTTGAAACTTTGGTAGGAAAACATTGACGCGTTTTGACACCTTGTTGAACGAAAGTATAAAAAAATAACCCATGATTAGATAAAACAAAGTTGACATGAATTGCTATTGTAGTGCGATGACGCGGTTGAGCACCTTGTTTGATTTGAATGTATGAATTATGTTTGATTGATTGATTGGTTGGTTGAATGAAGTGAAAAGGTGTTTGCAGATCGACGTTACAAGCTACAAGCTCATTTGGGTCGAAAACTTTGAGCAGCATACACGCAATTGCCGAGTCGCTCTACGTATTTCGATATGGCGGATGAAGTACAAATGAAAGCTGTATCCGGTGCACTTCAACTACCAAAGCCAAAGATGGAAAAGAAAAGTCCCCCTGTCACGCCAGTGCTAACGGCCAAAATCGGAAGACCAAGCTACACAGCCATTTCAGAGAAAGGCGCAACAGAAACTGCAAGTAAAAAAAAAAACAATATGTCTAGATCCACAATGACTGTGGTACTTGTTATCGATTCTCACAGATGTTGCAGGATCTCTGAACGTCATCATGCAGGCTCATTGTTTTAAAGCTCTTTACTGTTGCTCCGTTGCGAGATATCCGGGAAACTGCAGCTGGGCTTGGAGTGTCAATGCTTCTAGGATCTTCGGCTCTAGCATTTCTTTGTCGACGAAGTCGTCCTTAGACCTAAATCGGCCACTGGTGTAGTTCGATTTCATCATCGTTTCTTTAGAGAAAACGAAGTCCATACGCGTGTGTGTTTGCTTGTAGCTAGATTAAACTTTACCAAAGGCGACTGAAATCTCCATATTCAGTGTTTGACAACTGACTTTGAAGTCTTAAATTTTCGCTTCGAATGATCGTGATAACAATAAACTTAGCGCAGAAGTGATTTTTGCAATCAATACCGTTATTTCACGGTGACCTGTAATTGATTTTGAGATGTACAGTCGTGCAAATTAATTCAGTCCGGTGATTCTTTTAAAGTGTCTTTACTCTGTACTTGATGGTGAAATATATTTCTTCTGGTTAATGTCTCGCATTTTTTTCTCGTCGCCACGTGACTTCCTTTTGTTTAAAAAGTGTCCATTTTACAAGTTCTTTTGTTTTAAAGTGTCCGATTTACTAGTAAACCGGGCAGTTTTTAACAAAAGAACTGTCCGATTTACTAGTAAATCGGACTCTTTTAAACAAAAGAACTTGTAAATCGGACACTTTTTAAACAAAAGAAAGCCAGGTGGTAATAATAAAATATTCGGTTATGGAAATTAGAAAGCATGCTTAGAACAATGGGCACGAGGCGGAGAGTTGTATAACATTATGTAATCAAAAGCATCTTCAGCTGTTTAAAAATGGGGTCGTTCAGAAATTGAGATCCCTTACTCACTACAGACAAATAGTTTTGAAAACCGAATTGAAAATTTCATCCGCATACACTTGAATCTGAAAAAATAGATAATTTTAGAGCAAACTGTTAATAAATGATGTTTAAATTTATAGTTTGAAATTGTGAGAAATGAATACAGTTGAATTAGCCTTTAGCAAATAATGTCCGAGTGCACAAATCAAGCAGCATTGTGGCTAACCTCACTTACAGTGTGTATTATTCTCTGTCTGATAGCATCTGTCTGTTTTAAATATTGTATCGTGTGTAGTCGATATTCTACCATTTAGGTACAATAGATATTGCACCGTACCTGAGCAGTATCTAAATTATATTCATGTTCCTGCACTGTCGCAATATCTGATTTTGTATGCAAATGGGACGAGTCCAACATCGGGAACATGTGGTGCTCTTGCGCCGGGAATAAAACCTTAGTGTAATGCAACAAAAAAACCATCAAATGACATCATAAAACACGATGATTCATCAAAATTCACCCTATCCAATTAAAATAACCAATTTTTATCGAATTTCAAAGATATATTTGCTCCTTCTAGAAAATCGGCCTCCAGGTGAAGGCAATGGAGACTTTTGTGGAATTCTTTGTCAGTTTACCACAAGATGAAAATCTACATTTATGCACTGCTTAAAGGTGATATAAAGTTGTATAAAGATGATCATTAATCACCTTCATGCTGCATAGAGTTAGAACTGAACGCACCTTAATTACCTTTATGCAGGATATTAGGGATGCATAAAGATACACATTTATGCATCCAAGGGAAAAACCAAAAACTGTATGTATACATTTTTACGCGCGACATAAGAAACATCTTTAATGCTTTTGCGATTTGGACTTTATAGGTCCCTATATGAACCTGATATTCTGTTATTTATACACATAGTACAAAAGTTCTAATTTTCTACCAATGTTCTTTGTGTATGATTTTATTACTGTAAATGCCCAGTGTTCTATTTTTTAGCATTGCCAGTGTGTATGTAGTAAACACTGGTCTGTTATTGTTAAATAATGAATCCCAATCTGGATTTTAATTCTATTTTCAACAGTGACAATGTTGTGCGTACAACATAAGCAGAGATTATGATATGCATGACAAATTGTACCCGCATATCCACTCATTAACTATATAAATATAATTGTTGAACGAACTACTTTGCATACATCAACCCATAAGTCGAGCCGTGATAATCTTGACAGATATCAAGGGTAGCACACTGTTGATCAACTGTTTTACTGTATCATTAGCTTTCGGAGACAACAGTATTAAGGATGAAGGAGACTGTTGTCTCCGAAAGCTAATGTTACAGTAAAAGATTTGTCAATAGTGTGCTACCCTCAACAATATTGGTATACTTCAACCCATGTAACACACATTTATTCCTACCAAAGCAAGATCATAGGAAGTTATCTGTTTTAACAGTTTATTGGAAATTATTAATTTGGAAATCACATGAACAAAACTATACAGAGCGAATTCTTCAAAAATGTAAGTAATCTACTTCATGTGAAAAACAAAAAATAACACTAATTATTGTTTTCTTCCAGTGGAGATGCAATATTGAAATCTTATCCAAGTGTCTGAGAACTTTACATAGCAATTGTGGTTTTGATTATAATGAATAAGTAATAAATTAGCTGTTTTCCAAGGTTTAAATAGAAAATTGGATAAACTGGGTATTTGGATGTGTAAAGAGGAAAGAACCTCCGCTTCTAGCTATATTCAGTGTTGTACTGCTTTTGATTTGATACAGAACACACATTATCATGAGTTCTGTCATATCATTGAAAGTTTCCGTAAACAAATGATTGCAATTTACAACATAAACTCACTGTAACATCAAAACACATTACACACACCGAGTTGTCTGTCCTGCTGGAATTATTATTTGTCGGCCTAACAGCCCATGGTGCACCATCCACCTGGCTCTTGCCTTATTGACGTCAGGCCCTAGATACAAGATAGCCTCATATGCCTTTTAAGTAAGTGTTTTCATACACAGTTTCATCTCATGGCAAGAGTCATAGAAAAAAAGCACAAATTTTGCCACTTTTGTCATGCCGCTCTCCTCAGAAGATCATATACATACTCAATCTTCAAAGTGTCTCGAGCTTTTTCCCTTACCTTTTCACGCATGTCCACCTTGGAGAGCTCAGATTGTAGGCGCTTCAGTTTCTTTAAATTATGATACAGAGAATATATCATCAGACTTGTACATTATTTATGTTGCTTCTGTTTTTGTTTTTTGTTTTTTATGACTGCAATAAATTAATTCCTTAAGATTCAAAGGACACAATCGTAACTTCTAGTTTTCAGTATCAGGTCTTGTGCAGTCAACAACACTTTTTTTGTTCTAATCCCGAAATAATCATTAAATGCACAGTATGTGTGCATGATTGTTAATGTTACAACTTAATTCAAGTACGGACTTGAATACCATTTAGGATAATAGCATTGCCGATTGTACACATATTGACTACGTTGAGAAGTGAGACCTTAGCATTTCATCTTGCAGTTTGGAGTTAAACAAGTTCCTGAAGTTGCCAAAAAGTACAAACAAGCAACCAAGCAGCTCATAGAGCACTGGTGTGTTATGTAGAGAATACCTCTTTGTGACAATTGTGTTGATGATGAAGGTGGAAAAATTTGATAGCTCAAAAATGGCCGCAAAAATACACAATCAAAGATTTCATCACAAATTGAACATATTACATTTTGATCAATCCTGGTTGCTCGTCTATCAAATACCCAAGCTATCAGACAAGGCATTTTTGAGAACCAAAATTTTTGACCAACATCACAAAAATCCCCCCACCAATACAAAATTGTACATTTCATCATAATTTGGATATATCACATTTGATCATCCCTATGAACCTGTATATCAAATACAAAGCTGTAAGGCGAGTGGTTTTGGCGACTGCAAGGTTTTGACACTGTAGTTGCAAATTCAAGCAATAATACTAACCCAAACTATTCATTCGGCATCACTATTAGCGTTGCAATGTGAATTTTCTTTTACATTTTCTGTATGGTAGTAAGATTTATAAATCTTCTCATGATGTACCTTGATTAGAAGGGATAATGGACGGATTTGTCATATGAAAATTTCTTGTACGAAGTAGTTCAACGACAGCATCTTTTATTTTCTGAAAACAGAACTTCGATATCCTGTTTTTTCAGCAACTCAATGTTCGTCAACATCATCGGCAAATAAGCAAATTGCTTAAATGGCCCTTGAGCTGTTGTTCATCTAATACCCTGTTATTCCCGTATTTTCATAAGCGTATTTCTTCCGACGGGCATAGTGGAATTACCAACAATCCGCTCTAATTTCTTTAGCTGACTGTAGATAGTGAACATCTTGAGGGCGATCTGTTGGACTAAATAGATACGCCAGTGTTACCTTACTCACAATGTACAAGGGGTAAAAGAGACATAGCTTCGATTATTGTCGGCACAATACATACTGAATACCTGCTCATATAAGCACCGTAGACACCACACTTTGTATTGTCTAAGATCTCGCTTCGTCTTATGGTCTTCGTCCATATGAGTATGGACGAAGGCGAGATCTTAGACTACTCTAATTACTGCTAAAGCTAAAGCTGAATACCTAATAAAGTCTGTTGTATGCAGTGATTGAAATTCACGTCAGTCCTACGGTCCGAGAGCGATTGCTTTTTTCCCGAGGGACCCAGGATTTTGACGTTCGACTGGTCCTTGTGGTCGACTCAAAATATATAATTGATTATTTCTCTAGCCTACTATTCTCATATCAGCCGTTTTTTAAATATTTCGTTATTTTTCCCCATTTTCTTTATCGCGCATTTAACGCAGCAAAGCATCGTGCAAAACATCTAATCCAGTTTCACGGGTCAGAGTGCAATATAGTTCTTGAACTTCCAGTCTATACAAGCACAACGAATTCAAAACATTGTGCACCATTTGTTAATATCACGTGGCTTCTGTCACTTTTAACCTACTAAAATAATCCTTACATCGGACTGCCCTCCCACTCCCATTTTACCATATTGTTGAGATTTCAAGACGGCCACTCGAAGCTCCGAAGAGAAACTTTGCCGCGACTATTCCCTCTCTCGTACATCATGACAAATAGTGAAAAATTACGAAAAGTAATGAAAGTAAAATCCGAGATTTAGAAACGTTTTAGTCAATTTTGAGCGCCGATATTCAGTATAATTAAGTCTTTCAAGGAAATACTGGGTCATATACATATTTTGTCTTTCCAAAAAAAGTTGCCCTGTCGTACATTGGCCTATGATCGACGGCAAAGTTCTTGGGCATGCAACCGTCGGGTGATGGTGTTGGACTTTGACCAAAGCTAAAATGAGCAGCCGAGAAAAAGGTTTCAAGATCTCCAGGTTGTTTACTCTAATGTTTGTACGGTGTAGGTAGTTTTGAGACACCCGAACGTTTTCTTATGCTTCAAGAATTTACGCGAGGTGGTACATAGTACAGGATCACGGGAATTGGGCAGCTACAAATACCAACTGCATATACTTTATTGATTGTCCTCAGCTTGGAAAGAAACTAGGATTAATCAGATATGAACTGAAAGTGCTCACGTGTTTACACTATATTGCAGTTTTCTGTAAAGTTAAACTTTTGTCTCATGTTTGACACATAAAAGTTTATTATCAACATCATGAACAATATTCAACACAAATTAATTCCAAACGTCATTAAGTATACAAATATGTACATAGCTGAAATAAAGATGCTAAATTTCTTTGACTGCTGACAGGACACTTGTGAATATTTCTCAGTATAGAGCAGATATCTGTCACTTTCATGTATGTAGCAAGTGTAATAAGATCTGCTACTATTAAATGATATTACTAATTGTAAAAGGTCATTAAATATGCAAATAAACCGTTAATTGACACGGCCAAACGCTTCACAGGAAAGTAAGATATATGTTAGATCAATATCTGTAGCAGATTCCATCGAGTTTAGTAAAATAGTTTTGGATTCAATTTACTAATTAGAAAAATTCATTACATATGCAAATGAGACATTTCTTAATGTGACACAGGTCAGTGCTTCACAGTACAATCAGACATCTACCAGATCAATATCTGTAGCAACTTTCATCAATTATGCTGTTGTCATTTCGTAGTTATATTACTGCTATAATATATGCAAAGGAACCATTAATTAAGTTGACACTGCTAAATGCTTCGGAGAAAAGTCAATATCTGTAGCTAATTTTATCAAACTCAGTGCTCTTATTTCGGAGTTATGTCACTAATTACAAAGTCTAAATCTGCAAATGAACGCTTAATTAACTTGACACTGCTCAGTGCTTCACGCGACGACTACATATTTATCAGATCAATATATCTTTAGCGGGTGTCACCAGAGTTTGGCGCCATAATGACATGGTTGTATCACAAATTACAAAATTCATTAAAATGCAAATTGACCCTTAAATAACTTCACACTACAAAGTGCTTCACAATACAGTCAATTATCTGTCGGATCAGGATCTGCAGCAGATTTCATCAAATTTGAGGCAGTTATTTCCGGGTTATATGACTAATTAAAGTCTTCATTAAAATGCTAATGAGCTGTTTATTAACTTTACACTGCTCAATGCTTCTCAGTACAATTAGATATTTATCAGATCAATATTTGTAGCAGGTATCATCAAATTTGGTATTGGAATTCGTAGTTATATCACTAATTACAAAAGTTTATTGAATATGCAAATGAGCAGGTGATTGACATGACACTCACAGTAACATCATAATGTTTTGAGATTGTCATCTGCGAAAAGTTTCATGAAATTTTGTGCTGTGTTTCTCGACATATGTCGACAATGTCATGACTGTCTCCACAGGAAACCGTTATTTAAAAAATTATATTTCATAACTTCATTAATATGCAAGCCACACTAACCCAAATCTAATTAGTTCTTGCCATTAGCATATGGTATCTGTCTAGTAAATGTGATTTGAATTATTCCGGCGTTTTTGAGTTATCGTGTAAACAGAAAGACAGACACACATACACACTATCACATACAGACAGAGAGACCTCGGTACGACATTAGGTTACGTAGGTAAATACGTGAGCTAAAAATACCTACTGATGTGCAAAAAATAGGAAATAAGAATCCATCGAGAAGAGAACAAAGACAGTCGAACCACGATCAAGACCATGATCGAACAAAGTATACCGCAAGTTTATGTCTATGCATAGAGGGAGGAGCGAGGCTCCTGAGGTGATTTGTCGAATTGATGAATTTTTCTGTCATTGTGCCAATTATAAATAACGTGTCTTGCAAACATAAGCAAATTTTATGAATACTGATAGTTTTCTTTTATTCTTTATGGACGATGATGTGCACAGTGAGTCAGTCAACCACTGTACTTTATTCAGATCGGTAGATAATGGTTTTCAGCAGTTTTTATATCATGTAAAAATAAAAAAAAACAGGAACAATCATTGACCAATGATTAGTCTTTGGCGATTTTTTGATGACATATGTTATCCAATTTTTGTTCTAAGAACTGTTGTTGTTTGCGCCACTGCGCCATAATTGATATTACAAATATTGAACACCATTTTCTTTGTCCCTGTCGATTGAATAAAGAGCAGGGTCACTTTATTCACCTAATGATAAAATATAGATCTGAGCGGCGATGAGATCTATTTTTGTCTAAGTAAGCAATAACCCCGGCCACAAGCGGGTATACACGATCGGTACAATGCGTGACACGTAGCACGAGCTTGTAGACGAGTGCTGTCAGACGCTAATTGTACCAAAATCGAGCATATACCCGACTACGGCGCGGGTCATTGCTATTACACTAGATCAGCTTATGTGTCTTTGTTGTCTTACTTGGGTATTTTCGTCACTTTTGGTCCATGATCCAGAAAACGGACGTCAGAGAGATCGAACGTCGGAAATTCAGCGCGCGAGACCGAGCATTTTTATGTTGGGATTACGTTGACAACACACGCACACAGTATTCAAGATAACATACGCATTACGTTTATTAACATTCCATTTTATTCACATGCAACGCGCACACTATACTTATTAAAAAATACCTACTGCAAACACAGAAAACGGCTAAAAAGCTCAAAGCAACAGAAATGTAACATTTTTAAAGAATAAATTTACACAAGAACAACATTCCTGGCTTTTGGGGCCTACTAAAATAGATTTGTCTCCTTCTGTGACGGTATGCGTACGTGTATCGACCATCGCAACATTCAAAGATGGTACAGTGAGGTTACAAGTGTTGTTTTTAATCACAGACAAGGGGAATCTTTTGGCCATTTTAGCACTGCTATCAGTGATAAACAATAATTTAGCATCGGGGGAAAGGGATCTCGTCCAATCAGAATGGCGCGTGCGCATGGTAGCATGATCTAATATAATATATGTTTTTGCAAAGGACCTGGAGTTTTGCGATGTTTGATACTACTGTCCTTGCGGTCTGTATTTTCGAACGCAGCATTAACTTTACGCTACATTTTCCTCATTGCAAACCTCCACTGTTAGTTTTCGACGCTTCATTAGTAGACTCCAGATAATATTTACCAATAGACAAACAATATTTGTCGCAAATTTGGCCAGGGCTTCAATTTCCCTGTTCTTACTCCCCCTCAAAGTAAAATGTATGCCAAACATGAAGACATATGCGTCCAACTGTCTGTGGGTTATAATCACCAATTAATTTCTGGCTTAAAAGTTTATTCTCATCAGTTGAACTCAACACTTCAGCCTGTTTCTTCTCGATACCAATTTCCTTTGCACTCTTAGCACATTATCATGATAATGTGATCCAAAATATATCTTCGCTGTTTAAAAGTGACGTCGTTCAGAAACTGATTCCCCTCTTCACGGCAGACAACTAATTTTGTAACTAATCTCTAAATTGTACAAGGTTTGTCCTGGATAGTGAATTCCAGCTTTTTTGAAACAATATTTAACGATGCAAAAATTAATCCATCTTTCGTCATTTCCTCTAGTAGTTCGCTTATATGGAACGAAAAGTCTGAGGCCAAATTATTTCTTTTTTTGCCCAAAACTAAAGGTGTTCGCAACTCAACTGTTTTTATTCAAAGTAAACAAATCATCGGCGCTGCCACTCAGTATGGTGTTCGCTCTTCCCATGCCGTATCATTAATGACAAGTAGTGCACACATCATAGGAACGACACGTGTACGCATGAGTTTCCATATTCAACCCTCGCCAATAGAGAAGTATTGTACACACGGTGGGCACATTCAATATGTTGATTAGCTAAGCTTAATCGTTCCACAAATAAACTGGCTAAATTTGATTGATCAACACTCATTGCTAGGTCTTGTCGACATGTTGTAATCCTGATAACGTGCAATTCTTTAGATATTGGAAGGCAAGAGGGCCTGTTCAATATCTGATGAACAATTGCATTCCACTCTTGCGTTATCCTATACACAAATGGAATCCAAAAATACTGCGAAGCTTTTTGATATATAGTATGTGACCTATATACAAGTTTACCACTTTTATGTCACAATGGGCACAGAATTGATGTCATTTGACATATTGTACGAGACCTATATATGTATGGTTTTAGTAAGTGTTCCAGGGTCTATGGTGTAAATCACTAACGATGGAGACCAAAACGGCTGAGATGTCAGCGATCGCTTTTTGATGTTGAGAAGCAAGAAGTATAGTTTTCCTATTGAAGTAAATATCATTTTAAATGTTTCTGTTTGATTTTGATAAAGTGTGTGCAACGTTTTGTTTCAGATTGAATCACTAGGTAGTTCAAATAATCGAAAACTTGTGTTTACCTATACGCATTGAAACCAAAGCAAGGTATAGGGTATGAGATGTTTCTGTCAATGTTTCCTTTGTATCTCAATGTAAATTCGACACTTCACAATACTTGAATGATGTGTCTTTAGTTTTAACCATGATATGTATAAAAAAAGATTTAGTTCTTAAAAAAAAGGCTGTCAGGACTGCCGTTTTTATTTCTTTGAGATATTCATCAAAAACATTATTCAAACTATCCAGTTGATTCCCGTTTTCATATCAACCAAAAAACAGTCGTCTGTGTGGACATGTCAAAGTTTACTACAACTCTACTGTTCCTTGATATGTTTTAATGCTGACATGAAATTGATGAGTTACGTTTTATGCAGTAACCGATAAACTTGATAGTTTCAGAAATGAAAAGAATCATAAAATAAAGAAATCAGCTTTTACAAGCTAGAGTGAATCGCCACAGAAAATTTAGTGTGTAACCTGAGTTGCTTTAGAGATAGTCAAACTATCAAATAAATGAGTACATCTGTACCTCTTAGTCGGGTCGGAAGGTAGGGTTCCCATGCACCCCATGGATGTATTTTTTTAACCTACATTTTTGTAATCCTTAGGGTCTATATTTAATGAATTTTGATGTTCCCAAAATCAAATAGTGTCCCATGGGGTTCATTTGGCGCCATCTTTGCCGCCATCTTGGCCGCCATCTTGGATTTCAACAATGGGGTAGGGGTCACGTATTTACCGCTTGACGGAAACAGAAACAATAAAATACTATAAACGTTACATTTTTAGAAAGTCAAGATCATGGCCTTTTCATTGATATATAACTTAATAGGTATAAATTAATATTCGAACGTCGATTAGACGTTATATCGGCCATTGACCGTAAATCGTAAAATTTGCTAAATTTCACACCCAATAATTAAGTTCCCGTTCCTCCAAACATTTTTTCATAAGGTATTTATATATTTTTTGGAAGAACTCAGTGCAATAAACAAGAAAAACAACATTAAAAGTATGTGTCTTGAAATTTAGTGGGTGCATGAGCTTGTTTTCTTATTACGCGGTATGCCATATACCCGTGTGCAACATAAGGGGTAGGGGTAATGTTTCCCTTTCTGTTTCTAATCATGAATGATGAAACCATAAAAATGTTACATTTTTTGAAAGTGCTGCATCAGACCTTTCTAAAAATATATAGATTTATGGGGAAAAGTTGCATATTTAAAAGTTACAAAGCTTAAACCTGTCGGTTTGTGTCGATTTTAAGTGATTTTTAAGAACGAAATTACAACATATGGGGTAGGGGTAATGTTTCCCTTTCTGCCTCGGACCATGAATTATGAAACCATATAAATCGTATACTGTTTGAAAGCTCTGAAAAGGGCCTTTCCAAACATGTATAGTTTTATTGGGAAAAGTCCATATTTAAAGTTACAAAGCTTATGCCTTTCAGTTTGTGTCGATTTTAAGTAATTTTTTTAAACAAAATTATAATATAATGGGTAGGGGTAATGTTTCCCGTCCTGCCTTGGAACATGAATTATGAATCCATATAAATGTTATACTGTTTGAAAGCTCTGAAATAGGCCTTTCCAAACATGTATAGTTTTATTGGGAAAAGTTGCATATTTGAAAGTTACAAAGCTTAAGCCTTTCAGTTTGTGTCAATTTTTAAGTGATTTTTTGAACAATATGCACAAAAGTTAGTCCGTTTGCCAGGTATCGAAATCATCCCCTCTAAGGCATTTTACCCACTATGATTTTCTGTTAGCTAGTATTCTCAGCTGTCATAATCTGCTTATTTTGCATTTAACTGATGGTGTGTGAGAGTGTAACGACTTGTTTGTGAAGGGCTGTCACGCCCTCAGTAATAAAATAGGAATGGGTTAGGGGTAACATATTTACCGCTAGTCGGAAACAAAAACAAAAAGTACCATAAACAATACATTCTTAGAAAGCCCAGATAATCCCCTTACCATTTGTATACAACTAAATGGGGATAAATCGATATTCAAACATCGATTAGATTTTATATCGGACATGGAATGTAAATTGTAAAATTTGCTTAATTTCAAACCCAATAATTAAGTTCATGTTCCTCCAAACAATTTTTACAAGGTATTTATAATATCATTTGAAAGAACTTAATGCAATAGAGAAGTAAAAAACATTAAAAGAGTGTATCTTCTTGAGACTTATGGGGTGCGTCGATTGTTTTCCTAATATATGGTATGCCGTACATCCCTCTATAATATACATTTAAGGGACAGGGGTATGGGTAATGTTTCCTCTCCTACCAAACGCAGCGAATAAGGAAGCCACATAAATATCATATCTCTGAAACACTAACGCAGTTGTTTTTCCAACAAGATATGGCTTGATGGGGTAAACTCAAAAATTATGCAGTGACAATGCCTAACAGTTAACAGCTATAAGATGTCAAAAATTATATATTCCAAACCCACAAACACTAAATTGGATGTCATAGTCGTCATGCTGAGTTGATATGACAGCAGCAACAATCAATCCCTTTTCTTTAATTGTATCGCGAGATATATATAAGCAATAAAGCATCACTTTGAAAGGATACCACACGGTTTCGACCGGTAAACAACATATACGCGAACTTCAGTCGTGTGTATAACGAGTGAAATGGTCAAAACCGAGCTCGAGTGGTGTACCCAACTTATAGTGGTTGTTTATCGCTATATTATATCAGTATATTGAAACTTGTGATGAAAATAAAAACAATTTGAAAGAAACCCACTTTGGAGATAGGAATGGCCAACTTTACAGTATATCGTAAATATATGCACACTCACGTGACCGTCTGGGCAAATCAGAGCTCACTATTAATAGTGTTACTTTTAATACCACACGGGAACACGAGAGAATCTTTTATCGCTCAAAACCAATCACCATCAATCCACAATATAGCTTCTCCATACTAAGATAAGATGGATCGACAACACTTTACGTTCCTTACCAGAAAACAAGAGATCATAACCAATTTTTCGAAATTATTTTACAACGCAGAACACTAATACTCCAAATGAGGATTACATTTTCGACTGGGTACTAAAATTCAATAGCAAATAATTCTGGAACTAAAACCCGAAAAGCCAAATGTCACAGAACGCATTCAAATTACGCAACTAAATAGTAAACAGAAGGCGAACAAACACTCTTTACACCAAGCAATAAGAAGGCGAGACAAATCTCAGAAAATGACTAAAAAGGCTTATATTCCCATTGACACCTCAATGTTTAAAATGCCTTGTGAGTGAATCTATCATTAGTTTCTTATCATGGATGACATTTAACCAATGTTAGACCCTGACGTCTTTGAAGCAAAGACCCCACAAACGGACGTTTTAGGGTCAAAGCTTGAAGATACCATTCCCACCAGCATGATCGAATCAGAAAGACTAGATTTATCTAACTTTCGAGCTAGATCAGCCACCAGCAGCTAAGAAAAAATAAGTCAACATAATCATCAGAGTCAAGCGAGCTAGACAACGGCTTCACACATTATACTCCACAGAGAGGACATTCTTACACAATTCACGAAAAGCGTCCAAAAGCTTTGTTAAAGGCATTGTTCGCGATCCCAGGGACGGGCATGGCTGGTTGCGTGGCAAATGCAAAATATTAGTCATGCTGAATCAAGGTGTAATCAAGTAATAGCTTATTTATAGATTGGGAAAATCCTAATCCTGATAGTAATGATGGAATATAAACTTTGTGAAAAGTTGAGAAAATTTGCCACTTCTTTGATTGTAAGTTTTACATTCCATGTTGTACAGTACTGCCTGTACTATACATGAACAGTCAATACATCCGGCAAGTATTCTGTACTGTTCTTTTATAGTTAGGTCCCTGCAGTTCGAGATAAGTCTTTCTATAGTGTCAACCATTCTCTTCGATTACTGTAATCTACTCCAATAAATTCCCATTTAACTCATTTGTATGATTACAGGGAAGCCTAAGCCTATCTCTTACAATCTAAGATTTGAGATATTTGACAACAACATGTATGCAATTTTCATATTTTTCATAGGCCTAAATAACACACAGAAGAAAGTCATACTCAATGTTTTGTCCAATTGAAAGTCAAATTTTCATCGAAACAAGTAGAGGTGGCCATCTGTAAGCCAAACGAGAATTAATATTAGCAAAGATGGATATTAATTAAGACTTTCCCATTTCCGATCCCAGTTACTCATACAACGGGGTATAAGCGAAAGCCAAGAGTATCGAATATGTTGAAACCTAAGTGGCCCCTATTCAGTACCACGTAGCCTACAGGTACACCTTAAAGAATACTTACCAGGCCAAAATACCGAGTGTTGAATTCCTTCAAAAGTGGCAACACCTGGAAAGACACTGCGGCAACCAATTTATCACCCTGATCTTTAACTATTTACCTCTACACCCAATGAAGCACCGGGACTCAAGACAGTTGTACATCACAAACTTAAGAGAGCGATCGAAGACACTCGCTACACAGAACGCAGGATGGAAGGCTGCAAAGACGATTCTTCAAATAGGCAAAAAAGAGGCTAAAAACAACACAAAAATTAACATTCACAGCAACGACGATAGGTCGGGTTTTCTTTCTATACTACGGTACAAAACCAAACCAAAGGGTCTTTCAAAGGCCACCGCACTTCCCTTAAAGCCCGGCTCGAAATGGACTGGGATCATGATTAGTGCCAAGTTTGGTTGGGCGTTTTGGGGCATGGCTCCGCATAATGAGTCTGTTGGTAACGGTTGCGATCGTTCGCATTATCTGCGGATCTGTTTGCTCTCAGATCACGCTCAGGCTCGGACTAATATAGATACGTACAGCCTTCGTTTCCAGGTTCGTTTCAGTCATGCCATGGCAAATACTCGAAATAAAAAAGAAAGGAAAACTATCAACTTAATCAAACAAGAGTTTGCTTGAAAAACTTTACCGAAGTTTCAGGCCATATCAACGTCCATTATGTGAATGATTCGGCTACTGACCGCCATGTACATACGGAATAGTCGAATAATTATCAAAAAAGTAAAAAGCTTATATCAGGGCTTTCTAAGAATGTATTGTTTATGGTACTTTTTTGTTTTTGTTTCCGACTAGCGGTAAATATGTTACCCCTAACCCATTCCTATTTTACTATATAGGGCGTGACAGCCCTTCACAAACAAGTCGTTACACTCTCACACATCATCAGTTAAATGCAAAATACGCAGATTATAACAGCTGAGAATACAAGCTAGCAGAAAATCATAGTGGGTAAAATGCCTTAGAGGGGATGATTTCGATGCCTGGCCAAAGGACTAACTGTTTTGTGCATATTGTTCAAAAAATCACTTAAAAATTGACACAAACTGAAAGGCTTAAGCTTTGTAACTTTCAAATATGCAACTTTTCCCAATAAAACTATACATGTTTGGAAAGGCCTATTTCAGAGCTTTCAAACAGTATAACATTTATATGGATTCATAATTCATGTTCCAAGGCAGGACGGGAAACATTACCCCTACCCATTATATTATAATTTTGTTTAAAAAAATTACTTAAAATCGGCTCGGTTTTGACCATTTCACTCGTTATACACACGACTGAAGTTCGCGTATATGTTGTTTACCGGTCGAAACCGTGTGGTATCCTTTCAAAGTGATGCTTTATTGCTTATATATATCTCGCGATACAATTAAAGAAAAGGGATTGATTGTTGCTGCTGTCATATCAACTCAGCATGACGACTATGACATCCAATTTAGTGTTTGTGGGTTTGGAATATATAATTTTTGACATCTTATAGCTGTTAACTTCCTTTCCCTAATTTGAGTTATTGAAATGAGTAAAACGTCTTTTATTAACCACCATTTTAACTTTTTAGTGCTATTTAATGCCTATAGAGTATTTTTCTACGTTCCAACAAGTAAATGTCAGTAAAGTAACACAAACTTTTGAGTTTAGGCATTGTCACTGCATAATTTTTGAGTTTACCCCATCAAGCCATATCTTGTTGGAAAAACAACTGCGTTAGTGTTTCAGAGATATGATATTTATGTGGCTTCCTTATTCGCTGCGTTTGGTAGGAGAGGAAACATTACCCATACCCCTGTCCCTTAAATGTATATTATAGAGGGATGTACGGCATACCATATATTAGGAAAACAATCGACGCACCCCATAAGTCTCAAGAAGATACACTCTTTTAATGTTTTTTACTTCTCTATTGCATTAAGTTCTTTCAAATGATATTATAAATACCTTGTAAAAATTGTTTGGAGGAACATGAACTTAATTATTGGGTTTGAAATTAAGCAAATTTTACAATTTACATTCCATGTCCGATATAAAATCTAATCGATGTTTGAATATCGATTTATCCCCATTTAGTTGTATACAAATGGTAAGGGGATTATCTGGGCTTTCTAAGAATGTATTGTTTATGGTACTTTTTTGTTTTTGTTTCCGACTAGCGGTAAATATGTTACCCCTAACCCATTCCTATTTTATTACTGAGGGCGTGACAGCCCTTCACAAACAAGTCGTTACACTCTCACACACCATCAGTTAAATGCAAAATAAGCAGATTATGACAGCTGAGAATACTAGCTAACAGAAAATCATAGTGGGTAAAATGCCTTAGAGGGGATGATTTCGATACCTGGCAAACGGACTAACTTTTGTGCATATTGTTCAAAAAATCACTTAAAAATTGACACAAACTGAAAGGCTTAAGCTTTGTAACTTTCAAATATGCAACTTTTCCCAATAAAACTATACATGTTTGGAAAGGCCTATTTCAGAGCTTTCAAACAGTATAACATTTATATGGATTCATAATTCATGTTCCAAGGCAGGACGGGAAACATTACCCCTACCCATTACATTATAATTTTGTTTAAAAAAATTACTTAAAATCGACACAAACTGAAAGGCATAAGCTTTGTAACTTTAAATATGGACTTTTCCCAATAAAACTATACATGTTTGGAAAGGCCCTTTTCAGAGCTTTCAAACAGTATACGATTTATATGGTTTCATAATTCATGGTTCGAGGCAGAAAGGGAAACATTACCCCTACCCTATATGTTGTAATTTCGTTCTTAAAAAATCACTTAAAATTGACACAAACTGAAAGGCATAAGCTTTGTAACTTTAAAATATGGACTTTTCCCAATAAAACTATACATGTTTGGAAAGGCCCTTTTCAGAGCTTTCAAACAGTATACGATTTATATGGTTTCATAGTTCATGGTTCGAGGCAGAAAGGGAAACATTACCCCTACCCCATATGTTGTAATTTCGTTCTTAAAAAATCACTTAAAATCGACACAAACCGACAGGTTTAAGCTTTGTAACTTTTAAATATGCAACTTTTCCCCATAAATCTATATATTTTTAGAAAGGTCTGATGCAGCACTTTCAAAAGATGTAACATTTTTATGGTTTCGTCACATGATTCGAAACAGAAAGGGAAACATTACCCCTACCCCTTATGTTACACACGGGTATATGGCATACCGCATAATAAGAAAACAAGCTCATGCATCCACTAAATCTCAAGACACATACTTTTAATGTTGTTTTTCTTGTTTATTGCACTGAGTTCTTCCAAAAAATATATAAATACCTTATGAAAAAATGTTTGGAGGAACGGGAACTTAATTATTGGGTGTGAAATTTAGCAAATTTTACGATTTACGGTCAATGGCCGATATAAAGTCTAATCGACGTTCGAATATTAATTTATCCCTATTAAGTTATATATCAATGAAAAGCTAAGACCATGATCTTGGCTTTCTAAAAATGTAACGTTTATTGTATTTTATTGTTTCTGTTTCCGTCGAGCGGTAAATACGTGACCCCTACCCCATTGTTGAAATCCAAGATGGCGGCCAAGATGGCGGCAAAGATGGCGCCAAATGAACCCCATGGGACACTATTTGATTTTGGGAACATCAAAATTCATTAAATATAGACCCTAAGGATTACAAAAATGTAGGTTAAAAAAATACATCCATGGGGTGCATGGGAACCCTACCTTCCGACTAGACTATCTCTCTCTCTCTTTAATGACCCAATCACCGGTTGCCGAAGCTGTTAAAACTTTATTCTATTTTTTCTCTGCCTTATATATTGTTTGAAGATTTGCTAAAATCACATCAGCCCCATTTTCAAAGGCTAAAGATTGATGAAAATTTTATTCGAATTATGATCAGATGGTAATGTATAGGTATTCCGTCCCGTTAATTGTCATCATAACTTAAATGACTCAGATAAAAGTTTACCTTTCTTTAAATTGCATTCATACTCGAAAAGACACGATGTAGCAAATATTTTTTGGATTCATTTGGACCGGAAGTATTGCATTGTACAACCTAACCAGACTGGTAGCGATATTTTGATACCTCACCACAGGGTCATTGTAACTGTCTACCTTACAGGGAGTGAGCATCATTGACACTGACAGAGAGGCAGGACTTGAAACCACAGCAGAATTGAAGAAGTTGCATGGTCGTGACAGGATCTTGTTCGTAGAATGTGATGTCAGAGACGAAAACAATCTGAGAGGTACTGTTTATTTATTTACTTATTTTAATCTGTCCGGCAATTTATTGATAGCATATAATTTGTTCAGCATTGACAATGAATCGAGATTTGTTACACGTGGCAGTAACTTTAATGAGTGACATACTCGCTTGTAGGATCTCCCTCATTTACCCCTCTGACTCATTTATTTTTCCTGTTGTAACTGGGGATTTGCACTCGGAAAAATACGAATGTCACACCAAAATGGTATACAGTATTTGACTTCAATCGAAAGATGGCGAGTCAAGGTCCGTGTATAGGAAGAGGGACGTACTCGCTATGGAAAGCTAGAGACTTATACGTAGCATTGTGCCCTAAATTTACACAGAGATTTATTTCTCATTGGTTCATAAAATAGTGCATGATAGGAACATCACCATATCAAAGTATAAAGCAGTCGACGATGGTTACCTCATGCTGTATAAAGAAGTGGATGATGCAGAACCTTACCTTATCCTGTTCAACGTAATGGATGACGGGTACCTTATCTGGATGATGGGTACCTCATCCCATGCTACGTTTTGGATGCTGGGTACCTCATCCTGTGCGATGCAGTGGATGCTGGGTACCTCACCCTGTATAAGGAAGTGGGTGCTGGGTACCTCATCCTGTGCAATGTAGTGGATGTTGATTACCTCATCCTGTGCAATGTAGTGGATGCTGCGTACCTCATGCTGTGCAATGTAGTGGATGCTGGGTACCTCATCCTGTGCAATGTAGTGGATGTTGGGTACCTCATCCTGTGCAATGTAGAGGATGCTGGGTACCTCATCCTGTGCAATGTAGTGGATGCTGGGTACCTCATCCTGTGCAATGTAGTGGATGCTGGGTACCTCATCCTGTGCAATGTAGTGGATGTTGGGTACCCCATGCTGTATAAAGAAGTGGATGCTGGGTACCTCATCTTGTGCAATATGGTGTGTTATGTAGGTCATTTTCCCCCACACTCATCATGACCTGAGTTTAATTAGTCTGGAACATTCTCAAGGTCACTGTCCTTCATGACCTCACAACCTTGATATCAATTAGTCATGTTTGGAATGTTTTGGAAATTTAATTAGTTATGTAAGAGAGATAATTTTAGAACAGTAATTAGCATGTCAATATAAGTTTTAGATCATTCTTATATGCTCTTATATAACGACATGAGTATAAATACGGCAACAGCACAGCTTGCAGCCAGACATTTTGGGATCGTGTCTCTTGCATGTTACTTCAAGTCTTTGGAAACTCCAGCAGTATTAATTTCAAGACTTTTCAAGACCTTCACTGCCACGCTGGATTTACACTGTGGACTAAGTGCAACTTCAAGCCTGCAAGCCAAAGGACTGTTCGTTCATCCGACTGACTGTTATAACTCTGAGACTGGAGCTTTGCTGTCCCAGCTGAGATAAGTAGTCCGTACACTTTTACAGTTTGTATTCTATCCCTGACATAGCGATTGGTTTTATTTCTGTAATAAATTTTGTTTTATACGGAAACTGCTGAGTTCACGTTTTGTTCGTTCTCTTTCACCTAACAAAATTGCGGGCCAATTTCCTTAATGTAAAAGTTAAAAGATCTATGGGCAAGAAGGAAATTCAGTACAATATTGTCAAATATTTAGTCAGTGTAGGCAAATTTGAGGAATCCATCTTGCATGATTATGAGCCTGAGTCTGCCTTTGATCTCAAAAAATTAGGATTAGAAATGCAAGCAAATTTGGAGATTAAGAAACTAGAATTACAAATGAAAGAAAAAGAATTACAAATGAAAGAAAGGGAAAGACAGGAAATATTAGAAATGGAAGAAAGACGAAGAGAGAAAGAATTACAAATGGAGGCGAGACAAAGAGAAAAAGAAAAAAGAAAAGAGAATTAGCAGATCGTTGACAACAGGTAGAAATGAAACGTTTAGAGCTTGGACAGTCAGGAAATTTCTTCCCTTCAGACAATTTTGACATCACTAAGTATTTCAGGTTAGTTCCCCTTCCAAGAAAAGGATGTTGACAAATATTTCATTCATTTTGAGAAAATTGCTCGGAGTCTGAATTGGCCTAGGGAGTCCTGGTCTATGCTTTTGCAGAGTGCTTTGGTGGGTAAAGCCAGAGAAACTTACATATAGTTGTCAGTAATGCAGGCTTCAGATTATGATTCTGTGAAGGAATTAATACTCAAGGGCTATGAGTTGGTTGCTGAAGCTTACCGTCAGAAATTTAGGGATTGTGAGAAGGCGAAGGATCAAACTTGACTTTGCTCGAACAAAAGAACAACTGTTTGATCGTTGGTGTTCTTCTGAGAAAATCTGCCAGGATCATATGAAATTACGTCAACTTATATTAATTGACGAATTTAAAGGGTGTATTCGGAGTGACATCAAGACATTTATCAATGAACAAAAGGCAGATACATCGGAGGATGCTGCACGTTTGGCCGATGATTATTCATTGACCCACAAATCTTCATTTCTCAGCAAACCACCCCAGTCCTTTTCATACCGTAACAATGCAAGGAAATTTAACTCCTCCTTTTCATCCAAAAATTTTCAAAGGAGAGTAGAAAATCAAATGAAATGACAACAGTTCACAGAGTTCAAGTAACACTTCCACATTATCAGATCCCAAGTCTCAATCTCCTTATGACCAACAGTTTGGTATACTTTCTTGTAATTATTGTAAGAAAGACGGCCATTTAGTGTCAGATTGTTTCAAATTGAAAAGAAAACGTGAAGGTCAAAGTGGTCAAAGTGGATTTAAGCCCATCAGCTTTATTTCTTTTTCATCTCAATTAGAGTCTAATAATGTGTGCAACACATTTTCTGAGGTTAAACCCCTCTTATCCCAAATTAATATGGTCAAGGTCAATTCTTCTCAAGATAGCATTATGGGTATTTTGAACCATTTATTCATGATGCTTTGTGTGATTTGTCTTCCGCTACCCCTGTCAAACTTTTAAGGGGTACAGGGGCTTCCCAGTGTCTTTTGTTGGCAGATACCATGCCATTTTCTGCAAAGTCATTTTCAGGTTCTGAAGTTTTTATTAAGGGGGTAGATTGTAATGACTACATTCCTGTTCCTCTCCATAATGTCTATTTGTCTTCGGACTTTGTTTCTGGGCCTGTGACTTTAGGTATAAGGCCTTTTTTGCCTTTTGAAGGGATTCACCTTCTCCTTGGAAACGACCTTGCTGGGGACAAGGTCATAACTAATCCACTTGTGACCGATAAGCCTAGTTTAGATCAGGATCCAGAGCTAATTGAACAAGAGATTCCTGGTTTATTTCCTTCATGTGCCGTTACTAGAGCCATGTCAAAGAAAACTGAGAATCAAAATATTCTCAAAAATAATATCACAGATGTTGACTTAAATGACACCTTTCCTGGTCAGGTGTTTGACACGGATCATTCCGTTATCCCTCGTGAATTTGAAACTTCCAGTAACCAAGGTCAGACATTTTCTACATCAAATCTCATCGCAGAACAACACAAAGACCCAGATATTTTGTGTTTGTTTGACAGGTTAGATGATTACGGTGAAACTTCAGATAGCCCTGTGTGTTATTATACAAAGTCTGGTATTCTCATGCTTAAATGGAGACCTCCAGATGTCTTGGTTGATGATGATTGGCTATAAAACATCAAATTGTAGTCCCAAAGCTCTATCGTCTGGCCCATGAAACCCCCTGGGCTGGTCATTTAGGTGTCAGGAAAACTTATCATAAAATTCTCAGTCACTTTTATTGGCCTAATCTCAGGCAGGAAGTAGCACATTTCTGTAAAACTTGTCACACATGTCAAATGGTAGGAAAACCAAACAAGACCATTCTAAAGGCCCCTTTATAGCCAATTCCTGCTTTTCAAGAACCATTTAGTAGGATACTCACAGACTGTGTTGGGCCCCTACAAAATACAAAGTCAGGAAAATGAGTACATGTTAACAATAATGTGTATATCTACTCGGTTCCCAGAAGTCATACCACTGAGAAATACAATGCCAAAGACTATAGTGAGAGCTTTAGTCAAGTTTTTCACTTTATTTGGCCTCCCTAAATGTGTCTAGTCTGATCAAGGCTCCAACTTTATGTCTGGAATTTTCAAAAAGTAATAGATCAACTAGGCATTAAACAGTACAGGTGCTCTGAGCGATTTCATCAAACCTTGAAAGACATGATCAGGACCTACTGTTTTGACACAGAGAAGCAGTGGGATGAAGGAATTCATTTTCTGCTCTTTGCTGTTAGAGAGGCAATTCAAGAGTCTCTTGGTTTTAGCCCATTTGAGCTTGTATTCGGACATACAGTCCTTGGCCCACTTAAGCTCTTTAAAGAGAAATTCCTATCAGACGATAATGATTGTCTGAATATTTTACAATATGTGTCAGATTTTCGTACAAAACTCTCTAAGGCATGTGAATTAGCCAGAGAAAACTTTGAGTCATCTCAGCAGTCCATAAAAGTAAATTACGATGAAAACACCTCCAAATGGAAGTTTGAACCAGGTCAAAAAGTTCTTGTTCTTCTTCCGGTTCCTGGCAGACCACTCCATGCTCGTTAATTTGGGCCATATCTAATTGATAAGAAATTGAGCAATTCAATTACATCATAAAAACACTGACAGGCGAAAACAAAAACAGTTATGCCACATAAATATGCTTAAGCCATATTTGGATAGGGATAATCCTACTATAACACAGCCTGTCAGTGCAGTCAGTTAAAAACATTATGAAGAGAGCGATACTGAAACTGACTTGAGTGAAAATACTCTAAATTCAAAGCTGGGCTCAGTCAAACTTCAGAATTCAGAGATCCTGGAGAATCTTGAGTTTACAAAGTTGGCACACCTCCAGCCGTCATAATGACAACAGGTGAAAGAACTGATCCACGAATATAAACACCTGTTTCAAGATGTTCTAATGACAACAAACGTCATCTATCATGATGTTGATGCTGGGGACAGTAAGCCTGTAAAACAACATCCATACAGACTGAATCCAACAAAAGCGAAATATCTCCAGGAAGAAGTCAAATACCTGCTGGATAATGACTTTATTGAACCCATCAGTAAAAGTAACTGGAGTTCGCCGAGCATACTTGTGCCAAAATCAGATCATAGTTATCGTATGTGCCCGGACTACAGGAAAGTGAACACTCTAACAAAGACAGACACTTTCCCAATCCCGAGGATTGATGATTGTATCGATCGAGTGGGAAAAGCCAAATATGTGACAAAATTTGATCTACTAAAGGGATTTTGGCAAGTCCCTCTGACGGATCGTGCTCATGAAATATTCGCCTTTGTTACACCAGACGGATTGTTCCAGTACAAGGTGATGCCATTCGGAATGAAGAACTCTCCGGCCACATTCCAACGGATGATCAACGACGTTATATCCGGATTAGAAGGATGTGGAGCCTACGTCGACGACATCATCCTGTACAGTGACACCTGGGAGGAACTCATCAAACTCATGCAGAAGTTCTTTGAGAGACTGAGCAAAGCAATGTTGACTGTCAACCTTGCCAAATCTGAGTTTGGTTGGGCGAGGGTGACTTACCTCAGACATACTGTAGGACAGGGTGAGGTAAAACCTGTTGATGCTAAAATCAGTGCTATTAAAGTTTTCCCAAACCAAATTGCAAGAGACAACTGATGCGCTCTCTCGGTATGGCTGGTTACTACAGAGAATTCTGTCCAAATTTCTCTACAATTACTGACCCTTTGTCTAACTCACTTAAAAAGAAAGTAAAGTTTGTTTTCAGAACAATGCCAACAGGCATTTGATACACTTAAAGCCATACTTCAAAGTGCTCCGGTCTTGTCTGCACCAGATTTCAGTATGCCATTCAAATTAGCTGTAGATGCTAGTGATACAGCTGCTGGTGCTGTTTTATTGCAAGAGGATAGTCATGGGATAGATCATCCTGTTTGCTACTTTTCACACAAATTTAACAAATCCCAGAGAAACTACTCTACAATTGAAAAAGAGTGTTTATCTTTGATATTAGCTTTACAGCATTTTGAAGTTCATGTTACTTCTTCAAATCAGACAATAGTAGTTTATATTGATCTTTGACTGTATCATTAAATTGAGCACACATGGATGCGGCTTGACAGTACGAATTTGTCGGATGTCACTGTTGTCCTAATTCAATGGGAAATGTAAGGGAGCCCATCAGTAATAACAGGGGGTGGGGCGGGGGAATTCCGTGCGCACCTTTACTGTAAAATGTGACCCTCCCCTCTAACCTCTTGTCTAAAATGTGACCCTCCCCCTCGTCCAACATTCTAAAACTTGACCCTCTCCGCAAATCACTGCAGTATTCTTCCCAGGAATGGCTGAAGTAGTAGCAGCTAATTTCCATAACAAATGGTTTAATTGTTATGTAAGTTAGAGACAGAAATTACAGGGGAGAGAGGTCGTGCTTTGGGAGGGTCGCAATTTATCACGCAAGCATCTTTGAAGGATCATACCTTTGCAGGAGGGTCACCATATTATGAACAACTTAAAGAAGGCAAGATGAGGATGATATAGTGCCTCACCCCAAAATATCAAATCGTAAAACATGGGAGTCTATCAGGCAAACTATAGATAATTTTCCACTGCAAAACAAGCTGTCTCGTGTGAGTGTCCATCTATACAAAACCGTGGCCATGTCGCCATAGAAAATACAATAAAGCGACATACAATACTCTGATTTCTGCTAAGATCAGGAAAAATGCAAAAGTACAAATAATCACTCGCCCGTGCATGGCATGCGACAGTTCTATTGTTTAAAACATAAACCATTGATAAATTAAAACGGTAATATCGCCTCAATATTACAAGTGGTTGAAATGCAATAGATCATAGAGGTAATACGCAGAGTACCTCTGTGACAAGGATAAGTTTAAATATGTAAACGTTTATTGTTGTTGATTCCATGCTGGTATCTCGTGGCGCCAGAACTGTTACAGTCCAAATCAAGTGGAATTGCAGCGGGATTTATGGCGAACAGGGGCTCTTATGTATCAAGAGCGTGAAATATTATTTTTTTGTCAATTATGACACCCTCTTCAATAAATTTTAATTTTTCGAAGTTTAGTCGTAAATTAGTATAATCTCCCCGTACTTTATTTGTCTCTCTTTTGACATTTCAGCTGCCTATGAACAAACAAAGAAGCGATTTGGTAGGCTGGACGTCGTTTGCAACAATGCTGCCATTCTAGATGATTTCAAATTGGTTGAGACAGTTGACGTAAACTTGGTATGTACACATTTCTGTTCAGATGCTGTATTTTAACGTCCTCTCTTACATTCCAAGTGTGCACGTCAAAATCTGCCATGATCATAAAACAAGTACAACTTATTCTACTCGAAAGAGTTAATGCTGATAAATGACTACCATGTATCTGATACAGCTTGGTGATTCGCTTATGAAAACTTTCGGTCTCGGTGACATCTAAGACAGTTTCATCCTCTTTAACACTTTCAAATATTTAGGGGGCACCGTGGGGCAGTTTTTTGGGTACAGGTCTCAGAGGATGGTAGGTCGAGACTCCAGCATGTTGCTGTGCCCTTGAGTAAGACACTTTACTCCGCATTGCTCCATGGGGTAGTAGGTTATGGGTACATTCATCCTGGAATTTGGAAATGCCTGTTGGATGATGGATCGGATAGAAAAAGTAGATTTTGAAAATATCTAAGAAACTTCTTACGGACTTTGTTTTGTTTGATCGTTGCAGCAACTTGACTGACAATTAATACTTAGAAGCTGTCAATATTCGAACTGTAACAATATTATCAGGTCACATTGTATAAATCAAGGTCAAGAAATGTTAAGTGTAGATGTTTTGGTCCGCTAAAATCAAATGTGTAGACTTCCACTAAAACGGTAATATTTTTGTATGTTTTATCCGTTTGTTACTTGCCAAAGACAAGTTTAATACGGAGTACCTATATGGCTGTAGAATTCATGGGGATCCAACATGGCGGTCATGGGGGAGTCATTATCAACATTTCCTCGATTGCAGGTAAGACAATCTGTACAAACTGAACACAACTCCTGAATTCTAGCAAATAGTTTTTCCTTTTAATTCACTTCCATTGTTATTAAAATTAAAGGTCATAGCGGATATTTGTTGGCATTTTTCAAATTTATACTATATGAGTCCGGCCTTTATAGTTTGATATAATACTTAAAACTGGTCGGAGAAGCGGTAAAGAAATAGGTAATATATTCTGTGTTGTGAGAAATGCATCTCGTATTAAGTTGCATTTCGTAATCATCACAACATGCATGGAGGTTATTTAGTTCATGATTGATTGAGAGTTATTTCATCCTCTTTAAACTTGCACAAACTGTCAAAAGTTCAAGAAGAAAGCGTCGCTTTGGTGTATTTTGACAAATCAATCGCCCTACCATTTCACAGATTTCTGGTACGACGTGATGCTAAAGTACGATACACTGTTTATAACGATGTAACAGATATGTCACTTGTTAAATGGCACTCTGGGAATGTGACGCACTTGCTACAGAACGTTCATTGAAAAGGCAACAATATGTATAATTTTGTAATTTGTAATTTGTAATTTTATTACTCCAAGTCAATGCATCCATAAATGGATTTTCATGCATTGAATAAAATACATGCAAATATACAAAATAAAAATACATAACTCATTAAAAGACCAGTAGTTAAAAAGTTATAAAACTAAACATCAAAAGGATAAGCATAAAAAGTTGGTGAGCACCATATATTCAATTAAAAGAAACAGGAAGTTGACATGCGGATCGGTCAATAATGGCTTAGAAAAGAATAAGCAGGTACAGTAAAGTAGTTTAAATTATAATATTGGCAATGGTGGATGAACGATATTTGAATGAGCGACTGTGGGCCTTAGAAACATCATATTTACTTCTGGTGTTATACTGGTGAATTGTTGAATTTTGATGAGATGGTCTGGCAAGTAGACAGGAACTTTGTTGTTGATACATTCGTGAACTAGATTCTTTAAGTGTTGGTCGTGCCTTTCCTGGATAGTTGGCCAGTTGAGTGAATTTCTGTAAGATGTAACATGGTCTGACTTTTTTAGTCCACACTGAATGCGTACAGCAAAATTAATTATGCGTTCAAGTTGTAGGTTGCTTTTGAGAGTAATATTACAGTTGGAAAAGACAGTGTCACAGTAGTCTAAAAGGGAGAAAACTATAGCTGAGATAACATTCTTGCGAACCTTTTCTTGAATACATCGTCTGACACGGGCCAATTTCGTCAGATAGCCACATGCTCGACGGAGGCAGGCAATATGGTTGGACCAGCTGGACCATATATTTCAAGAGTTATCGGCCATGTGTTTTCGTTAAATGCTGCTACCCATGCTCATCGTACGGATATGCGTGTACTTTGTATCTCGTTTAAAACCATTTATTGACTCAAATAGTCACAAAATATATGTAACATTTTAATACATGTGCTAGCTAGCTCCATGATATGTTACAGCTAGTAATGTCAAGTCTCTCTCTGTACATTTATGTGTCACACGTATATATCTTATGAAATAAAAGGAAAGCAACTCAACACATCATTGTCATCTTGGTTGTTTACGGTTAGTGTATTTTATGTATTTTGTGAGTGTATTTTATGTTTCGCAGTTTTTTGTACAGGTCTGATTAGTCATGGCGTAAAAATTCTTAGAGTTATGTACCGTGTCTCTCTATACGTTCTGTGTCACATGTATAGCTTATCAAATCTGTGTCTGTCCATTTCTATGTCACACGTATATATCGTAATATATATATATATATATATATATATATATATATATATATATATAATCGCATCATACCAATCCATAATCCAATAACACTAGGTCAAAATTTGTAAGACAATAGTTGTAAACATAGACACAAAACAGCACAGAACAGACAGTAAATAGACGGTACAAAACAAGTCAAATTCATGAAAGAAAGATATATGGACCTCTGGCCAAAAGACCAAGAAGTGATGTCAGGTGTTTCGAAAATAGTGAGCGCATCCTGCCCCACATGTGGCACCCGCCATATATCAATCTGTAAGTCAGATAGGTAGTGGTCACTAACTAAGGCCCAATGTCACCGATGCCATCAGTGATCATTTGTCGAAGAGAGATATTGTATTTATCTACCAGCTTGCGATACCTGCCAAAAGAGCGTTTGAATGTAGAGACAAGTCTTGCTCTGGTGTAACCTTGATTTAACAGTTTGAAAGAGAGATGGCCATGTCTCTCTACAAAATCACCATATGAACTGCATGCTCTTGCATATCGTATAAGCTGGGAAATGTATACCCCATAAGCAGGTGAGAGTGGAATATTACTGATGAGGTGTGGAAAATTAATTATACTAAAGTTTAAATCATCTCTCTTGTCATATAGCCTAGTAGAAAGGTGACCATTGGAGTCAAATTCAAGTAAAATGTCCAGATATGAAGCAGAAGAGGCCGTTTCTGTAGTTTCTTTAATCTCCAATTCTGGAGGAATATATATATATATATATATATATATATATATATATATATATATATAATATATTATATATTTCCAGTCTGTCTTTGCTCATTTCTCTGTCAAATGTACATATCTTGTCAAGTCTCTCTTTGTCCATTTCTGTGTCCCATGTTTATTACTTATCGAATGTGTCTCTGACTATTTCTGTGTCACACTTATATATCTTATCCAGTGTGTCTCGGTACGTCTACATCTTATCCAATCTACCTTTGTACATTTCTGTGTTTTATCCAGGCTTTCACACGCACACACACACACACACAACCACACACACACACACGCATATATATATATATATATATATATATATATATATATATATATATATATATATATATATATATATATATGCTTACGTGTTGAATATTCATATCAATATAATATCTTCATTTTCGATATTCAAGGTTTATTGCCAAACAAGTATGTTCCGATATATGCGGCTACAAAACATGGCGTCGTTGGTTTCTCAAGGAGTGCGGCGGTAAGTTATTCTTTTACCTAGAGTTTATATAAATTTATATTTTTATATATCTCATAGCTACAATCACTGGTATTTAAAACACATGTGGTACCTGACAAATTATATCGCTCTGTCTAGGGTTTGTCTAAAGATAAATCCATTGGTTACAGTAACATACTATAACAATGATATGAAAAACCAAGATCCCTAAGAAGTGTGGTATATTTCAATATTGAAATTTAAGTGGAAAGTAGAAAAAGCCGGGACACCGAGTTTGTAGTGGCAATCAATGCGGTTAGTTTTAAAGAACATAACACGTGGAATTTTTGGGGGGTTTAAAATTAAGCAGTCTGTGTAACAAATAGCAAAAACTTACCAAAGTCGACCTTTGATTAAAACAATTATACCAAGTGAATGGGGTAGAATCTGACAAAAATGTATGTGAATCAAAGTGAAGATTTGGATATTAAACAGTATGTATGTGTGCAATAGCAATTCGATTATGTTAAAAAGTATGTATTTTTGCAATGGTGACACGATTCTCGAAAACTCAAAGATTAAGGAAATGCATATCTTTTTAGATTGACTCGGTATATCACGGCCTTCAAACACGAAATTTATGTTAGGAGAAATCTATGTGATATTGATCAGCGATGATGATATGCGTGATGTCAAATATACGTGTGAATAATATTCTATCTCCTTTTGTTAGTGTTAAAGCTAACTGGCAAGCATGCATTCTCTCACGTATTTCGTTTATGGATAGTACATTGTTGCTCAAGTTGCTTTGTGTTCGGCAAACATAAAATTGCTCACGGAGACACACTCGTATGGGTGCGTGTGTCTGTGTGTGTCTGTGTTAGTGTATCTGCGTCTGTGTGTGATTCCGTCCACCAATTTTTCAGGACGAGCAGCTAATGAAGGATAATGAAATACGTATTGCATCATATTGTGTCGGTAATGTCAACGCTGGCATGGTTTTGGCCGCAAATCAGTCTTCACGCTATGGTCAAGAGTTTGGAGATCGTTTGGCGACCTTGGGATATATGAGGTAAGCAAAGAAGATGTGAATCTGCAATTTGTAAAGAGGAGAGTGACTGTCCTGTAAGATTGTAAATCATCTTCTAAGAAATTGTGTATCTATCAATCAATCTATCTATCTATCTATCTATCTATCTATCTATCTATCTATATCTATCTATCAATCTATCTATCTATCTATCTATCGACAATCTATCTCTCTATCTATCTACCTACCTACTTACCTATCTATCTATCTATCTATCTATCTATCTATCTATCTATCTATCTATCTATCTATCTATCTATCTATCTATCTATCTATCTATCTATCTATCTGTCTGTCTGTCTGTTTGTCTGTCTGCCTATCTGTCTGTCTGTTTCTGTCTGTCTGTTTTTCTTTTTATCTATGTATCTTTCACCGTTCCTATTTGCTTCTCTATGCCTGTCTGTCAGTCTCCATACGGTTGGCTCGTGGTGAGTTCATATATGTTGCTGCATATCCATAACCTTTCGTATGGTCGTAAAACTTAGTGTTTTCACTTTTTCCTCATTCTAGCCTGCAAGAATGCTGTGAGAGCGTTGTACAGATGATTGAAGACAAATCTGTGAATGGGAAAGCAAATCTACATACTCTAGAGATTCCCATGATGAATATTCTGCCACCTGATTTCATGAAAATATAATTTACCCAAGACAGTAGCTAGTGATTGTAATGAAACTTTGCCATTACGAATGAGGCAGTTTAGATTCACAGAGTATGTTCATGCATAATATCCAGTCCAGGAACCAGGTGCCGCCAACTGGCAAACTTCATCAATTTCGCAAAATCTTCACAAAACATGTTTTGAAGGCTTGTATACTGCTTTTACTTATTTTTGACCTTGACCTAAAATTTGGAGGGGAAGGTAGAGTTGTTTGTAACTGCCCTCCCATAGGCATACGAAACATTTGCCCTACCACTGAATTTTTGAAGCCCACTGCTCTTCAGTGCTCACAACAATTCGAGTTCCCCACTGCCCCCTCGCCACTACTGAAATTCCCCATTGCCCACTAGATGCCCAATAGGCAACCTAGATCCACTCAAAATCGTGCGAGTGATATACCTTGGAACATTGCTCCCCTCTAAGTTTGGCGCTTAATCTGCCCTCAGGTTATATCAACCACGGCATTCCACTATCGAACATTTTCTCCATGGCCACTGAAATTTCTTCCCCACCCACAGTAAAAATCGATTTTTTGCTACCCGCCCGATGATTAGTTTTTTTTTAATTTGCCCACCAGCTTAAAAGCTGTGCAAGAACACCTTTTGAAGAACAGGTCAGTTGGCGGCACCTGTGGACCACAACAATGAAATTTGCGATTAACTATCCATATATCGTGTTACTTAGCTTGTGAGCTATGTCACACCTCTAAGTCTGCTGTTTGTAGAACCAGAAATTTCTTCACACTTTCACTACTCAAGGACGACAGATTTTAAGAAATCTGTTTTTCAAAGAATATCAGGATTCATTTCAGAAGGATTACTACAAAATTAATTGATATGTTTTGTGTAGAATGCACCTCGGGGATAGATATTTAGGCTCTTAAACTTTTACAATGCTTGTCTCATCTAAAACTTTTCATCATAGTTTTTGAAAAATCGAAAATTTTATGTTTCCCTATAGAGTTAACAGGGATGTTGGTAGCCATTTTGAATTTCAAACATCTGTAAATCTTGTGTAATTTGTTTTTTAGTACCAAACTTTGCATGTTGATCGCTGATTTTTACCCTTGATTTGGAAAGAGAATAACTGAAAGATTCTTTGAGGAAAATTCCTTTGAGCGAAATTCGTCAAAAGTTCACTTTTGGTCAAAATCGAGTTGTATACCGTCGCTGGGTGTTCTTAATTGCCATGATATCATAACAGTGTATTGAAATTCTGGGGTGAAACGTCAAAAAAGGAATTTGCACTTTCCGAGAGTTCGCGAGTGTTCCAACTGTGGTATATCGCGAATATACCACGGTTCTTTGCACGTCTTGAAAAATCAGATCGCTGCACTTGCGTCATAAATATACTGGTATGATATAATTCATATTTGTCACGGCCTCTTTGAAAACACATCAATGCCATTCATTCTTATTACATCTTACTATGACCAAACTATC
Organism: Ptychodera flava; assembly: GCF_041260155.1. Classification (NCBI taxonomy): domain Eukaryota; kingdom Metazoa; phylum Hemichordata; class Enteropneusta; family Ptychoderidae; genus Ptychodera; species Ptychodera flava. The sequence goes on along the minus strand of NC_091929.1, from coordinate 47,522,713 downwards.
TGTGAATTTTGATCAACTGTATCATCGATATATGCAAATTATTGTAATTATATATGCCGCAATTCAAAAGCTATTTAGGTCTGCAATTTGCCTCAAGTAATGCTATGAATAAAATTGTATGACAACAGGACACGTGTTGAAAATAATGTGAGAGGTAAAATTTGTATTCATTTATTATTTTTGCTATTTATTTAAACACTTATTTATTAAATATATGTTTGTTTCGTAATAATGTATTTATTTATTCTTGCATATATCTGTCTATTTATTTATTTATGTATAGCATGCGATTTGTATGGCATTGGATATGAAGCGATATTCTTAGCTGTCAATTTAGCAGAGGCAGTAAGGCCTAAAAAAAAATTGTGTGTTTCCGGTAACCCGACCTACCCTAGTTCAAACCCCCCGACACTAAACTTTTTTTTGGACCTTGAAAACAAATCCCGCGAGATTGGCTGGGAAAAGTTTTAAATCACGCGTGATTTCATGATGTCATTAAACAACAATAGCGACTGCTTGTGCAAGCGTGTTTTCCGTAACATGTGAGAAATGCGATAACGTTCGAGAAAAAATGTAAAAAGTGTGAGAGGCTCCCGACCTAACTATCCAAAATGTTTTTGTGTCGAGTTTGTGTTTAATTCGTTTCAAAAATGTGTTCCTATATTCTTATCCGATTTTTTGTGTTAATGAAAATGTTTGTTTCACCTCGGATATTTGTAGGGAAGTTTGGATTAGTGTGTACGGTAATGTTTTGTTTGTGTGGGGAAAGCTTATGGCGATTGTAAAAAGTGTGAAAGAGGCTCCCCACCTAACTATCCAAAATGTCTTTGTGTCGAGTTTGTGTTTGATTCGTTTCAAAAATGTGTTCCTACATTTTTATCCGATTTTTTGTGTTAAAGAAAATGTTTGTTTCGCCTCAGATATTTGTAGGGAAGTTTGGATTAGTGTGTACGGTAATGTTTTGTTTGTGTTGGGAAAGCTTATGGCGAGACGCAGCCGGACCTATGGTGTTACAAAGTTGATGAGTGGTCCTTTGACGCTTGCGTTTCGAAACCCGAGTGTGGTTTCTCATCAGTCGCAGTGTAGATTCTTTCGTTAGTTTGTGTTTAATGTATTTTAGTGGTCTTGCTCTTCGAATAGCGAGGCAAGAATATCAACGTTTGGGTCTCGTTGTGAGTCCGTTTGGTGGTCTGGTTTGTTTGTTTTTTGTTTCTTTACTTCTGTAAATTTTGTTTTGACTAGTGTGTCTTTTAGGTTTTTGTTTCTCTTGTAAGCAATGATTGGTGATTCTGGGAATAGATTCCTTAGTGTTGAGTCCTTCTCCAGTTCAGCCAAATGTTTCAAAAGACTTCCCTTAAGATCTTTTGTTTTTATGTAAGGGCTGTATGTTGTACTGAAGATGAGTTTGTTTGTTGCTTCTTTACGTGTACTTGTACAGTTTGTTAGTGTATTACGAATACTGTGGTTTATTTTTTCTGTTATATTCGTGATTTCATTGTTTTTGTATTCTCTGTCGAGTAGTTTGTTTCTAAAGAAAGCGACTTTTAGTAAAGTCGTCATTGTTGTTTCAAGTGCGAGCGTATCTAAGGATTTCACCTTTGATAAAGCCATTAAATGTTGCTGTCGGGTGACACGATTCTCTATGTAGAAATTGGAATGTGTCTGTTGGTTTAGTATGTGTTTTGAAGTCGAGGATATTTTCTTTGTGGTATCTTGCACCTTTGAAAACTACTACATCTAGGATTGTAATTTCTTGTGTTGAGTTTTCGTATGAAAACTTAAACGTTGGGTGCATTGTGTGGATTTTTTGAATGAAGTTAGTGAGTTCGGTTTGAGGTCCCAGAAAGATTGCAAAGACATCATCCCTGAATCTTTTCCAGAAGTGAATGTTGTTGTGGTTGTTTACGACACAGAGTAATATCATAGACAGAGTGGCAACACTTGCATGCCTTTTGTTCCATGGTCGTCTCGGTAGACTATTGGCTTTTCATATTAAAATGAGCTTAAAAGGTGTTAAACTTTTTGGAGGCTTGGTTTGTGGTTGATAATTACACGAGATTATGCGAAACATACGACGAGATGGCATCGTACTGCCAGTCGCGTAGCAACCATAGTTACTTTGTGAGCTCTCAGGCCAGAAACACTGCCTCACGCCAATCAAAACATAACACGCCAGCAGTTTCATAAACATGTCCTTTCTTGGCGCACGTGTAAAAGACGGTATGACTGACCGTAAACCATTGAGTAAAACCAGACAGTATCGATAAAAGACTTTCAAATTTGGTTCAAACATACTCATTATATATTCATAAAAATATGAGAGGAATTTTTAAAACGGTAAAACCCACTTTCCTGAAGCTCAAAACACTCCCGTTTTCGTCAGCACATCAATTCCGATCAGCACCACACGAAAACAACAACACAAGCTTTGTCGAACATACTTTCGCTTAACAATTGGTGAAAATCCGAAAATTACCGAAGGGTGCATGGTCGGCACTCTTCGGAAAAGAGAGCCAAGAGCTTCGCGAGGCGAGGCAAACATGGATTGCTTATGTAACCGCTTCACCCCTTAAACAATAGCTGTTGCCACTCTGTCTATGATATTACTCTGTGTTTACGATTATTATCTTTTCAAGTTCATGAAAAGCAATGTCTGCTATCTCTGGCGAGGCATTCGATCCCATGCTGCAGCCGCGGGTTTGGCGGAAATATTGCTTGTTAAATTCTGTTGTGTTTTAGAATTAGTGAAAGCATTTCTATTAAGTCTTCCGAGGGTGGTTTTTTGATGCAGTAATTTGTTTGAAGCGAGGTTTGTGAGTTTAATGTTTCACTGACTAGCCGAATCGCTTCGTCGTGAATTGTGTTTGTGTCCATCAACACCACGTCGAGTGTTACAAGAAATGCATGTTGGGGAAAATTTGTTTTTTTCTATTTCTTGTATGAAGTTTGTTGTGTCTTTTATATTTGACGGTTGTTGCTGGACCAGTGGTTTTATGAAGTAATCCAGGAATTCTGAAATTCTGTTAGTGGGACTGGAGCAGCCACTAAATATTGGTCTCCCTGCAAACGTTGAGTTTTCAGGCGGCGGTTTGTGAATTTTAGGCAATAAGTACCACTGCGGGGTACGGATTTTTATGTTTTTTGGATCGAGATACTTATACGTATCATGGTCGATGTGTTTGTTCTCGTACATTTTGTTTAATAGTTCGTGTACTTTGTTTACTGTTTGTTCTGTGTCGTCACTGTCTAGTTGTGTATAATACTGAGTGTTGCGTAATTGTCTTTTGCATTCGTGTATGTAATCTTTTGTGTTGAAAATGACGATGCCTTGACCCTTGTCGAAGGGTATTAAAATTTTCTCATTTTCTTTTTTGCAGAGAAAAAAAAATTACCAAAAAAAAATTTTTTTCCTACCTACCTACCCTATTTCTGAAGAGCATGTTACAGGAAACACACAATTTTTTTTTTTGGCCTAAGTATTTGCAGGAAAAGCGCTATCAAAAATTGCGTGATATAGAGAAAGAGAACAATATGACGATGGTTTCCAAAAGAGTGAAATGCTCGTTTTCTCGAGCTCCATCATTTACCCCTCTGCCTCCCTCATCTACCCCTCTGCCTCCCTCATCTACCCCTCTGCCTCCCTCATTTACCCCTCTGCCTCCCTCATTTACCCCTCAGTCTCCCTCATCTACCCCTCTGCCTCCCTCATTTACCCCTCTGCCTCCCTCATCTATCCCTCTGCCTCCCTCATTTACCCCTCTGTCTCCCTCATTTACCCCTCTGTCTCCCTCATTTTTTCCATCTTCCTCCCTTATCTATCGTGTTGTAACGGCGGTTTTGCTTACAGAATATGATTGATCTAAGCAGTTTAAGTGATAATAAAATATTTGTTATGATCATACAATTGTCGAATCCAGAGACTGACTACTTCGGATTCAACTTGCTGTCAGTTATCAGGCGTTATTTCAATTCAATGTCTTGCATTGTGGAGACGTCAGTGACTGGTCATTATTGAGTAGTATTGCAACATAGTATTGGTTTTCGATACAGCGTGCGTACTCTCTCGACGACGCGTTTCAGAATTTATTTTCATCTTGTGACGAGTTTTAAACATTTAGAATCCATAATAAAGGGAATAAAATTATCGTTGTTTTATTACAAGCAAGGGAAACATCGAAAATAGAATGTTTTCAAAACCATGGCCTGTATTGCCACACTCCAAGGAAATAAATACCTTCAGTCAGCCGGAACATACGTATCGCTGTTTGAATAGTAATGGTACGCTGGTGAATAAGATATTAGCTGTTTTTCGCAAAAAAATTTGATACTGATGCCATTTTAGCTACTTATGCTATCACGATTAACGGCACAATGACAAAGGGCGCGAGACGGAATTCCATCCAGGCCAGCTGCTTTGCGAGGATCAGCCCTTGAGAAGCACGTTTTCACATCAGACGATTGGATCGTAAAAGGTGGATGTTTATTTATTTATTTATTTATTTATTTATTTATTTATTTATTTATTTATTTTGTATTTATTTATTTATTTATTTATTTATTGATTTAATTTATTTATTTATTTATTGACATTAAAGGATAACCCATTTACAGATACCAATTAAGTGAAAGTTTCCCAATTGGGCCGTAATCTTCCATGGGGTCTTACAAAATTCATAAAAGAACTGTACAGATCAAAAAAACTGATAAAAACACTAAAAAGTATGGGCGAACATAACATAAAATAATGAGCAGCAACAGAATAAAAATTATAATTAAAACAGCTATTTGTCAATATTATCTTTAATAAAATGCTTCAGTTCGGTTTTAAAAGTCGCAAGACTTGAGCTACATCGAAGATTCTCTGGCAGTGAATTCCAATTCCTTTGGAAGCACGCACAACAAAAGATCTCTGACCAGACTCGCTTCGAAACTGTGGAATTTGCAGTTTGCGCGTAGAAGAGGCGCATGTGAGATTAGTATGAACATTCATTAATGGAACAAACATGTCAGCAATATATGTTGGAATAGAATTCTCAAAATATTCAAAGACTAAATACAAGTAAAATAAAAAATACGTTGTTTTACAGAGATAACATCGACGGTTTCCAAAAGGTAATTACTGGAAATATCAAATCTGCATTAAGAAGGACTCTTAGAGCCCCTATCTGCATTTTATAAACCTTGTCGATATTTTTAATGGTTGCATTTCCCAAACAACACAACAGAAGTCGATTGCAGATGGGATTAAACCATAGTAAAAGATCATTAGGATGGGAGAGAATACATTATTGTAGACATCTAGGAAAACCAATTTTTTTACTCAACGTAGCACATAAGTTGTCAATGCGCTTATCCCAAGAGACCAAATTATCAAGAGTTACTAAGTTATTAAATCAGAGTTTTGGGCTAGTAGTGAAGACAGTTCAACTCTTAACTTTGAATAGTCATTCAACATGTCGGTTAATTTGTTCTCAGTGGTCTTCAGCGAATGTCTAATATTCCAATAGTCAGGACATGGCCAGAAATAACGTAACGTTTCTTCATCTGTAGTATTCACACAGCGAAGATGAAACCAAATAAAGCACAGACTACATCTCACCATTTCACCCTTATCGCTGCGGTCGTATTTGCAAAATTCAGCGCACAACGGGGGATTAGTTCTTTCTCGTGACTTCGTCGTTGCTTTTTCCCTTTGGAATTTTTGCAATTCATATCGTCATTTGCCTTGGTCGATGATGAAGACCGCAATCGAAGTCAGAGGTAGAATCTTTCTCAAGATCAGTCAGTCTTTCCTTGGCGTAATTGTTCAGCGCATTACCAATATAGTGGCATGTAGTCTTGATTTTGTCGGATGGAAAAAGAAGCAACAAAGTATGCATTTCACCTTCAATGCTCTTCACATATGGCCACTTACTGAACTTTTTAAGGTGGAGCTGCATGTTGCCAGCAGAGTTTTTTCAAAGCAATATTTGTCACTAAAGATGTGACAAGGAAATCCCCTCATACTATATATTTTCAAAACGCAGAGACTCTAAAGTTAGTATGGTAGCAATAGTCTACTCGAAAGGATGAAGGGGGTGTATATTTGGGGTAAAAAACCTCAATTTTGGTATTAATGATAGAAATTAATTTAAGTCAAAAACTTGACGCCATTTTCTTAAATGTAATATTTCACTTAAAAAAAGAGTATATGTAGATAAAAAGGACTTTTTTATTTTGCATTATCTATCCTCATTCCAGAATGGCAAGAGTTGAAAGACTGACACGCAAAAAGTGATTGAATCATGATTAGGAAAATTAAAATACCTCTTATTCAAAATGTAACAATTTTATTGCTAAAAAAATAGCTGTTTTGTTATGAAGCATGTAAAGAACAATATGTGAAAATTTTAGAAAATTTGACCCAGTCAGAGTGGAGTTAAATTCTTTGAAAATATTGAAATTGGGAGGAAAAAGAAGCCAGGAAATTGGGTGATTTGCATAAATTTGCATAAATTAACACTTCTGTATCACGCAACTTACGACTCTTTAACAAGCTAAAAGGTGAATCCAACCAATATTTTAATCCTGGGTTCACAAATCAATTAAAACTGAATGAATATTTGCAAAAAGTGATTTTTGAGCAAAATACTCTGTGTTTAGTGCAGCGCCCCCTTAAGTTGATCAATGTCAAGGCGGGCGATTTCATCCATGAACTTTTTTTTTCAGTTCCCTTTCGATTTCCGATGAATCATATGAGTCGACGTCATCCGTATGGGTTGAACTTGTCGCCATATTCAAACTTGAATATTTACGAGGTCTTCAACTCAGACCAATCTTTTACTTCAATTTTATCAGGTCAGGAAGTGGAGTTCGATTATAAAGTCGATCGCACTGTCACAGACAAATATAGACAGACTGGTAACAGGGCATGCCTTTTGTTCAATGGTCGTCTCGGTACACCATTGGCTTTCATATTAAAATGAGCTTCAAAGGTGTTAAACGTTTTGGAGGCTTTGTAATTGCACGAGATTATGCGAAAAATACGACGAGATGGCATCGCACTGCCAGTCGCGTAGCAACCATAGTTACTTTGTGAGCTCTTAGGCCAGAAACACTGCTTCACGCCAATCAAAACATAACAGGCCAGCAGTTTCATAAACATGTCCTTCCTTGACGCACGTGTAAAAGACGGTATGACTGATCGTAAATCATTAAGTAAAACCAGACAGTATCGATAAAAGACTTTCAAATGTGGTTCAAACACACTCATTATATATTCATAAAAATATGAGAGGAATTTTTAAAACAGTAAAACTTACTTTCCTGAAGCTCAAAACACTCCCGTTTTCGCCAGCACGTCAATTCCGCTCAGTACCAAAAGACAACTACAACACAAACTTTGCCGAACACACTTTCGCTTAAAAATTAGCGAAAATACGGAAACTTCCGAAGGTTGCATGGTCGGCACTCTTCAGAAAAGAGAGTCGAGAGCTTCATGAGGCGAGGCAAACATGCATTGCTTACGTAACCGCTTCACGCCTTAAACAATACCCGTTACCAGTCTGTCTATATTTGTCTGTGGCACTGTGTAAAGCAAGTGTTAATGATGACGAACAGTTGGTTTTTGGATAAAATCAGATCAGGTAAACGGGAAATTTTGTGATTACATACAGAGCATAGAATCAATGTTGTTCACGCTGTAGTGCCCTCTTCTTAGAGGAAAACAGTGAATATCCAGGTTTAAATGAGGCTCTATTTGCTTCTTTTCAAAGCGGGCATAACTTCGTTCAAACGGTCCCGAAGATTGACATCACTATCGACAATACTGCTTGATTTCTTCCTGTATTAAGTTACTACCTCTATACCTTGCCACACACGGTAGTCTCTTTATTTAAACTGGCTCTCAAGTTTATTTCGGTAGTGCTGTTTAGCAGACATCATTGTTTTATAAAGATTATACGTGCCTTGTTGTACGCTGCTACATCATTCCCTTTAAATGCCTCATGTTTCGCTTTTACCTTTTAGCCAATTTTTTTCTTGAACCAAGGCTTCTTATTGGGATAGCTCTGTATAAGTTTTTGCGGAACACGTTTAGATGCAAAATTTCACCAATCCTGTAACTGCATCCATGTACTTATCCATGTTATTTGACGATTCCTTGAAATTTGACCAGGCGGTAGACTCAAAACATCCTTGAAGCTGCAAAATCGAATCCTTGGACCACGTGTGGACCGACCTGGTTATTGGCTTAGATCTTTTGAGTTTGGTTTTATAAGCTGGAATCAGAAACACTAAAGCATGGTCCGATTTGCCAAAATAAGGACGAGACACAGAGAGGTTTGCACCTTTGTAGAATAACAATGATCGAGCATCGTTTTCGGACCTGGTGATAAAGTTGACAGCTCGCTGAGTGCTTTTAATGATTAGCATATAAACAGAATAACGAGTGTTGTTCTAGGCATTTGTATGGCTGTCAAAAATGTATGTTGACAAAATCACAAAATTGTAATCTCCTTCGTGAAAACTGAATTGGTCTTAACATTATTCAAAGTGGGAAATCAGAAAGACATGACCATCAAAACAATGCTGGTAGAATTTTGAAGTATGGACCAAGCTGTTCTGAAAAATGAAGACATTTACTTCAGTTGTAAAGCTGATACACTTGTAACGTAATTCCTAAATTTTGGCGTCGATTTCATCCCCTAAAATATGTGAAATTGATTTTAGGAAAAGTGTGCTCTATTCCCTACTATAGGTACGGAGAATACCAACCAGTCTTCAATAGGCCTACACGTGCACACAAATATAGATAAAATACTTTATGTTTACACAGTTTCAACGTTCCAAATAGCCTATATTCTTTTGTCAGAGTTCAAATTGTACTTTTAGGTTGTCGTAATTTGTGTCCCATTTTTCTCGATGAAGGTGGAGACAGTATTACCGTATCGAAACCGTATAATCACATTTAGTTGAATCCGCACGTTTCAAACTGCGCATGAATACGTGTCCCGTATCTGTATTGTAATTCTTTCTCTCTTCCGTTCTGCTTTCATGTGTTGTATTAAGGTATCGCTGACTTTTTCATTTTATTTTATTTTGTTACAGCAGACACACGCCTTACACACTCTCCCCTAAACTTAGGAACTTATGTTTCTAGCACCGCAGTTTTTATGATCGACGGCCCCAAAGTGCTCCGAGTGTGTACACAGATCAAGAAGAATTATCGATAACATCACTGAACAAAATCACAGCTACAGAATGCTGGGGCAACTTCCAAGTGTGGTCTACACAAAATTATAGGGGTCTCCCCTCCTGATACAGAAACTTTTGAAAATTTCGCACTAAAATAGCGCAATTTGGCTACACTTTGAATAACTGTCACAGTGAATATTTTTGCATTACCCTTTTTTGTATATCACTTTTTATAAACCCCTCCTTCCTGTTCATCATTTTCAAGTGAACCCCTCCCTTCTTCCGACCCCCCCCCCCCGGCTGTACATGATGTCGGTCATCGGGGAGTAGTTGCCGTGTTCCTAACCATACGCGACTGTTATATCGACATTTGGGTTTGGTCAAAAAGAGTTGAACTATTTGATATCAACAAGAGATGGATCAAAAATCAAACTTTGGGGGAAATATGGCAATAAGGTATGGTCAACTGCACGACTGAGGCATGATCCACTATGTCAAGTAGATGACATGCGGTATGGGTGGATTAATCATCGGAATGAGAGGGGGGCATAGAGTCCATGGGGAGATTTTTTGACAGTTAGACCGATTCGGAAGTATATGATATGATTCTTTGGTTTACGTGTCCAGTGTTTATGTCTTTGGGGGTTTTAAGGAAAAGTCAGACATTGTATTTTTAGAAGAACTTTTTCCGCTCAGCTTTAATGAACACAAACCTTTGTAGACATTTTGTAAACAGTACTTCAAAAGGCTGCATGCCTTGCAGAATGTCGCATAGTAGTATAGATTATGGAGGTGAAAAATACATTTCTGCTTTGATTTTTGAACTTGCTCTTATAGTCAGAATACATGGAAACAATCAAGTAAAAGTAAAATTTGCATGTATAACATTTTTGTGTGTGTTTTTGATCCGCTTACCTTTCAAAATTTTGAGTGGATGCAAAACAAAGAGTCAATTTGCTCTGGCCTTATTGCAAGATACGATGTAAGACTGTGGAAGGTTAATGTGCAGGTTTGGTGATTTAATCAAATGAACTAAACATAGCTTGTATCGAAGTAAGTTACAGGTTTTTGTCAGAGATTGAATTTTTGTGAGAGATTAAAATATTCAATATATTCACAAATAAACAGTCGTCATCTTATCATGACGAGACATGTCGTCACAGGGTTAAACAATCGGTTACATTTGGAACCGTTCTGGTTAATGAAGTTCGTTTATACATTGGTCACGTGATACCCTTGTAACTGTCTGTTTTTTTATTGTAGAAGTCAAAATCAGCTTGCAAATATCCGACATCGTAAATCGTTGTTATAGGTCTTTGTGAATTTGCTCAAAGTTCAAAGGTCATTACTTCCTCTGATATCATTTAAAAATGCAGCAAAATGTTGTTTGCTTGAGTTCATTGCACGATCCGTTTAAATCAGAGTTGCCAGTCGTTTGTCAGAATGATATGCATCACCGGGTCGATGGTACCGCCAAGAGGTTACTATGTAGGGCGTAAGCCGATGGTACCGCCAAGAGGTTACTATGTAGGGCGTAAGCCGATGGTACCGCCAAGAGGTTACTATGTAGGGCGTAAGCCGATGGTACCGCCAAGAGGTTACTATGTAGGGCGTAAGCCGATGGTACCGCCAAGAGGTTACTATGTAGGGCGTAAGCCGATAAAGTCACCTTTGCAGGTACCTTGCAACGAGTAATTTGCATATCAAAGCTGGTCAGCTGACATAAAAAAAAAACTGAAAGTCTCTGCATCGAATCTACCCTGTAGTGTGTTTCATTGTGTGCACAATGCACTGATATATTACGTATTATATCATACCAGTATATTGATGGCGGAAATGCTGCGATCTGATTGGTCCGAGACGCGATAACAACCATGGTATATTGGCGATATACCATGGCAGGCATGCGCGCGAGCTCTCAGCTTGAGTAAAAGTCTGTTTTTGACGTTCCATGCCAGAATTTCAATATACTGTTATGATATAATAGCAATAAATCACACCCAGCGACGGTACACCACTCGATTTTGACCAGTTCACTTGCACTCGCTATCGCTCGTGCATATATGTATGAACTGGTCAAAATCTCGTGGTATACCATCGCTGGGTGTGCTTTATTGCTTAAATAGCGTTCCTTAAAACTTTCAAACAACCACTCTAAGCTTCATATTGGAAAGTCAGCCCTCTGTGTTTTAGTACCTCTGCACACCACTTGTCAAATTCTTCACTTTGAGCGACAGTGAAATGATTCTTCCAATCTCCAACCACACCTATCGTCAAAGAACATGAAAGCACTGTCATCTTTGTGACATAGTCACAGGCGAAGCCTAATACGACAGTCGGAAAGAATTCTGACAAATTACATGGCACTGGAATGTGATTACTGCACACACAATCCCTCTATAGAGGGACTGTGCTGTACAGCAGGAACGGAACTTTGAAAATCTTGATATCGTGCTTTGATGATGGGGAAAATAGTTTAAACTATAGTAACGGAAAGCTGACAATAACGAGGTCATGATAAAATAAAATTAATCTTGGAGGATAACATTATATATTAACAATGTAATTATTGCGGTTTCTTTGAAATATTGGTCATGTTTATTTTGCGTTAGCTTTGGTCAACATATACAGTTTGTAAGCGATGAAGTACCTACAACTTCACTCAAACAAAACAAAACAAAGTCAAAACAAGTAATTATAGAGGTCAAAACAAGTTGAAGTTACTGTGAAATTACGTCAGTACAGTCGAGTTACCATACTTCATTACTCACCCAGTTAAACGGACAGACAGACGGACAGGACGGCAGAGAAGGCAGATAGTAAAAGATACAATAAAGTCGATATGTCGTGTAACGCTCTGCATAAATTATGACTGACCTTTTCTGACAAATGGCGACATAGCCGGGTCTATATTATACGCTATCAATCTTGCGTCTTTTGGTTTCATATCACGTTTTCTTGTAGCATCAATCGTCGTTTCTTCTGAAATCTTCTTCAAGGTCTGTGTGTCCAAACGGCAGCCGAGAAACTCACACACTTTCTTGATCGACGACTCTAAATCCTTGAATCAATAATTAGACGATACTGACAAAAAGGAAAGTAAAGTCGACTTCGACAAACAGTGCTTACTAATGCACTTGGCATACTAGATAATGCACTTTTTAACTTTCGGATTAATACATTTAACTTTATTAGAAAATCCAGCAATAGATTGACGACAGAGGTTGGATCCATTCAAGAACAGTACTTTCAATATAAAACTCAAGTCATATATCGAGTTTGTCACAGCTATGACAGCAAAACAAATGCTAACCCTCGTACCGTTTTCATGTCTTCATATTTCAGAAACAAGACGTTGTCATCTTCTCTCTTATTCCACCAATATAAAACGTGTGTATGCCACTCACCAAAGATAACTGTAAGCCGACAAGGTTGACAAGATCACGGATTAACAAAATATCCTTCAACGAATTTTCGAGTTTTGAATTACAATAATTAAAGGAAAGATAATTCCTTTAGCTTCAAAAGCCGTAAGAAGTTTGTCGGCCGAGAGAAGGTCCTTTGTCGTCGGTTAACGTCCATTGAATGCCTTAGAACTTAGTTTTGCTCACTCGATTATATCATAATATCTGTCTGATGATCAAATCAGTAGCATATGTCTATAGCCTGGTGCATTAAATCATTGCAACGAGATAAAGCAAAACTTCTGAAGCTGGTAGTATTAGCAAATTTTGTTCTCTCAATAAGTTTGTAATAATTAAAATTTGACACTGTGTTGTTATAATAATGAGTTAAATAGAAATTTGGACGATTCATCTCACTCTTTCCAGACATTATCGCGTCCATTATATTCTGCAAGGAAGAGTAGTCTTCTTGGGCTTCGATTATTTGGTAATGATATGCAGATGACGTCACTATGTCTTTAGGGTTCCTCGCTACAGAGATAATCTGCAGAAAAATACCGGAAGGGCATTTACTATAACAGACATTGCTCGTATACTATAAAAGTAGAGAAAGTGTTGATTTTCAACATTGAATGATATGAATATACGTTATTTTCAAATACGTATGACACTTCAGTTTTGAAATTGTGCGGTCGTTAGTGACGAAGTGTATTTCTTGAATGCGAGAATGACATCGATGGATTATTGATCTTCAGAAAAAAGTTCCCATTCAAAATTTTGCCAGATGAGTTGTCTAGCGGGAAAAGTTGCACTAACTGCCCGACATTTCCATATTCCTCCCATCTGTCATATAATTTTGACGTCTGAACATTTTCTGAAAATGATTTTTTTCAATTTGCTGATAAAATCAATCGAAGTCCTGATCCACAAATATTAGTAACTTACACACATTCATGTATCAAGCAGAAAGTGTAATATTAGCCATTAATTATATGTTCTAATGAATATGAAGACATTTCCAACAATTGCCATGACTCTAACCTTTGGCTTCTTGACAAATATCTGCGGTGGTAAGAACTGCGGCAATAAATGGGAAGTGATGACCCTCGGTGAGGGCGCCTCAGCTAAAAGTTGAAAGTTCGGTTTAGAATACAGATGGTATTCAGCGTAAGGGGCGTGGTCGATGTTTGGATCTTCCTTTTCACGGAGGCCGCTGTTCACAAGAATTTTGTTCACAATGTCACCGATCCACGTTGTGCCTGTGGTTAGTAATGGGTAAATAGGTAAATGACTAGGACAGTAATAAAACAAGAAATATAAAAATGAAATAAAGACGACAAGTTTTAGGGAGCGTTAGGTTTTTATGGCCGGGTGAGACGGCAAAATAGGGCGGGAGGTCATCTGAAATTGGAAAACATCAAAATAGGGAGGGGAGGGGGGGGGTCATGCTTTTTCCAAACACCACATTAGGGGGTGCACTTGATTTTCAATAATGTTCATCCTGTCAAAAAGCCTTGTTTTAATTTTTCGTGACAATGTTTTCATTCGCTGAAGTCAGTGCACTTTATCCGATACAAATAAATGTATTTTCTTTCTCAATAACTTCTTGCCTTGACAAGTCTACAGGCTATTCTCACAACAGCTTCTACCAGCAAAGTATGAACGGCAGCAGGGTCTTGGCATGCTATCGCTCAAGTAAGGCTGACCATAAGTGCAGGCTATGAGATATGGCTTATACATTCGGGTCCATGTCACACAAAACATATGATGTTTGACACAAATTGTTTTACTCCAATCTAGATTAAATATTTTGTATCAAAGTAAGAGCCATTTGGGATAGCACATTTTTGCACACAAGGGGGATGACTTGATTTTCAAAAATGTCTACCCTGTGAAAAATTCTCGTTTCAGCGCACATAACATTCCATGAAGTAAGGCTCATTCTCCGTGTGTTTTCTTTCTCTGAAGTCATTACAATATGGTCTGAATACAAGTATATGTGTTTTCTATCTTACTAACTTCTAGTCTTGGCAAGACTATAGGTTTGTCTTACAATACCTTTTACTATCAGAGTGGCAATGGTAAGTTGTTAGTATGCAGTGGCTAAAGTAAGGTGTAAGCTATGAGACATACTCGTCCAGCCATATTCCATTCTCCTCCAGCTAGAAAGTATATATCTCACAACCCCTAAGACACTGCAGAGCTTGTAGTTCATATGAAGATTTTCGAGTAAGACACACTTCATTGGCATAAAGCTAGTTAGGCAGAGCTTCTCGGAAAGTAGACTAAATACGACACGCCTGTTACACACATGATGAGTGACAGCATTCCCAACTTTGACTTTATACAGTGATTCAGTAGCTTCACTAGATAAAGATTGACTTTATCGGTTTTGGGACATTTTGACGGTCCTAGCATGCTAGCAGGGTATGCTTCCTATTTCAGACTCCTGGTTCCACCACTCATTAATTTAATTTGCGATGCAAGAGAGCCCTCTTCGATCCCTACACCCGGTCCCTACATCATAAATATTTTGGCGATAGGACCTGTGACTTAAGATACCAAGCATTCCAAGAAATTTGCTGTTATATGAAACATTTGTAAAAAATTGTTAAACAGAAGTTTTCAAACCAATTAACAAAATCCCATATATCCTAAGAAGTAGATTAATTACCAGCTAATCCTATCAAAGCTGGGCCGCAATTGACCGCAATAAACGACAGATCAAGAGACCATTCAAGACACAGTCTACTGTCTCGGGGTACCATGGCAACAAATTATTTTCAACCTTTCTTGAAAAACATTTTCTGCCAACTGGGCTAACAGCAACAAAAACAATCATCCAGCTCCCCCCCCCCTGTAGTCAAACGGTCCGCCCCTTACATGTGAACCCTTGTGGCTTTCGTGAACCCTTCGTGGCTTTGGTAGGTTTAGGGATACTATACCAAAGCATGGAGACGCTCTTGTCAACTAAATATTGATTTCTGTATTTCACCATGCAACAGTTTGCCATCTTTATGGCTTGAACCAGTTAACTTGTTGTTCATCGGCAGATCAGTATCGATAGACGCCACCAAATATGGCATAGGTTCAAAGGTCAGAGCAAGTCACTTCATGCAACAACAAACAAAACGCACCGCCTTTTCAATCAATGAATACCGCGCGTGCCCTCATTCATCCAGAATCTAATTGTTCTGACGCAGCCCCTCCATCCGCTGTGAATTCATGAAGCACTGGGCACATACATACTCGCTATCTAGTATGTATCTATAGATCGATACAATATCAAGAACCCAGGTTATGTGTCTGTAGAAGCACATACAGCAAGGCCTGCCATATTCATGCAACGAAACATGTCAAATTGCCTACCTGACTTGGTGTAGGTTAACAGCCATATGTCATCTGGTCGCACTTCGAACGACTCCATGGCTTGAAGACAGTGGAGAGGAGCCTGCCATGGAAACCTAACACCCTTGTACGTAATGGAAGATTTTGGACGTTGTTGACCTCCTTGTGACATTACGGTATACGACTGAGTCCTGTAATCGTATTACAGTACTACTCTCACACCTAGCCTTTGTATGATTATGACACAGAATGATATCTCACTGAGATCAATGCTTTATGTCACTTAGGGGGGCACCATTTGGTTTCGGGGAGGGCTTCATTTGATGAGTGCGAGGGGTTGCCGGTCATCAAGGGAGAAAAATATTAATTTGCTGTGGAATTTGAAATTGAAGAAAGAATTTGCTGTCTCTTCCCTGAGATCGTGGAGTTAGAATCTCTCTTCTACCTCCATGCTGAGATGAAGGTAAAATAATTATCCAAAATGTGTGTCTATGCAGTCTTTAATCCAATCTGACGCTCAGATGACACAAATAATACTTGATATATGTTTCAGTCGACCTCTTTGATGTACATGTATTTTAGTCGTGATTACTTGTATTGCTCCAATACTCAATAGCGTTAGGCCAATGATCTACCGTTTTCAATACTCAATAGCGTTAGGCCAAGGCTCTACCGTTTTTAAATTCTTTAAAGCAATGTTTGCACTGCTTGACATTTCAAGAATCTATGCATATCATTTCTTCAGTAATTTAGAATGAACAACATTGTGGATTCAATTCTGAAACCATTTAAATGCAGGGTGCGTGCCGTGCACGGTCCGGACTGTGCTTTGGATCCGTACATTATAAAATCTACCGTGGAATGAAACTCCCCTTCCTACTGCCACTCAATTGTTGGTTTGCCTAGTCTGCCAGCGTTTGCGATGACTTTTCAGTAAGTTTGCTGTATGCTATTATAAACTTTGTCTTTGTTTAAATTGATATTAATTTCCATCATTCACCCAATATAATTGACATTTAAAAATCTTTCTTAATAAGGCTGTACGTATTACAGAAGTTAGGTAACTCTTTTATTACCGATAATGCAGATTCACAAGCAAAACTGAAAATCAATACAGCGGGATGCCTGTTCTTCATTTATTCACAAAAAAAAACCAATAAAAAATTGCTGATTGGACCATAGACATGCTACGTAATGCGTGATTGGGTAATTGTAATTATTCACATTTGCAGGTGCAACTAATAAATCACACGCAGTCGTAGAAACGTTGACATTGCTCATTCAATTTACGTCGCGACTATGTCACCATTATTATGGCAGACTTTTCTTCTGAAACAGACTGGACAAATACTGACTTTGATTTGGAACATTGTAGTTACTGGTAATTGTGGGCGATGTAGAAGATAACAGTGCAATATTCCATATCACTGCTGCCAATCTGGCATGACTGTTTCTGTAAAGTATTTTTACAGTATGATGTTGTGCATCTGATCTAGGCTTGTGTTGAGCCAGGGTGCCAAGTTATGACCGGAGACATGCTTGATCAAATCAATTGATCAGTCTTCAGTTCTCGTTCTGGTCAACGTGAGCGCTTTGAACAAGATTAGAGATGGTCACACTGTTGAAGAGACTGTCATGTGCAATTCGTCGTGAGTAACCCGACATCATAAAGGAGGCTTTTTTCATTGTAAGATGGTAATTTTAGCGATGTATCAATTGCTTCGATAGAGTTTGTGTGAGATTTGTGATAGTGAGCGTACGAGCGTAAGTGCTTCTGAACTCTACAACCTGGGGTGGGGTCATCCAGGGGAAAATGTAACATATTGGCAGGGATATTGGAACCAATCTTTTTTGAGAGTGGGAATTTGGCCGAGCGGTTCCATCCGTTGCTTGTCCGCTAGGAGACTAGATACCGTAGATTGTGAGTTCAAATACGATTGAAAGCACCGTATTTTACGGTTTAATTCTAATATTTAGTGTACTTCTTCAGTTTATTTTGTGCAATGCAATGTAGGTCTGTGACCAGTTTAAATGGATGTGTCTGTCTGTGTGCTATTCATCGTACCCAGCCTTCCTCACAATAAGTTTGGCTTGCATCTACTTCGATACATCGGCAAGGCTCGTACTCCCTGCTAACTCGTGTTTTTTTGTTTTTTTTGTGTTTTCCATGTGTCAGTTCTCATTCCAGTGAACTCCAGTTGTTAACTTCATTTTCATTTTATCCATTGTATCGGTTTACATATTATTACATGCCTCAATGTGTGTGCAAATCAGTGCATTAGAGTAGGAACATCCGGGGAGTTAGCGGACCGTATGAACGATGTATGGACCTGTTTCGTTAGGTATCGGTGAAGCCCTTCGATGTCAAGTTAGACGCTCAACCCTAAATGTAAAATATCCATGCGCACACTGTTATTTTGACTTTCGTTAAAATCTGTTTGATGCTGGTCGATAATGGTAAAATTGTTTGAGAATGCCCTTCTTGTAACTAAATGTCATACAGCGTTAACTTTGAAGAGACATGGGATAAAAATGTTATTGATGGGGTTTTATGTGCCCTTGCAGCAGGAGACAATTTGCCTCCTGGCGTCGGGCATTTTGTCGACTGCTCTCTGACACAAAAAATCCATGTATTCAGGCAATGATATATAGTATTATTGCCTGATATACTGATATTTGATATTATAGCCTGAATACATGAGTTTACGTGCCCGAGAGCAGGTGACAATTTGCCCAACGCAAAGAGGTCAAATCGTCACGTCCGTACATCCATCCATCCATACATACATACATACCGGTATATGTATACATTATCATTCATCCATCCATACATACATATATGTATACATTATCATTCATCCATCCATACATACATATATCAGTGTATACATTATCATTCATCCATCCATCCATACATATGTATACATTATCATTCATCCATCCATACATACATATATGTATAAATTATCATTCATCCATACATACATACATATATGTATACATTATCATTCATCCATCCATACATACATATATGTATACATTATCATTCATCCATCCATACATACATATATGTGTACATTATCATTCATCCATCCATACATACATATATGTATACATTATCATTCATCCATCCATACATACATATATGTATACATTATCATTCATCCATCCATACATACATATGTATACATTATCATTCATCCATCCATACATACATATATGTATACATTATCATTCATCCATCCATACATACATATATGTATACATTATTATTTTCATGAATAATCTTTAATATATCACTTGAATCTTAATTTTTTATGAGTTGAGTACACTATAATATTTTGCAGTTTATACGTTATCTTTCTAAGAAACATAGCAATAACTTTTGTGACTTCATTATTAAATGTTTCAGAAAGAATTCTTCGTTCCCATAAAGTTTGTTGAAAGACAGAATAAGTCTTTCAAATGGAACGTATCGTGAATGATGTACAATGTTATTATTGACAAATGACGTCTTGTCTTAATTGAGGCTGAGATGTCAACAATAACATTCGGCAATTTACAATTTAAGACTATGATGACAAGTTAAACATTAGCAATTTCAACATTTTTTGGGAGCAGAAAAAGAAACTGCATTTCATACTTTAAACAAAAATATTTGATAACACCAATAGTTGCAGCGAATCGAGCTTGAATATGTGATATCTACACACGGGATTTCTAATAGTGTACAGTTGTACTGGTCAAGCGCATCAATACAAAGGTGAGATATCGTATGACAAAAATAAATTAATTTTCATGACGCTACTTTTGTTCCCGATGATAAATGGGTTTTTCAAAGGTCAATCAGTTTTGCGAATTTTCTTTCACGCACTAGAACTGTGAACCACAAGACAATATTTTCGCCAATTAATGATTTAGCAAAGGGAAGTAACTTATTTTTTTAAGTGAAGTTATAGGCTTCTTTCTGGTGGAAACACGGGACAGTTAGCGAATGCTGTTCAATAACATCTGGTATTAGGTCGTGATCCCGCTTTGCTTGTAAGCGTCATAAACGTGAGACTGTTTGAATTTGTCCCTCCGTCCTTTACCTGTCATCACGTGACCGTAGATGATTTAATCAATTCTATGCTGATATGAGTAGCATTACATTTCTTCCTTTGCCGCGTTGAAGCCTCACTGTCTGTAGTTCAACATGTCACAGCCTAGTAATCGACCTCCGAGGGAATTCACTCACTTGTACAAAGGCGTACGGTTTCCATGGATGGCTCCACGGTCAAGTCTTGAAGCATTACCAACATTTCAAGTACGGCAAGACGATATCTGGCTGCTGACCTACTCCAAAGCAGGTACACTCATTTATTTTCTTATGAATGAAGAGTAAATATACTTACGTGCACTTCTCGACAACAAGTGAAAATATTCTGTCTGTATGTACATCTTGAAAATGTGCTTTTTCAGCAGCCTCGGTTTGTTGTTCCTTTATCTACGAGTACACAGATTCCCGCTCTTCACATAAAAACATTTTGTCGATAGTAAAGAGTGTCTGTTAACTCGGCGCAGAAGTAGTAGCTTGCTGCCAAGTTTATATTTCTCCACCAGGTCGAGTTGGATAAAACAAGTGAAGTACAACATGCCCGATAGGGTTCATTTTAACAAAAAACTGAATATTTGAAGGCCCCTGATACTGAAACACATGACTGATGTTTACCGACTAAAGCTACAATAACATATCAAAGAGTGAGTGAAAACAAACTAGGTTTTGGCTCAATACCGCTTTTTACTGACTTGACAAATGTTTAAGTGATAGTGTCTGGCAGAAAAAGGGATGAACAATAACCGATCAAATTGAAGGTGAAATGTTCTCACAGATTTTAAATGAAACGGCAAAGCACAAGTAACCAGCATATTCAATTATTACCCAAGAAAATGGCGTTGTGGGTGCTTCGATTCGCCAGTTCATTTTTGTCAGAAGGGTAAAACCAACTGATGTTGCTCAGTAAGAAATCTGGTGAAAATAAACAATACTCTATGATAGTACGACAACAAGCCATTAGCATAGCTTATCAGTTTGCTTCCTAATCTTTATTCAAATATTTGTTTTAAATTTAATATCTTTTTTCTTGCAAAGGCAACCGAAAAGGGAACAAAAAAAAGAATGCCCAGACAACTGACAAAAAATCCAAAATATAAAGGAAAAATCAGGACACAGAATACGAGAAACTACACATAATATTAATAAAGGTCGAGGGGTCCATACCCTGTAAGATTAACGGTCCGATAAGACCAGGTAACCTAATTCTTAACTTATCTGTTCGTAATCTTTTGACACTTCAGCAAGCTATTTATACCGTTACCCTGACCTGATCTGACCTGACCTGATCTGACAATGCTAATGAAGCAACAGGTGTTTATAATCCTGAAGTCATGGCGATGTTTACAGTGATACTTAAAGCTATTCCTGTTCTGTCTGTTTATTCTGATTACTTCCCTACAGAAATGAAAAGAATTCACCAAATAATCGCTGTATCTATGTGTTCTGCTAATTTTAATCATAAGTAAGGCTGTGTTCACAAAATCTACTGGGGGAGGGACGGAAATTTCGGCGGGGGACTTGAAAAAAATTACAACATGACAGGGGGTGTAAAAAAAATTGACATTGCAGAGGAGGGACTTGAAAATTTATTGAATGTCAAATATCTTTCGAAATATCTTCAAACGCTTTCATTTTCGGTCATTTCAATTTTCAGTGTGCCCTTCTGGTGTCAGTTTTAGAGTATAATTTATTGATAATCCAAGAAGCCGACTTTAGGCAAAATATTTAGGTTGTCATGATTTCTACTTACCCAACCCCTCTGTAGTGCACTGTTATTGTTGAAAGCTGCAACTAACCTTTCAATAACAATTTGGGAGAAAACTTATTTGATAACATTCTCCCATTGACAATGCATTGTGTCTAGGTCAATCTCTAACGTACATGTCGCCGTAGGTATGTCGTATGTCGTATGTCGTATCGCCGTATGTCGTCGTTGAGGACTTTTACAGAATACAAACTATTTAGATTAGTGCAGTGTCATAAGTCTGGAAGCTTCAGGTCAAACAACTTTTACATAACAATTTGGGAGATGATAACCTATGTGTCCAAATCCTCATGACAATGACTCCAGCTGGAAAAATGCACGACCACCGTCCAACCATACAGGACCGTGACCCTTCAAAAGTGTTTGCAAGAAAAACACACAGAAATGTAGAGATATAGCTTGTTTTTTATGGGGGAATGTTAATAGTTTGCTAATCACTATATCTGCCACATTGTGTTTTCCTTTGTAGGGGGACTTAAAAATTATAGCAAGTCATAGGGGAGACTTGAATACATAGTGAGTGTGTTGGGGGTATTTGAAAAAATCTGAGAACTTTTTCTGGAATCTCCCGCCGCCCTCTTCCCTTCCCCCTCTACAGGTGTTTGTGAATGCAGTCTAAAGAGAAAAAAAACAGAAATCCATTCGTTCTCTTTAAGAGAGATTGACACAGCGGAAGGGTATTTTTCTCTTTGTCTGATTGTTCCGGTGACTTTTAAGCAAAAGAAAAAAAGAACAATGCCGAAACTTCGTTATTTCTCCTTATTATGGATCGATTGCATGGAGTTAAACACTGCAAGAATCAGCCCCTGTATAGGTAAGCAAATGATGAATATTTACTGCTTACATACCTTTCTGACATAAACCATTCTCTACTTTGATAAATGATAGGAACTACATGGACAGATGATATAGTCAACAAGATTCTCCTCTACAGCGGTATCCGTACAGACGATGATCCCGATATAGATAGCGCCCCCTACGTCGAGTTCAGCATTGGCCCTCAATCCAACCAAGAACTCTTATCTGCAGCGCCCTCACCGAGAGTCATAACTTCACACGTGCTGCCAGAGTTCTTGCCAACTCAGATATACCAAAACAAACCAAAGGTATGGGAAAATAAACAGTAGCCTTTATTGTATAAGGAGAAAACTTGTCGTTCTATGAAGGTAGACAGGAACGTATCTACGACTCTACAGTCAATTAAGCCCACAAAATGAGCGAAGCTTTCAAGGTTCAATCTTCTCAACCTCTACAAATACCTTCACGTTTGGTAAAAATAAATGGTATCGTCAGAGTGACAGAATTTGATACACAGGTATTCATTATATCGTCGTTTCCGGCAATATAAACATGTTTTAAGAGATGAATTGTGAAATATTTTCAACAAAAGGAGCATTGTTTCATCGATTTCGATCGATAAGATCCAAGGTCACCGTCATACAAAATAAACTGTAACAGTTGGTAAAGTTGAAAAATTGAGAAATGCGTTACTGATTACGTAACCCTGGAAAATCGTAACTTTTTACTTCTTGTGTTACAAAGAAACAATTGCCAGTGACACTATTTTGGCATGATTTTATTTGATAGATAATCTACATAGCAAGAAATCCAAAGGATATTATTACGTCATACTTATATCATTTCAAAGTTATTCCCATTGATGAAGACTACACATCAATCAGGAGTATTATGGACCATTTTACGTCAGGAAACAGTAAGATAATGTTTAACACAGCTTTTCCTTTTTCTTTTTTTTATTTCAAAGCGCCCTTGATTGGCCGGCACAATCGCATAACTTGCATCCGCGTTGCTGTAAAGTCATCCCTGATTGGTCGGTACAATCACTGAGCTGGTATCGACCCTGCTGTGATTGGTCAATACAATTACATACATGTAGCTAACATCAATATTGTAGCAAATTTCAACCTTGATTCAGCAATCACGACAAATGACGTGGCACCACCACAAATTAAAAGTTCTGACGCTAACGCTACTTCATACCGCAGTCCCTTTACACTATGGCCGTACGATAAAATACCAAACAGAAGAACGCGTCTTAGATTCGTCAGTCAGGGTCCACATGTGTCGTATTTATGCTAAGGCACAGAGTTTCCTGACGTTTTCTTCAAAAAGTCAATAACTTTGGTGTCAAATAAATATGTCGCAAAAAATATTCTCCAAATCCTTACAGATTACGGCCAAACTGGACACATACCTTGACATTTTGGAGGTCGATCGTTATTCCGAATTTAAAAGACATGCTAACGAATCTTTGTTCACAACTACATCCGGGAACTCCCTAACTGCAAGCTTTGGAAAATGACAATATCATTATCCCGGTATGCTGCCAGGAGAATGTTCTCGGTAACAGGTATCTTAGCTAACCTTGTGTGAAACATAACGTAAATACTACAAAATTAAGTTGGCAAAATTCAATATGATTTTAAAGTCAGCTTGGCGAAGACAGTCAGCCGATGCGCGGATAAAACGTATCGCATGTTAACTATTGATCTTTCAACCGGCATCGATCTCCACGAGCGCCTGTGTGCTTGATGCAGGGCCTAGGGTCATCGATTTAAGGTCTGTGCAATCACATACTCGCTGCAATTTGCAGTAGAGTCACCTCAGATTAGTGAATGCTATTATGTAACCGAGTATGAAACATTAAAATAGTAAACTTTCGCTCAGACTTTTCTAAATGAAACTTTTAACCATTCTCTTATGGCCTTGTCACACCTTGACGATTTAGCCAGTGTATGGCAACGTATAAAAATTTGGCGAATACGCTTGGCATACGCCGAATACGTTATGGGTAAGTTTTGTATAAGGTAAGAGCACGCTGACGCACGCTGGTATACGTTGTAGTATGGCGAGGTCGTCGAAAACTTTTGTGCATGCACAAAACTTTTCGACGTATGCCAGCGTATGGCTCCTACGTCCCGCACACGAGGGCCATAAGTTGTAGGTACGTTATGCACTCGTTGACAACGTTGACACACGTTACTTGTAAGTTACTCATAAATCGAAAATGCGTCGAGATAATTCTCTAGCGTACTCAAAACGTATTTAACCTATGATTACGTTATGAATACACTATGTATATGCCCAAATTGAAAAATACTTTCTAAGTTCAGCAAGCCAGCTTTTTAGAGAAATTTTGATACGTCGGCATACGCTGGCTAAATCGTCAGGGTGTGATAGGGTCCTTAGCAATCAACAATAAGGGGTCGCCGTCACCAAACAAATTACTCAACATTTAGCGATATTTGAAATTTCAAAATGGAAAGTTTTTCTCTCTTCAAGAGCTTTAAAATGAGCCCCAACAAGAGGTAGAAAAAAATCAGAAAAGAATTGTAGAAATTTTAGAATCCGATTATCTGTCCCCGGGGCGGGTTCTACCTTAAACATTACAGGTAATGATGCCACGACGTTTAATGGCTTATTTAAAGGGACATTAGCTGTAACTGTTGACTAATATTTCACTACTCTGTTTCAATGTATGAACTACAGAATCTTACTATAATCCGATCATCATGACCAATGCCCGGCGTCTTGCTTGCCAACACAGCCTGTATATGTGATGAAATGACCATTATTATTGTTGATAAATGTATTCTAGTCCGGACGTAAATACAAAATTTAAATAATAACAATGCAGATTATACTAATATAGGGTATATTTATGAGCTAAATATTAGGAATTTCTCCATGGTTTAGGGATTCAAACCAGAAACTGCAGATGATACACAGAAACAAATAAAAAAATGACAAAAGTTACAGCTAATGGATCTTTAATACTAAAGTAAATGAATATTAACATCTTCGTGTCATCTTTTCCTTATTCGACTGCGTACGCGAGACAAGGCGAGATATTAGTAGATACATAGACCTTTCCCGGATATCCCTGAATGCATCGCTGTGGTTGTATCAAACACCGTTTACAAAACAACAAACATATTGGTTTTGTGTTGTGCAAATGATAGTTATACAAGAATGACAAAAATTTGAAATGCCAAAATATGCTCCGTGTATTTTGTATCCATTTGCGATGAAAATATAAGTCAGGGTGTAACCTGCTATGAATAACATGGTCCGTGTATACCATAGGGCTGAAAAGTTCTTCGAGTAAAATACCCCAGTGCACACTGTATCATGGAACCGAAAAAAAGAATTATTGGACGGGGAAGAAGGCCAACCGCCAGATATTTTGTTAACCCAAGTTCATATCATTGTATTCTGAGACGCCAGAATTATAACCGCCATTTAATAAAATTTCGCTAATTATGGCGTTTTAGTTATACTTTTCCAGTAAACGAACACGGAATGACAGTGTAGTTGTCATGGTGACACCCGGTTTGTGATGGAAGACAGTACAAATTTTAATTGAGTGTTATGTTTGAAGATTCTCAATATTTTTCCATTGCAAACAGTCATCTATGGTGAATGGCCCTGTCACGTGATACATTGGTGGAAGAAACGTCATGAAGAAAATGTACTCTTCCTAAAATATGAAGACATGAAAAAGGTATTAATATTTCAAAATTAATACACTGCCACATTTTTATAAGCATTGTATTAGAAAGAATGGAATCTTTTGATCTGATTTGGCTTTATGTTAAAGAATGCTGCATTTTCTTTTATCTTCTGTTGCCTTTCTAAGCCTCATCACATCGCGGAGTGATCAAACTTGAGAAAATTGGAAAATGCATCCTGTCTGATAAATCTCTCCATTGTATGTGTATTCTTGATATGCATTCTTTGATCATTACACCGCCGATCACTTTGTAGTTTTTAAAAAATCTATCGGCATTTTATGATTAGTGTAGGCGTTATTTGATTTGCAGAAAATGTTCTCAAAAGATGACCTGGCTTTTTTCTGCAGGACTTGAAATCGGCAGTGGCAAAAATTGTCCAGTTTCTGGGCATTAATTTGGATTCAAAGACAATCACTTTGATTGCTGAACAAACTACTATCGAGGCGACTAAACAAAGAAAGATAAAACCCAAAGACTACTTGTTGAAGAAATTTAACCTCAGTACAGACACGTCCCCTTTCGTAAGGAAAGGCAAGTAAACATAAATCTTTTATTTTAACACTGCTTAGCTTAGTGAGAATCTAGCCGTCTGGTGAGAATCTAGTCGTCTTTTCACTTGGTGAGAATCTAGCCGTCTTTTCACTTGGTGATAATCTAGCCGTTTTGTCACTTGGTGATAATCTAGCCGTTTTGTCACTTGGTGATAATCTGGCCGTCTTGTCACTTGGTGATAATCTAGCCGTTTTGTCACTTGGTGATAATCTAGCCGTTTTGTCACTTGGTGAGAATCTAGTCGTCTTTTCACTTGGTGATAATCTAGCCGTCTTTTCACTTGGTGATAATCTAGCCGTTTTGTCACTTGGTGATAATCTGGCCGTCTTGTCACTTGGTGATAATCTAGCCGTTTTGTCACTTGGTGATAATCTAGCCGTTTTGTCACTTGGTGAGAATCTAGCCGTCTTTTCACTTGGTGATAATCTAGCCGTTTTGTCACTTGGTGATAATCTAGCCGTTTTGTCACTTGGTGATAATCTAGCCGTCTTGTCACTTGGTGATAATCTAGCCGTCTTGTCACTTGGTGATAATCTAGCCGTCTTGTCACTTGGTGATAATCTAGCCGTTTTGTCACTTGGTGAGAATCTAGCCGTCTTTTCACTTGGTGATAATCTAGCCGTTTTGTCACTTTGAGATAATCTAGTCGTTTTGTCACTTGGTGAGAATCTAGCCGTTTTGTCACTTGGTGAGAATCTAGCCGTCTTTTCATTTGGTGATAATCTGGCCGTCTTGTCACTTGGTGATAATCTAGCCGTTTTGTCACTTGGTGGTAATCTAGCCGTTTTGTCACTTGGTGATAATCTAGCCGTTTTGTCACTTGGTGATAATCTAGCCGTTTTGTCACTTTGTGATAATCTAGCCATCTTGTCACTTGGTGAGAGTCTAGCCGTCTTTTCACTTGGTGATAATTTAGCCGTCTTTTCACTTAGTGAGAATCTAGTCGTTTTGTCACTTGTTGAGAATCTAGCCGTCTTTTCACTTGGTGATAATCTAGCCGTTTTGTCACTTGGTGAGAATCTATAGTCGTTTTGTCACTTTGTGATAATCCAACCGTCTTTTCACTTTGTGAGAATCTAGCCGTCTTTTCACTTGGTGATAATCTAGCCGTTTTGTTACTTGGTGATAATCTAGCCGTTTTGTCACTTGGTGATTATCTAGTCGTTTTGTCATTTGGTGAGAATCTAGTCGTTTTGTCACTTTGTGATAATCTAGTCGTTTTGTCACTTGGTGATAATCTAGCCGTCTTTTCACTTGGTGATAATCTAGCCGTTTTGTCACTTGGTGATAATCTAGTCGTTTTGTCACTTGGTGAGAATCTAGTCGTCTTTTCACTTGGTGATAATCTAGCCGTTTTGTCACTTGGTGATAATCTAGTCGTTTTGTCACTTGGTGATAATCTAGCCGTCTTTTCACTTGGTGACAATCTTGCCGTCTTTTCACTTGTTTTTCTAACAACAGCGGTAAAATCAAACATGTCTATTCAAATTTCAGGAGGAACTATATTGCACAAACTTTTGTTGCTTTATAAAAGCACGCTCTGTTACAATACGTGTGGAGCTGTTCTCTTGGATGGTACAACTTCAAAAGTGCACTCAACTTGATCGAAATAAACAGAAGTTTAACAACTATCGAAATGGGGAGGGGTATGCATTTGAAAGGGAGAGGTCGAAGGAAAACTTCACATTTTTAAGGATCTACGTGCCACAAAATCCTCTGCCCAATTCTCTAGAATTACTCAAAGCTTGTTTAACCTGAGGTACAGAGATTTTCCTATCATAATTTGCCGTCCATTATCGTAATACAATTTTGATTTTCTTACAAGTATCAACTTTAACATGGTGGAATTAATTAATTTTTCACTGTCTAATACACATAAAAGGACTATAATTTTTCTTTAACGTCAGGTATGGTTGGCGACTGGAAGAACCACTTTAGCGTCGTTGAAAGTGAAGAATTTGACAAATGGTACAAAGAAGCTATGGGTGATATTGACCTGACCTTCCAATTCGAATAAATGAATTACATCGTTGCAAAGTTTACTGCTCTAACCCTATGACAAGAACATTTAAATAATTAGTGTACCAGTGATATTTTGTCCAGTAGTTTAAATTCCACCATCTAATAGTCATTGTTTTTTTAAAAGTGTTACTTTCATAAAATGTCAACTTTTCAGGTCTGACATGTGTGATGGTTTGTGCATTCAACTTCCAATAATTGGTAGTTTTTCTTTATGAGCTTTGACGCATTTTGTAAAACAAATGTTGTGAAATGTTGAATTCAGTGACATGTGAAATCAAAGCGAGTACGAACAATTAAAAACAATCCGACTCTAGTTACACAACTTGTCCAGCCAAGGGTGTTTCTTCGGGCAGGGACTCTTCCACAAACCAATACAAGGGAGACTACGCTACGCCGATCTAACCAGGCCGTGCAGGCCGGATGATGTTACTATACTGCGCCACACAACAGAAATCTACAACACATTTCAACACGACTACCACAAAGACAATGATGTGAGAAATAAAAAAAACACAGAAACTTGACCGATGAAATTTACAAAATTGTACCATGACGAATATAAATGACCAAATTTACGAAGTGAACATTTGATACTCTGTGTACAGCACATTGCTGAATAGGAAATGTGAGACAACAGGTACTGTCAGTTGTCGACGATTCGACACTTTTATCTCAGTTAGAGGCGCCCTAATATAAGAGGGCGCAAGATTCTGGCTCAACGCATGGTATTTGCATCTTGCATCTTGAAGGGCGTGGAAATAAAACTTGATTTTTATCAATTGTAGCCTACATACCTATCAGATATTCGGAACTGTATTGATACTTTTATATGTTCAATGTTTGAATTAAAACGTATGTACACTTCACAACTCCAACGCCATAGCAACACCATGACAATCAAATCAAACACATATTGGACTAAGAATAACCCCTGTCCAAAGTGTTATTCTGTGGAAATCATAGTGTTATTTTAAAAAACGCAAAATATATTCTTTATTATTGACGCTCTTTTGTTTTGTTTTGTTTTTAATTTTGTTACATATATGGCATAAAGCAGATTATTGATTCTACTTAAACTCATCTATCCAAAGTTAAATATTTGCCGTTGTCTTCGATAAGAGTTAAGGTTTTGTTATTCCTTTCACAAAATAAAACGAATCAAACTTTCAGGACTTTGTTTAAAAAGAGAATAATCAAATGATGACGTCACTATAAATGAAAGTTTAAAACCAGAAAATTACTGAAAGTAGGAAAAAAAGCTTTTTAAAACTGAATAAAATCCTGACGACGGAAGATGTGACAAGTATAAAAATCAAAAAAATTCCGGTGCTTGAAACACGGGCCATATGCACCCGAGATTTTCCTGATGCAGTCGATATCAACAAATGAGATAACTATATTGTCAGCTATAGGTCGGTGTAAGTTGCTGATTTCTCACTAGCTTTACTCAAACCAAACATAAAATTGACAAACATGAAGTTTCAAAGAAAATCATAAGGGCTAACATCATGTGTAGTTAGTTCCAAACCAAATTAATGGAAAACCGTGCTAAAACCATGGAAATTGTTAGTGTCAAACACGACTTTGTATGTGCAAATCTGGAATCGATATCTACGACTGGCCGCGATATTTTCTAATCAAAATGTTTGATCTTTTTTTGTAGTAAGAGTTTAGTCCACTTCTACGTTACATACTACTACTGTACTACAACGCGGGATGTGTTTTAAACTGCTGGTATCCAATGTTTGTAGAATGTTATGTTTTATCAAAGAACAAAAAATAAGTAAGTAACAGTCAGTAGAGGATACAATTGTAATATTGTACCGGATAGATCAATGTGAAATCTGGTCTTGAAAATCCATCACGCAGCTACAACACAAAAAACTACTAAGAAGAGTTGTTTCCAGTTTCCGTGTATAGTCTTTATATTCTTACTTTTTCATCGATTGGCGCATTTCATGATCTTCTTAGCAATTTCAAAGAAGTTGTCCGGAATTGTACAGTGATTGTACAAAAGTGTAGATCGTATGGTGTGTGTACTCAAAACTCATACTTGAACATTTGTCTATGTTTTAATCCGCTTCTAAAATAGCGCCCTCTATCAGTGAACTGGCAGTTGAGCTGGGGTAATCCCCGGCTATAGGACAATCTCTATATATTAAATTCTATATGTGCTACGGTAAACATCGCTGTATTCCAGAATACTGTAAAATTTGTTTCGTTCTATCATTGCTGTCGTCTTTCAATATGTTTGCACACTTATACACACTTATGCGAGACTGACGTGGTTACTTGTGTGAAGATACACGTGTTGAATTTGTGACCAGGGAGCAATTTACCGTGTACGTTGTAAAATGTCGTAGGATCAGATCAGTGTCGATTATGTACGTCTGCCAATTTTTATCCTCGGGATGCTGACAGTCAGCTGTCCCTTGCGGTCAACAGTGGAAAGAACAGCACACTGAACCAATCGATTTGGCTATCGAGACAGCTTGACCGCACCTGACCTGATCGTTCCTACCTTTCAAAGCATATGTTTGTCTCGTGCGATACCTGTTCCATGCCACGTGACTGTCATCAACCTTGTGGAGACAGCGCACAAGGACACGTGAATTTAATTGTGGCGCGAAGTTTACTGATTGGGGGCACGTAAGGGACCGTTCAGTTTTTACGGCCTGGGGGGGCCAGCAAAATCTTGTCGCCGGTGTTCAAAAAAATATAGACCCCCCTGCATTTTTCGTGTAAAAAAGATGACCCCTTTTGTCAGACGAAAAACATTGATGACCCCCCCTCTCTCCTCCCCCCCCCCCCCCCCCCCCCGCTGAAAAATAACCAAAAGCCATATGTCAAATTTACCTGCACAGTTTGGATTTGAACTCCGGTACGCGGCGCACTTTACTCGTGTACGTAGCAGAGATGCCAGTGCACAAACTTCTCAGCCACATCTATGCAAACGTCTGTTAATTAGGACGACTGTAAGGCAATTTTTAACTTCATTTCCATAGACAAATTATGTCCATTGTATGAAGTAAACTTTATTGGAGTGGTTCGCCAAAGGCAGCCATCTGGTTAAGGGGTCATGGGCCATTACGTAAAGTCAACTTTATTCTAGTGGGCAACCAAAGGTGGCCCACCGGTAAAGAGGGTCGATTATGGCCATTGCATAAAGTAAACTTTACTGGACAGGGCCGCTGAAGGCGTCCGGCCGTTAAGATGGTCATGGGCTATTACATAAAGTCAATTTATTGTAGTGGGCCGCCAAAGGCGGCCCGCCGGTAAAGAGGGTCGATCATGGCCGTTGCACAAAGTAAACCTAATTGGAGTGGGCTGCCAAAGGCCTCTGCCCGTTAAGAGGGTCATGGGTAATACATAAAGTCAATTTATTGTTGTGGGCCGCCAAAGGCGGCCCGCCGGTAAAGAGGGTCGATCATGGCCATGGCATAAAGTGAACTTTATTGTAGGTATTATGTTTTTGAAAATGTGGTGACCCCCCTTTCCTACCAGTGAAAAAGCGATGACCCCCTCCCCCTTCGCGGATTCAAAAATTACGATGACCCCATCCCCCTCGGGATTTTGCCGGCCCCCCGGCCGTAAAAATTGAACGGTCCCTAACTGCATTAAAAAATCGCGCCATAAGTGGCAATGACAGTCCACAGTCTCTGGATAGAGGACTGTGGACAGTCCGCAGATTACACTAGAGCGTACTTACGTCTGAGTGTTTCCAAATCACGTCACACTATTTACATAAAGTCACCTAGGAGTTTCTGTTGGCCCCTCGAGCCTTTACATAGTTAGACACTAATTTGTTAAAGATGATATATTGTTTGTCACCCAGAAAATACTACCATAATTACTGGACCCTCAAAATCTGTACATTCAAGACAGAAATCGTTTGTTTTAATTTTCTGACTTGGTCATACAAATCAGTTGACTGTCTATATCCTACAGAAGAAATTTTCTGTTTTTGATAGTCGCCCAGTCAGATCCAACCATCCTATGCAACAGTATGTGCTGTAGTCGATCGCGCATCCATCACTTTTTAGACAATCAACTGTCGTAATTTATAATATTTGCTGGATATTTCCGGTTTAAGCTTAGGTGTATATCATCTAGAAATTACATCATATGGTCCACATTTGGTATGAGCTCTTCAGGATGATTTCTCGTAAACTACAGTGACAGTGTAGGATCAATTTTGACTTTTAACCCAGAATGCACCACGCGTAGCGTCATATCTTTATAGCAAGTGCCTCTTACATTCATAGCAATCTCTTTTCGATCGGTTTTTAAAAAGATATAAGAACAAATAACCTCGCTTTACAAGTTTTGTACAATTAACTTTCTCCAATAAATATTCATTTCTTGTCCATATGAACTTTTCAACATCAATGTCAAACGTGGAAAAATATTTTAAGCCATTCTGTGTTCAAGGCGATGGATAAACAATACTTGGATAGCTATTGAAATAAACCTCACCAGCGACGTTTACAGATCGTACGGCACTATCAACTGCCAAAATGGTAAAATTTGCCACTCTAATTTCATTTTCGCACTTGAGTTTATCATTAAATGTTTTGATTTACCTTGTTCAAACACTAGACTTGGAGAAAGAAAAGTGTTGTATTTATCAAAGCAATCAAACCAAATCAAAATATGAACAATACTTTCCAAAAACTAATTCGACTTAGAGGGCTACACCATTTCAAGCAGCTTTCATTTGAGGCCAAGTTTCAAGTAATCTGTTTAAGCTATATGAAAACATTTGAAAGTTTGTCTCTGCTTTTAGCGGCAAACAACGGCTGAATACATTGGCAATTGCCAACAGTCTGACGTCATTGAAATTAATTTCTTTCTCAAAAAAGGCAAAATCCAAATACCTTTGCATTCTACTGCTAAAGTCTTTATGGATAATCTCGGTTACTTTGTTCAAGTTGTGACAAAATTTTTTCAGTTGTAATCCTTTTAATTTCGGTTCAAATACTTTGTCGTCATTGACGTCAGATTACTTGGATATTGGTGCTGGTCCTCAGAGACACTGGTGTACACTAGTGTGCTGGTACTCAGAGACACTGGTGTGCTTGTACTCAGAGAGAGTAGTGTGCTGGTACTCAGAGACACTGGTGTGCTTGTACTCAGAGACACTGGTGTGCTGGTACTCAGAGACACTGGTGTACACTAGTGTGCTGGTACTCAGAGACACTGGTGTGCTTGTACTCAGAGAGAGTAGTATTATTATAAGGTTATGTTGATATTGCCATTTGCAATTTACAATTAGGCTCTTTTGACGTATTTTATGCAAAACAATCTAATATTTAAGATAAGTGACATGCAGACTCACCTTTTGTTTATCTTGAAGATGTTACTTGTCATTCTTTTTTAAAAAAAGTAAAATCCTTAATGGCGAGTACTTTGTTAACTTAAAGGTTCTTAATGTATTTCTTCAAAATTTTGAATTCAAGTGGAATCGGATTTGAATTGCTCTTATTACTTGTCACTTTTTGTGAATATCAATGTCATGGCCCATACTTTATTTTGATATGAGATAATTTAAAACATTATACAGTATCACACTGTAACACCCATACTTTATTTTGATATGAGATAATTTAAAACATTATACAGTATCACACTGTAACACCCATACTTTATTTTGATATGAGATAATTTAAAACATTATACAGTATCACACTGTAACACCCATACTTTATTTTGATATGTCAACATGTGTAATTGATGGACCTCTCAATAATTCAACATTTTATTTTTATTAATCGCTCTTTTCTAAGCAAGGTTTATCACATACCTTTGGGCGTTTTCACGCTACTGATGATACAATTTTAACAAACTGCAAATAAATTGATTATAACAAATAAATTTATTATAACAAATAAATTTATTAAAACATAAGATATATTTATTTCCCGTGACGAAAGAGGCGTGTCTGTCTTTTGGAGTATCCACTACGTATCCGTATTGTCAATATAACCTATCAGTGGCAGAGATTTGATATTCACAATATGAAGTACTGCCATCCGTGTTACAGACAAAACCAGTACAATAATTGACCTAGTCATCACTCCTGCCGCCATATCGCCAGCCACATCTTCCGTTCTACACACATCTCTCAGTGACCACTACTTGATCTATACCGTCCTTCCATATCAGTGTCACCGTAAACGTCCTTCAACCGTCTTCAAATATATACGCTGCATCAAGAAAATTGACTCTTCCAAATCTATCAACAACTTACAAAATCTACCCTGGCAGAACGTTCCCGCTGGCAAAGACATTAGCACTGCCTTATCAACCTGGAATTCACTTTATACAAGTGTTCTTGACAATAATGCGCCTACTAGCAAAGTAAAAAGCCTACCAAATTCCACCATTTCTGATATTAGCATCCTTTACGATGATCTGGAAAGTGAAATTCACAGCTTAACTACTTAGTTCCATTGCAATTCTCTCAAAGCCAACATTTCGAAATATCAACATGTTCTTTGGTACTAGGCAACAACTCAGGCAAATATCAAATCGCATAAAAGTTCTTTCCAATGATCAAAGCATCTCCTTCTGCTACCTGTTAAAGTTTCAGACTTGACCAAGAACTCAGCTGTTGCAACTATGTTGCTTACCTCCGCCGAGCATGTGGCTATCGTCTGACGAAATTGGCCCGTGTCAGACGATGTATTCCAGAAAAGGTTCGCAAGAATTTTATCTCAGCTACAGTTTTCTCCCTTTTAGACTACTGTGACACTGTCTTTTCCAACTGTAACAATACTCCGAAAAGCAATTTACAACGCATAATTAATTTTGCAGTTCGCATCCAGTGTGGGCTCCAAATATCAGACGATGTTACATTTTACAGAAATTCACTCAACTGGCCTACTATCCGAGAAAGGCACGACCAACACTTAAAAAATCTAGTTCACAAATGTATCAACAACAAAGTTCCTGTCTACTTGTCTGACCTTCTCATCAAAAATTCAACAATTCACCAGTATAACACCAGAAGTAAACATCGCGTTTCTAAAGCTCACAGTCGTTCATTCAAATATCGTTCATCCACCGTTGACAATACTATAATTTCAACTCAAATTGGGGTGCAACTGTTTCCGAACACTCTTCCAATTTTACAATTCACTGTGCTTATTTGTTCTTTTCTGAGTCATTGGTTGATTAATATCGATTTCCAGCTTTGTTTTATTGAATTAATTGGTGCTCACTTACTTTTGTTTATGTTTATTTCTTGCTGTGTAGTGCCATATTTATATATCTTTTGTCCTTTTATTTATTTATTTACTTATTTATTTATCTATTTATTTTTATCCTGTATTTGCATTTATTTATTCAATGCATGAAAATCCATTTATGGATGCACTGACTTTGAGTAATAAAATTACAAAATTAATTACAAATTATGAACCGATCAATCATGGGTTCAGTACCTCCCAGCCCTATTTGCCTGTACATGGGTTCAGTACCTCCCAGCCCTATTTGCCTTTATACAGGTCAAAGTTTACCATAGAATACGATGAAATTGGACCAATCTTACCAATCTTAGATCCTTTCACTATGGTAGTTAAGGGGTTGTAGATACTTAATCTGATCACATACCACTGTTGATGCTAGCTCCTGTAGCGCCGTCATCTTCTATTCTAAGTTACTTTCAATGCGCCGCTCACAGGGTGGGCAGCAAAACAAAGGCAACACACTCTCTTTTACAACAGAGACAAATTTGACTTTTGCCTTGAAATCCATATTTAGGAGACGTCCTCCTCGCTGTGATATCAAAAAAGTTCAATGTTGTACACAGGGAGTTTAAAGAAAGTTTTGGCAATTTGGATCACCTGACTCTTCCAGCCAGTTTTGGGTCAACAACTGTTGGCTTTACTAAAGATCTAACAATCGAATAAACTTGTCTATTTCATGAATGCACAGGGGCAAGTTGACATAAATTTTCTATAAATGGGGTATTTTTACACATGACTTTGAATCCGGTCACTGTTTAATATCGTCTAACGTTTTTTGATTTTCTGTTTTGTACAGCGGCGTCCACAACACAATACTCATAGGCCAGCCGTCAAGGACGAAACATTTAATCCTTTATGTGTGTTACGATAATTCGATGGGCACGCCTCCTCGAGACTCTTTTCGCGCCAAAAGTGCAACCCCGGTAGAGTCGTTTGCATACAAAACGAGAGAGAGGCAGAATTGAAAATCGACATTCAAGGAAATCGGTTAAAGGTATGGCAATCGATCCCAGGGCCTAGGAGTGGCACATGTAAAACCGTGTGTATCTTTGCGTCAGAGGCGGAATAAACTATTGAGTGTATCTATTTACCCAGGAAATCTTAATCCCGACTGCTATGTGTGTACGCAACATACAGCATAGAGCCAGTCGACGTTAGGGACACACAAAAAAAACACGAGGAGCAGAAAAACACGTGGTAGAGGTTTTGAACACAATCAATGTACCCGGTACTTCACCAATGTCTGTAACTCCGCGCTTTAAATTTGAAGATAGCTCGTAACAAGGAACAGTGGAAAGCAGGTGGGACGTATAGACCTATAACAGCCACTCATGTAATTTGTGCACAGTGAAGATTTTGCAGATCAACAACTTTGACAGAAATGGACCGAACTTTCCAACCGTAATTTTACCTCCTTCGATTCAGCACAAAATTTTCGTATGGACTATTAATGCGGGATTACAGTCGTTACGTGGTGGTAAATCCTTGTCGTATTGATGACTATACTGCGTAAACAGTCACTAATAAACTTTGCACGCATTTACGAGCACTGAATATTTTTACCGTTTTTAATCTAAAGCCGTCCGTATACGCGTATGACGGTGGCAAAAACAACACAAGGAATCTGGCGTACATTATTACTGAATTACTTTGTCCAAAAAAATTGAGTTAAAACACCCAAATGCCGAACGATGATCATACAGAACTTTGCAGGTTTCTGAACTAAACGACCCCAAACCGACCGGACCTCAGTCAACTCTGCATCTACTCAACATCTACTCTATCAGCGTCAACTCAACCTTTCATTCTCGACAACTTTACCCCACAAACTGGGAATATACTAAATTTTCCTTACAAAAATGTCCTTACAAAAATTCAACTGTGTATCGTATGGAAAAGATTTTACCGGGGCCACGGGGCAAACCATAAACCAACAAACCCCAACGTAAACAGTGGAATGATCAATAGTGTGCAAGGTCACTGCGTTGTATGTCACGGTAAAAATTTCTAGCTTTGAAATTTCTAGACGGTGCAAAAGACTGGGCAGAATAAGAAAAGATTACAACCTGTGGTAACTGCCGATGCCACAGCTGACTCTGTAACTCTCAGGGGCGTACATTGGTACAGAACGTAATGTTGATATCAAGGTAGTTCTGCGTCCAGTGATAAACACCCAATATACCACGGCTGTTGATTTTAGCTGCTGTCTTCGTTCGAAATTTTCAACACAAAGACATATCAATAATTTTTGCGAGATTATAAGGGCCCGCTGTCTTCTCGCCTAGTAGCTGCGATCAAGATTATTATGATAGAAGCAATTGACTGCCGAACACCGTGATTTTCTTATACACAACGTGTAAAAATGGGTTATTCCTGCTGAGAAATACGACAGCAAATATCGCAATGTGAATTTCTTACTATCTTCCTCGCAATGATTTTTGCACCCGAGTCTATTTTATCACGGTCACTGGACCATATGCATTGCTGACGAATTTTACTAGCAAAGAATCAGTTCACACTCATCGTGGGAACACATTGCAAAGACGTTCACAAAATTTTCATCACAAGAAAGATTACCGTAATCCCCGTTTCAAAGATGTAGGAAATGTATAATGGGTTGTTTATCTTGAAAAATCCCGAGCTGCAGCCGCTAAATACAAAATACTTTTTGAACAACTTCCCGACAACTTTACAAGCACACTCCGGTGATCACATGACGGTTGTAACCGTACATGTGCTGCCGCCAATGGAGCATCAAAAGACTTCAAATCAAAAGTCAAAAAATAGAGAAAAAATATCGACATCCAAGCAATGTAAAAAAACAGTAATTTTGATAGGGTCAATTTATTGTATATTATAAAAAATGCCCAGGCCACTCGGAACAGCGTAAGATTATGATCTCAGTTGTTCGAATACTACACTCACACTGTAGGGTAAAAATTGGAACTCAGATCGTTATATACTGCTTCCGCCAAGCGAACCCGCTTAGGCTAAAGACGGTAAAATTACCATACATGTAATTATTGTTGCTAGTTTCTGTAAATTTTGCCGACCATTCGTTAGTAGTTGTCAAATTTCTTGAGTCTGTCCGAAAACTATTTCAGGGAATGACGTAAGTTTCAAGACACGTGAGTGCGAACGCAATATCGATATCGGGATAGAAAAGTCAGTTACAGACAATCGAGGAAGAACAGAAGAGTCTATTAATCAGCGAATTAAAAGAATGCTAGGTTACTATGAAAGTAAAAAAGGTAATGTTAATTGCGCCCTGGTCCGGAAAGAAAAGTTGACAAAGATTTCAACACACGTCAGATAATATTAGAACAATTTAGTCAAAAACAAGCTCAGAAAAACGTATAGAGAAGAACGACATCACAGCGATCTTCAGACCTTTTATGTTTTTTCAGTCTGAACGGTCACCATTTGATGCTATAATCCATGGCAAGTGTCTCTTTTTGGACAACTCCAACAGAGATGAATGGATCGCGATTTAGTTTCATTGCCCCGACCCGACCGCCGGGAAATAATGCAGCTCATGGGCATCTGTATAATCGTCGCATGAACGTATCCATGGCCGGCCACTGCATTGACCGTTGACCATGCATCGCTAGCAAACAACGGTTTTGGACGTCACGAGAGCAATTTTTTCGCCGTCTGTGAGCGGTTGAGTGCTTTGGGTAGGCATGGATCGGAATCGAGTTGATGTCGGCTGAAAGTAGTTAGAAAAGTAGTTCTCCGTGCTCTAAAATGAGTCTGCATGTCGCCGTTTTGTCCATGTAACCGTTGGTCAAGTATTTTGCTCAGTATATAGTAAGAATCGTTTATTCATTGTTGACATCGTAATCGATCCGATGTACACCACAAATGTATGATCGTTTGCACCTTTGCGCGTCCCCTCGTGATTGGCAGCTGTTTGAACGCTTTCATCTATTGTTCTTTGGACGCTTCGAACACAGCATCGAAGCAGTTTTGGCATCAAAAAGCAACTTAAATAGAAAAAATGAGAGAATTTCGCCGACGGGTGATTCCACAAGTATTCACAAAACGTAATATGTTGGAACAGTGCTTTAATTTACACCATGGTTCTTGAAAGATCCAGATTTTCGGGAGCATTCGTTGACGCTGCTACCATGTGCCACTCATGTTGGATTATGAATGCCCAGGGAGATAGGGGGTATTTATAGGCTCCCCCTGCCTTTAATTCATAAAACAACATTTTATCATGTGTTCAGTAGTCATAGTAACAACTCTCTTCACGTTATCACTGACATCCTTGTACCATACAGTACCCAAACAGCAAAATTGGCAAAACATACGTGGTCCATTTCGTATCAAATACATATGTTACAACTGATGTCAAATTTTTCACAGAGTCTTGCCCCACAGCACCTCTGCTTCCTCTAATGGTTGACAGACGACAAATTAATCGAAGATAAATCGTCTTTGAGGGATAAAAGGTCTTCATTTAATCGAGTTCCTTGAATATAGGAATCGTCAAGCTGAGGCCTGTGACATGGATAGCTGATGTAACAGCATGTGACCGGCTGAAAAAAAAAAGATTGTACCCTCTCCATAGTTATCGTAGCATCCATTAAAGAAAGAAAAAGCAAATCACTGTTTAAAGCAAGAAGATAGCACACTTCTACATTTTATAGCATTATATCTATACGTTATTAATTGTAAATATGGGAAGGTATTTATCATAGATATTGAATAATCAGAGATGATAAGAACACCGTTACAACTGAATGTGTAATCTACAATCAGTGACCTGAGGTCATTCACCTTTCAAAGGTGTTGTCGCATACAAGTGTTTCCTCCTTTCTGTTTATCGATCGTCTGGTTGTTTTTGTCTGAGGTCGAAATGTTCCTGTGCTAAGTAAGTATGTCGTCATTTTCTCAAAATAGAAATGATGCATGAATTAATGGGGGATGCATCACATTTAGGGCGATGTCGGAAACACATTCTCATACGTACTGAACAAGATAGGAGCATTACGTCATGGCAATTACGTCATGGAATTATACAATACCATGCGTACAGCTATAACATCTGTGAGTTGACATACTCTAAACCTCATCTCACGACCAACGTGTAAACGCGATTCCTATTAGTTGCTATAGTGCTGGCTTCCTTAAATCGAATTTGAACACAACTGAGAGTAAACCCCTTTCTCTTGATAATCGTAAAGACACCTTGTTTGAAATGTCTTGCCTAAACTTACGTCGCATGATTTCAAGCTTATTAAACACTGTGCTAGAATTAATCAATTACTCCACAGTCACACTGCTTAAAATGCAATTCCGCATGTGCAACGTACATACTATATATTTGTGAAAAACGCTGACAACATTGTATGCTCTCAAAACGGAGGAAGAAGTAATCACATCGTTCTGCACTTTGCCGAAGTCCCCGCCCCTGTCTGCTCTATGCTCCCATTTCCACCAAGATGAATGACTCGGAAGCGATGACGCTGTCACAACTGTACAGACTTGTCAGTTTATTCAGGTGCTTAAGGTGAGCAGTACCTCAATTAAATGTGACCCAAAAGGTCACCTTTCTGTCATTACAAATACCTTGGTTGTGACAAGTGTAATGTTAGCTGGGTCAAGTAGCTATTTCACTCCAAGTTGGTATTTCGCTTCGCAGACATGTTGACCTGGAGGTTTTGTTTACAACCTGTGGTGATAAATTGGGCAGTGTGGTTTGTATGTGTTCATACAATGTGACTGACCAAGCATTGTTCCTATGGTATCCTTTCACGAGATTCCAAGGGCTTTAATTTCCGTTTTCCGTCATCGATCGTCTGCCACTATTCTTTCCCGCCAAAATATCACATGTACCTTGCCGAGACAAGTAGTAAACATCACTGACACGTGACATGGTCGCACAGCTCATTTGCTCCGCCTTTCGCCAGCCACGTCTACTTCTTGAGTCTATTACTGGCTATGAATGAGTGAGACCAATAAATTACCCTCTGTTCATAGCTAGCTTATTGACTCTTAAGGGGCCTTTAAATGCATATACTCACAAGAGCAGATCCGGTCCCCTTAACCTTTGTACTACGATCAGCTTTTCTTTGCGATCCTAGTTTTCAAGTTTACAAAGTGTAAACATATATATGTACTCTCGTGTATTAAATATTCAGAACAAAATTTCAAGACCTACTTGGCCATGAGTACATTTTGCTATTCAGCCAAATGAAAGATACGAGTTCACCTTGTCAGCATAATTCTATTTATTGAAAATAGACTTAGTTATGGACTCTTTTAACAAGTTTTTTACTCGTTATGGACCTTGTTTTCTAGCACAGGATGACCAACTTGTAGGCTCGGCGACGAAAGCAGACATATAAGTTGAGTCACTGTCTCACAAAGACAACAAAAGGTATCGACAACGACGACTGTCACAGAAAAAACTTGTGACCCCTGCCCTACATCATTTGAGAAAAGTATCGTGAAATCGTTTCGCGACTTAATCGCCAAAATTTATCACTTCATTTTGCGCCAAAATTGAAATTTACAATTCG
Organism: Ptychodera flava; assembly: GCF_041260155.1. Taxonomy (NCBI): domain Eukaryota; kingdom Metazoa; phylum Hemichordata; class Enteropneusta; family Ptychoderidae; genus Ptychodera; species Ptychodera flava. Next base: position 47,480,037 of record NC_091929.1, on the reverse strand, counting down.
TTTCTATTGGTCGTTGACATTAATGCGGACCCATTTTCGAGTCAGCGACCGTTATTTTAAATCTGACAAAAATGGCCACCTATTATAAGATTACAATTTATGAATTGTTTGAGCCATCTTAGACGTCAGAAAAAGAAACAGCCAATATACGTTATTCAATTCCAAATCAACAATTGTCGGAATCTAATTTGATTTCACAAATGATTCTAAAACTAAACAGGGGACATATAATACAATATAACAATTGCTGACTGTGTGTTGAAAAACATGACAGTGTGTTGAAATACATGACTGACACAATTAATCAGAACATGGTCATGTTCATTTGAAAAGAAAATAATTGCACATGTGTAAATATTGATACTTGGAAAGTAATGATGTATCAAACAAAACAGTCAAAGTGATTCAGAATTTTCTCCCAATGTAAACTTTCTAACCCTACGTCACTTCGTGACGTGTCGTTCCCCATACAACGAAGCCATTGCTCGGTGTAGCCACTGTCTGTCCACCAACTATAGGACGGTAGTGTAGCATTGTATAAACAGAAACAGAGGAAATGCATTATAGTTTGAGGTCGAAATAAAGAGAAATCATAGTTTGCCAAGGTTAAATCAGTGGTAGAGTGTCATTGTTGATGAATTTAAACCCCTCTTAAATCATCGAACAAATATTGAAAGGACAATAACGTTTCTACATTTACATGATAAATCCAAAATCCACAAAAAGTCGATATAATCACAGAGCGATTGGCAAATTTTCTGCCGATGATCCCATTTCATAGAACTTAATCGTATTCAAATGTTTGAAAGGATGGAGGCCGGAGGAGATTGACATACATATTTTACTAGTTTGCAACAAGTGTGAGGATTAACATCAAATTTTACCCGGAAATTTGAAGAGTCGTGTTGCTTAGTTTAATTGTCTGACCTTCTAACCTACATAATCTGAAGACAAGATACGTGGTCCTCGCCGAGTTATGAATGTAATGTCCGTTTGTAAATGTGTCGGTGACAACCGGTAAATGTTTTGAAAAAAGTTCATACTGCTATGTACTGGTCAAGTGCATTCAATCCTGACGTCACAGACAAGCCTGGATGATGTCATTGGACCATTCATTGAAGTTAGAGGGGTTTGTGACCCGATGACCAGGAAAAGGCGTAAGGCATTCGGTTGTCATGCTCAAATCATGAGTTGCCTTGTATTGTCTTTCCCTTTGTAGTGCATCGAGTTGTGTTTCATTCATGTGACCTGCCTGTCCATTCCCCATTCATAACACTCTATGCCATCCCCCACACACGCAGATATTGCTTTAATGCATAACAAGCTTGTTTTCCATTGAAGTAAACCCTAGCAATGGCATTTATCGATTCGTGGCTTAATCCATTGACATTGTCCGTGTTCTTTGCTTATTCGTCACTGTAGACGAGCAGTCAGAGTGGATCTACTGATGAACACTTAGAGATCAATATCACTCTCAGTTCAATCCTTCTCTTATTCATTCTTCGCTCACTCATTCATTCACTCATTCATTCACTCATTCATTCGTCCCTCAATGTCGCATTCAGTCATTCTCGCATAATTCTACTAAATTATTCAAATGCTCACGCACCCATTCGCCTCCTCTTTCATGCCGACGTTACTATTGTTTGTAAGGTAATTACAATGTGTGTCGATCCAATCACAAGGTGACCCTAGATTTAACAATGTTGGCTTGAGAAATTTGCACTATCGTTTACTACGGAGTCAAAGTTACGCACGAGTAACCGTGGGCTTTATACTCTGTGTACATAGCTTTACATATTTCTTGACAAATCTGTGCAACTAATTGGCAGCAAATTTTACATTTTAATTTCTTTAAATTCAAAATTTTGCTTGTACTTTAAATATAGGCGCGTGATTTAAGTGCGCAAAGCTTAAGTTTGATGACAAAGTTTGATGACTATTATATCCAACATTCCGGAAAGTTTGGTTTCCCCACAAAAGCCGTGTGGAGAGACTGTGCCTCGGAGAGTCAATGAGATTAATATGTTCTCACACATGAACTAACCCCCGGATATCGACACGTTTATCAGAAACTCTCCCATGGTGCAGTTCGTTAGGAGTCATTAGAATCTGACAAACCAAGGTGTCGATATTCGCCATGGAATGGAACAAGAAATCGTAGTTGAAGGACGAAGTGAATATTTTGCCTAGCATATTTTATGAGTATCTAAAGCGAAGTTATGTCTGCAGGACGAACCACAATTGTGCATTTGTCTACAAGTGTAGCTCTGTTTTGGTTTACATTGACTGCTATACGTAAAGGTACCGACATTGAAATTCACAGAAATCACTGCTGCACTTTGCATGATGTTATGGTTGTGGGTTAATCGTTATAGCGGTGATACAGTAGAATTTTCGTCATTCATATTTACATAATTTCGAAAGTTTCAGCGAACTATTTTAACTCATTTACTTTGCCATCGTATTCGTCATTGAAATCAACCTTTTGCTTTAAATTTGACCATCATATGATTTATGCAGAGAGATGATGGGCATTCATCACGTGACATGCAACTTTAGTCATCATGAAAGACGCCGACTGCAGGAGAGTGAGACCAATACGGATTTTGAAAGAACACCGACAACTAGAGTTCATACAAGAATATGTCAACAGTATTGCCGACATTTCCACCCGGCTCTACGGTCCGATTGACTCAGTAAATTTGTACATGGTCATAGCGGAAAGCGCAAGCAATGATTTAATTTAACCGTTTGGTAGCCGTGACGGTCTCTGTGTGTATTGCCCATTTGTGAGTGGCTGGAAGTTCAGCACCACTGACCAGCATTACTGAGTGGCTGGAAGTTCAGCACCATTGACCAGCATTGCTGAGTGGCCTCGAAGTTCAGCACCACTGACCAGCATTGCTGAGTGGCTGGAAGTTCAACACCACTGACCAGCATACAGTATGCAAATACTTCGCGTTTGCAAGACAAGATATTTTTAAAGTCATACTATTAGAACGTTAAATATATAAAAGGTCATATAGAACTTACAAAATTACTCAGTGTAGCATATGTAATCCATTGTACGATTAGAATTACATTTTGGAAGTTAAATCATTGCTAGCGGTTAGCCTGATTACAAAATGTGCGAGTGAAAAGAGAAGGGGAGTAATAGAAGTGACGTAATTTACCCATCTGATACGTCACATGTCCTACTCAGATATCGATAACTTGCAACACTACGATCAGGGAACTCTGCGGCAAAAGTTAGCATTCGTATCGGGAATGGTCTTGTACTTTTGTGGTCATATCTAGCAAGGGACAAGGAGGGATGTAATAATTGATGCGTCAGTTTCCAGCACTGAGCAGTAATGTTGTTAATATGTACATGATAATAACTACTTCACATAGATGACGATCAGAGGCTGCCGTTTATACTGTATTATGAGAGTACATTAAATGTACATTATGAGAGTACACTAAATGTATGGAATGAAGGGAATTTCGTTCAGACCAATGCGTCATACAGGTGTTAAGAAGTGTTGGAGATTTGCGTATCAGTGCAGCCAATTTTGCCAGCCGAGGGTCACTCTCGGGCACGGCCCGAAGGACAATACACATACGCCTAATCAAGGGAGATACACTGCTCCGATCTACGAAAGGCATATGAACTGTATGATGATTTAAAGATTTTATCATTATCGATTAATTTATAGATACATGATTTATTTTCTAAAACTGAAGTGGTAAAGTTTCCTTGGGAGGAATTACTTGAACGAAATCGTCAATGAGTATTCTAATGAGGACTTCTAACATGTTACTCTATTGAGAAAAGTAATATATTTGTTTTACATTGCATTACAAGGCAGTCTGTCAGCGAATGACACGTAAGAATTCAACAAAATGGGAATGATACAGTGTAGCTTATTTGTAATTCGATACGATTCATCTTATTGGTCAAACTATACGTCGTCACGGAAACTTGCACACGCCTCCTTCGAACCAAGACTGTCCCTGTACAAACAAGCCAGGCAACGCTAGCCCTTGGGGGGAGGGGGACGCGTTGCCGTCAAATATTTCTCAACAAAAAAGAGTAAACATTTTATGCACCAATTCTCCGCTTGATGGAGATAGGTTAATTACGACTGTCGTTCATTTGTGTATGTACCGTGACCCTAATCTTGCATTCTGTCACTGTTTTGCTCGAAGAATCAAAGAAGATGGAGACTGAATGATTTCCACCCTGCTTTGTGAGGACAATGACGTCATTGAATTCTTGTGTCTTGTGTCGATTTGTAAGTTTTAACAAATGTACTGCGATTATTTTATGACGCAATTCTATTCTGTTTGTTCATTATAGTGGTGAATATCAAGTGGATCAGTTGAACTAGTTCAACGAGTTATTAGATAAAGCCATGCCGAACTAATTCCCTCAGCCCGACAACACATTTGAAGACGATTATCTCTCTTTATAAAAAAAAATTAATCTATTTTTAGTGAGGGCGCTTTGGTTCAAGCCACCGTGTGATACTAGTAGATATTTCGAATCAGCGATGTACCGAACACATTGTTATGATTCATTGTTATGATTGTAAGAGGACACCTGCAAAGTTTGCAGATATTTCGATTTTAACAAATTTCAGGGAATTGCAGCTTACGGGCTTTTCATATGTAAATTTCACTTCATGTATATATATATATATATATATATATATATATATATATATAATATATATAGATATATAGATAGATATATATGTATATATAGATATATATTAAAATTGATTGTATTTTACCCAGCGTCTCTGATCACACTACTTGTGTGGATTTAGTCGCTTTACAAATGAATAAATCAATTATTATTATATACATCACTTCAAGTGCAAAGTAATAATATCTGTTACTTAAGTTTCATGCATCCTGATTTCTCAAGACAGAATTGAAGATTGCAGGATGCATGAAACCAAACACATCGTATTACTTTGTACTTGAAGTTATTTGTGTTATTATTTCTAACGCTCTGCTTTTAGCACCGAGCAATGTAATTTCCCACAAGAACATCTGTTGAGAGAGAGAGAGAGAGAGAGAGAGAGAGAGAGAGAGAGAGAGAGAGAGAGAGAAATGTATTTACACACGTCTTCTGGTCTGGTTGTAAATTTTCTGTTTATTGCTTTGGTAATGTTGACACAACTTTTCGTACTAAATGTAGGATTTCATCCGATGAAAAGATGTCTACCTAAGAAGACGCAGACAAAAAACAGATCAAGTGTTCATCTTTACCAAATATTGAACGGATTTTACTCAGCTTGTAAAATCCATTTGATTTTCCAGCCCTTGATATACACCGACAGTTGACTAATACAAAACACCGATGGTTTGCAATTTACGCGGGAAAACCAGGGACAGACGAATGTGACGTTTCAGCCAACGCAGAATCACGTGATTCTGAGGCGCCGAGTACATCGACTGTCAACATACTCACGAGTTGAACGATCGACACTTGTCTCCTAAAATGTGACCGCATTTTCCGCGCCTTCCATGAAGTTGCTTTGAATAGAAGCTTTTTTGAATTCTTCCTTTCATCAATGGATCCGTTTTTTAAGATAGCTCGACTTGCTTTAATAGTCCCTAATTACGACATAAACGATGACCCGAGGTCACAGATGTTTTCAATACTAAAGCTATTGAAAAATGTTTAGAATCTTTAGCATGATTTGTGAAAGATATGATAATGTTGAAATAACGTTTGAGCAAGGAAGCAAAAATTGTTTGCCTTGCACAAATAGAACAAATCCATTAGTGTACACAGGATCTCATTTCCATGGAAACGAATATTGCTTTGATTTGTTCTAATCTGTCCGAACTGTTGACGTCATTCGTAATAGGACAATAACTAAACATAAAAATGTTTTTGAATCTCTTTATATCTCGCTCTTTTCAATTAAAGTGTCGTCAAGTGTATTGTTTAAATAGGATCAAGCGACATCGATGTCAATGCCAAATTGCAAGTTAGGGCTTCGAAAGGGTCAAAGTTCAAAGAATGGATGGTCTCTCTTAATCACACGATACAAATATACTACACACGCCATTCCATACATGTATGTGTTGGATTCAAACGACAGTGTTAGCATGGAGACACTATATCAAAATAAGAAAATAAAAAAATCACAAGCCACTCACCTGTATTTCATGCACAAACACTGAACACAGAACGGCAATAGAATCAACATATATCTTATTATAAAGTATATTATAACGGTTATATTATAAAGTTGTTACTTTGCAAAACTTGAAGTTTCTCTCGTCCGGGTCGCTTTATAGACTGCCGGACAATACCGCCATCAACGGATCAAACTAGTCAATTCATCACCTAATTCATATATATTAACACTTACACGACGCTATTCCTTTAAAATATTCAATTATTCAATTGATGAGTTTGATATTGACATAACTCGGACCAACCATCGCAACGGCATGATAATTCCTATCTTGTGTACAGTCAAATTACTGCGATGAGCGGAGATTCGTTAAAATAAAGGAAAACTTTCCTAATTGATTCAGATCATGTTTGACATGAAAATATTTACTTTTTTCTGAATCATGTTCTACATACTCTTGAAAGCATACACAGTTTGTCAGTGTTTTTATTGACTTTTACATATGTTTATGACCTATGCACAGAATTCGTTTTAGAAATTACAATATTTCCTATCGTTCGGAGTATATTATGGTTAAAACAACGATATATGTCGTGAACTTTCAGAAAAAGATGTCCCATTGATCCGTTGTTTTTATTAACTTAAAAAGTTATCCATGTGAGTATAAGAGAGAGAGAGAGAGAGAGAGAGAGAGAGAGAGAGAGAGAGAGAGAGAGAGAGTGTTAACTTGTATTATCGATGTATATGTGTGTATGTTAGTGTTGCTCGTATCTACGTGCCTAGGGTGCCCGTTCGTGTGTGTTTTGCGGTTCTACAAGTTGCCGAAGTCAATTATACATAGGTCTTTAAAGCTTTAAGACGGCGACAATAAGTACTTCGGATGGTTGTAATTAAAAGTAAGATTTTCTTGTAATTGAGTAAATCCCCTTTGAGCTTATGTAATTATGCACACAATTTACACATGCATATATGGGAGATTCCATTGAGAATTAAAGGAATAGAAAACTCTGGGACGCACCCTCTGTCACCTCCAGTAGTGTAAAGGGTTTGATCAAATTTCTGTATTTTGGGAGTTACCCATTTCTGCGAAGTTCGATCCTGAAAAGCCTTCGTCTTGAGACTGTCCACAGTGGACCTATTATGGTATTAGGCTTTAATTTGTTCATGAATCCGTAATCAGATTTAACATACATAACAACTTTACAAATTAAATACCCTGAATATCTCAGCACTGTGAAATCTCTCGTGGATTACGTGTCGATGTGAACTTATGACAATTCTCTTTAGTTCTTATTTTTAAAATTAATTGGCAAAAATAGGCAGGTATCGAATGAGAGGCGGGCATTGAATGGGAGGTAGGTATTACACTTGAGGTCACGAAGATTATCGAAGTGTCACGAAGATTGTCGATGAAGTGATCTCATGATCAAAGTACAATAGATAAACAAATACTTCAGACAAAACCGCGATGAACAATTGATTCCTTTCAATCACATTTTAATCAATGCCTTAGGTAGCAAAATAGCATGCAATGTAGTTTTTATAAATACCTTTCGTAACATTCAAAATCTTCATCTGATAAACCATTAACTAGCGCACACAGAAATATTTATTAATAACATAGATTTAAATTTCCAATATTAAGCAAGGCCTTTCATCCTTGTAAAGTCTCTTAGTTTTGAATCGTTGTCATTCTAAAAACAAGGTCTTTCAATTTTCTCGAGACATCATTCGTTCATCATCGTTCCCTGTTACCCATGCTGCACAGCGGGATCATCATCATCCCCAGTCGTCAATGGCAACGTAATCTTTGACCAGAAAGTGTAGATGTGGCCTTGTTTCAAATTGATGGTATTTCATTCATTTAGTGTTCAATCTAGCGATCACCGTATGCGACTCAGAAATATTTCTTCTTTAAATATTTACCATTCATAACGGTCAACATAGCGGCAACCGGCTTACACATGCACGCTGCACTTTATCACAGGTTAGGCTGAAATAAACAACTTTATTAGTCTGTTGTGGCCTTGATAGTATGATCAGTGTGTAAAAAGTTGTAAGATAAAAATGCAGGCCATTTGTAGAAAACCCTGTGTTTGGAATTTGGCAACATGCCAAGCCGTTAAGACGAGTAGCTTGTTTCGTAAGTATTGTATGTTATTATTCAATTACCCTAACACGGGTCATTCACCAATACATCACTTCAGCCAGCTACAATATACTTCGTGTGGGTCGTCAGCCTTGCTATAGTGTGCCCTCTAGCCTTCCATCTCGGAAACAACGTATCCACCTGTTAGCATCCAACCGTGTCCAATTGCCGTGATTGACATATGCAGCTTGGTTGTTTGTAGGCTCCCCTGGAGAGGTTTTGTTCAACACCCTCTGTCACCAAGCCCTAGGGTGTATATGCATCTCCACTATCCCACAAGCCTCAGAGTGTATATGCATATTGGTGAGCATAATTCAGGTCATCTTCCGCGGACGCCAAGCTGTGGTCCAAATCTTACTGTTTGCTATTAAATGGAATAGTTCAGATATTACAGAGACCTAGCAATTGTTATAACGCAAGAGAGTTTGCATATTAAACAACAGTCACCAGCTCAGCCGAAATTCTACGATGGCGGAGGTAGTGCATGGAGGTAGAACCGCTACCTGGCACTTCTCCGCTACTACCCCCAGTGTAGAGAGAAGTCAGTCTGCAGGACAAATGAAAAAAATATGCGTAAAAACACACAGCAATTACGCTACACCTTGCTCGGTGGCATTCTACACGAACACGTATTGTACCGTGTATTTAATTTTCTGGCATTCTGCATCAAAATAAATGTTCTGAGATGAACAAGAAACATTGACTTTGCATAGCGTTACTACAGCAGAATAGAAAAATGTTAATGTCATGGGTTGGTTTATCGACGGTATATTTCGCTATCCAGTGGGCAGTCTCATCGCTGCACAAACAAAAAGCGGTGAACGTTAATTGATGGGAGGGATTTCAATTCGACCGGAAATGAAGCTAAAATATATACACACTTTTCCCGCCAAATCTGTTCCCTACAGCTATTAGAACAACATCATTTGGCAATATGCCAAACGATGGGATCATCGACCTCAGCCTTTACAAAGCGCCCTCTTTGCGGTGTTTACACACTTGGTAGCCTGAATTTTCTGCAGCCTCATGTATTCTGTGAAAGACAGTTTTCGCGTTTGCTTTAATGGTAATGGGCCCGAGGAGCTTTGCATGCGTGTGTCAGGGGGTGTAATTTGTGTTGGTAATTTAGACTTTAAACAGCCATGATGGTTGGGCGTTACCTTGCAATTTCATTTGAAATCACAGGAGGCTCTGGTTTGTGACTATCTGGGCGTGTTGTCTGATTTGAATGCTTGTAATTTGACTATCGATCTTGAACACAACGTTAAGTGTTTACAAACAGACCGCATTTGCCGCTTGCATTCAAATTCTTTACTCCATAAAGACTCCGCTTTCCTCATAGTAAGTGAATGGCTTTTTTCTATCGGTATCGGGAAACGGTCAGGTTGCCGAACAGACTCCAGCTCATGCCCTTGGCACCGTGTATTCATGTCAAGTCAAGAGATTGACGGCAATTTAATGATAAAGTGGACCAGCCTTGGGTCAACACTTCCCTGGTTTGTCAACAACATTTGTGACGGCTCTGTACCGAGGCATAGTAACTGATGCACCAGTCTAGCGCCGTTAACAGTGTCGGGAAGTGACCGTCCCTGGGGTGACTGCCTAACGTAAAATGGTGGCAGGGCGTTGTATCAGAATACGCTTTGACCGACACAAGTGTTACAGTATTAAAGCTAGCTTTCACCTCCAATGTACAGAGAGGCTGTTCAGTAAGACTTGGTACTGTGGTAGGCACGTTCGAAGAAGATGCAAAACCTCGGGGTATGCCACCTCTGCGCGTAAATCTGGGTAGATCTGCATTACAGAGCTGAGAGTGTACACTGCAAACGAAGTAGTCTACACCAAGTCTGCTATTAACGCCCCAACTCCCGTATAAAAGCGCGAGAACCTACGAGAGTGGTCATAATGGTGGGATATTCAAACGTACTCGGTACGCTCTGGACGCCGTCCATAAAAACCGTTAATTAAGAAATCTAACGATTAATTTTTTTCTTGGAAATTGAGGGATATGTGTATAAGTATTTGGGGCACAATATACTTGGTTTCTGACGAAATTAAATTTGAAATGACGTCTGGAACCAGAAAAAGGATAAAATATTTGCCGGTAATATCGCCGGTATAACGTTCGATGTTCAGTTTGAATCTGCATGATTGACATGATATGCAAATTGCAAATGAGTCATTAGCGATACGTTGTTTACTTTTTCCGTACGTAGCGTTGATTGTTCAAGGCGGGGAAAAACACCAAATACTCGGAGCGTACCGAAAGATACAAACGCACACACACTGTGTATAACAAATACATGCAAACACATTTGATTCGGTAGTTCTCTTTTTGGAAAATTTGTTGGTCCTGAAAAGGACCGTTTTCATTTGTGTTGGCCTACCTGAGCCGTACATTTTACAGACAGGAAGGCCTATACTGTCATTCATGCCCGGCATAAAGTACGTCTGGTATGTTCGGGTTGAGACCACGGACAAGTACCAGCACAAATTCTGGCATGATCTTTCACTTTGTCTACACTGTCTGTATATCTTCTATCTTCTTTTCAAATGTCAAGTTTTACCCTCTAGTCAACGTACTGTTGAAAGCGCAATCATCGCAATGCGATATGCGTAACTATCGCTTCTTATAGCTGTTTCCAAAAGTGATATACATTTTTTTCCCGATCTAAAGCCGTGCATGCCTATGCAACACAAAGCGAACAAAGTCAAAATTCAAAAGACAAGTAGCCTCCAATGTGCTGACAAAACCGGGATTTTTTTGACGCCTGCAATCGCCTTCGGCATATTCGGTCGTCACTGTGCTGGGTCACTTATACTGATCTCAGTGATCACACGTCGAGTTGACAAACGTCGCCGGCGGCAGCTGAGGTCACCGTACTAATCAGTCCCATAAGTTGCACTCAAATGTCCGCGCTCGATCCCCATCACAGTTAGCTCCAATTCATTCCTGGCAAAGAAAATTCCCGTGGCTACCTCTAGTGCTCATCAGTGACCGCTATCTTCATAAAGCCAGCTGACATAGTGTGATTAGCAGTCTGACTCTGACTACCACGCGTTTGTAATGAATAGTATCGCGACTGCGTGGAGAGTGTAGAAGTGCAGTGCACTCGATTTTGCGGGATCGTTCAAAGTAGCGAAATACTAGAACTCACCATTTTATAAGGAGGGATGAACATTGAAACGAATGCTCGGAGAATTTATGAAATCACTTTATTCTGATTTTATTTTTGGTGATTAAATATTAACAGGTTTGATTTCTAAAATAAGTATTTTTCAGAAGCTTTTTGAAATAATCATAAGACAACAAATCGACACCACATTTCATTTCGGTCACCATAAACTTGTAATCGAAGCCGGGGAATAGTCGTCGGTACCCTCCCATCCGACAGCGCCGAGTTCATGAGACAACGAAAGTTTTGAAAAGGAAACTACAACTACCATCCAAGAACTGTGGAAAACTACGTTTTATAATGGAGACACAGCCCTGCCTCGCTGAACTAAGGTCGAACGAGGAAAGGATTGTTTGTAAGACAAAAGCTCTACAAATTTGGTAGACGACTTGGCCGTTGAGCATTGTGGTAAATGTCCGTCGTCCATTGAAATAACCACACTCGATAAATTTGGACATCTAGTAGGCGAATTTGCTGTTCTTTCAGAACTGTTTTGATTTTTTCCCGTTCTTTCCTGAAATGCGGCATTTCTAGGACGGCGTTTGGACAAAACGGTGCTTCATTATTATCTTCAATCAAGACTCCCTGCAAGAGTGATGTACACTATATATACTATGACTGAGCCGAGGAAAACCCCGATAATAGATCCCGTGGCAGAAAACTACATTTTCTACGATTTCTGCATCGTTTACCCGTATACAAAGATGCGGATAGCTATTGCTACTGTCATGATATGCATTATGTTGAATCATTCAAAAAGGCGCTGAATACAATGACAAACGCTTCGTTTTCGGACGAGAAACGTATACCATGACGCATGAGAACTAAGGAGTGTCGATCGATCGCCTGGCAACGTCATCACGGTTTGTACAAATCCGAGGCGACGCCGCGCCGAACCTCTGCTCCAGTAAGACTTCGAAAAAGTCTATGTTCAAGAAAAACCTATTGGGGAAATGAGTGGATGTAACGTATGGAAAGTAAACCGTAAAATTGGGTGAAAATAGTATACGTAAAGTCACCGTGCAGTCAATGTTTACAGTATGTGGCGTGCACGTTCTATTTTTGGAGGTGTTCAACCAGCTGTTTTAATTTGCTACTTTTTGTTCACAAAGAAACCATATTAGTTATGTTTTGCTCCGCCCATTTTCATCGATTTTTCTCGGTAGGGCCCTACCGAGAGTTACCGGTTTAACGCCAAGACATACAGACTTGCACACAAGGCTAATTATATGTATTTGGACTCATGCTACCATGGCTACGGACAAATAAATCACGTTTCTGAAAGATGACGGACATTAACTCTAATCATGTACTGTAACATTTGTGTCCTCATCAACTCAGTCTATGTACGTCCACAATGACTGGCCAGACTGTACTATGGCAACACCGACTGACCGGTTCTGTTTATAATTCCACATTTACTGATGGATCTACCTATACAATACGATCCCGTACGGCACGTTTTCAAAACATCTCTTTGTGAATATAAATGTGCATCATAAAATTGTACAATTCTTTGACACACATATTGATCACCTAAACCGATCCAGAGATGTGTTCTAACATAATTCAAGTTGATTTTTAGTTAGGATTTTGACACTTTCCATCGATATCATCATATCGCACGCATTTTGAATTGTAAATATATTTTGAATAATTCATGTTTTAAAGTTTTTTGTCAAAAGAGCATCTTCTTAGAAGTTTTCGGACGGACTAATTGCGTTTACATTTTGATTGTAGGTACTTAGGGATGACCTCATCCAGAGTTATTGACATTGTAACGAAACTGATGATGAAAAAAGCAGTGTTGATATCACTACTATAGCAAAGGAATGTGAATCGGTTTTGCCCAAAAACCATCTGCTCACATACTGTACGCTAATTTGTGATGCAATGGCCTTTCATTTTTCTAAATTTGACCTTTTTATGTTGTACAAATCCACAATGAATACACATACTTATTTTCTAATTATTCCGTGAGTCACAAATATATTTCGTGAGAATACATCATTAACATTGACTAAACGGTATTTTGAGTAAATTTTTGAAATCCTATGAATACGATTGAGTTATTTTCAAAAACAAATCACAATAAATTTGTAGCTTTCATGGTTTGCCGACAGAATATTGATTTCACAATATCTTCACAAGGTTATATTTCGCCAGCGACAACATTATCAAGTGACCTATGCTGACTGATTCAGCTTTCTTAAAAAATTCTAATCCTTGAATGAACGTTTATGTGATTCAAACTTGGTAGACTTTGACTTTGACGCCACTTTCCATTGCCTTTACTATGACGACATTATTGTGGCTGTATGGATTACAGCGACATTAATTATTGCCACGTTTGCAATGAAATCAATACGTCTACAGGATGACCAGAAGTGGAACGAGACAAGTTTACAAAGTGAAACTACATTCATGAAGTCGGCAAAGAAGACACATGGTCACAAACCAAACATCGGCATGAAGATCGGCTTCCTCATTCAAAGTCCATGGTTTGTAAGGCATCAGCCTTACTAGGATAATGACATTTATTTATTTATTTATTTATTTATTTATTTATTTATTTATTTCACTTTAAAGGATTACCCATTTACATGCTCAAATCAAGTTAAAATTACCCAATAAGGCTGTAATCTCCCATGGGGTCTTAATTAATCACACAGAATTAAAATCCAATAAGTGTTAAAAAAAACAATGAAGTCAAATAGCAAACAAAATAAAAATATAGATAAAATATTTAAAAAATCAACAAAGCAAAGAGAATAAAAAGCAAAAGTTCTATTTATCAATATTATCCCTAATAAAATATTTCAGCCGAGCTTTAAAAATTTCAACATTGTGGCTACACCGAATATCATCCGGAAGTGAGTTCCAGAAACTTGAGGCACCCATAGAAAACGTCCTCTGGCCTGTTTGTGTACGGAATTGAGGGAGTAGCAATTTATGAGTTGCAGCAGAACGTGTCTGGTAACCATGAACATCATTTAAAGGCACAAATTTCTCAGAGAGATACGATGGTGCAGTATCTCAGAAGACGATTATAGGTTAAAACACATGTAAAATAAAAGATGCGTTGTTTAACGGAAAAAACATTGGCTGCTTCAAAGAATGAATCGGTTGAGGTATTAAAATCAACATTGAGAAGAACTCTCAGTGCTCTTTTCTGTAACTTATACACTTTCTCGATATTTTTTTAAGTTGTATTTCCCCAAACTACACAACAGTAATCAATAGCTGACTGAATCAAGCTAAGATGACATGGAATGAATTTGAATAATCTTCGAAGTAAACCGATTCTCTTACTCAGAGTGAGACATAAATCGTCAATATGTTTGTCCCAAGTAAGAACATTGTCCAATGTAACACCTAAAATCTTCTCAAATGAAACACAAAAGATATTACACTCATTAATGGCAATATCAAGTCTATCACCCATTGTATCTGCACATTTTAATTTTTGGCGAGATCCAACCAACATGGCTTTCGATTTGCCTTCATTAATGACTATGCCATTGTTAATTACCCAATCGTTCACTGAAGTGGCGTCGTTTTGGAGCGACTGATTAACATCGGCAACCTGAAATGCCAGATGTAAGGAGAGTCTGGTCGTCGGCATACATGTCTAGGTTAGAATTACACAAAGTCAGTGGCAAATCATTAATGAAAATGGTAAAAAGCAGTGGACCTAATATTGATCCCTGAGGCAAACCAACAGTAACTTTTTCAACGTCCGATATCTTACTCATGTGACAAACAACTTGAGAACGATCTGAGACGAAAGAATCAAACCATTTTAACACATTTCCATGCAATCCATAAAGAGACAATTTCATAAGTAGTACATCGTGGTTAACAAGATCGAACGCTTTAGAAAGGTCCAAAAACAAAACACCTTAAAGCCGACCACCATCAATGTTTTCAAGTAACTCATCACAAATACGTATCAATGCAGTTTGACAAGAGTGGTTCTTTCGAAAACCAGACTGAGTATCGTGAAGGACACCTTTATCAGATAAAAATTTATACAAAGTACTGTGAACATGACTTTCAATTACTTTAGAAATAGCTGGTAAAATAGAAATTAGTCCAAAACTATAACGTCAATTCAATCATAGTCAGTAAAAAACTATCATCTACAATTCCAACCATATCCTTTAACTAGAGTATAGATTATATCCAGGATGATACTTCATCAAATCGTCATTTTACACTGAAAATGTTTTAAATAATCGAGCAATAAACTTCAATCCAAAGATTCTGGGCCCGTGAACCAGTCTGTCTTTAAACGTCTTCTCTGTGTAAGGTATCTTCATACTCTTACTATGACTGTCGTCTTTAAAATTACGGTCCAGAAACTTGGAGATTTATTTTTGGTTTTGCACTATGAGCTAGATCTGGACATTTGTCTTATGTCCTCAATTCTATTAAATTCCCCTCCTCTATGATAGCGGTAAACTGGAAAAAAAACTAGTTACTGACCGAAAGTATCGGCAATATAAAATACCGATCAATGTTTTGTGAGCTGTATTGAAATCGAACATACCATCATTGACTCATTTTGGTGCACAGGAGCGAGTCACGTTTCCGTCGGATTAGCTGAGTTCCCGACTGGGCACACGTTATCTCGCGATAAAAGTATGTTCTGTCGGTTTCAAGATCAAAAATCGAACGACTGTGACTGCAGTCGAGTACTCAACCAAAAAAGACACTCCAAATAAAGTATGTGGGTCATAGCCACAACTCGGTCAATCGAAACAGCAATTCGTAAGATTTACAGAAATGACCAGTCCGGGTCAGCTCCAAATTGGAGACGCTATACCATAATATTTTCCCCTCTCATTAGCCAATCAGCGGCCAGCGCGCCATCAGTAAAAATTGTATTTCCTGGCAACCTCCACATGCGTCCTTCGTTACGTACGCCATACTGTGTCGAACTCCCGCGCCGTATTCTGTCATAATGTCGAACAGTTGTGTGGCCACTCTGTCAAAACACAATTTCAAAATCGCGTACCAGTTTTATTCTGGCTAAGACAACCGAACCCCATATATCGCTGTGATTCCTAGACTCTGGCTTGAAGTCCTGCGAAATATAAATCGTGTACCTACACAGATCGTTCAGAATACCCCATTTGTATCGGAGATGGCAGCGATACAAATTCTACCGTATGGGGAACAGTTGTGTGGCCACTCTGTCAACACATTTTCAAAATCGCGTACCATTTTTAGTCTGCGTTTGACAACTACAAAACAGGTATCGTTTTAAAGCTCTGACATTGCTCTTCTTTCTTGCAAAATGTTATACGCGTACCTACACAAATAACCTTTATAACAGTATTTCTAATAGAGATGACGAACATCCACAAAATGATTCTCGGTACTTGAGCGAAATCGATAAACTGGGGGTAGAAATGAATCGTCAATATTTCGAATATTTGTTCACTAATCGGACTTCTTGTTGGACATGACCTTCTGCAGAACACGTGGATTATGTTGATTGTCGAAATTCGTCGAAATTCACAAGACAGGGGCTTAATAAGCGGCCCAAAACTGCCGATCACACTTGGTGGGTAATTTGTGACCCAGCGTGACCTGTACTTTATTAATGATGTAATCTGGTCGATGATTGGCTGAATGCCGGAATACATTATCATAATGAGTCTCCAATTTTGGAGCTGACCCGGACTGATGACGGTCAACACGAAATATTTAATGACATTACTTTTTCCTACGCTAATGTGATGAGAAATAGCTTCACTCTCACTTATCACATCAAACACGTGTGACCATGGTAACGTTACCATGATGATATATACCATACTGTCGTACAGTGGTTGCTAGGTGACCAACTGCTGATATGAAATAAATTCTGTTGTCGTTTACGTTTGACTGGAGAGTACTGTGCTGCTAACTGACTGAACTGAATCTGAGTAGATAATAAACAACACAAGAGGGTACAGTTTTCACACTTTTCACTAACAAGGTAGACCTAATTCTGCTAAATTGCAACCCCCTACAGCTGATTTTGTAATTGCTTCATCTATGTCACCCTGTGAGTATAAAGTACAAACACACTATGCCAACATGTCTGTAAACACCAGTCTACCATGCCAACCTGTCTGTAAGCATAAACTCCACCCACGATAACGTTACAGCTTAAAATCCAAGCCAATAAAGAATTTAGAAAGCTCTTTCCTTGTCTTATACACCCTCGCTATTGAAATATGCACGTACGTGTGAAAGTGGCTCAACGAAAAGTGTCATATTGCAACTGTTAGCAGCTTCCGTTACCGCGTTGTCGTATCGCCGATGACGTGTAACGATCACTATGAGGTCACTATAAAGGTCACAGTGACCGGAAGACATCATGGTGTTGCCATGGTGAGATCGCGATAATCGCAGCTTGTAAAATTAATGTGTTTATTTGACTAAACTGGTTGTTTTTCTATGCTGTGGGACATATTGCACGTGTGAACAGTAATAGCGGGAACGCTGTTCAGATAAGAGTATTTATTGCAGTACACAAACGGAATGTTGGTGACAGCCTAGCTTAGGATAGCGCCGTCAAACGGATTAATTGCTGAATCGAGGGCTTAGCCTAAGTTAATATCAGGACAGTTGTTCCTAACATTGAAATCGCAATTTTATCTAAATTATTGATGTATGCTGTATTTCTATTCCAGTAGCTGATATTTTGATGATTCAATCGATAACCTGTAAAATCCCAATGAGCACTACTGAACTGACCGACATGCTTTGCTACATGGTGTCATTCGATACTCAATTATGTGCACCAATGGGATGGGTTTATCATGCGGGGACGGTATGGCATGCATTGATCATGCAGCAGGGTGCACGGGTTGGCATGCCGCCCGCCATCAGAATCAATTTGCCTGTTACGTGGTGATTTTTTTTAATTTTCTTTTTCGACAACGTTTCAGTATAGGAGACTGCTTGACGGACGATTGTGGCTTTCTGTGCTTAATCTTATACACTGCTAGGTTTTGTTAGGTTCAAATGAATCATGAATTGTCAAGTTGGAGAAGGGTAAAACCACCATCTCTTTAAAGGGTGTCATGGAATTTATTTTGCTCATTATTGAACATTTGGAGTAGGTAAAGCATATATACTTTCCAGAATTCAATTCAATACGTTTTTCAGTGTCTAGTAATTAGGACACTGTTTGCAGGGCAGATGGGCTGCACTATTTTGGCAGTCTCTTTCTACACATAATCTATAAATCAAAATATCCAAAATGTCAAAATATTTTAAAATTGCTTCATATCCTCTCTCAGTTGCAGTTAGTTTTAAAACCCTGATTCCATTTTAGATTTAGGGGAAAGGGATAAAGTTTCTTCGACCAATCACAATCCCGGGGGCGATGCTGGACTTCAGTAACCCAGACCTTTAACCTCATCTGGCAAGTCGGACTATTAAAATTCTAAATGGTCGCCAAGGTGATCTTTCTTTTTTCGATACTTTTTATTTTGTGTTACAGGAATTGTAAGGTTAAAATTTCACCATCGATGAGTTCAAGTTTTCTACAGGTCGAAGGTGTAAAGACACCTCTCTCTCTCTCTCTCTCTCTCTCTCTCTCTCTCTCTCTCTCTCTCTCTCTGAAATTGTATTCGAGTACGTATACAATGCTCTGAGTCTTACTTTGTAACTTGTGTGATCTGCTGTTTTTAATGTCAAATGTCACGAAGAATCGGTGTCGTTTTACCACAGAAAACAACTGTTGATCCATTGACAGCCATGTGTCGATGGTTATCTGTATGGTATTTGACTGTCTGTCTGACTGACTATCGAAGAGAACCGGTGTATGTTTACGTGACACATCTGCAGACGTCGATCACCTCTCTACTGACGTAATGGATTGGCATTTTTATACTACAGGGTCGTTTTGATTCTGGCAAAGTGAAACCACTTATTTTCTTCCTGTAGATTAATCGTTTACTTAACTGCAAGAAACAATACCATCCAGTTTGGATGCTTTTATCGTCCGAATCTTCGCATTCTGAACAGTTAGGTTTTAAGACATCTGCAGTTTATTTTTTTGGGTGCAGCAGACATGCGGTTCGAAGACTGGAAATGTTAACTTGGTTGCCATAAACTAATCAAGGCAAACTTTGTTAACGATGTCGATATTTTGAAGTTTCTATTTGTCAATACCTTTAAAGGCTATAGCTATATGCTCGATGGTTTTATAGAGAGAAGATATTTACGACTGTTAACGTATTTAATACTACCGTTCTGTTCCCCAGGCTACAGATCTATCACTTTTTCATAAAAACAAAACACTCCAACATTTAAACCATACTGTAACACTGTTACAGTAAATGTTATCATCAAGGAAAGATCGTGTCTGTTAATTTCCTACAGCCTTTGAATGTTATTCTCAGTGTCTCTTGTTTTGTTTTTGTCTGCCTCTCTTTTGGTTTTGAATCTCTTGTACTCTCAGTTACGAAATGCCTTGCGTTTTCTCGTGACCTAATGGAGCAGTTCTCTCTCTCTCTCTCTCTCTCTCTCTCTCTCTCTCTCTCTCTCTCTCTCTCTCTCTCTTTTGTGAGCATTCTTAAATGTATGGTTTTGCCGCTGTTTTCGAAGTTCTTGGATTATGGCTTTGGCGAGTTGTTTTTCCAACCCTGGGAACGTCGAGTGAAATGTACATAAACGTAGTAAATTAGTAGTAACCTGTAAGTGGTTTTTGTCAATTTCATACACCCAGACAGGGTTAGGATCCCAGACAACAGTGCGTCTATTGTGGTGTGACGTCACCTGATCCACACACTTTGATCGGCCATTCAGGGAGAGGCCGGGTTAAAAGTACATCAACAACATCTCGGCTAGTGAGCGCGTTGACGCTATTGGTTTACGCTATGACTGAATGTTACCGGCAATTCATATTTCAGGATTACAGTTGTGTACGATCTGTGTGATTAGAGGTGCCAGATGTTAGTGCTGATAACATATTTTTATGACTTGCTCAGACGAGTACACATCTTCACCATATCGATATAATTTCCCAGGAAAAGTTTTGTACTTTTATGTTACCTGTGCATCATTTTCCCTTTATTTACCAAATGTGTCTACATACGTCAAATATTTAATGTAAACTATCTACAATGCGAACTAACTACTGCAGGCTCTAGGTTAGGATGACCTAGCGCCAGGTAGTATAGTGACCCAAAACTTGAATTAAATCATGTACTTTTGACCTTGGCCTATTTTTTGTTCTCAGTGGACTAAAGTCAAGTTCCATTGTCACGACCTACATTTACTTTGGGCGTCGTTTTACAAAGCAATACATAATTGTTTACTGCATTTTGAGGATAGAAGTGTTATGATAGTAAATCAACATTACATGAGTTTTGCCAGGCATCATCCATGAAGATATGTATTCCTTCGACGGCAATATTGACAGCTCAGTACAATTGAAGATAAAATCGTTCGTAAAGTTTCTCATGATGTTTATGATGATGATGATCACCATCATGTAATTAAGCAACAAAATATTTCTTCTGTGAATATGAATATATGTGTAATGTTACACACAGTTGATTTTTTCAAAGAAAAGGCAAGGAAATCATGCTTTGTAGTAATCTTTTGGTCAGAAAAGGAAACATACCGGCCCCACTTACAAATAACATTAGTGTTGGCGTCAGGAGAGAGAGAGAGAGAGAGAGAGAGAGAGAGAGAGAGAGAGAGAGAGAGAGAGAGAGAGAGCCTTGTACAGCCGACATTAAACATTCGTATCAGCATTCGTTAAAATATTGAGTGGATCAGCACTCCTGTCGTTGCTACTTAATTGAGCATCTTGACATTTCACTCAGATGTAACTAGTGCACCTTCATCTACCTGATAACCACCCCTGCCCCGTCTAATCAACAGTTTGTCCATCGCAACTGGTAATGTTGTTTATCTCGGTGGATATTACGGATGGCATATCGCCCTCTAGAGTTACAGACCTATGAATTGTTTAGCACCCCAGATGGGCCCCTGTCTCTAGGACTGGCCTGGATAGGTAATTTTACATAATCCACCGTTAAAGCTGAGGCGTCAACTTCATGAGGGCACCTTATCAGTTTCAAATTGGCGTAATTGTATTAAGATAGCGCAAACTACGAAGCTTTTGCATAGGTAGAAAAGTATGGTGGTTGTAGATACGAGTACGACTATCGTCGTGTTGTAAGTTGGAAAACATAGCGAAAAAAATGGAACGGAGAAAGTGCACAGTGCAAATCAAAGGCACTGCATAAAGAACTCTATTATGCGAACCCTTGATTCTGTTTACTGTCTCAAACTTGATGCGGCAGAATATGAACCACTCACATTGCAAAGGCCAGGGTTGTGTAACGGTGATGAATTGATGGTGTTTGGGACTTTCACACCAAAATACATGTGAAAATGAACCTGCCACGCCATAAGCATGACCAGGTCGGCAAGAATTTCATCAAGTATACGTAACGGACGCGCCGGACGTATGCGAACTGATAAATGTATTCAATCTTCAAAACCACATGCATCTAGTCAGCGGTGAGTGGTAGACGTTGGCACATTGCATTTTGTTAACTACATGTATTCTAAATGCTGTAGCCACGCCAAGAGGAATCTTTGCGATAGAAGTTTCAAAACTAAGAGCCTTTCTCGGTCGAAACGTGGTGCCGGGGCACTGTTATATGCTATCTTACTATGACTGTTTTGGGGCGTGTGTGCGTAATGTGCCCAATCGCTACATTTAATATAAAAAGGCACTTGGAAGAGCCAAAGCTCAGTATCGAGCGGAAAAAGTGCAGAAAACTCTTCGGAACTTTAGGAATATTCCACCATTAATATGGTGTGAATTGGTGTTAACTGGCCGGAACCGTAGAAAACAATGAATTTGGCAGTGTGCCAGACCCGCAGATCGAAGAGAAACAGACAATATGCAACGGATAATTGACTTGCCAGAGATCTGACAGACAGATAACCCGTCAGTAAACTGGCCAATCAGATGACAGGGGTTTGACAGTTACATTGTTGTAAACAACCTGTCAATCAAGAGCAAACTTTTGCATACAAATAAGTAATTCATTTGTATTAGTATCTATTTATCTCTTGGCTCCACCTACAAAACTAAATTTACATACACGGTCCATTCAGAGTTGAGCATAGAATCACGTGCTAGACATACGCCAATCATCACGTGGACATAAACGTCATTTTGGCGGGACTTTGTTACGCACAGATAAACACTCCAAAATACTCTGAGCCGGGTCGATCCCGTGTCACTATCAAGCCGATCTACAAACGGTCACGAACACGAGAAAGCTCTACGGCGAAAATCATTGATGACAGCCGCTGCCGTCGACGCAAGTATGGAAGCTATATCACTTCGACGGGGTCGACTTCCATTCTCCGGGAAGAAATCAACGATACGACGGAACCTTTTTGGAGTCGAGCCGGGGGATCGAGAGAGCGTTAATTCGTTTCTGAAGGAGCAATTGGATAAAATACGTGAGGATGAGATCAAAAAGTGGAATTTTGATTTCAACAGGGACTGTCCGCTTGAGGGAGACTATAAATGGGAAAAAGCAGGCAGCGATGTACCTGATTTTTACAAGGCGAAAGTGGTTGTGTCGACCATTGCCAAAAGAACTGCCGATTACGAGAGTTCGCCGTCGATAACGACTTGTTGTCGTGATAGTAGTAGTAGTAGTACTACGAGTAACGTTAAACTGATGGACTGTACGTTGTGCGCTGGACAATCTACTACACGCCCAAATCGGACAGACCCGTGTTTTAAGGTGCCTTCCACCCCGTCCAACGCCGTGCAACCAACACATCAAGTGTTAATCAGTACTCCAAAAACTCCTTCAACCACCGAGTGCAGTAACAAGACTTGTGCAAGGCAGCCAGCGAAGAGGCAACGAGAAATAACAGGTAATAATTGACTTGAAAGTCTGCCAGACCGTAGTAAAATTTAAACCCCTCGCCACTAGCGTATCGGCATAGTAAACTGCTAGCGTAGTAAACGGACTTTGTAAGTCTTATCGCATTAGGTTACAATGGGCCCAGTTCTCGGCGATAAATAACGCCACATTGCAGTGGTTTATACGTTGTTTCTACATTGCTGTGGTGTCTACTATCGACCTTCGACTTTGAGACCTAGTTTGGCAAGGCAAGTCAAAGACGGATTTGTAAACAGGTCCCCAATGCTATTCTCGGCACTGACACAACTTGGTTATTGTCTTTCTAGGGTCCTTTGTTCACTTTGCAAGTCTCTACATGTTATGGGGACTCCCCCTTATAGTACGCCCCTGGACAAAGAGCCGGAGATTGAGCTTCCGATTTGCGATACTCGTCGATTTTCTTTACAAAAGATCTTAGAAAAAAAGGAAAGATTGATCTTACGGAACGTGTTTCGACATGTCGTAATGTATGCAATCGGAAGCTAGAAGACAATAAGGATAGTTGCGTCCGTTGTCGTTTCTTCCGCCCCGATTTTCGGTATTTTTTGTTGCGTGGAAAAGCTATATCTGTAGAGCTATGGAACATAGTTGTACTTTGTGATGTGAAACAAAAAAAAACGTAATTATTTCAAAACGCCTCGGAATGTGAAAAATACTAGGAAAAGATTTCCTGTATGGCCGTAACTGAATATTTTGCCCTCCTATTATCCTTTCAGAATTTTTACCACAACGTAAACGTCGCCGCCTGGCTTTGGCAATGCACCAGCCGTCGACAACGAAAGTTTCAAAAGGGGAATCGAAAGTATTTTCACCGTCAACCGTCTAGCTGACCGTCGACATTTCTACGAATGGTAAGTTTTTGCTTGTCTTTTCCGTTTTAGGCGTAAGGAAATAAAATGTTTTCCCGTTTTAACAAGTCCTCGGGAAATCAGTTTTTCTTACTTTCTATTTTTGTTTCGGTGTGACTCATCAAAAAACCAGCAAAATTCGGCAAAACCATGCGATGCCTTTTTGAAAATAAGGGGAAAACGCTCAGAGTTTTAAATAGTGTCGGTCGGGTTTAATCACAATTTTTTGGCCATATTGCCTTTTTTTCGAGAAAACCCTGTTCTTCAAAGTACAGCAACGTTTCCCGGTCAGACAATAAGTCGACCAGTGGGTGCCTCTGCACCACGCCAGCACACATTATTCAACTGAGTTATATTTGTAATGTATTTTTGAGGAAGGTAAATATGTTATTTTTAGACACATTTTCCAATTATCGAGTCGGTTCTGGCGATTTTCCCTAGAATTTAATTATGCACCCCGACAGATTTGTAAACATGACCCGTAGTCAAGCGAGTGTCACAGAAGGTATAGCGTCTGTTCAGAATAGAGTGGAGCGTGGGAATTGCCACAACGGTGAATAATAAAATACCGGCATTTCCACTCATTTTGTATTGAGCATCGCTTGCAACAGCTGTGCCTATGTCGGGTTGCTTAGTTACCAGTTGACTGCGACCTCAGCGCTTTGAGTTAATTTGCATACTTTTGTCATGTTTATTTCTGTGACTGGACCATTTCGTAGTGGCTTTTCATGGTTAGCCACCTGTCGCCGACTGTGTAGCCCTCTCGTTCGTCAACCAAGCGTAAAACCAGACAGGTGCCAGATGGAGGCCATAATTTCAGTTTTTAAATAGCAAGTGCCACTTATAGCCTTTCTGACGACGAGAAATCTGACAGGGGCCTTGAGCTAATCACGAGTCGATGATTAAAAAATCTCTCCCAAAAACTGCCGTTGCACAATTTGTTACTTGAAATTGTAATTGTGGTTTTCCCGATGAGAACGACCACTTTTCACTCCAACTTCTGGCGTTGTATTGTTTGTTAAATGTGCAATATGCCTACCAATTCATATTCCACACTGTGTGTGAGAATATAATTTTAACACCTGTGTTTTTCTTGGTCAAAATCGTATGGCCTCAATCCGTACTGCGTTAAACCAATAAAAGAGAGGATCTAAGAAGATATATGTCTTGGCTGTACAACAACAAAAGACGCTTTTGTTTATTTCCCAATGGCCCTATTTTCTGGAAACAATCGGCGTTTTAATCACAGCATTCAGGAATTAACTGCTGACGATTATTTGATTGGGGACATTTGTGGGAAAAATCTCTCAACAAATTGTTTAAGCTTTTTTCAGGATTAATTCCCATTGTTAAGGTGAAATCTAGCTGTAACAACAGGGTGTTGTATACAAGACTACCCTATCTGGCAAGCGGATATTGTATTCAGATTGTTATGACCAATCGCTTGGCAACATCCTTTTGAAATTTGGGACGATATACTACCCTGGCATCCAGGGCAGCAGCATTGCTGTGTCATGGCTCTCATCTTCCACTGTCCTTCTCTTTTTTACTCGTCAGTTTTTCAGTTTGCAAAGAGACTTGAAAAACACTTTCGACAATTTTATGTCTTAGTAATAATACATAATGTTGAGTGTTAAATAATCCACTCATATCTGGTCAGTGTTGACTGTTGCTATCTGCAGAAGTCCATAAAAACACAAAATACAAGCACAAGCTACAACTCTGACAAAGTTACTCTAAGGTAATGAAATGATCTCACACCCTTAAATTAAATTATTCATCGCTGAGATGTTAGCAAACCTAGAAACTTCAATAATTCAAGCCACAATGAAATATGCAGCTGTTTGACAAGCTTTGAGTTGTTTGTCTTTCTATGAAATGTACAAGTCAGTAATAATTGATTGGTTTTTGCATCAACTGTGCAATCAATGTCTTTGCCGAATATACAGAGAGACTGGAGACAGTGCTAGCTTTGTTGTGTATTCACTGATTGGGTAATTCACTCAGGAGAGAAATTAAATAAAAACATAAAATGTACCAGCAAGGACATTAAACCGTTCATGATGCAATGGGATGGTGTGACTTATCTGTCTTGGAGTGTTTAAACAGCTTTCAAATCAAGGACAGGTCTCTATGGATACAAAGTAGTTGAAATGCCACTTTCAACTTTGACATGGTGAAATAAATTGCAAGTTGGAGTTGTGAAGTATTATCATAGTTTTGAACAAAAAAGAATTGCAGTGTTTTAGTACAACAATTCAGACCGCAAAGAGTTCCTGCATTTCTGTTTGTGAGCTTTTTTATTGTAAGTGTTTCACTTTCTCTGTTGATAGTTCTGGAGATTGTTGAAGGACATTTGTGTCAGAGCTAGGAGAGTTCCAATCCGTAGAATTGCTTCTCTTGGGAAAAAGAAACGCTGAATCAGTGCGTAGTCAGCCATTAAGAGTTATTTGATGCAGTGATGAGAAAACAACTTTGAGAAGAAAGTGAAAACAGTGATAAGGCTTAGAGAAGAGTAATGTGGCAGACGTGCCTGGATGAGAAACTCATAAACAATAAACCTTTTTAAATGTTTTATTTAGAATCCAAATCAATCAGCAACAACTAGGCCTGCAAAGAAATCATTATTCGCCTTGAGTTGTCAGCTGTTTTTACAATCTGTATAAATTAAGTCTATGCTAAGGTGCAAAGAGGGAGGGAGGGAGGGTCCACCCCCCAACCCCCATGGAGACTTTGTAAAGCATCCAAGGACAGACATAAAAATTAATTCATTTATATATTCTAAAAGTGAAAGATTTTAGACAAAAGCATGACTGCTTTTCTGTCCCCTTTCCTGTGGATTTCATGAGGGAATGAATCATCACTTTGTTGTAGATTTGAACTTTGAAGGACATGTGCAGGATTATCAAACAATCCAATTTGTTGTAGACAGTATTTTTGCTTTTCTTCAAACGATCACAGAGAGTAAGTTATTGATTTTTATGAATGTCCTCCGTTGATTGTTTAATCTTTCCTAATTTGGTAATATTGCAAGGCCACCAGAGCATTCAATCAATGGATTTTCCTTTTTTTTGAAGCGGACGTGATCTGGTTGTTTTGATCAGCTGGGATTTATGTTATCCTTACAAGGACATTGTGATCAATACAGACAACAAAATATAGTTGTCCCAGTCAGGAGACACAACCTTTGTAGAATTATTGATTTGTCCAGCTTCCTTCATCTTTCATTATTCTTGTAAACTTCTGTTAAATTTCAACACAAACAGCGACAAAAATAGTCAAAATGTCAACTTTGCATTTTGTAAGCTTTGCTTTTAAAAGCTTCTTATTTCAAAGTTGTCTTCTCCCAGATGTCTCAGAATATATTTCTTAACATCAGCTTTGCTTTGATTCAATAGCTGCAAAGGAGAATTCGCTATCTAGAGACGATCTGTAGCTCGACCTTTCACCGCCTGAAAGAGGTTTCAACAATAATTTGCCTGTGGCCCCATTTGTGCCTACATTCCTCATTTGCTAGCTGTGAATACGTTTTAATTGGTCGAAGGTCTACCTTCTTGAATTGTTCTTAATTCCATGAAGGCCATACATCTGGAAGATATGTCACCTGCCAAGCAATTTTCTCAATCTCCTTCAACTTTGGTACACCCCCTCAGAGGATGGCAGATTCTATTTTCTACTTGCCCTGTCATCGTGATCACAATTCAATGCCCTCTTTCTAATAGTTGAACAGACATGCACCCAGAAAAAAATTGAGGAAGAGTTTTGAGGAAAATAATCAGTATCCACATCTGAATTTGAAACACTTCATGGTTCAGACAGACTTTCCTGGGAAAACAACCACAGAAAATTTAGGACTTCAGTAAGGCAGCCATCATATCTGATTGACATACTTTATTTTGCAAATCTTGGTTCAACCAATCAGAATAGACAACTTGTGTCTAAGTGATGATGAATCC
Source organism: Ptychodera flava (assembly GCF_041260155.1). NCBI lineage: Eukaryota > Metazoa > Hemichordata > Enteropneusta > Ptychoderidae > Ptychodera > Ptychodera flava. The sequence goes on along the minus strand of NC_091929.1, from coordinate 47,451,805 downwards.
AGGGCCGCTGCAAGACACTCTCCACTCATTAATTGTTAGCAGTGAGTCCCAACCCTAGGAAAACAAACAAATTAGTCTTTATAGAGGAATCAACTCCACAAACATTTTGATCTAGTATGAGGCCAAGACACAAATTATCAAGAGATTGACTACTGTGGTTCATCTCTATAGTATGTCAAACTGCTGATGTTATATAATGGTGAATATTTCCAAAAACAACTGAAAAATAGTATAGGCATCTTATCCATTGCTTATCCAAATGTATTTTTGTCAAATCGTTTTCTTTGTTAATAATATCACTGTAGTGACCAAGTTTTAATGCAGTTGACTAAAGTTAAAAAGAGTTTTCAGTACAGATTGAAAAGATCTGTAGGTACAACAAAAAGCCTAAATCTAGCCAAACCACGAAGATTAATTTGTAAGGATTAAACTTTGATATTGATGTCACATGATTCACTTAACAAAGAGTGCATGGATGTGATTCCGTGGATTTGATTCCATGGATGTTTCCATACAGTTTTGCTGTCTTACTGGAGACCACCCAAATAACAGTTGATACATAGAATTCGATGACTTCAAAGGAAAACATTTAAACAGAATCAACCAAGCAAGTAATCATGGTCTCTTGCCTTAAAAACTTTCCAAAAATTTTCCAATAGTTGTGCAGACACTCAACTGGTGTCCTTTATTGTGTCTGAGTAAAATTAATGCTCGTCTGTGAATTGAAACTTTAGATATTTCAGGAAAGTTATTTTATGCAGAGTGCTCTGAGTACTTGATGGACGTTAGTTCTGAATAATTAGTATTATTACTTTGTACATACCCTTCATTACAAGTGTAGCAATTTCACAGTTACAATTTTTCACATTAATCTCTGCACAAAGCTCACCAGTTTTGAAGAAAAACACGACTGAAATGCTTCTCTTTGTGAAATGTTTGTATTTTAGGGAGTTTAATAAGTTCAACCAATGCAACCCAGTTCAGTCAATGTACAATTGTGCATTTTAATGAAGTCTTTTTGCATTGTTACAATGTAATCTTAGTTGTTTTGACATTGCAAGCATGGTGTGCAGTGATACTTTTCAAATCTGTACTGTGTAGAACAGAGCATTTGTGTGTCACTGGGTTTGTTCTTGAAAGGCAATACTGGTATCCTCAGCGGGGAATTTAATGCATCAAGCATATTAATAAGATGCATATTGAGCTCAGTGAGCTTTGCATATCTTGGTATTGACACCTAGGGCAACACATGCGCTGTGTACTCTTTACCTTTCCTTTTATGGCCAAAGACCAGCTTGTGTATTAAATATTTTCCCTTTTTGTCTTGCTCAACAGATGTCAAGTTGGAGCCCACAGCATGGCTTTACTGGACAAGGATGCCAGTTGTGTTCACCCCATGTGAAGCAAATTATATCAAAATTTAGCAAGCAGCATGCAGTACTTGAGAGAAGCGTGACCTGGCACTCTGCCAAGAATCAAGTGATCTGGCACTCTGCCAAACTGTAAAGCGTCTGCTGTCCACAGGCACCAACTAGGAGAAATTTGAAACATTGTACATTCACCATGCATACAGCCATACTTCATCTGTCTGTCTGCTGGTTAGTTTTCAATGTGGTCCAGGGGACACGTGTGCTTCACAAATCAAAACCCAGTGCAAAGAGAACTCTCTTCCATAGATTCAACTGTAACACGTACAGATGTTTTTTCACTGAAATGTTCATTGTTCTACCACAAATGATAACAGTATTTTTCATCAGAATTTCTGACGAGTTTTTAGATTGCAATGAAAATTTTGTGTTTATGGCAATTCTCAAGAGAGATTTGTGTGTTTGACACCAAAGATGCATTTTGGTTGTACCATTTCAGACAAGGGGAGACCAGGTTCAGCATTCGACACATTAACTGTAATTTCTGTCGCAAGGACAAAATCAACACAAAAAGTAGACTTTTGCTTCTCAATTGGTACTTTTCATAAATTCTATGAAGAAAGCTAGCTGCTGTAATTTTAAAGAATTACCAGTTGCTTTGTGTCCATTCACCCCTTCCATAAATGGTATATTCCAAAGGTATTAATCACTGCCAGCAAACAGTTTACCACTTTATCAAACTTGGAGAAACTTGACCATAAAGTTTTTAGTAAACACTGCGAAAGTTCAAGTCTTGAAACGAATAAAGGCTGTGGGTTGGAAAAAGTCACTCACAGTTTTGCTCTATTGTGTTTGGAGTAGTGAAAAAGATGAAATACTCGGCCAGTACTAACTCATTTCATTTCTCTCAGGAAATGATATGTAGCTGTTGTTCCACCATTCATCCAAACACAGTCATACAAAGCTTTACCATACACTTTGTAAATATTTGAAATACTTTATCAGTTATTTTATTCATGTTTTTCAAAACGTTTAAAAACTTTTCCATTATAATTGATGGTCGCAATGATGAAATTGCAGTTACTTGCATTGTATGCAAGTCAAGTCATTTTGTTTGAGTTTGAAGGTTATTATCAGAAGTTATGTCTTACAACATTCCACATTTTTGAGCAAGTGTGCATGGCAGGTCGGTTTTCTTCAACTCGAGTTTCCTCATAATCCCCTCCTAAGTGTGCCTCGTCCACCTCTAAATTCAAATGGTTCAGCCCTATCGTTCCACGAGAATATTTAAAACAGCTGTCCCATTGAAAAGGTGGTGGCTGCTTTTGCCAGGGAGACAGTGGATTGCGCTGTCTGGCCAACACACGCCCACTGTCTTTGGGAAATAAGACAACATCGGGATTTTTTTACATGTTTTGTTGCAAATTGGTTTTAAACAAGTAACTTTGTGCAAATCTTTAAATCAATATTATCTGTCTCATAAATGTCAACTCAAGTCATGTGATATCAAATTGTTTTCTGCAAACACTGTATGAGGCATGATTACCCATCTAAGCAATATAAAACTACTGAAAGACAACATGTGGCAGAATCTATTCTGCTGTCACAGGGATGGGAAGGTCAGTACACTCTAAAGGGACAGAGCATGTATTTTTATAACGATACTATTTATTGCCTATGCAATGTCTTCAAGTCTTAAAGGTTTTTACTTCATAAATATTCTTCAATGATATCTATGACAAAACGATTTGTGTCTTTCTTTTTAATTTAATCTTATTGAGCTTGTAAATAAAAGCAAATTCTGTTGTGGAATCAAAGCATACCTTGTCGCACTGTTTGACAAATCTGTTTCTGTGTGTATGTGTGTGTCTGTGTGTACACTTTCAAGTATGAATGTATGATAGAAAAATGATTTACAGTGTGTTCATTTGAGTGACTTGAAATTTTCAACCTTCATGTTTCAAGTTTTAATAAGGCAAGTTTCATCCAGTTTTTAATAATGACAGAAATGTGGATCATGAAACAGAAAATCATATTTGAGGAAACGAATTTACATACTATGTCAGCCCCTGTAAAATGACACTTTTTATAAAAAATAACACACTGTTTGATGTGACTAGCGTTTCTTCACTCTGCTTATTTAAATATGCATGAATAATTCTTAAGGCTGTCGGTGTCGTCAATGACTTACGTCAGCCCGGCACACTTTGGCGCCAACTTCCACACATTGTGTATCACTGTACCAAAAACATAGTCGTGTCGTGACCCCGTCATATGTATTTCAGCAATTACAATAGTGCTGACGCGAATGGCGTTATGGTCCAGTCCATCTATCAACAGGGAACATGCTAGGTACACAGTGGAGTGAAATGGGACGAAAGCTTCTTTTTATAATATAAAATAGATCTAGTCTCCGGCATCAATTGAAGTGACTTACCCCTGGCAAAGATGACCTCGCAACTCCACTTTTATGAAGCTCATATCCATCCATGCCGTATACCCAGCGTGTTAACATTCTGACAACCAAATAACAAAAGCAAAAGTATTAATCCTACAACTTCTATAGACACCAGAACAATAGACCATTGATTTTCATTTTGTGAATCAGCAGTTTGGGTATGGCCCCTGTATGACGTATACATCCGTCTATACTTTTAACAATAAAGTCGAAAATATTTCCATGTAAATTCAGGAAATAAGTGAAAAAAGTTTCTCGCATAATGTCACATCATAGAAAATTAAAGAAAGACGCCATTTTTATTTTCATTTATTTATTTATTGGGGTGACAAATCGCAGCAATTCTAAGAAAAACCAAAATGGTGGACACACGATCCGTAGCAGTAACTCCACACGTTAAATACAGTGAAGATCATCTGAAGTCGGGATCCTTTGGAGCTTTCCGTCTCAGAAAACTGTATCAGAGCTTTTTATCACTATTGACATATATAGCAGATATGCCACGTTCCTCCAAGAAAAGAAACATTAGCCCACTCTTTCCTTCAACATTATTTTCAGTAACTGAGTATAAAATGGACTTCAAATTTACCACACATTTTAGTATCAACTTAAATCTTTAAAGCCTTACTCTTCCATTATCAGTCAACAAACAGATGGTTGCTAGTCATGCAGGCTGTACTGCTTCCAGGAGCTTTGTGACTATACTGATGTCCTGGCTTTTGAAGTTGAGTCTGTACAGTGAACCACAAAATGCATCTGTGGGTTGATTTATATTGGTGTTTTGGCGGAAGGATATGACATAAAGAGGTCAAGCCAATCCACAGAATGTGATAATTAGCTACTGTCAAAGTGGGCAGACATCAGATAGTTCACATGAGGTAATCCCGGGTGATGACAAAGAGGTAATTTAGAGGAAATATGCAAATGTCAGCAGAAACGTATCATTTCCCCTGCAAGGACAAACAAATTTACTACATGTTACAATAGTGGTGTTGATGATGATGATGGTGGTGGTGGTGATAATATAGTCTTCTTTGTTTGAGAATAGTGTCACGTTAGCTGGCAATGCTCGCAGCTGCCACAGTTAAATCATTTCCTAAGACAGTAGTTCAAATTTGATGATATAATTAACTCTGGTGCAATAGTTGACTTGGAGAAATTACGTGTATGAGATACAGCATGTCTTCACTAAGAGAATAAAAAAGCATCAGAGCACTGTGACAAGATAGCTGAAATGACAATATTTGACCCCTAACCCATCTAAACCCTCCATTCTCATTAGAAAAATGTATTCTAACCTCAGATCACGTGACTCTTTGAACCTTTCTGTTTAGTTATGCTAGTCAGATGACACCCCTAGGTTTTGCCGACCCACTCTTGCCATAATAACTGAAATGTCCTTAAAGATTCGTCTCAGGGTGTATGGTTTATAACTGGTGTATTGCCATGACTTTAGATCACGACAGGTCCAGTGCCATGGTTCAGATTTTTATAGCGGATCAACGTTTGGGGGTTAGATTCCATCGGTGGTGAGGTTTGGACAGGCCAAACAAGACTGTACAAACCATTAGAAAGACAGCGCTTTCTCAAATGCCCCAAGGGCTGATTAAATTCAGTGAACGATAATTGCGGAAAAGTGGCGCAACGAAAAATTTAGACACATGGCTGGCAGATCAAAGTTACATTGTAAAACATATAGATGTTGGCTAGAATTGCTGGCTGTATCAAGGCCTTTAACTGTATGGTTCCACAGTGTATGAACTCTTTTAATTGGACTATTGAATTGCTGTCCGGAAATTAATGGTTTTATAAAACAGAACGATGTCTCCAATTTACAACATCGCGATCGTACTCTTAAATAATGAACTACTAAATGTATCATGTGTGTTGAATACTGCATGTATCATGTGTGTTGAATACTGCATGTATCATGTGTGTTGAATACTGCATGTATCATGTGTGTTGAATACTGCATGTATCATGTGTGTTTAATACTGCATGTATCATGTGTGTTTACTACTGCATGTATCATGTGTTTAATACTGCATGTATCATGTGTGTTGAATACTGCATGTATCATGTGTGTTTAATACTGCATGTATCATGTGTGTTTAATACTGCATGTATCGTATGTTGAATACTGCATGTATCATGTGTGTTGAATACTGCATGTATCATGTGTGTTGAATACTGCATGTATCATGTGTGTTGAATACTGCTTGATCATGTGTGTTGAATACTGCATGTATCATGTGTGTTGAATACTGCATGTATCATGTGTGTTGAATACTGCATGTATCATGTGTGTTGAATACTGCATGTATCATGTGTGTTGAATACTGCATGTATCATGTGTGTTGAATACTGCATGTATCATATGTGTTGAATACTGCATGTATCATGTGTGTTGAATACTGCATGTATCATGTGTGTTGAATACTGCATGTATCATGTGTGTTGAATACTGCATGTATCATGTGTTTAATACTGCATGTATCATGTGTGTTGAATACTGCATGTATCATGTGTGTTGAATACTGCATGTATCATGTGTGTTGAATACTGCATGTATCATGTGTGTTGAATACTACATGTATCATGTGTGTTGAATACTACATGTATCATGTGTGTTGAATACTGCATGTATCATGTGTGTTGAATACTGCATGTATCATGTGTGTTGAATACTGCATGTATCATGTGTGTTGAATACTGCATGTATCATGTGTGTTGAATACTGCATGTATCATGTGTGTTGAATCTGCATGTATCATGTGTGTTGAATACTGCATGTATCATGTGTTTAATACTGCATGTATCATGTGTGTTGAATACTGCATGTATCATGTGTGTTGAATACTGCATGTATCATGTGTGTTGAATACTGCATGTATCATGTGTGTTGAATACTGCATGTATCATGTGTGTTTACTACTGCATGTATCATGTGTTTAATACTGCATGTATCATGTGTGTTGAATACTGCATGTATCATGTGTGTTTAATACTGCATGTATCATGTGTGTTTAATACTGCATGTATCGTATGTTGAATACTGCATGTATCATGTGTGTTGAATACTGCATGTATCATGTGTGTTGAATACTGCTTGATCATGTGTGTTGAATACTGTATGTATCATGTGTGTTGAATACTGCATGTATCATGTGTGTTGAATACTGCATGTATCATGTGTGTTGAATACTGCATGTATCATGTGTGTTGAATACTGCATGTATCATGTGTGTTGAATACTGCATGTATCATGTGTGTTGAATACTGCATGTATCATGTGTGTTGAATACTGCATGTATCATGTGTGTTGAATACTGCATGTATCATGTGTGTTGAATACTGCATGTATCATGTGTTTAATACTGCATGTATCATGTGTGTTGAATACTGCATGTATCATGTGTGTTGAATACTGCATGTATCATGTGTGTTGAATACTGCATGTATCATGTGTGTTGAATACTGCATGTATCATGTGTTTAATACTGCATGTATCATGTGTGTTTAATACTGCATGTATCATGTGTGTTTAATACTGCATGTATCATGTGTGTTTAATACTGCATGTATCATGTGTGTTGAATACTGCATGTATCATGTGTGTTGAATACTGCATGTATCATGTGTGTTGAATACTGCATGTATCATGTGTGTTTTATACTGCATGTATCATGTGTGTTGAATACTGCATGTATCATGTGTGTTGAATACTGCATGTATCATGTGTGTTGAATACTGCATGTATCATGTGTGTTGAATACTGCATGTATCATGTGTGTTGAATACTGCATGTATCATGTGTTTAATACTGCATGTATCATGTGTTTAATACTGCATGTATCATGTGTGTTTATACTGCATGTATCATGTGTGTTGAATACTGCATGTATCATGTGTGTTGAATACTGCATGTATCATGTGTGTTGAATACTGCATGTATCATGTGTGTTGAATACTACATGTATCATGTGTGTTTAATACTACATGTATCATGTGTGTTGAATACTGCATGTATCATGTGTGTTGAATACTGCATGTATCATGTGTGTTGAATACTGCATGTATCATGTGTGTTTAATACTGCATGTATCATGTGTGTTGAATACTGCATGTATCATGTGTGTTGAATACTGCATGTATCATGTGTGTTTAATACTGCATGTATCATGTGTTGAATACTGCATGTATCAAGTGTGTTGAATACTGCATGTATCATGTGTGTTGAATACTGCATGTATCATGTGTGTTGAATACTGCATGTATCATGTGTGTTGAATACTGCATGTATCATGTGTTTAATACTGCATGTATCATGTGTGTTGAATACTGCATGTATCATGTGTGTTGAATACTGCATGTATCATGTGTGTTTAATACTGCATGTATCATGTGTGTATTTGCAAATCTTACTTTGATTAGGCCAAAAACCAGAGGCACAAGAACAATTCGAATAATTTCTTGGATATTGGCTCAATTAAACTGGTTGGGATCACAGTCGTTTGGAGAGCTATTCAGCGCTGGGACTATTCGCCCCATAGACGAGTGTACAGAAGCGAGAAATACCCCAAGTCTGGAAACAGAATGGCTATAAAAACCACGCCATGTCACATTCCGTGTCCGATTTCACTGTGAAAATTAGCAAGTTCATCTATCATGCAACCGTCGATCGCTCCCTATCATTCTAAAATTTCATACCTGATACTTTATCTGATTCAAAAACGCTCGTTTCGTGTAATTTTCGGCCGAATTTGACGGACACCTCGCCAAAACCTGGGGGTGAGCAACATTCCGGTCACCTCTTGGGTCCCTCCACTTTACTGACGTTGGCGCCGCCTACCATGAGGGATGACTGGAATGTTGCTCACGCTTATGTTTTGGCCAGGTTTATCTCGAACTCAGCCGAAAATCACAGGAAATGAGCATTTTGTAAGCAGATGAAGTATCAGGTATGAATTTTCGTGTGATTTTCGGCCGAGTTCAGAAGACACGTCGCCAAAACATAAGGCATGAACAACTTCCAGTCACCCCTCATGGGTACGCGGCGCTAACGTCAGTAAAGTGGAGGTGCCCAACGTCCACTGTGAGGTGACCGGAATGTTGCTCACGCTTATGTTTTAGCGACGTGTCCGTCGAATTCGGCCGAAAATCACACGAAACGAGCGTTTGTGAAGCAAATCAGTACCAGGTATGAATTTTGAGAATGCTAGGGAACGGTCGACGGTTACATGATAGATGAACTTGCTACTTTTCACGGTAAAATCGAACGTCGAAGATGACATGGTGGCACAATCCCTATACGAAATAGCCATTTCATTTCCAGACTTTGGGTATTTCTCGCTTCTGCACACTCGTCTATGGGGCGAATAGTCCCAGCGCTGAATAGCTCTCCAAACGACTGGTTGGGATGTAGAGAAAGCAAACAGAGCTCTTACTAAGTTTCTGTGGGACATTACCGATGACTCATGGAGGCTGGTTTTTAAATTAGCTGGCTTTTCATGAAGTCCTGGAAAGCTGCAATGCTGAAAGCTGACAATTCATTCAACATGTGTGCTTAAGTATACTAGCACGAAGTCAACTAAATGAAGGGGTCATTCGTACGGTCATCGCTGTTTACCGTAGACAGATACTGTTACGGACCAGGCTTAGTCAGCCTATTTTTTTCCATCATTAAATTTCTCTAAAGTTGACAACTCGTGCCGTGTTGAGTGCACGGGTTTTGACACTTGGCTGTACGCCGGCCGTCAAGTGTCTGTAAACAACACGCCATTTGCTGGAGGCCGAGTTCGCGCAGCCGACTAATTTTCTTCAAGTAATTCGATTCCGCGTTCATTATCAGTGATCAGATGGCCGGCCGGTCGACTTGCAGAGCGATCCCTTTGAGCTGGAGTGAAGTGTCCCGCAGCGAACAGCTACGTGCATTCTTTGAAGCCTACTTTTTTTAAGCTTGTGTTTACCTTCATTAACTAAATTCTACTGTAACTGTTAATTCAATTCAAGAAAAAACGTAACATTTTTCAAAAGTTGACAAATTACTCTCTACAACTGCAACGGGGATTTTATCTTTTATAAAAAATGCCCCTAAAATACGTAGAGAGCGATATCAAACTGAAACATTTGTTAGAATTCTGTCAGGAAGTTAGAACCGTGTCGAGAAAACAAAGACAAGAGCAGTCAGGAAAGCATCGCAGCGATGCTTGGTGATTATTAATGATTGCTACGCAAACAAGTCGTGGCACATTTCTTCATCCTAATGTGATAGCTTTTCATGGACCATGACATGTCAGAGAATTCTGAAAACCACGTGACCGTACAATGATGCCAGCTGTTTTATTGGAACATTACAAGAAGTGTTCTCCTTTGGTATTTGTGAAATTTTTCGACCTCTATGATCATTTTCTCATCCATGGTGAGTAGAGAGACGCGGTAAAACAATGTTTATGTAAATATTTACAATTCTTGAAATTTATCTAGTCCGGAAGTAAATTTACCGATCAACAATGAAGAATAGATGCATGTACTATAAACTAATACGTGTACACTATCACCAATACATGTACACTATAAACTAATACGTGTACACTATAAACTAATACGTGTACACTATAAACTAATACGTGTACACTATCACCAATACATGTACACAATAAACTAATACGTGTACACTATAAACTAATACGTGTACACTATCAGTCATACAAATATACATAGTCTGTCAACACACTACAAGAACATGAAGATAATCCATTAATCATACACAGAACAACAATGCAGATGAAAAATTTGCAAAAACATTTCGCAAATTACTTCAAGTACAAAGTAATTTATTCATACATCTGGAAATGTTCAGACTGAGATTGCCAAATGCATGGCATATAATTACTTTGTACTTAAATTAATGTGTGTTATTATTTATAACTTATTGATTTTAGAGTCTGGATGATTATGATGACTTCAATTCCACTCCACACCAGATGTATGTATTATAGAAATGTTATGCTTTATAAAATTATTTGAAATCATATCGATATTCCATTTTAGATCAGCATTTAACATCCTCATCCGGGCATTTTAAATCCTCATCTGTTACAACAACTAACTCGGGCATAATCATGATCACTGTCTACAAACACCAAAACCTAGAACAAATCTGCTGAAGTATTCATTCTTCAGTAAGACAGTTTCTGCGTGCAACCCACTCCCTAGTTCCGTGGTCAGCGCACCATCGCGGCTGTCGTGTAGCATTAATTTGCCCAACCAGCACAACAGTGTGTCGACAGTCTCGCAAGAAGACTGTCCAATTTGCGTCTCGATGTTTAGTTTCATTAACTGGCAGATTTACTGCCGTTTTTTGGTTTTGTTCGGTGCTTACTGTGTCATGTCTATTTTTTGTTATCTTTTTGTATATATTTTTATTGTAAATTTTCACTAGTGAAGTGGTTTAAATAGATCAAACTCTGCCCATGACCCTTGACTTTTGTCTGAAATAAATCAAAAAAGAAAATAAATAAATGTAAATAATTTCTTCAACTTTAGAAAAAGTATAAATGCGTTGGTAGTGACAGCATTATACCCTTCATTGATCTCTTAACCGTCTAGTCTACAACAAAGTTGAAAGATCAAGGTGTTATACACGAAAGTCGAACATTTATATTTCAAATTTGTTGTTGTTGTGATCTGAACGATGCCTTGTCTACAGTTCCTCAAATTTATTGGCCTTGACTACATCCGGGTCCCGCGAAGATTCCATCGTCAGTAGCCACTTTGTACCTCTGATCCCTCGTTTGTTTTTATAGAATCTACCATGTTTAAAACAAATCACCTTTTAGTCCAAAAATAGTGGATATTTTATCTGTTCTGACAGTTCAACACAAATGTTTGACGGAAAGATCTTTTCACACTCTGGAATAAAACGAATCAAACTCGATCATGAAATATATAATTTCCTAAATTTAGCCGTAAACTTGTCATTTTGCGATATTTGCAGTAAACGTGAGTTAATGAAATAATGAGCAAAGGAAAATGCCATGGTTTACAAGATGCACCATGCTCCATAATGCCACGAACTTATATATATATATATATATAATATATATATATATATATATATATATATATATATATATATATATATAATATATTATATATATATAGCTTCAGCTATGGTCAGATCTATGCTTGAGCTATCACTGGGGTCAGATCTATGCTTCAGCTATCGCTGGGGTCAGATCTATGCTTCAGCTATGGTCAGAACTCAGATCAATGCTTCAGCTATCTCGAGGTATGATCTATGCTTCAGCGATCACCGGGGTCAGATCTATGCTTCAGCTATAGCTTGGGTCAAATCTATACTACAGCTACCGCAGGTCAGATTTATGCTTCAGCTATCGCTGGGGTTAGATCTTTGCTGCGGATCCGTAGCCCTACCACTCCCTTTGCTGGTTGTGTTGCCCCACTCCCCCAACACAACCAGCAAAGGGAGTGGTAGGGCTACGGATCTGCAGCGAGTTAGATCTATGCTTCAGCTGTCGCTGGGGTCACATTTGTGCTTCAGCGATTGCTTGGGTCAGATCTATGCTTCAGCGATCGCTCGCCACATGTCTTGTAGAACACCTATACATCTTGCCAGCGATGCGTTACATGCTAGCCAAACAGAGCTCACTATTGTGCCGTTTTATACCACTTTACCAACGTCGGCAAATTTCCGTCGGACAACGTAGACTAGAAGAAAGCCCTTGCAATGAAGTTTGGCCTGATCACCAATGAAGCAATCAGTAGATTGTAAACAAGAACGCTCAACCAAGGTTGTTTTGTAATCACAGTTTAATGAAGCGTGGTCGGTTCGTATGCGGCGAGATCAAGCTGATTCAACTTCTTTAACCCATTGCCGTCTTCAATCCATTTACGGCTCACTTCAAAACTAGACTCAGACTATGAGACAAGCAACACGCCTATGTTAGTCAGCGACAATGTTATTTCCCCTCCAAACAAGTTTTTTTTTTTAATTCTATATTATCTGTTTCCAAAGAGCAACCGACTTGACAGTCGACTCAGCCACTGTATCTCAATGTCAGAAAATTGCGTTTTGCAGGCTCATCAGGCCGGTCAATATTAACCTCTCCCACTTAAAATTTGGTTGTTATGGAAATATTACGATCACAAGAAAACCAAAACAGATATATACATTTTCCATCACATTGTGAAGTTCCGCATTGGTCGCAGCATATCATGGAAGCCACACAATACCGGATCGAATCTTTGAATTTGTTATACTTGAAGATGACATTTTTTCTGGATAACAAAGTCTTTTATTCGAAAATTAACACGATTCAACAGTAGTCTTAGAAAAGTTGTAAAGCGTCACGTTTACGTCACACGGTAAAAGATAATATACGAAGCTTTCCACAGCATCAACTTCCGTTCAAAATGCTCCGAGAACTGTACTGTCATTCGCAGTGTCTTCTTATTCCAACGAAAACCTCATTTACTTTGTCGATTTCGTACCTTATTTCATTATTTTATTAAAATCCTTTAGTGACGTAAAATGCTGCAGCGCGGTGTTTTTAACATTCTGTATCAAGAAATAATCTGTCAGAATTGAATGAGAGTGAGACATGACGATCATAATTGTTAAATGAAGTGAATGATTGCAAGTATGGAAGGAGCTTGTTTGCTTCTCAGCGCATGTGTGACATTCGTGATGATCCATGATTTTTTCCACTTTCTTGTTATATAAATAAATTTCTTTAATGTCATGTGATTTGAAATGCGTAGTCGTGTTGCTAACCTGCTGCAGGTATGTATAAGGAAGCTTCTTTGACTACTTTCGTACCGTCCATAGCCTTGGAGACAACACTCATTTACAATAGCTTTGTTACTTACTGTTATTAGTACAAGTATTTGTTGGGTTCGGCGCTGTTAGGCGCTGAAAGTACGAAAACATTTTACTCATTTCAGATGTGGTTAGGATGTATTTGTGCTAATTTGTTTACTGGACGATAAAATTCACCCATTAGTCCATGAGTGCAGTTCAGGATTTAGACGCGGACAATCCTGGGTTACTTTTATTGGCTCTTACTGCAGCGGTTGGCTGTCGGGATACTTCGTCTCCTTCCCTGTCATTGACCCAGCAATTTTGTCAACCACAAACCGCTGAATGCACATACACATCGGCCGCAGAGGTCGGGGACACACTTTTTCTTCAAGTCTAAATGTCACGGGTTGTAATATTTCCTACACTGTTTTGCCAGAATAGAAAAAAAAGCTGCTAATAGATGTAAAGGGAGGACCCTGTCACGGATGATCACTTACTTTGATCTGAAAATGCCGACTTTCTTCATGGAGTTACAGACGACTCTTTCACTAAATCGAGCTCTAAACAGACACAGAACAAAAAGAACGGTTTACTTTGAGTTGTTTTATGCTATCTTCATTTTGTATAATCCCATCGCAGATATGTGTTCCCAATGCACCGGTCAGAGTTATCGCCGCCTTGTATTGAACAGGCCGTTCAGACTAGCAGGCGCGTCACGATATTGCTACAGCGGGCAACATCACAGGAGGACTGATGGTTGCCCTTTGTTTGCGACCATATTTCGCGATTTCGACGCAAGTTGAAACACATTTCAGCTATTTAATTGATGATACTAAAAGAAAATGTGGCGCGAGGGATGTCATATGTGAATTGATATATTGGCACGTACGTGTGTATGTTCGTATTCCAGGCTGCGTGATATCTTTAACACAAAGGTAGCGCTATCGCTTGAACCTTGTGAAAGTATACAAAAAATAAATCCGCCTTTACCATTCCGATAATTGTCCTTTTTCCATACCATTTACTCATTGAATGTCTGGTAACTCATCTCCCTGGAGAATTCGTAGCAAAATGAGATCTAAACAGAAGTGTTTATTTTCATTTCATGTGTTTTCGTTTATAATTCTGTATGTTTTGTAGAAACGTTTATTTGTCAGTTTCTGGTTTCGCTGGTGGACAATCCCATCCTGGCGTAATATCGTACGGTGCCTCTCAGCTGATGAGTTTCTGTCGTCGCGTATCTATCAGCACGAGAGAGAGAGAGAGAGAGAGAGAGAGAGAGAGAGAGAGAGAGAGAGACAGACAGACAGACAGACAGACAGACAGACAGAGACCGAGCGATGTACGTGTGTCTCTATGTACACGGAGCGTTAGCCAAGCTCTCTCTCTCTCTCTCTCTCTCTCTCTCTCTCTCTCTCTCTCTCTCTCTCTCTGTGCATGTACGTGTCTTTGCATATTATCGGAGTGCTTTCCAAGGTAAAAACACATCCATGATTTCCGAATCCCCTGTCCGATGGATCTCAAAGTACATGCCTTCTAGAAATCATTGCATCCGACATCAAAGGTTAGGCACATGGCGGAACGCTGTAGGCGTGGTTTTAACTACTTGGAAACCTATAGCGTAAGTTTTTTTTAAACAGGAAGCAAAGTTTCAATGAACGAAAAAATATCGCCACAAAACTTCGTTATATTTATATCGTTAACACAATAAGTTGACTTTTCGGGGCCACGGTCGTATCTCATCATCGATGCCCCGCGACTGCGAATAGAAAATAATCCATTGCGATTTATTTATTTATCTTGGTGAAGTATTGAGTGGTTTTTTGGACTCTAGACGGCCTTACGTTTGGTCGGCCTTTCACTGTGTCTCAGATACTATTTCTCTTTCATTCATGGTTTCCGAAGAGGGAATAGTTGGTGTAGTGGCGTGTGGCTGTCTTAGGTCAAGGGTCAAACAGAAAGCGCATATTTCAGAAGCGTGTTCAATTCTAGTTCATTGACTGTCTGACGTCTGTAGACGTTCACACGCGTCACTATAGCACTACATTTATACGTTTTTAAGGGCACGTGGATGAAATTAAGGACGGTTGCGTCCTTTTATTCGATATCCTATCTCGACAAGAGATGACATTTGCCGAAACTTAAACCATATGCGTTCACAATCTAAATTGTATCTCTCAGTGTCGAAGCAGATATGGTGCGATCCAAGTTGTGAACCAAGGCATCGTAATACATCATTGCAGAATTTTTAATAGTCTTTAATGTTTAATTTTACCGTTGTTCGGTTGTGTTTACCACACTTTAAAGGAAGCTTTACAGGTTAGATGTAAAATTTGCCACAATGTGTATCTACCTGCAATACTATGCTGAACTATGTCAGATCGGTTGATACGTCAATTTGGTTTCAATTTCTTGTTAGCATCCTTTTTTTTTCGTTTACGCAAAAATTCTTATCGACGTTAATGGAGTCTGTCCTCGTAAACAGTTGGGATTCGACTTTTGGCGGGAATGTATTCTAGCTATCAAACCAGCCACGGATCAAATGAAGATACACCTATTATTAAAATATGAAGGAGTTAGTGCCTTGTTTCATTTCCACAAACAATTAATGTGAACTCCGTTTTTGATAAATAACCTACATACATCAGCATTATCCTTTCAACGTTTCTCGTCATGGTAATCAGTGGAAACTACAAAACCAAAACATAATTATTTCATTTTGTTGAGAGAAAAGAAGCAGACATAAATATTGTTCTTTTCGCTAGGTACATCAAGCACTGAAGTTGCCATAGGAACAAACTTTACTCGAGGAATTATCACAGAGGGTACCCAAGCAAATACGCACACTAAATTCCAGAGACGCACAGACAAATGAAATTCTTGAACAGAGAGTTATTGCTGTCAGTGATTGAATAATTTTTCACTTTAATGTCCACTTGGCGAGAAAAATCTCCATTTAGCGGGAAAGTCTGTTGATAATTTCTCGTCGACCCTGCTATTTGTAAAGCACGTTCGTTTCGCTCGTCAAATTCAAGGTAATAAATAATAACATATTGACATGCCAGTCACGGTGTGCAATTTGTAACTCAGACTTCCCATTTTAAACACATTCCAAAACCAACAACAACAACAACTGCAATAATGATAATTATACTATTAATGATACGATTAATAATAATAATAATAATAATAATAATAATAATAATAATAATAATTTTTTCAAAATGTTTACAGTACAAATCTTTATGGCGGAAACAACTGTTCTAATTCAATTGAAATTTGTTGATAGAGTTCCTAAACTAACGTTGCTATAGTTACAGCATTGCATCTTGTTCTAATTCACAGAGAACATATTGCCTTGTGTACGGAAAAAACAGCACATATTATAGATTAAACCCTATCAAATCACTTATGCTAAATGAACGTGCAGAATGGCTAATAAATGGAAATATTGCCAATCAAATAGCCAATTCCTGTTCCAATCTTTTTCCGGTTTTCTTTTCCAGGGTAAGTTTCAGTGTTTTGCTGAGGGGTGAGTTTCAGTGTTTTGCTGAGGGGTGAGTTTCAGTGTTTTGCTGAGGGGTGAGTTTCAGTTCATTTCTGAGGGGTGAGTTTCAGTGTTTTGCTGAGGGGTGAGTTTCAGTTCATTTCTGAGGGGTGAGTTTCAGTGTTTTGCTGAGGGGTGAGTTTCAGTTCATTTCTGAGGGGTGAGTTTCAGTGTTTTGCTGAGGGGTGAGTTTCAGTTCATTTCTGAGGGGTGAGTTTCAGTGTTTTGCTGAGGGGTGAGTTTCAGTGTTTTGCTGAGGGGTGAGTTTCAGTGTTTTGCTGAGGGGTGAGTTTTAGTGTTTTGCTGAGGGGTGAGTTTTAGTGTTTTGCTGAGGGGCTCACTCGTTCATTCTATTTTGAGTCTGCAGTTCTTGTCCTCATATTTTCCAATGAATCTATCCAAATTAATGTATCTATCAAAATCAAATGTTGTAGGCCTATATCTTTTTATTGTTTTACGCTATGATAAATAAATTTGGTTTTAATCTGTACTGGATTACATAGGTCAAATGGCTTTTGTTAGAACCGACTTCTTCCTTTAAACACTATGATGAACAAATTTAAAGTTCAGGTTACGCTATAACTCCAAATCTCGGTAGAACCGTTGTAAATTTATTTCCAGTGTATCAGGAATAACGACACACATAATGATATAAGTAACGGCAGTGAAGCGATTGCTAATATTCATATTAATTCACACGATTGTGTACAGTCGAAGATCAGTATACAGTAGTAATATTTAAGATAGTATGCGCCCCAAAAATGAAAGATTTAAACTTTTGCTCTAACTTTTCCCAGGAATCTTTCAACCATTCTCTTTCAACATCTAGGATAATAATCAGGGGTCACAGCGCAAATTTTGGTACAAACAAACAAATTATCAAAGATTTACAGATATTTGAAAATCAAAATGGCCGCCATCCCTGTGTTAAACTCTATGGGGAAATATCAATTTTCGATTTTCGAAAAACTAAGTCGGTTAAATTTTTACTCAAAAACAAGCCCCCACACTTGGGAGATCATAAAAGAATTGAAAAGATTTAAGACTCAGAATATATGTTACCGAGGCGCGTTCTACCTTTAGTAATGAGTGAGTCCCCCTCTCCAGTAGAGTGATTCCCCCTCTCCAATAGAGTGAGTCCCCTCTCCAGTAGAGTGATTCCCCCTCTCCAATAGAGTGAGTCCCCCTCTCCAATAGAGTGAGTCCCCCTCTCCAATAGAGTGATTCCCCCTCTCCAATAGAGTGAGTCCCCCTCTCCAATAGAGTGATTCCCCCTCTCCAATAGAGTGAGTCCCCCTCTCCAATAGAGTGAGTCTCCCTCTCCAATAGAGTGAGTCCCTCTCCAATAGAGTGAGTCCCTCTCCAATAGGAACAATGTTGAATGGTGATGTTTATCCTTGCACAGAAATCCTCTGACAGACGCCAATCTGGATTTCGAAGGTGAAGCCGGGAGGGAAGTGCGTGTCAAAATCTTCAACAGAGGCCAAAATTCTGTCATTGTTTTTATTAACACGTACATGAAGAGTCTTTAAGTCGTGACTTCCCTATTTCAATAAGTTGCTGTCTGGATTTGTATGAACTTTGTGCATCCATGCAATTGACCCTTGTTTCAAATCCACGTTTCACGTGAGAATAGTAATAGTTTTCTGAACGCAAATATGCTGTGTTTTGGCAACAGAAAACTTTGAGGAAAACGACCCAAAACATGAACACCCTATCGTGTAAACACATTTTGAATTTCTGCTTTACAATGTATTTGCACTAGATCACAAGCAAAAAGCAACCGATTTTTGCGTGTCTTAGCAAGGCCCGGGCCGATATAATGCTTGCTCACATTCAACTAAAATTTGCGCACGACCAGCAGTTGAACATTTTGCACCTAAAGTATGCGTGAATTGTGAGAACAGCGTTGCCAGGCTGCAGTCCAACATATAACATACAAGCCTTTCCAATTTGAAATGGGTTATTCATTCTGCTTTAAGTCGAAAACAAGAAGTAACCTTATTTATCGCCATTGTACAAATCATTTGCAGTCTCACCTTTTTTGTTTGCAGTTCTCTTTGTCAACTTGATTATCTCAATGAGAATATAATGTTTGCCCGTCGCATTGTTTGCATGTTTTCCGTCTGTAAGTCTTTCTGGGTCCCCGTTTGTCTGTCTGAGTATGTGTCTGTCTGTCTGTCTGTCTGTGTCTCTGCACAGGTACTTTGCCCGTTGCTTGGCCTTCCCGCTTCTTTTGACTCTCCGAACCATATTAATAATAATAATAATAATATTTATTTCTTACACGCACAACACATACGTCTTATATATTATATATTTTCCTTATTCCCGCTACACTATAAGTTTTGGAGTCGCGTTTCTGCATGACGATTTCTCATATTTCTATATTACCTGCAGTGCTCACCGTTTGGGAAGTAAAACCTAACGTTATTTTTTAAGGTCACCTTCCTCATTTGATTGACTTGTCTGACATGTACATTTTACTTATCGCCCGGCGTGGGAAGCATACTGATGGTCCACCGATTCAGTCTCAAACAAAAATTTATTTTGACAGCAGAGCACGACACTGTTGGTATTTTTCGCAATAAAACTACAAACTTGTATGAAGTAGGTGTAGTCCTCGATCATTTTAACAGGCAGTGTACGCCCACTGATCTGACGGAAATGCACATGGGTTTTTCCGAGGGCGAGCCATTCGTCAAATATAATAACAAATTTTGATTTATTAGGAAACAAGATAAACAGAAAATCAAGATATCACCTGTAGCAAGCAAACCTAAAGAAGCCACTTGTTTACAAACAAAGACAACCCCAGCACGCCGCATTTTTGTAAAATGGCGTTATCTGTGAATACGATACAAAGATTTCAAAAATTCGGGCAACAAACCACAAAGTGTCCTTGGCGTGGTAATGTTTTGAAATACATTGGTTGTTAGGTAATAAAGGAAGTATCCCAACTAGCAGTTGTCGGTCTAGCTTTCCTAAGATTGCATTTTACATTCGAGCTGCCATTCTTTCATGCTATTTTTATAAATACGTTTTCCCCTCTGTCTGTATAACGAGGACATACTCTATATTATCCGTTAGCAATGCAATACCATCCGTTAGCGATGGAATACAGCCCATTAGCAATGCAATACCATCCGTTAGCGATGGAATACAGCCCATTAGCAATGCAATACCATCCGTTAGCGATGGAATACAGCCCATTAGCAATGCAATATCGTCAGATTTTAAGACAGAGTAACAAACCAATTAATTCATAAAGATAAGTGTTTGATGTCAAATCCCAAATATGCGTTATTTTGTTTATAAATCGCTACTTTACATTCATTTCTCATCCAATAATGGTATATTATCAGAGTACAAACTAAAAAATATTGTTCTTCTCAAAAGAAATCACCCTTTGCGTATTATTTTCTTAGTGTTAGACGAATTGTTGAATATTCGCAGATAGAGACCTTAATGTCCCGACCCATTACAAACCGTCAATGATACATATCGGGTCATTTAGCATGTTTGGTCTTGTTGCACAAGAGGTCAAGAGGGCGCCAATCGTTAACACGATGTGTGCCTATCGACAGTTGCAAGCATATATATTTCGCACTCTATAAAGCTGTATGGTCTGGGAGAAATTGGGTGTCTTTATGGACTTGGCACTTTATGACTGTGAGAAAGATCCAAAGAAAATTTCTTCAAATTCTTCGTTCTTCGTTCGTCAAATAACTCTGATGTCATGCTTGGGACATGTCAAAACGGCTATTGACACCACGTGATACCAAGGTGGGAATGACACGGAAATTCCCATGATGTGAGTCGAAAGTATCAAGCCTCTTCAAATTTGACGATGTTTTTCCCCAATTCCGACTGACATATTCAACGACTTCCTTAAAGGTGTACTGGGTAACAATGAACTAATTCATGGTGGTTTAGCAGCGGATATTACCTCATTAATTGTTCACATAATGGTGTCAGTTAACCCTTAAATACAGACTGTATTAACACAGTAACATCAAGAGGATATTTTAGATAGCGTCGATCCAAAACACAGCTACATATTAATCCACTGAAAATATATAATTAAAACCTTTGTTAGTGGTACTGTTCCTTTAAAATTTTATTTGAAAACTGAAAAAAATCATGACATGTCCACATACCGGTAATTTTTTATCACATTAAAGATAGCTAGATGCCAAGATCATTTCTCATTTGTATTGCCTGGTTTCTGAAAATTGGGAAACGTTGACGCGTGGTCTTCGATAACATGCCCGAACAAACTAGTCATAAATTACTGTGTATCTTGACTCACAAGTTTTTATTTCCCGCCGAAGTAGTCGCATGATACTGAAACAGTTTGGCATGGTGTTAAATCTAGAAAGACACAAGGATATTTATAGACCGTTTAACGAAACTGATTGATAAAGTGGGCTGAAATTTGCTAAATAAAGGGACATTTTCAGACAAAGATGTACTGTCGATCAAATCTTATGAAATGCATTTTCTTCAATTGTATTGGCTTTGACAATTAAATAGTCTTGGCTATTTTTATCCATGATTTGTCTGCTTTCACACCAGATTCATTCTATACAGAAAAATGAGTTAGTGGTAAATGCTGTGTATTATGAGTGGGTGTTGTATGTACTTTGTGTTGTACGTTTTCATTAGGGGATGGTCCTAAATCATACATAATATCATCCGAAAATGATGTCAGTTTATTTGATGCATATAGAAACATAAGAATGCTACTTGCTGCTGTCTGGCATATGAAGAGTTCTTTGATCTTTCAGGTTCCTTTAAACTCTGTCTGAAGGAATAACATTCTTCAATGAACAAATACACCCACACGTTTCGGCTTTATACAAAAATTACGTCATGAATACTGTTTTCACATCTGAAACTTACAATGGGGTGACAGCTAGACTTCAGACACTCCTAGCTGTGCATGCTCTGTTAGCGTTATCATTGTCACTGAGCATGAAAGTATACTATGACTGCAAGGACACCTGTCATGTCGGACCTGTCATCTCGGAGCCTGCTGTCCCTGCTGGAGTTTTCCATCGACGAATTCCTCTTAATTTCCGTGTCTACCATAGCAACATCGAGAAATGCCGACAGTCTGTGTGAGAGTACACAGAGCAGATTGCTCTTGACGACGAATTTCCCCTCAACAGTTGTTGATACCAAAGACATGGGTGCTGTAAACCATGGAGGTAGAAGGAGAGTCCTCTATTTCTACCTCCATGGGTAAACTTAGATCAGCAAGCCGTTCCTTTTATCGACCAAAACAATAACAACAGAACTCAGTGACGTTGAAAAGTCGTGATGCAGTTCTCTCTGTCTGTGCTCGGTTGTTATGTTCTCATGGCAACCCAAAGCATATACCCTCCCCGAAACATTTATCGACACATTTTGTCTTCTATGAATGCTGTGTTTATGAACACACGATGTACAAATGTTGGTATTGCATGTACGATTTCCGTCTGAGTGTTTCAGACCCGGGTTTGTAAAAATTGAGCTTCGTAGCTTCGTGTGGAGGGACCGTGGTGTAGATATTAAACGTGGTACAAAGAGTGCCATGGGAATTATGGCGACTGAAGTCTACAATACTATGAATGCAGAAGTGGATACCGAATGGGGGGGGGGGATCACGTGACAATTAATGTTTGCAAGAAACGTTGCGGACCGTTTTTGTAGTTCACAATGCGAAAAGAGACCCTGATGTCACAATTTGACGTGAAGGTTTACAATTATCTTAGTTTCGCTACCTTGTCCCGCTTGCATTGTGGTGTTGTCCACTTCCCCATGCACAGTCACATGTGAGATTCACCGTGTCAATCGCAATAACATAACGAAACAAATTGTATGTGTGAATTTCTGCATGGAGCTCAAAAATGATCCTTTTAAGCTCCACGATTGCTGTAATGTAAGGACGTAATATTACCGTCAAAAGTTGACGTACCAAGTCAGTACCACAGTCAGCAGTGGAAGTACAAAGACAGTACAGGACGTCAGCAGTTGACTCGAAGTACAGTATTAGCATAAGAGTGCGCATTGCACTGTCTACGCAAGACAACTTTAGGAACGCGTTGCTTTGAATAACGCCGAAAGCACTGTTGACACGCGCTAAGCTCTTTATATCGTAGATAGATGAATTTATTTGCATATAATTCATGTATCAACTTAATCCCCGCGGTTTGATCACACAGGCCGATTGTCAACATAGACAAGTTGGTGAAGCGAAATTCTGATCCCTATACTTCATGTAACATAGAAACTGTTGGCATGTAACGGGTTTAGATACAACCAACGTATCATAATAATATAGACGTGCAATCTCAGGTCAGTTACCAATAACCATGTGGTAGACTGCTTTGTTGATGAAGGTATGGACGTTATTAACAATGCAACAAATTCTCTTAATTTGGCTTTAGTGGTCTAAACACTTCAACATCTATTTCTGCTACCCCAGGAGAGCGCCCCGCTCGGAATTTTGGGTTTCCACACATACAGCCGTGCAAGAAAATAACATTGTCTTTACAGTGAGAGACATGATTTCAACATTTTGTACGCCTTTTAAGAAACAAATATTAAGAATTTGAAACAAAAAGTCTGAATTTGACGTACTCAAACCTATGCCAGTGTGTGCAGTATGTACCCAATTACAAATTCTACAACAGGCCACAAAGCATCACCAAACACGGAGAATGTATTCATCGTTTTACCAAACGTGTCACAGTTGCGAGGCCATGTCGGCAGAGAGTGATAACAATGTCACTTTGTTTGATGTCTCACGCAATTCAAAGAATTTTAAATAAAACCGGAGGCATAGCATCGAGAAACTATGAGTGGCACGCATCGTTGTTGGCTGACAAATATGTTCAGGTACAAAGGCAAATATGATCACATTTTGATACTGTGACATGAACTGACGGTCTGCATGCATGCATTCATTTAGAACGCCGCGGGAGTCAAACCAATGTGGAGATTAGTATTGTATTACATAGCCTTACAAACATCTTCAAAAATAACAACATGACTTCGAAGCCGCAAAATCTACTGTAAATGATGATGGAGGTACCGCCTCCACTGATTTGCAAACTTGGCCACGCGGAACGGTGTCCTTGGCAGTACATACTTAAAACAATCATAATAATAACAACAACATAAAACAAGATGATGTCTGATCAGTAAAAGTCATCATACTGCTACAAACCGTGTCATGTTACAGTCGGACAAGGTAATTCATGTGAAGTAGAAGTCGAAGGTCACAGACTCTGAAGGTTACAGTATCTGCGTATTTAATGGTTACAGAACTGCAAATGAAATCAAAATACGCTCCACACTTCCAACATCATTGCCATTTTGTCGTAAATGACAAAACGTATGATATTTCACAACTACAATCATGATGTGATTGTCTGTCGCAATTCAGAGTCACAGTGTCGGAAGTATTTTTGTTTTTACTATTGCTGTAACTGTCAGTGTGATAAAGGACAAGGTGCCGGCAACAATCCTCCTCGGCACTTTCATGTAGGACATTTTACAAGTTCACAACCTCAATAGTATGGGCACTGTTTTAAACATCTGCAGCTCGTTATTGACAATACGCGGAAACACACACCAATAACCAGCCTCGTGTTTGTTGGATAAACCTAACACATTAGAGATATCGTCTGCTAGAACAAGTTACGCTTTTTCTTTGGATCCCTGCAAATATTTTAACACACGATGCATTAACGAAAACTTGTTTGTGGCTCAGGACAGTTTGTGATGATAGAGATGCGTGTTCAGACTCTTCGATAACACTCAGGAACACAGCAAAACAGACATTGTCCAGAACCAGTTTTGCCATGGTACGATGCCAAAAATTCGATCTCTCCCTTACAAAATTTTTTACTCGCAGGTAGTAGGTACAGACACTGTTTCAGGTCACTTGCCGTAGGAGCAGTTACTATTGTTGCTTTTCAAAAAGTTTACGATAATGGGGATATTTTAATTAATGGTGCTTCATTTAGTGTGTTCATTTTAACATTTGTCACAATCATTCAAAAGTCACAGTTGTACATTTAATTATGTCTCCCTTGAATTCCAGCTGTTTTTTTGAACCGTCTACACGATGACTGCAGTACTCAAAGCACCCCTGGTGGTGCATGATGGAAGTATTAACATATCACAGATGTTACAGGGACCAGTCATCATGCATAGTTAGACAATATTCATTTCTTCATGTTGTACAGTGCAGTGCAGTGCTGTACATTGCAGTACACTGCAGTGCAGTGTAGTGCAGTACAGCGCAGTGCAGTACAGCGCAGTGCAGTACACTGCAACAGAGTGCAGTACACTACAGTATAGTCACTGCACTGCACAGTACAGCACAGTGTAGTACAGTACAGTACAGCACAGTGTAGTACAGTGCAGTGCAGTGCAGTGCAGTGCAGTGCAGTGCAGTGCAGTGCAGTGCAGTGCAGTGCAGTGCAGTGCAGGCTGCGACTTGAGGACTGTTCAGAAGGTACACTACTGTCAATTAAGAAAATTTTAAATTATAAAATACTCAATAAACATGTATCGCCCTCATTTGTTTATAATTATGCTTAAAGTGTACTTGGTGTCGATAGATGAATATTTATCTCATCTACAGCTGTGATATCGTATCATGTATTTCAACCTCTATGAACAGTAAATTTTTGTTTTAGTAAGTTCTGAAGCATTACAATAATAACTGCCTTTCCTCATATATTATGTAAATCACAAATATGAGATGCACAGCCATTTATACTCTGAATGCATTGATTTTCATCTGTTTGGGATTTTTAATTTTTAAGCTTATCCTTCATGCCAATATTAGGGGCCGCGTTTTCTCAGAGTACATCCAGTTGGCCGTTGATCAACTTGCTCGGTAGAGTGTAGCCTCATATCTAGGGACCACGCGTCTGACATGTCAAATACGGTCATAGCGAGACAATAATAGATGTAGCGTCGCATCCATGCACGACCCTGGAGTAGTAAGCGTGACGACGGTGTTTTACGCGATTTTTTTCTCCTTCCTTGTGTGGTCAGAGAACTAAGTAAGCGATGAGTGTCAGTGTCTTTGCTGAACCGACGGTAGGCAAAATAAAATTGAAAATAAAATGGACTGCATTTGAGAATTACCAGGACCACCCCTCAGGCGGCAACATGTCTAATACACGCGCCATGCATCCAATGAGGCCACTTTGTTTGATCTTTGACCTCGTCGGGACTTCATTGACATTTTGAGTCTGGTTTCAGGCATTCAAGTTAATATCTGGAAAAGTCCCAAGAATGACCTGTTGACTCTGCAAACTTAGAGAAGGAACGAAGCCAACAGTGAACGCTCTTTGTATTACCAATTTATTTAAGTTGGTCATGCAAATGGTTATCAATAACATACTATTTCGTGGGCCGTCCGTTTTAGATTTTATTCTGATAATAGCTACAGAGTTGTTCGACTTCTATCTGTAGTAAGACATAAAGAGATCCCCGTATGGTACCTTACAATGAAAGCGTAAGACATCAGTAACACAAGTAGTCTGTGTTCAACGCCTGGGTTATACGGCGCACTTGCCATTTGCGTACGTGTTTCGCTGATGGCGATCATCAAGACAACCAGACAATGGTGACTGTTGCAATGTTAGCCAAACAACTCCAAACTCGTGCCATCGTCGTACTTTTGTTTTCGTCAACCAAAGCGTATCGAATTGTGCCTTTTGACTAATAGTCAGCTTGTCAAGAAACGAACTGCACACAGGTACAATATAGATCCTTACTGTTGACAAACAAAGGTAAAACCTGTCCTAAAGTACATTTTGAGATCAAAATAATTATTGTTGTTCTTGAATCATACCATTACTCTGTGTTAGATAGATTTCCCTATCACGCTGCAGTCCTCTGACAGTTAACCTCTTAATAACAGTACAACACAGGGTATACTGCCACTTCATCTTCGTCAAGTTATTATGTTTCTAAAATGCAGGAATATAATATTTTAGGAGAGAGAGAGAGAGAGAGAGAGAGAGAGAGAGAGAGAGAGATAAGAGTAACGTCTTTACGGAATGAGAATACGTCTCAACAAAGTTCAATAGTTCAATAATGTAACACTGAGCACAGAGTTGCAGTGAGTGCTCTATGAGTCTTTGACTCTCTTAATGTGACAATCTGAGGAACCATCACGTGACTGGACTAACTCAAAGGTTGAACCCTGTCTCTCATCACTTTATGCTTCACCATCGGCTTCATCAATTTTCTTAGCAACATGATCTCTCAGTTTAAAGTGCAAAGTTTTGAGGATCAGTTCAAAAGCCTGTCTGACAATGACATTTAGCTAATACATGGGAAGGATTGGCTTTGCGGTGTATGACAGCTAGTGTCTTTACTGATTTTGGAAGCACCTTTGTAGCCGGTGCTGGCACGTGTCTTCCTGGTGTCTAGAAATTATGACTGTTTCATAAACCTAGTTAACTGTTTGTCTAATCATCTTAACAATGTTAGTGTGATTGTTTGACGTTTGTTGTCTCCAACACAAAATGTCCATTAAAAGAACTTGGAGTCTCGAATAACTTAGCGCCTGGTAATTGCATATCTGTATCAAAATCGAAACATTTCTAGACCACAGTTAAATTGAGGATAAGGGATACCGGAAGATAAGGGAGGGTCATGTTTGGCAAGTTGGTTAAGGGAAGGGTGGACAACATTTCAAACTAAAGACATGCTCCGATCTCCTCCGGCCAATCCTCCTCTCATAATAAATGAAAGCTCCCCAGGGGGGCCCAGGATGACTTTATCATGTATCGAAATGCAAATATACATCCATCAAGCCATCAATTCAAACTCGCCGAGATGCAAACAATGCGAATGCACCTTAAGAGGTCCAAGTCATCTCATTAGTCTGTCTAGAATTTAGTTGACAATGGATGAGTTTTGGCCTAAAATGTAAACTTTGGACTATAAATAAAATGTATTAAAACCGTGGATTATAAATACAATGTAAACCTTGGAATATCGATTCTATAGTCACAATAATATCACCGATGGTGTGAAAACTTTGTTATTTTCATTCCCATTGCCATGGTTACCAACATGGTAACGAAGAAGTGCACATCTTTTATCAATATTAATCGGCACGTGTATAGATCCATGATTGATTCACTGATCGATTGATTCATTAATCCATTGATTCTCCCATCCATCGATACACTGATCCGTTCAATTTCTGATCCACTGATTCACCAATCCATTGATTCACCTATCTATTAGTTGATAGATTCATCGATCCGTTGGTTTACCGATGCCTTGATTCACCGACTATTATGGATTTTTGTCTTATTCATGTCTTCCGTCATCCTTTGAGACCTCTTGAATTTCAATATTGTTTACGTAATGTAATTGACTCCAATTAAGAAATTTGATGCGTATAACGTTATCTATTAACACATGGAAATACTATCAATCGATTAAATTGTAATGAAAGCAATGCATTTGTAACTCAATAATCTCTCGTACACATTGAGTCATTCTGGAAAATTACGGAGAAATAGGTACGACATTAAGGGGCGAGTCTTGCCACAAGTAAGACATGGGCAATTTAATGGTAACATGACGAACAGTTGGCATTTTACCAGCTTCCTGTAGGGGAACATCAATAATGTTAGGGCAAACCATACCAGTGTGAGTGACGGCTTTGCGTCGAATGTGCGGATGTAAACCAAGGAATGTTTGTATAGAGTAATTTTCTGGCTGTCGCGTGCCATTCCCCCGTAGTGGTGAAGTTTTTCATCTCGAGCACACGTGTTGTTTTCGCGGTTAATTTGACTCTAGGGTGTCAGCGGATTGCAATTCTACCAGAGCCTATCATATGGATTGGTCGGAACGAGTAATGAATATCGACCTTAGAGAAATTGGAGACATCATTATCCAGGACGACTACTCGTAGACTGCCCGTCACGTGCCTTTGAAGTTAAAATTAAGGAAATTTTCTCCCCAATTTAGTGACCTTTTTTGACCTCACGGACACACAGTGCAGGATGGACAATTGCTCGGATATATTCAACCGACCAAAACGATTTTTTTCGTTTAAACCATGCTTGGGGATGACACAGATAATAATCAAAGCATCATCCCGAAAAAAGTCTCAAATTTTCGACGAATTGTGAACAACACTTTTCCCGCTGACAAGGTCTCCATGAAGCCTTGCTTCTCTTCTGACCAAGTATTAGCGCAAATGGCCAAAGGCTCTCTATGAATTAATAGGGACAATGGCTGTAACATTTTATGTTTTTAACTGTTTCTATCTTGTCAACTGCAAGTTCTTGTCCCCAAATTATGTTTAAACATCAACTACTCAGCTAGTCTGTCACTGTCTTTGTTTATACTTGATTTCTGTCTGTCTTGTCTTGTCTTTTCAATAATGCAGTCTTTACATGTATAGGCCGAATTATTAAACAAGCTTAATACTGTGTATCTCAATATGCTTTTGTAGAGGTACAAACTGTAGTTGCCATACAACATAGTCACATATAACACAGTTATACAGTTCTCCCTATAACACAATCATGCGCACTTTCGGAAAAAACTTAAAACTGAAGAAAAATCCGAGCTCACATCCCGCTTGGATTCCACATAGCTATAATTACTCTGTATGTCTTGCGATGACGTCACGGTTTAAAACAAAATAACAGTAGTTGTTACTTTTGATAACCCCTGCCTGTATTTTTACAGGACAAAGCAATGTTTCTGCCTGTATTTTCATCATTGCACAAAGCAATGTTGCAACCATATGTGAACACTATGTAGCATAATACTTCCCTATGACTATGAGTATGAACTTAATACTTTCTCATCAAAAAAACTTGATGACGTATCTGATCCAATAGAGCAATACACAATTGTAGGGGAGTTTAGTTTACGTCTATTATTACACTTGCATTTGAACTCCTATGTACGTTGAAATACTTAACAATTAAGTTTGTATTCTCTATGTGGACAGTGTGTGAGTTTTTACGTTGTATGCAAGGGAATGCTACGTCCTCGTTGAAATTCTCCCCAGAGTCAACGAAGATTGGAAACACTCTTGACATCTTCGATTCGTAGATGTCAAATTGAAAAGTAGACTTGCGTTTGGGATTCCTTCTATATAACAAACATACAAGCCTCTCTGTACAATACTTTTTCCACACTTCCTAGCCAATCAGAGTTCCAAGCTAATGGTGATAAGTTGACTGTGGGTATTAGCAGATTTTCAAAAAATTCTTCCGTTTGAGAGTCCGATACTTTGCACTTGTCTCAGTTATTGCTGACGTCATCAACAACCTTGCTGGGCTTAACTCCCCCTTGTACTCCCTTCAAAGCCAGCTGAATAAACAAGAAGAAGTTAATAAGACTCAAATAACTTCAATGGAGCCAAAGTCTAAAGATTTTCTCCGTGTATTCCTATTCGCCGGCTGTACCCTGACATCAGAACTGTGGCGAACTCTACCCCTTGAGACGGTAGAGGGCAGTAACCTTTTATCAAAGCTTCTTCATCACAGCTCGGGATACATTCCTTGGATGTCACCATAAATAATCGGCAAGGCTTATTTGTGATATTGCCACCAGATGTGCAAATTTCACTCGCTACAACGTAAAAACATTCCCGTAACAAAAATTTTTCAAGTTTTTCATTTCCTTAGGAGGAAATAACAAATTCTTCGTGGATGTCACTCGATGAATGTTTTAAAACGAAATTGTAAGCCAAGAAGACAGGCGATAGTCTATCTAAAAAAAATAACAATTGAAATACAAATTAAAACTAATGATCTAGGAATCATTTGCTCGGACGCCAGGCAGGATAAGTCGTTACGTCGTAGTTGCTAGGCAACTATTTCCCCTCATCATTAAGGCAAGTCCTGTAATTAACTTTAAGTAAACGATATTATGTTTTGTTTGAACTGTAAAAGTCACTCAGCTCATACAGAGATCCATGAGAGTCAAATTCAAGATTTTAATGCGAGCTGTGTTACTCGTAATGTGATGTGTTTGTGAATTACTGTCAACCCATGTTCAACGATGGTCTGACTAAAGTAATCAATTAAGTAAGCTGTGTGAAAAAGTTTTTGTTATTATCACCATCATCGTCAACTTCATCTTCAGTGTCATCGTCATCTTCATTGTCACCGTCATCTTTTGATCGTTGTCAATACGTAACTGTCGTCATGGCAATTACAGGCAAACTATTATATTCTTAGCAAACATTTTTACCCGCTGTGATTTGCCTCTACAACTTATCGGAAAAGTGCAGTCGTCATCAATTTTACGCGACCAAATCTTTTCTTCAAGTAGGAGCAAAATACAAGACCATCTACGCGTTTAATACCTAACGACACTTATGTGTGGAAAAGAAGCTAAATGATTAAGCTGAAATGTGTAAGGACGCAAAGACCAACAGTTTCATAATTTCGTTATATTGAGTTGCGAAAATTCGACCGATCGCCGGAATTAAGGAAGTCCTATCAAATAGCTGTTTGTTCAAGGTCGCTCCCCAAACTGTTTATGGAGTCACTGTGATTTGCAATATCGCCTATGGGAAACAGCATAGTTTGTGAGAGTTTGTATGCTTGAAAAGAAATCTGCTATCTTTGCTTACACAGATGTATGCTGGGATTTGGATATGGTGATATGGTATCAACGGAAACTGACCAGCTGGTCACAGATGTAACCGCTCTACACAGAAGAGTTGCATGCTGAACGATGACCTGCTGTATCATAGTCTAGAGATAACACGTGTGCAAATAAATGTCTCAGGATGAAATACATGAAACAGGCCTTGGTGTGTGTGTGTGTGTGTGTGAGAGAGAGAGAGAGAGAGAGAGAGAGAGAGAGAGAGAGAGAGAAGTAGGGGAGATTATTGCTCTTGGGCGGTCAAACAAAAGATTTTAGGAGCACGATTAACGGCAGGGAGAGGGCGGGTTCGGAAACTCGGGGGGCACACAAAAAATAGGTGTTGGGGGACTTGGAATTTCCAAAGAACAGTGAGGGGCCTCCAACTGTTTACTCAATGAACATCGTTCAGGTTGTGATATCACAGTGAATGATGCAGAAAACTTCTCTGAAATTTGTTATCTGGGGTTGACCAATGAATAGGCTATATTTAAACGACCGATTATCATAATTCGAGCATCAGTTCACCTTTGCAGAGGATACTATGATCATTTACCGTACTTTAAGCTTGATAAATAGATAGATAGATAGATAGATAGATAGATAGATAGATCATGAATTAAGTAAAATTTCCATAAATTTCACTAGTGTTCTTACTCGAGCCTACTCGAAAGACGCACTCTACCTACATGAATATAAACATGCTTACGTACTTTTGAGAGACCGAAAACTTTTTACAGCTAGGACCCCGGCAAATTCTGCAGCCAAATAATAGAGACCCCTGTCCACTCAATAAAATTTTGATTACACCTTAAAAGATTATACATTTGATGAACCCAACCCCCTAGTGAACGCCATTGTTACGGGAAATTTTGATATTTCAAAATTTTGGTTCTTTGTATAAAAGCTACCTGTAACACGATTGGAACTAATTTGGAAGAATCGGAGCTTTATATATTTCAAATTTCTCAAAAGTTTTAGGTGCCCTATAACTGAATGTTGCAATATTGCAAATTACTCATAAAAACAATTGTGTAACTCAAAGAGAAAAGCAGATGAGCTTACATTTGCAGATCAACTAGACATTAGTTCACCATCCAATTATCCCAAATAAGCTCCAATCGTGTTCTATACAGGAACTTTTGACAATTTTTCGGTATTTTTGTTCACTGTATCAACTACAGCATTGGTGTACTTCTTAGCACTTTGAAATTTGGTGTGGAATCACATACTGTTTTGGTGTGGAATCACATACTGTTTATATATTTATTAACAATCAATTTTAATCTAAAGGTAAATTCAATTGCTGACAATAAAATGACCGCTAACTGTACAGATATACTTTTCATTGCCAAGAATATCAAAATTTTTCCAAAGTATTGGCAGTTCATCTGTAAGCCTGTCTCGTTTATATTGGATCTTCAAATACTGTTTTAATAAATTAATCCTAAATGAGACTTATGACGCATGGAGTAAAGATAATTCAAGTTAATTGTCAAATCTTTTGCGCAATATTGGCCCAGGTATAAGGTGTAGCAATATTAGCCCAGGTATAAGGTGTAGCAATATTGGCCCAGGTATAAGGTGTAGCAATATTGGCCCAGGTATAAGGTGTAGCAATATTGGCCCAGGTATAAGGTGTAGCAATATTGGCCCAGGTATAAGGTGTAGCAATATTGGCCCAGGTATAAGGTGTAGCAATATTGGCCCAGGTATAAGGTGTAGAGTAAACCATGTCTCATACGTAATAAGTACTTTTCAAACTTTAATTAGTAAGCTGGTCATATTCAAACTTCAAATTAAAAAGTGGTACTTGATGTATTGTCTGAAAGAGGTGTTTCTTTGTTACAGAACCACTGTACAGAGTAAAGACAATTTATGTCGAGAGTCAAACATTTATGTATAATGTATAGCTAAGGCATGTCTATGTATAATGTATAGCTAAGCCATGTCTATGTATAATGTATAGCTAAGCCATGTCTATGTATAATGTATAGCTAAGCCATGTCTATGTATAATGTATAGCTAAGCCATGTCTATGTATAATGTATAGCTAAGGCATGTCTATGTATAATGTATAGCTAAGCCATGTCTATGTATAATGTATAGCTAAGCCATGTCTATGTATAATGTATAGCTAAGCCATGTCTATGTATAATGTATAGCTAAGCCATGTCTATGTATAATGTATAGCTAAGCCATGTCTATGTATAATGTATAGCTAAGCCATGTCTATGTATAATGTATAGCTAAGGCATGTCTATGTATAATGTATAGCTAAGCCATGTCTATGTATAATGTATAGCTAAGCCATGTCTATGTATAATGTATAGCTAAGCCATGTCCAATCGACAAACACTTCCCAGTTATTAGAAATCTGTTGATGTTGAATCTTCTAATACATTCAGTGCTTCAAATGGACTATCCTAATAATAAATCTTATTTTGTTATAGATCGAAATGGAGTAAAATAATTTGTGTCAACTATTATCAGCTCTGTGTGAAATTGGCCAATGTATCATAGTTTGTACTTATGGTTTGTCTACCGTCTGTAATCAAGAACTTGACTTTGCCACTCTGCTGGTAAAAGCTAGCTGTTGTAAGACAAGTCTGTACAGACTTGCCAATGCATGTACTGCGGACCAAATTTTACTGACTTCTGAGAATGGAAACACACAGACCATATTTGACTGACTTATGAGAATGAAAACACACAGACCATATTTCACTGACTTATGAGAATGAAAATACACAGAGAATGAAATAAAACAAGGCTTTTCGACAGGGAGGGCATTTTTTGAAAATTGAGTGACCCCACTCCAATACTGTTTGAAAAAAGCATTTATCCCTTCTTTACAGTTTTTCAATTTCAAATGACATTTTATTTCGCCTGTTCTTTGGTCGCAAGACTGAATGTTCCCTAAGATACGCTTCAAACCCGCGTCCCTATCTCGTTCTTGTATCAGGTTTCGTGTCTCAGATATTTATACGTACGAAAATACTCATCAACCAGTTATTTGTAGCATTCCAAATATTTGAGAAATTTGATCTCTGTGTCAGTTAATCGTGATAATATCTCAGTATACTAACTGCAGTATATGCTGCACTCAATGTATAGACTTGTCTCTGTTGGTTGACAGATTAGAGTGTTTGCGATTACTGCATATTATGACTTTCGATGTCAGCTGTATGAAAATCTGTCCAAGCAGAACCAACTGGCATGGATTATCTCAAGCTGTATTGTGAGGCATCAATAGAGATCATCAAATCCAATAGAATTGCGTTGTATCTTTCCACACAGACATATGCGTACTCAACTGCTGAGGACAAATTCCATGTTTTGTTTTGTTTTTGTTTTTTTGAACAGTGCTGCCTTGAGTCGATGAAGTGACTTAAAGATGAGATATTTCTATTGAACGAGAGAGCGATTTTGAGCCAGTGACCGGAGTTTAAAACCTTTCAAGGTGGCAGAAAATGGTACTTCGTACACATCTTGCAATAAGAACGCCTACATGGATTCATTTTACTTTGAAAGTAAAATCATGAAAATAATGCAAGTTGCAGCATCGGGAATTAAATATTAAAATTATTAAATTCATACGTCACTTGTGTGTGTGTGTGTGTGAGAGAGAGAGAGAGAGAGAGAGAGAGAGAGAGAGAGAGAGAGAGAGAAAATGCGTGTGTTATCTGGAAATCGTCAACCTCCAAACGCAGTTATGTTCAATCTTCTTGGAATAAACTTCACTGAATGAAATAATCGTTTTGACGTCTTTGCACAAACCAAATGGATCCTTTCTAACTGTCAAATATCTTCTCTATTGACTCTTATCCTCCTTGAGTCGAAGTAAACAGCAGCGTGGCGCCACAGCCACTTCTACGGTCTCTCAACGCTACTCCAGTCAAGGATGGCTCAATAATCCGGTGTAAAACAATAGAATTTCATCTTAAAACCTCTTAAGGTCGTTCGTTGCTAAACTCAATTATGTCTGATTTTGACTAATAAACGTTTATCTAGGGAATATGGTGTTATTTGAATCTGAGAGATATATGATGAAATCTTTCTGAAGTACGGTTGGCCTACAAGGAAACGCCTTGATAAGTAACTAAGTCATTATTGAAGTGAATATTCAAATTCCTTGACGCGTGAATTTTTAATTCACATCTTCCTTCATTGGTTTGTCGAATTTAATACGTTCCTGGACCACAGTGCCTGCACCATGGCTACAGAGGGACTGTGCCATGACCACAGTGCCTCCACCACAGAGGGAATGTGCCATGACCACAGTGCCTCCACCACAGAGGGACTGTGCCACGCCACAGTGCCTCCACCGCCTCGACCACAGAGGGGCTGTGTCAAGACGTATAATGTCTTACCAATGTCGTAAGCTGGTAAACAAAAGAGAAGATGAGGTTTTCTAATTACAGCATTGCATCTTAATTTTTTTGTTCTCGTCATTGTACCCAATAATTGACAACTCAAAACGTTTATGTACAACTTGTAAGAAATTGTTTTTAAGACATCGCCGTAATGATGTAAGTCGATGGTTTCATGAAATAAATGACCCATAACCAATCAGATATTTATGCTGATCTGTTTTATGTCGGCCCTTATTCCAATAAGTTGTCATAGTACCTGCGTTGTTCTTCATTTGGCAGACGTTATATCAAAAGGCATTAGAAATATGAGAGAACTGTAATGTAGTGCTAAGTGCCTTTTATGGCAAAATGATTTCATTCTAGAATATGATATATTTTAGTTTCGCTTCCAGTCATTGACATTTATGGTTGTAGAAGCCAAGTCTCCGTAAAAATAACATCGTTACCGTGTGATGACTTATCGTTTTCTGTGAGAGAACGATTACTGAGAGCAAATGAAAAAATATAAAGCGATGTCAGATTTCGTTTGTTTTACAGAATTGAAGAGTAACAAGTTATAATGGCTGTTAATTAGACGGAAAGGTTAACGTTCTATCAAATCAAAGACATGTCAACAATTTCAGAAATGTGTTTGCCGCCTTCAGTGTGCACTTGTGGTCAATGGTTCTTCTAAAACAGTATGGCAACTATAACGATACAAACCAGATAATCAGAAAAATCGAGTGACCTTTGTCGTTGAAATCAAAACATCGGAACGCCAAGTGTGTTGTGTCAGTTATCGTCTCCGTCCAGCCATAGTGTTGTACTCCATTGTGAAATTTGACATGTTTCATATGTGCAAGAGACACGCCTAATAAAATTGTCTCGAGCGTCACCAACATGACCCGTGACCTACAAGGATAGACTGACTCAATAACATGACTGTTTTTGTTGTTTTGAATTACGCTCTCCTCAAACGTCAGGAAGAACTGAATGACAACTTGGAAATCAGATGTTGTATCAACAATCACCAAATAGGTATTGTGAGAAATTTAAAACATTCTGCACAAAAATATCTGTGGCAACAAATTTTCGTTGTTTTTTTCGAATGTTTTCCCAAGTGTCCTCTTAGAGCCTATTAGCGTCACAGATGGAATTTGCCCATCAGGCTTAGACTGCATTGCGGTCAGTAGTTCAACCAAATATTTCATTGCGTAAATTTTAGGGGACCAAAACTATGTCATATGGAATTCTACTTAATTTTACACTGCCTATAGTTTCGGAGTGGTCGCAACACATCTGGACGTGTTCTACTTACATGAAATTCATCAAAATACTGTTTGTCAAGATATGTATAAGTTCATTCGAGATTATCACAGGGCGATCTTATCACATGGGAGACTCCATAGACTCGAGTGGTTGGTATAGCAACCCACGCGTCTCACTCTCTTGCAATTGGTCAAGATAACACTGTGAATAAGCCGAACGGTAATCGGCTTGCTCGCTACAACTCACAGCTGTTTTCGTTCCCAGAGGTTTAAATCATCTTGCTAAATCATTCCAGCGGTATCTTTCGGTGCTGTTTTTGAGAACGTTAGGACACGTACCTGATGATAATGCAGGGGAGACTCTGTTCTCGAAGTCCTATTAATACTCAGCCATTGTACGAACATTTGTTTCCTCGAAAAATTGTACATGGATGTTAGATGTGAAGAGCGGCGATACCGTATTGAAATTAGCCTAGATTCTATTCGTACGCTTGCCTCCGTACCTCCGACCCACTCCCGGTCGGAGGTACGGAGGCAAGCGTACGAATAGAATCTAGGATATATTGAAATAACATTCTAAAATGTATAGCATGATTGAAAAACTAAACTTGACAATTTCATTATTGAGTGAGTATTTTTCCTTCAAAGGAAACCAACATGTAAATTGTAATTGCAAATTGAATCATAAAATTTGTACACGCTTGACCATGATCGTGGAAGTATACAAACGATATGATTTCAGGGACTACATGAAACTTGTGCCGTATACAGGGCGACCGTGACGAACGCTACACAATTAACTTGTGAATACCACCCATTACATTCAACAGATTGTTGAGCTGTTAAATAATGATAATAGTATTCATTACCAAAATCATTATCATCATCATCATCATCATCATCATCATCATCATCTTTATTAACCGCGAAAATAGACAGGTTTAAATTAGACTAACACCTAGCTAGACACAATAAAACATTTCACACGTGTAAAATGTGTACTATACACAGTGTTAAATATATAGCATTACATTATATAAAATAGTAGTGTGACTCCAATAATTTGTCAAGAGGTGTAGGGTAACTCACAACCATTAATGTAATGTGAAATGTGATTAAAATAGAAAACATGAGAATTTTTTGTGCACAAAAACACCGTAAGGAACGTCCGATCCGTAACAGTCTGTGGCTGTCCGTGTGCGTTTATTCACTGTTCGACTGTTTCAAGGGACCCATTGGATGAGTGCCAGAGAATATGTCTTTACGTCTGTACGTGATAATAGTGTGATGGCTATCCAGAAGCGCATACAAGTTACTATAAGTTACAATAAGTTGCTTTATAAATCGGAAGAAAAACTGTTGAAATTGCACGTAAATGGTCAATTCTCGGCCCATTTAGCGTCCCACTCACAACTGTTATATGAATAAGTTATCACGAAAATACCGCAAATGATGCACTAGGACATTAGCACCGCGCATCTCGATCGTCTGCACCCATGTCCTTGTGTATCCATTGCGCGTAAGATTTCCAAGCTTTAGGGAGCCTTCAGTAATTACAGGAGGGTGGGCCAGGGGAATTTCGCGCACACCTGTACTGTAAAATGTGACCCTCTCCCTATCCTCCTGTCTAAAATGTGGGTCAAAATGTGACCCTCCCCCTTGTCCGACATTCTTAAACTTGACCCTCCACCCCCAACCACTGCAGTATTCTCCCCAGGAATAACTGAAATAGTATCAGCTAATTTACATGACAATTGGTTCAATTGTATGTTAGGGACAAATTAGAGAGGGGAGGGCTGCTGTTTTTGGAGGGACAGTCGCAATTTATCACGCAAAAAATTTTGAAGAGATATCGTATTTCATACATTTGAGGGAGGGTCACCATGTTTTGTGCAACTGAAAGAAGGCAAGATGTGGCTGATGTTTAGTACGTCATCCAAAAATATCAAATTATGATACATGGAGTCTATCAATCAAATTATTGACAATTTCCCTCCACAAAACATGCTATATCTGTATATTATATATGTTTGATAATGTATTTAAATGTACTTTGCTTGAATTGGGAAGTAAAATGTGCATTTGTGTACAAGAAATTGATTTCTGAATTTCATCTAAAAAGTTGGTTCACTATCCATGGTGTCTATGATGAAATTATGAATAGTTTTTTTCCAATACAAAAATAGGTAAATCTTTGCATTTGTGTACTCTTGATTATTGATATTACTGTTCTTGATTAGACTAGAGTGGTTACAAGTCTGTGGTTGTGTAAGAAATTAGATTTTAGAATTTCACCAAAATATTTGATTCACTATGCATTTTAGTCTATGATGAAACTATGAATAATTTTTTTCCAATACAAAACTAGGTAAATCTGTGCATGTATGTGCGCTCGATTATGTATATTAATGTTTTTGATTAAACTAGAGTGGTTATAAGTCTATGGTTGTTCAAGAAATTTGATTTGGAATTTCACTCAAAAGTTGATTTACTGTACATGGTAGAACTATGCACAATTTTTTCCAAAATAAAGCTGACAATATCTTTGCATTTATGTACATTTGATAATTGATATACACTTTTCCACCGGTTGCATATGTTTTTGTCTCTTGTCTTTTATCAGTTTTAACTGTTCAAGGTGTTTAATGCAGGATCCCACTGCATCTTCTTTGCTTGTGAAACTTGTGGATAATGTGTACGTATTTTGTTGGTGATTTCCTATTTAGGAAATATCACACGGACAACCAAAGTTTTGGCCATAAAATCAGCTTCTGTCAAAAGTGACCCTTCCCCCAAGATAGGTTTATAAAAAGTGACCCTCCCCTTGAACTGTTTTCTAAAAAGTGACCCTCCTCCAATGCCCCCGGCCCACACCCCCCTGTAATTTCTGAAGGCTCCCTTATTTCCAAGACCATTGTGTTGCAAGTTATGAGACAACAACGTACGGATGAAATGACATGTGTGGATTCGACCTTGTGATCTACGTACTGATATTGACAAGAATATTTCTCATTGTCCTCGTCTAGGTCTTACTATTCACTGACCTATGACCTTACACGTTGACGCAAACTGCAGTGATTTTGTTCTGAGTTCGAGATAAAGGAGCATTCGATTTTTACGGGGGGGGGGGGTTCCGGTGGAACTTAAACTACGAATGAAATGCAGAAAAGACCCCTCCAAATTAAATTTCTAAAATATGACCTCCCAATTCATCGATTTATAAAATGTGAAACCCCATCAGAATCGAGAAGTACGAAAGATGCAGTTTACCTTTGTGAACTTGATACCCAGAATAACTGATCAGAAAAGCACTTGTCCCATTTTTGTTCTTTTTTATATTTTATAATTCTTTTTGTAATCTACAAAGTCCAAAAATGTATGCAAACACGTCATAACACCGTATTTTCAAAAATTTGAGCTATTTTCCAAAGTATTCAAAGTGTTATAAAACTTACATCGTG
This sequence comes from Ptychodera flava, assembly GCF_041260155.1. Lineage (NCBI taxonomy): Eukaryota > Metazoa > Hemichordata > Enteropneusta > Ptychoderidae > Ptychodera > Ptychodera flava. Next base: position 47,410,871 of record NC_091929.1, on the reverse strand, counting down.
AACATGGCATGACACTTATTTCTCTCGGTCAACTTGAATTTTATTTTTGTGAACAAAAGTGCTTTTTTCTGCTTGTTATCACATGTCCAAACAGAATAAAGCCATGTTCCTGCTTTTTTGCCATGACTGCATACAAACCTTTGTAAAATTTCACCCCCAAAAAATTGATTGTAAGATTTGACACCCCCTCCCCAAGAAACCGGTGTTATAAAAGTCACCCCTCCTGATTTCCCTACACTGAAAGAGAAACGAATCCTCCCTAACAGAGAACCGATATTTTTTATTTTACTTTGAATATTTCATGCACTGTAAGAAATTATAAGGTTTCTGTTGCTCCCAAATAAAACTTGCTTGGGTGCCTTTTTAAACATCAGCTTTGAATGACTCAAGTTTCATTTTTAATTTCATATTTCATGACGTGCTTCGCAGAGTGGTCATAGAGCCATTGTAACACCATACCGTGCGAAGTCTGTTTTACTGGTAGTGTGCATTTCGCGAGTCAAGCATCAAGCACGTGTCAAGACTATGTGTACATTTCCATCCTATTTAATTGTTTACCCAGTGTTAAGTAGTTATCTGAGTGTAGGAGTGGGCGGTGCAGCCAGCATCGTCGGGTCGCGTGTGTACAGATCATCCACCGCACGTTTTGCGGTATGCATTAATTGTTGTATCGGTGTCGTCATTAAATGCTAACGTCTAACAGCTGGGCATGTGTGTGTGAACCTCTGCGCCGTAAAGCTATCTCAAACAAATCAGCCGACGTTATAATCAAATCGCCGAAATTCTATATCCTGGCAACCATTCGTAAAAAATACACTGATTCATTTCAACCTGTAACTGTGTCTGCCCTTTTTGTCTGTCTGTCTGTCTGTCTGTCTGTCTGTCTGTCTGTCTGTATGTATGTATGTATGTATGTATGTATGTATGTATGTATGTATGTATGTATGTATGTATGTATGTATGTGTCTATGAATGTATGTATGTATGCATATCTATGTATATATGCATCTGTGTATATTTTTTCATGAATACTAGTAAGCTTCATTGAAATCGTACCGCTATCGGTAGTCCGATCAAAAATACAATATAAAGTTTCTGCTGAGAGAAAGCTATTTATAATATCTGTGCCAATGATCACATTGTGACCGTCTGTTAGGCCCCTTGCAGACATTTAACTGTGCTACTTGAAGACGATCAAAACCACTTGAGAAGTATTAATGTAAACGGCGATGATTCATGTCTATCGTGGGAATTTATCCCTTCGGGTCACTCAAGTCGGTGTAATGAGCTAATTGACCTTCAGTATTTGTGGTAACATGTTCCGTGCCTTTTGATAATTAATCATTTTCCCACACCAACATAACTATCATCGACATTTTCTATAGAATAATTTTAACCACAAAAAGTGCTGGTTTTACTCTTGGTTCGGCGAGCGTGGGAGCGTTCAAGTGTCATTCATTACTATCGTACTTTGAAATTATCTTGAGGAACGATCAAGAGTAAATGTTTTTAAAAATGAAAGCAACACAACTGAGTGAATTTCTTGTTCTCGGTTTATTATCTTTATGTTGTTGATATCAGAATTGTTCGTTGTCGTCCATTTTTGAGATTCTGATGATTTGACACTTGCTTTCTTGCCGGAGAAGAGTTGAACTTCGCGACCTCAACAGATGCCAGTATGCTTGGTTTCGATCATTAAATCAAAAAATGTCGACAATGAAATGTATGGAACCACAGATCTAGGGTCTTTGATGAAACACAGGCCTAGGGTCTATGATGGAACCATAGACCTAAGGGACTGGTCAGTTTCTTCGGCCTGGGGGGGGGGGGCGGTGGATTATTTTTTGCCGACGTCAAAAAGTGGCTGACCTCCCCTATTCCAAATTTTGAAAACAGGGTGACCCCATTCCAGATTTTGAAAACAGGGTGACCCCATTCCAGATTTTGAAAACAGGGTGACCCCCCGCGACAACGGTAAAGCAAAAGTAGGATATAAACTATATATATATATATATATATATATATATATATATATATATATATATATATATATATATATATAATATTTTATATATATTTACATTTTAAACAGTCATTCTGTATTTGAAAATATATATATATATATATATATATATATATATATATATATATATATATATATATTACACAGTCATTCTGTGTTTTAATGAAATTGTTGACATGTCAGTTGTAAGATAGGAATTTCAAAGTGTCAATTTTAAAGTTTGAATACAGTACATTTTGAATGGGCTGTGAATGTATTTCACATTTTCTATGCTTAACCAGATGTCCTGAACTGTTGAACAGAAGTGGATGTCAATCATTAATATTAAAGAGGAAAAAGCAGTAAATCAAAAACTCTGATGGGTGTTAAGACTTGCCAGCCATCCAATTAAATCTCCTGAGAAGCCATAGAGAGCTATTTTAGCCAAATCTGATGTGTGCAGTGTATGAGAGGACCTTTTCTTGTAACATTGAAAACATAATAATAATGACGAAAACTGCCTTTTTAACTGTTATTTTAGTCATAAAAAAGCATCTTTTTACAGAAAAATTGAGACACAAAGGAAAATAGTTGCATCAATGAGAACGAAAGATATCTTGTCATTTTTCTATCTCTAAAATAAGTCACTGTATCAAATATATATTGTGAAATATTTGTGCATGTTGCTTTCTCACACTGAATTCTCATAGAGAACAAAACAGAAAAGTATCAGGAATTTGTCATGCTTTTCATATGAACTGCTGATTTCATAATGGTACACTTCACTTAGAAAACATCAAGATATCTCTGGCATATATCTCCGATTTATTAAAGTATGGCACCCGAAGGGCGCGCCAAAATATATGAAGCATCCTGAAATCCCTGATATACATATGTCTTGTATATTAAAGTCATGCACTGGAAGGGCGTGCTGAAAAATGTCTGATATATTAAAGTAATGCGCTCGAAGAGCACGCTGAAAAATATTGAACATACATGTATGTCTGATATGTTAAAGTCGGGCGTGCTGAAAAATATCTCTCATTATTAAAGTTACGCGCCCGAAGGGCGCGCCGAAAAATGCAACTGAATGATGAAATTTGTGGCTGACACGATGCATTTTAGGCAATGATGAGCCTGTGTCAAAATTCAAAAACACACTGACCCCCTATTGGGCATTTCAAAAACATGGTAACCCCCCTATCACCAAAGTCAAAAACAGGGTGAACCCCCCATGAATCCACCGCCCCCCCCCCAAGGTCGAAGAAACTGACCAGTCCCTAAGGTCTATGATGGAACCATAGACCTAGGGTCTATGATGGAACCATAGACCTAGGGTCTATGATGAAACCATAGACCTAGGGTCTATGATGGAACCATAGACCTAGGGTCTATGATGGAACCATAGACCTAGGGTCTATGATGAAACCATAGACCTAGGGTCTATGATTAAACCATAGACCTAGGGTCTATGATGAAACCATAGACCTAGGGTCTATGATGGAACCATAGACCTAGGGTCTATGATGGAACCATAGACCTAGGGTCTATGATGGAACCATAGACCTAGGGTCTATGATTAAACCATAGACCTAGGGTCTATGATGGAACTGTAGACCTAGGGTCTATGATGGAACCATAGACCTAGGGTCTATGATGGAACCATAGACCTAGGGTCTATGATGGAACCATAGACCTAGGGTCTATGATGGAACCATAGACCTAGGGTCTATGATGGAACCATAGACCTAGGGTCTATGATGGAACATAGACCTAGAATCTATGATGGAACATAGATCTAGGGTCTATGATGGTACCATAGACCTAGGGTCTATGATGGAACCATAGACCTAGGGTCTATGATTAAACCATAGACCTAGGGTCTATGATGGAACATAGACCTAGAGTCTATGATGGAACATATATCTAGGGTCTATGATGGAACATAGACCTAGGCTGCATTCACAAATACTTGTTAGGAGGAGGATAGAGAAATAGCGATTGAATTCTCCCAGATCTCACCCAATAACCTCAAAAAATTGCAATGCCCCATCAAAATATTTAAGTCCCCCAAATATCATACAGCCAAATATTTATTTGGGTTGTGTGCGCAGATAGTATAGCAATAGAAGTAAACTGTACTTACGTAGATACAAGGAGGTGCACTTTTTTATGTACCATGGTCAATAATATTTTGTGAATATTGATATGCATCCATCGTCCCTTTTGACCATTGTTCATTGATAACTGTCAAGTCTCCTGGTCTCCAATGTGATTCGCTATAGCCTGATCTCGTGTACAAGTATGTTTCACTGTCATGAGCGTCAAATGGCACAATTACTCCTCTTCAACAACATCAGAGTCAGATTTATCTCTGTCACTATCACTGTCAGTATGCAGTGACAGTGACACTGCCCGTAGGCAGTAGTATGGCAGTAGCTCCATTAACCTTGATAAGTTCGACAATATTTTTGTGTTTTTTATCAACTATATTCATCTATAACATGTTGCATGGTCGAGAATTCAGCTTGCAAACACAGCCTGTGTATGTGTACAGTTCTTTGTATTAGTGACAAATGGCCGTAGTGTGGACTATAAAAACAATAGTGTTTACATATAAAGGCACAAACTGAATATTGTGTGTTTCAGCACGATGTGTGGAGACAACAAGAAACTCTGTTTGATACATTACATATAAATACTGAAAAAAATTACAATAGTTGCATCTTCTGTCCTGTCACAAGATCTCCTTGTTTTGCTTATGCGATGAAATTGTTCTAGAATTCGTTCAATTATTACTGACCTTTGAACCATTGGATGACATAAAATGTTATTCATTTTTCATTGAATTACCTACCAAACATTGGAATTTGGAAAATCAGGGAACCAAAATATATTCAGATCCCACACCCTTATATCTAGAGCAAGACCTTCAAGGCCCCCCCGAGAATTTTCAAATCCCTTGAATTCCTCCAGCCCCCTTCATCAGTAGTCGTGAATAAAGCCCTAGGGTATATTGTGGAGCCATAGGTCTAAGGTCTATAACGGAACTATAGACCTAGTGTCAATGATGGAACTATAGACCAAGTATCTATGATTGAACAATAGAATGACAAAGTGTGTCTTGTGCTTACAATCGTTATGAACAAAAGGAACTCTTTGCGTGTATGTTGCTGTTCAAGAATTAAATTCGGCGCCTAATTCTTGCATGGCCCACATTAAAATACCACGTGACTGCAATGTCGCAAACAAAGAAAGAATGCTGAATGCTGTCTCATGTAATATGCTAATGAACAAACAACGGCGCTCAGGAAATACCAACTTTTGAACATTTATTTCGTGTAAGGTCAACAAAGGTTGTATTGATTGTTCATACTTATTGGGAATTTTATAACATTGAAAACGACTGTTTCCAGCGACTTGTCCGTTTATAATGAATAATGTATACGGGCGGCCATTTCGCTTTATCGTTCAGCCGTTTTTGCTCGGTCACTCGGACAAAGTTTCTTCACCAATATATTCAGCGAATATTTGTTGCAATTACATGTTTCCCAGACTCTCATTAGGTTGTAACGTTAAATGTTTATTATCTTTGAACGTTGGTTGGTCAAAGGTTGTCCATGATATAATATTTTTATCGTATGGCTTTATAATGCCATATGCCCACGTATCAATTTTATAACAAGGTCATGGGAAAATATTATCACTGCGTATATGACTTCAAACATCTCTCTCTCTCTCTCTCTCTCTCTCTCTCTCTCTCTCTCTCTCTCTCTCATATATACATTATGATGTTTTCCGTACGTATGGATGTGATGCGATAATATTCAGCGTTCGCTATGTAGCTAGTAGCCGTGCACTGTGTTGAGATATTTTCTTCAGGCCGATAATCGAATGTCAAGCAACTTAACAATACACGCCGCAGTGTCATTCCTTATAGAATTCATTTCGAGGATTAACATCACACGAAATGACAACATTTGCCCGTGGGGTGTATAGTCACACACTGAGCTGACTGTTGACACGGTACAAATGCTAATGCAATCGGGAGGTTAAAGGGCGTGGCTATGAAGATGTTGTTTTCCTTAGTAATGTTTGTAGGACTATTGTAGAGTGATGCCAGTTCTCTTGTTGCGATAATAGTCAATGAATGGATGACTGTTTACTCGTCCTTCCCTGTGATTAGTTTTCATCGTTGGGGGCACAGTAGGAGATCTTTGAATTCTAAAAACACATTCCTCTCCTACATTGCTCGCATTGCGTGCATTTCGTGCACATGCGCACTTCATGTTATCTTAACAGTAATACAAATAAACTTGTACTGTTTTCTTCCCCATGAGTTCTAAGGATATTTTAGACGTCAAAGTGTCAAAAACGTTTTGTTTAAAGAAATAAAACCAAAACATCGATTGTAAATGTATGTATGTATGTATGTATGTATGTATGTATGTATGTATGTATGTATGTATGTATGTATGTATGTATGTATGTATGTATGTATGTATGTATGTATGTATGTATGTATGTATGTATGTATGTATGCTACATATGATGTATACGCATTATTCAGTTTAGTACTCGAGACAACGTTTCATCGGGAGTTTTCATACAGAATGTATATCTGTATTCAACTTTTAAAGTAGTTCACGCACCAAAAGTGAAAGCCTTAGTCTTTTGCTCAAACGTTCCCAAAAGAGATTTGCAACCATTCTCTTGCCAATCAAATTTAGCACTTGATTAACAAATTACTGTATACAGTACCTAACATTTACCGATATTTGAAATTAACAATGGTCGCCATCTCTGTGTTAACTCTATGGGGAAATGGAATTTTCGATTTTTGAAAAACTAAGACGGTAAATTAATTTTTTCTTACTCCAAGGACTTTAAAATGAGCTCTCAAAAGTAGTAGAATTGTAAAAAAGAGTCCAAATATCAGTCCCCGAGACGCATTCTACTCAAACGAAAAGAATAGAAAAGAGATTGCCTTGAGAGTAATGTAGAAAATAGACTTTTTCGAGATCGCGTCTTAGGTGGCATTTAAAGTAGTCTCCTTTCAGTGGAAGATGGTGACCAGATGAAGCGTCCATTAAGTAATTGGATTTCATTCAGTACGTCCTTGCATTTCACCAACAAAAGAAGATGACAAAGGCCGTTTCACGTTGATGTTTCAGTGATGCTCTCTTTGTCGTGACATGTCAATCATTTGGGAAAACACCGAATCCTCAATATCATCTACGATACATTTCGAGACAGATGTGTTGCTAGCTTTGCGTGGTATCTTGCCCTGTGTCGAAATCATCAAACAGGTAACTAGGACACCGGTGTTCATTTCAGATGACGTAGATTTCCATGGTCCCCAACCAATCAGTGCGAGGAAGACTTGCAAACAAGTCTCCCAGGCCAGATCATTTGGAATAATAAACACATTCTCATCAATGAGAAATCAATATTGACCTTCACGTTGTATAATAAAGGCTTTCACTTACTTGGCAGCGTTTTCAACGAAAATACTTATCTGTCCTAGGATGACTTCCCGGTCCAAAATCTACTTTAAAATAAAGTGCTTTATCAACGTAAATCACGATTAAGTCTCTCTCATCAAAACGGAGACAATTATAGAATATTAGGGAACATCGGCAGTACATGAAAATATTTTTTTCTGGTCATTTATTATGTATGCATTCACAATATAGAAGATTTCATTAGTTTCAATTTAAACTGTAAAATTTTGTACAAACCAGACAACTCTCTGCTCCTTCTGTGATAGCAATGATGAAACATTAGATCATTTATTTCACTCAAGTCAATTCCATGGACATCATATTTTATATAATTTCTATAAATAGTATCTTTTTCTTGTTGCAAGGCCTTGCCTTCATTGTGTATTTTGGAGACTCAATTCTACTTATTTCTAATCGTCTCAATATCATATTAATTGACGAGGCTTCAACAAAGATTGGTTGGATGATTGGTAGAATGACTTGGAATATTGTATTGATAAACTGTCACCTAGTCGCTCTCATGACGCGGGAAAAAGAAGCATGATGATCGAACAGCTGACATACGCAGTCGGAAAAAAATGTATGTAAGTGTTTTAAACTCTGCTGAAGATGACAATGACATAAAGCAATATAATATTGTTTTTGACTTTTGCAATTTTTAGCGAATTGACTTTTAATTCCTCACAGACTTAAATCGGTTCGTAAGAGGCATCAAGTCTGTGATGTCAGGCCAAGTACTGTTCATTTCAGTCATCAAATATTTACTCGGACAATGGCGCGTGGAAAGCGTCATGATTTTTCATCATCTTAGTGTTGTTTCATCATCTTTTTGGTTAGGCAAGGATTGGTTCACTGATTTTGACTGTCTCACAAGAATAGTTTGCCGGCCCATCACCGTGTGGCTGCGGTCGTAATAACCTTACGCTCCTGTGTGCGAGGATGGCCTCAGAATCAGCAGATCTAAGCAGCGCCCTAAGCAGCGCCCTCTAGCCAGAGCCAGACTGTGTATAGATTAACAAGCGAGTATCGCCTTCCTTGTTCGTTGCGATACCAGTTGCATCCTACCACAGGAAAACAGTGATATGCTCACGGGTATTAGAATTTATGAAATATGGAAAACAAAAAACCCTGAAAACTACGCTCATTATATATAGTGCCTTAAGAACGGCAAAAGTCTTCCCGGCTGGATCAGTCGAGTTGTCCTCTTCCCATGTCTTTATATAGTAGTGTATTCTCTGTCACGTTCTGTAGTGAGTAATCAATAGAGTACAGTGGTGGGAAAACGTCAGAAAAAAAGGCAAAAACTCGATACAGAGCGGAAATCCGTATTGGTGTATTGCCTCTTCGGATCGACGATTGGGTGTTTCGTCACGAAATTCAAGATAGTAGACTTAGTGAATTTTGTTGAAGCAATTCGATATTTTATGACGATTTACAAACCACATACTTCCAGTGTGTCACTGAAATTTCTGCTGGTGATAATGGAGATACTGACGTTGACGTTACTATTCTAACAAAACATATAAGAAACACGGTTAAATTTATTGCAAGAGTATTACTTCGTATTAAGGATAGTTTTGTTAACTGCACATAGCATAATCTGTTTTCTCTTTTCGATATTGTCACACATTTACTTCATGATGTGTATTGAATTTCTGTTTGATTGTTTTTCTATTTTCAAGGTCACATATAAGTCCATTCCACTATAGGGGTTTTACTGTATTTTCTGTTTAATTATATGTGTAAATAGACTTCATGCAACTACGAAAAACCGACTCTATGTATTGTATTTCCACGATTTCATAAAACATCGAATCGTTAGATACAATTCAAAAGACACGATAACAGCCAAGGACTCCCTAGAAGTAAAGATATATTTGCCCATCTCAAAGGAGCGTCGATATATTTTACACGATATAGCTTTGCAAGAATTAAACTCAAAAGGAAGATTTGAAAATGAGTAACACTTTCTGCACTTAACTACCTTTCCTTACAAAAGATAAAATGTGTTATAGGGTGGGCCTTTATATCTAAATTTTGTTGTGACTTTAAATTTCATTTTTTTATTTCATTTTTTTACTGCAACGACGCAGCTGATGATAATCTAGCAGGATAAACCAAGGTTTGAAAGTTTTTTGCTATTGCTGTATCCGAAAAATATACAAATACATGTATTGTTATTTAACTTTTTTCCGGGGGAAAGGGGTGTCAGGGGGGTCAGGGGAGCCACTCAAATTCATCATGGTGGACTGGAGGGTTACTCGAAATGTCAGGGTTTCTAATTCTAATTCCTCCCAAACCCAGGTTGTAAATAATGACGACTCCTTTATCTTCAGTTCTAGGACCTCATTGAAGCCACTTCGATGCAAGACTGTACGAAAGACTGTCCCTTAGGGAGCCTTCAGTAATTACAGGTGGGGATGGGCCAGGCATTGGGGAGAGTCACTTTTTAGAAAAGTGTCCAAGGGGGGAGGACCATTTTTATAAACCTATTTGGGGGAGGGTCACTTTTAACAGAACCCGATTTTACGGCCAAACCTTCGATTGTCCATGTGATATTTCCTGAATAGGAAATTGCCGACGAAATACATTGATTCTTTTAAATACATACACATTATTGACAAGCTTCACATGGAATGAAGATGCAGTGGTATCCTACATTAAACACCTTGAACAGTTCAAACTGATGAAAGACAAGAGACAAAAACATATGGGACAGATGGTAAAGTGTATATCAATTATCAAATGTCTATAAATGCACAGATATTGTTAGTTTATCTTTTACATTGGAAATAAATTGTTCTTAGTTCTTTCCAAAAACAAAACTAGGTAAAGCTGTTCATACATGTTTTCTCTACTGAGCTTGTTTTCTTAGAATAAATGACTTTATAATCAGATCAACAAATGTGAATACGATTATAGGAATAGCTTACTGAAGAAGCTGCAATTTGTCCTTAACTGTTACTATCAGAGATGATCAAAAATAAGCAATAAAATCGTTGAGTCTTGGATTTACCCACTGTCCTTACTTTCTGGTCTTCGTTAGATCTGCATGCAGCTATTTCGTACTTTACACAGACCGTGGAGTGATAGGGGATAGAAATCTGTAAGTGAATAGAAACGTCATCGCTCATCTCCAGGACTCCATCTACTGCGGGAAGCAAGGCGTCCTCTTTTGCTGAATTTCCAAGACCGAGTTTTTGGGGCAATATTAAATGGATGTCATTCGTCTCTAGAATGGATAAAAAAATACCCAGTCATGATAACAACATTGTTAAAAATTGTAGACCACTTTCAAATTTATGCTTTGTCTGATCGATTGAAAATCTACTCATCAGAAAATAGACTGTATGCATAATGGCAATCAGCTTACTGAGCATATCACTGTACTGAAACCACCTTGAGCATATCACTGTACTGAAACCACCCTGAGCATATCACTGTACTGAAACCACCCTGAGCATATCACTGTACTGAAACCACCCTGAGCATATCACTGTACTGAAACCACCCTGAGCATATCACTTTACTGAAACCACCCTAAGCATATCACTGTACTGAAACCACCCTGAGCATATCACTGTACTGAAACCACCCTGCGCATATCACTGTATTGAAACCACCCTGAGCATATCACTGTACTGAAACCACCCTGACCATATCACTGTACTGAAACCACCTGAGCATATCACTGTACTGAAACCACCCTGCGCATATCACTGTATTGAAACCACCCTGACCATATCACTGTACTGAAATCACCCTGAGCATATCACTGTACACCCTGAGCATATCATTGTACTGAAACCACCCTGAGCATATCACTGTACTGAAACCACCTTGAGCATATCACTGTACTGAAACCACCTGAGCATATCACTGTACTGAAACCACCCTGACCATATCACTGTACTGAAACCACCCTGAGCATATCACTGTACTGAAACCACCCTGAGCATATCACTTTACTGAAACCACCCTGAGCATATCACTGTACTGAAACCACCCTGAGCATATCACTGTACTGAAACCACCCTGAGCATATCACTGTACTGAAACCACCCTGAGCATATCACTGTACTGAAACCACCCTGAGCATATCACTTTACTGAAACCACCCTGAGCATATCACTGTACTGAAACCACCCTGAGCATATCACTGTACTGAAACCACCCTGAGCATATCACTTACTGAAACCACCCTGAGCATATCACTGTACTGAAACCACCCTGAGCATATCACTGTACTGAAACCACCCTGAGCATATCACTGTACTGAAACCACCCTGAGCATATCACTTTACTGAAACCACCCTGAGCATATCACTGTACCGAAACCACCCTGAGCATATCATTGTACTGAAACCATTCTGAGCATATCACTGTACTGAAACCACCCTGAGCATATCACTGTATGAGACCACCCTGCGCATATCACTGTACTGAAATCACCCTGAGCTATCACTGTACTGAAACCACCCTGAGCATATCACTGTACTGAAACCACCCTGAGCATATCATTGTACTGAAACCACCCTGAGCATATCACTGTACTGAAACCACCCTGAGCATATCACTGTACTGAAACCACCCTGAGCATATCACTGTATTGAAACCACCCTGAGCATATCACTGTACTGAAACCACCCTGACCATATCACTGTACTGAAATCACCCTGAGCATATCACTGTACTGAAACCACCCTGAGCATATCACTGTACTGAAACCACCCTGAGCATATCACTGTACTGAAACCACCTTGAGCATATCACTGTACTGAAACAACCCTGAGCATATCACTGTACCGAAACCACCCTGAGCATATCACTGTACTGAAACCACCCTGAGCATATCACTGTACTGAAACCACCCTGAGCATATCACTGTACTGAAACCACCCTGAGCATATCACTGTACTGAAACCACCCTGAGCATATCACTGTACTGAAACCACCCTGAGCATATCACTGTACTGAAACCACCCTGAGCATATCACTGTACTGAAACCACCCTGAGCATATCACTGTACTGAAACCACCCTGAGCATATCACTGTACTGAAACCACCCTGAGCATATCACTGTACTGAAACCACCCTGAGCATATCACTGTACTGAAACCACCCTGAGCATATCACTGTACTGAAACCACCCTGAGCATATCACTGTACTGAAACCACCCTGAGCATATCACTGTACTGAAACCACCCTGAGCATATCACTGTACACCCTGAGCATATCATTGTACTGAAACCACCCTGAGCATATCACTGTACTGAAACCACCCTGAGCATATCACTGTACTGAAACCACCCTGAGCATATCACTGTACTGAAACCACCCTGAGCATATCACTTGTACTGAAACCACTCTGAGCATATCACTGTACTGAAACCACCCTGAGCATATCACTGTACTGAAACCACCCTGAGCATATCACTGTACTGAAACCACCCTGAGCATATCACTGTACTGAAACCACTCTGAGCATATCACTGTACTGAAACCACCCTGTTTTAATTCATAGCGGAGTAATCGCTGTATAAGATTCACAGAATTATGTGATTTTGGTAATGCTGGATTACTGTCAGGTTTTGATATTCTTGACCATGACATTCTTTTCAAAAGATTGCAGCGTCTTTTTGGAATAGGGGGGTTCAACCTTACAGTATTTTAACAAGACGTATAATTCGTGTTTAGGGTTTGGTGTCCAACAAGATTCTGTCATGGGATTTGGTGTCCAACAAGGTTCTGTCCAGGGACCTGAACTATTTGCTCTGTCTTTACACAAAAAAGCCTTGCTGATATGTTATATGCTGACGATTATCAGATTAATATTGTTAGTAGTAATCCAGAGCGTGTCAAATTGGATTTTGAATTGCGTCACTGGATGAAACCAACATGCTTATATTACTATTCGTTCTGATCTTTCACAATTGTTTGGGTGAACACTTCGTTGTTGCCTGTGTTAAAGATCTTTAAAAACGACCTTCCTAATCTTTCCAAGCTACAGTCTTTGGGGTCTATTGCATGTATGTCTTCTGGCGGGTGTTTAGAAAGGACCTTTCAATCAACTCGGAGTTATTCATCTCTGTGAAATTTGCGGTCATAAATAGCATTTTCTCACTTCAAGCTCCCCTCTATCGAAGTAATAGTCCTATCCTTATCTTTACCCTTCATTTGAAGGTCGAATAAAGAATTTCGCAATTCCGTCAGTTTCTTATCAAGATATACTTTTTCCTCTGCCAAATCTCTCTGGGCTTTTGAGTGCTTGTCCTTGGCTGTGTCATACGCCCGTCTGCATCAGGATCTGCAGCTCTGAGCAGCTTACAATCGATCTGTCTCATGCTTTCTGCATTTTCTATATTCCTACGTTGTCCCCATGTGTCTACATCTGTCCGCCTGTCTGTCTCTGTCTGTCCGACCGTATCTTTAGATGTCTGCTCTGCATCAGGCACTGTTTGTACATTGTCAACATGACTTGTGCCTTGTATCCGTTTACTTATTAGATGGAATAATAACACTGTTTCGTCGATTTGACAGTGTTTTTAGATTATGAACATTGCTGAATATATGATCATGAAGTTTTACACCCCTTCATGTAAGATTTCAGCCTCAATCACGTCCTAAATCACGTTCCGTATATGGCGTCAATATGTGTCTAGCAGTTGTCAACTATGGCGTCAAAGTGTCCCCATGGTAACTGAATGTTTGTCCGAGTTTGCTTGCCTGACAATGATTCCGATCGAACGGAAGATCGAGTCTGTTTTAATCTCTGTGAGGTGTACTGTTTTATTGTAAAGCAGAAGAGAACATTGATGTGCCATTAAAGTGTCAATATAGCAAGCTCTGAATGTCTCATTTGGTCCGTGGAAAACCCTATTGCTGAAATGAACGAAATTAATTTTTTTCTTTTTTTTCTTTTCATTCAGTGTGTCCATGATGAACAAAACCTCTGTGCAAAACATGATGACCAGTTACAGGTCATTATCAAATCTAGCATTAATTACTGTTGAATAGAAAGCACTAGGATAAAAATATATGATCGCACACAGGCCATTGTAAATTCGTATTCATTCAAAAAAACCAAGTTTTAATTAGGCGGTGCATTGACGTCTCTCTTTATCAGAATCGAGGTCGATATAAACTTTAACACCGAGAAGCTTACTCTGATACTATAGACGACATGACAAAGGCAGTGAAAGTCACGCCGCCCCGAGACGAGCTCTTTACGGCGACACAGGCAGTGAAAGTCACGCCGCCCCGAGACGAGCTCTTTACGGCGACACAGACGGTGAAAGTCACGCCGCCCCGAGACGAGATCTTTACGGTGACACAGGCGGTGAAAGTCACGCCGCCCCGAGACGAGCTCTTTACGGTGACACAGGCGGTGAAAGTCACGCCGCCCCGAGACGAGATCTTTACGGCGACACAGACGGTGAAAGTCACGCCGCCCGGAGACGAGCTCTTTACGGTGACAAAGGCAGTGAAAGTCGCGCCGCCCCGAGTCGAGCTAAAGAGCTATGCGTGGACGTGTGTTAGCATTCTATTATTTGTGCTTATTGAGGTTCTTTAATCCATTGTGCAAATATACTAGTAACACTTTTCTGGCTGTGTCTATTTTTCCTTTGCGAAATGCATTGCGTTTCCAGTTTTCGGACAGACAAAGACACATCACGTATGCACTCAGTTTTCTGCTGGACATTCAGTATCTTTCATCAAACGGTCATGTTTCCAGTCAACATCAAAGTCAACGTCAAATGGTCATATTTAGCTCTCTCTCCCATGTGTCTGTCTCTCTCTCTCTCTCTCTCTCTCTCTCTCTCTCTCTCTCTCTCTGATTTATACTAACCCACTAACCGGCTAAATGGTTTTTGTATAATTGCATCCTAATGTAGCATAGTTCGATCGATTGCAAAGCATATAATTATGCCCACCGAATGACTTTGCGAGAGATCTGCTGTGCCGTAATAGCCTACCGAAGGTCTATGACTCTGTCCTGTGCACGTCGTGGTTGCCATGATACGGCAGATACCTTACAAACTGTTGGTTTTTCTTCATTCATTATATTTAAAATCACCCTGGCTTTCTCCCATCAATTTGTGTCTTATCTGCAGGTGCAACAACACTCCGTTCTGCAGAAACTTATTACATGTAATGTATTTATAAATCCCTATTTATCGACACAATGTTAACATCAAATGACCTTACTATGACGTCATAGATATGATAACGTCCATCTTTTGCTTTTTCCGACCCACTTGTCACATGTATTTGAAGGATGTTGGAATGTAAGTTATTCACCGATAATTGAACCGTAGAGTTAGAGTCAGTAGCCAGTGATCACATAACTGTTCTGCCTATCATTCCTCAATTATTGTTTCCTAACGGAGCATTTTGCATTTTTTCGGGACTAAACGCGTCATTTTATGATTTGGTAGAGATTTTGTGCAGTATCAAAATTGCAGAGTGTATTAAACATTACAAACACTGTAACAAGCCGTTTAATGATGTTACAAGATTGGGTTATATCTTGCAGATTTGCAATTCCAGGTTTTCTGTGACAACAGAGATACACTATCTGAGCTCCCTGGGTCTTCAACATTTCAGTAAATTCATTCAAAATGACGTCACTAGTATGAAAATTATTTTTTTTCCTATTAACAATTCATCGAGGGTTATATTTAGTCGATATCCTTTTTAAACTTCTCTCAATGTCCAGTACAGTACTCGCATTCTGTGTTGAGTTGTAGGACAGACGTCCCATGATGCAATCGGATTGTGTGTTGACCTGTGGCAAACACGGATCGACAGCGGGTGATTCGTTTTCAAGTATCACAAGTGCATCATGGGATCGCAACGATCTGTTATTTTTTATTTTTGTTACTATTGCGCCTAGAGCTCTGTTCAGAGATTAGGCGCATTACAAATGTACTTTATTGTACTTGGGCCTCAGCCCAAGTACATTTGTTTTCATTCCGTGGGAAAAAACTGTAAGGTATAACCATTTCCGGCTGAGACCAGGGAGGGCAAAAATGTATTGGCTTCATCTTTCTTGGCATAATAAATGGCGTAATGATGTTAACTGAATGGAAGTGCTGCTCTCAGCCAGTCTTGAATAAGTGAGATGTGAATATAAATGCTTCTCTATCTGAGTTTTTGCCACAAAATCTTCTGAATATAATCAAAATGTGCATCGAAATGCAACAATTAATGCACCCTCCGTTTACTAGGCGATGGCACGACCCTTGCTACACCCACTGGACGAGCCAAAGTGGGAGGGGTAATTTCGGTTTGGTCGAACAGGAGGGCTCGAGACCAGAATTTAACATTTAAACTTGAAACATGTTTAATCACTGACAAGATGTGGATTAGTGTTAATCAAAGAGAAAGTTTGAAAAGGAAAGGTTTTATATCCCGGACACAATGAAAAACATTACGACTGGAAACTGTACCCCCGGTTGAGAATAGTAATGCCCACAGCGATGGAGAACACTTATCCTTGAGCTGAGAAAACCAGACCATCATTTCGAAATAGAGCTGCAGATTCGAGAAGCTCGTTAAAAATAGCTAGGTACACCCCATATAAGGGGTGGTTTCGAGTCTTGAGGGCAAATTTCGCCTCCTTCATTTAGAAATCGTACGTTTGTTTTTCCAGGGGAACACATCATTTGACACAAAATTTGCATGAAAAGGGTCGCCAGTAAGCACGTGGTCAAATCTGGCATAAGAAACAATATGAAATGTTGGGTAAAGCCAGTCCAAAATAAACTGATTTGAACTTTTGTGTTTTGTAATTTATACTACTGCAGTGACATGACTTTTTTTTTGACAACATCACACAATGTAATACGTTTTGAAACTGAATACTCTGACGTATTCTGTGTCCCCTTTGCTAAAAAATACGGTATGCCGATTACCATGTAAGGAGATGATGACGTCAAGACAGATTTGTAGTGCGTTTGGTCTTGGATGGTGCACGAAGTCTTGTCGAGGTAGCTCGTGTATTTATTTCCTAAATGGGAGATATTAGGGTCGATCTAAAAGGCCGAAAAATGTAATGATACTCTAAGCGAGCTGAACTCCAATTCGAATGGTTGGATAATTTGGAGGATGTCTGGACTGATCTCGTCTCATTTATTTGGCGGTCAGTATTGAATTTCAACTGCGTCACAAGTTTGCGTCGAACGGTCAACGAACGATATTTTAGAAATCTGGAGACATGGCACATCGCAGTTTTATTTTAGTATTTTATATTTTACAAAAGATGTAAGAAGCAATGATTTTGTTGAAAATTCTGAAAAAAATATAGGAAGATTTGATCGCGAACACATTTCACTTGAAGGTCACCTAGCCCTGCGTACGATGCTGTGTGTTCTGCTACAGCTAACCGCCCGTTCACCACAGCCCTGCAAAGACCCGTACGTTGGGTCGGTGACTTCAAATCCATTTTGGGACTTGACGTAAAAAGCCAAATTACTGCCGAAATTCAGCGTTCTTGGGCCCAAGTCGTATCCCGGCCTACCTCAGCTACTCGATCGCTTCCAAAAATGACAGTCTTTTATTCACTTCTCGTAAATAACCGTCGATGTCGGCAACTCTCTCGCTGGCCCTGCGTACGATGCTGTGTGTTAGCTGTAGCACATAGCATCGTACGCAGGGCTAGGGGTCAACATGGGGTCGCAGCCATGTTGCCTCAAAACTTATTTCTGTCTGCACTCAAAACTCAAAATGTCGCATATGAACCTGAAAAATCGATGTAATTTTGTCAAACTTCGGCGAAATTTCAGCCTATAGACAAAATTTCATCTAGGTAAGGTAAATTTACTGAAATTTGATCGACAAATAATCCTGAGCTTGAACGTGACAGCTCGCCTTCTCCGGGAAGTCATGCATCCGGCCAGCTGCCCATATGGCCGGGTGCATGAGATTGTTTTCAAGCGACGGCGGCAGACCGTACGGGGCTCTGGATATGAACCTACCGCCGGTGTAGCTGTAATAACTGTTGCGTTGTTTTTAATCACCACGGACGAAGTCCGCGGGGACTTATAGGTTTGGTCATGTCCGTGCGTCCGTCCGTCCGTTCACGCCTACAGTACCCAACCCCATACAGATGCACGTCGATTTGTTTCACGATGCTATCAAATTTGGCCGTGTTAGAGGACTTTTTAGTTTACACCTCCATAGACTCCCATGTATAAGGCAGTTCTCCATAGACTCGCATGTATGATGCCAAGAAAAATAAAAATTTAGTTTCTCATCGTATTCATATTGCCTAAAGGATGCAGTGACACAGTTTTTTGTCCCCACGGATAAAGTCCAGGGGGCTTATAGATTGGCTCATATCCGTCAGTGAGTGCATCAGTGAGTCCATCGGTTCACGCAGATATCTCAGACATTTTGACAAAATATCATGTGACCTTGGTGACCTTTGACCTCAAATATACATTATATTGTCCATGACTCAGTAACCACAAGTGCTAAACCTTTCATATTTGGTATGATGGGACACCTTATGATGCCACATATTGTACTCCATTATTATCTGCATATCTAATTATGAGCGAGCCAATAGAGCAAGAGGTCTGATTTCTGGTATATAGGGATAAGTTAACAATATAATTGTTTGACAAAACTTCACGTGACCTCAATGACCTATGACCTCAAATATACATATTTGTCCACAACTCAGTAACCACAAGTGCTACACCCTTCATATTTGGTATGAAAGGACACCTTATGACACCATATATTGTACCTCATTAATTATGTGCATATCTTATTTTGAGCGAGCCAATAGAGCTAGAGGTCTGATTTTGGTATATAGGAATAACTTAGCAATACAATTATTATGACAAAATGTGACGTGACCCCAATGACCTTTGACCTCAAATATATATATTTGTCCACAACTCAGTAACCACAAGTGCTACATCCTTCATATTTGGTATGATAAGACACCTTATGACACCACATATTGTACCTCATTAATTATGCGCATATCTAATTTTGAGCGAGCCAATAGAGCTAGAGGTCTGATTTTTGGTATATAGGAATAACTTAGCAATACAATTATTTTGACAAAATGTCACGTGACCTCGATGACCTTTGACCTCAAATATATATATTTGTCCACAACTCAGTAACCACAAGTGCTACACCCTTCATAAATGGTATGATGGGACACCTTATGACACCACATATTGTACCTCATTAATTATGCGCATATCTAATTCTGAGCAAGCCAATAGAGCTGGATGTCCGATTTTTGGTATATAGGGATAACTATAGGGTAGAAATCTAAATATGCCCATCTAAATATTAGACATCTACCATCGAGAACAAAAGAAATTTGCTGTAATTTGAATATTTAAGGAGTTTAAGCAATTCCCGCTATAAATAAAGAACCCCTGCCTCAAACTCCACAAAAGTTGCTAGACATATTTTGCCGTTGTCATGCCATTGCTTCGTTTAATAACCAGTTAATCAAATGCCTCATTGACAGGAGGAAATTCAAGATCATATTTGAATAGTAGTATATATTGTCCTCAAAATTACTCTATCACGGCCCAAGTACTCATTGCCTTCAGCAATACTGCCTTGTTATTATTATTATTATTATTATTAAAATTGCAGAGGTCGCTGTTTCCTTTCCCTCGGGAGACATGTAGCGCCATTGAATTTAATAGGTACAATCACCAGTGTTGTATCGGACTTCCACTTGACAACGCTCATTAAAGGGGTGAAAGCTGTACCTATATAAACTTTATAATTTCGTCTATAGCTAAAATCAAAGCACTGTGGTATTATTAAGTTAGAGGATAGATGTCGCAATATCTGTTAAACCGTGCACAGTCTAGTTCAATCTGCACACACACATTACACCAAGAACAGAAAATATCATGTAACATCATCGGACAATTTGGAACCCTCTTTGATACACATCTGTTTTTCAAAAGTATACTTTATTTGTCAGCTACTTTTTTGTCATCGTCCGCTGGCACGGCTCGTTAGCCAGACACGAGTCTTCGGGAACCATCCAGCTGCCCGAACAGCAGGCCTTGGCAAGCCAAGATGCTTTTCTGTCTTTCATTACCAATTCGACGTTTGTGTTGAACGCTGACATTATTTTGTCGTGTCGGCGGAGGTAGTACAGTACAGAAACTTTGAAAAAATGATTTTGCACGCTTTTATCATGAATAAAACACAATATATCCATCATTTAGATGAACAACGTCATCGCACGTTTTCAAACAGAAACTGCCCATTTACAGACTTTGCTCAACTGATGCAAAAGTAATCTACCACAACAGGTCAAATCACAGCGGGCTCTCGTTGTGCCAATGACACCCCCCTAAACAAAGAGAAAACTATATTGCGCATTCCTGTCACTTAAAAACTGCACTTGAAAAATATGTCTCTTGAATCAACGCCTATGTTTAGAAAAGAAGCATTGATTCTCTTTTTTCAATTATGCGATGATCTCTAAGTTCCTTTTAGAACATTTTCTTGCTGATGGACTGAACTCCCGAAAAAACCAACCAAACAAAATAAAACACTCCTTTCCAACTCTTGTGTTTTTCGGCTCTTCTACGTTCATAGTGAATCAATATACCACTCATCAACCTTTGATTGACGACGATAGAGGGAGACATTTGAGCTTGGGTTGCTATGGTTGCAAACCGATGAAAAAGAATCTAAACACAAAGCTTGGTTTGCTGCAATGGCGACATACACAATACACTTGATGATGTCCCAGTATCATAAATTTACTCAGATATGAAAAGTTGTCATGATTATGTTTTAATGTGATTCTCGCCTGTTACTGTAGGTGGTGACGTTGATTTAGGAAATAGTTTTAACCATCGATGTTTTTCACCGACAAATAGTTAGATAATGGAGAAGTAAAGACAGTGAATTTTTTAGACACGAGTAATTCGTCACTAAAATTCCCAAAATGTTTACAAGTTTATCTCTGGCAGACATAACGAAAATGACGATTTTGTGGCAGTGGAAAGCATATCCAAGGATATCCTGTAGCTGAAGACATTCTTTGTCTTTCAAAGGGAGGAAGTCCTGTTATTTACGTCGCTCACTTAATTGAATCTCGAGTGGAGAACTATAAATAAAACAACACGGAAATCCATTAGGTGCGACCTTGAGGAATGAGACAGATTTAGCAAACTGTGATTGTTCACCGCCTTAGGACACCGCTACGAGTCACGTCGTTTCCCCAGAATGGTACTGGATGGGGTATAACAGCTCCCAGGTTCCATGTTTGGACTGACTAGCGACTTTACCGTATTGCAGCCATCAAGCATTAATACTGACACTTATTAAACATCCTGTCTACATAAAAACGGCACCGGTAGATTTTCTTAAATTTATCGCAAACTGACTGAACGTTGGTACAGTATTTAACAGTAAATTAAATTCTGAAGACATTTCAACGCGATAAAAACAGGTGTTGGCAAAGCACCGCTGCGCTGACCAGGTCACCCGGGACTGTGAGTGACAGAGCATGGGCAAACAGCTTTTACAAACACGCGGTTTTGATTTCATTTACTTTGCATCTGGTTGAGTTGATATTTTGGATGACAAGTAAGGACATTGGAGTAGTGTACTAGCTCAATGCAGCTGTGATGCGTGTTGTAATACCATGATAGCTTGTCAAAGGTACATTCATCACTAAAACTCATTCCATAAAAAAACAACAGAAGTGCTCAATCCATTGTCAGCTTGGTATGTACAGATGCAATTTCACAACACGTAATCGGCTTGGGTTTTTCTTTTCAGTGGTTTTCGAGTGACAATCGTACTTAGATGTTTAGTTTTCACCACGACTGACAGTTTCTGAAAAAAAATGCCAAATCGCTGATACAACAAACTATTCATGTGTTATGAACACAGTGACTGTCGTGAAGCTAAATCAACGAATGCCTCCTTTGTCTGTCGAAATAGACATTGCCTTCCTCAGACAACATGAGGTCAGTCCTGCAGTTGATCAACTAGACCTTCAATCTGTCTGACACCCTGGCAGTGTCTGTCAGTTTTTACACGTCTGTCTGGTTGAATTACTGACTATCTTATTATCCTCATGTCATGACGTCATTCCTTCACTTTACATCACAGATAATAGAAATCTTCATTGACAGTATATCAGTCTATCTGTCCAATTGTCCATCTTTCTGTCCGCCCGTCTGTCTGTCTTTTCCCTGTCCCCTTTGCCCCTCTCTCTCTCTCTCTCTCTCTCTCTCTCTCTCTCTCTCTCTCTCTCTCTCTCATACATGCACACATATTGATGTCACGTGCATAGACGGTTCGATGGTAGTAAAAGCAACAACCACTGTAAGATAACAAACATACTTCTGACTGCATTGAGTTGAGTTTTACCGATTTATTTCCTCTCTCTGTGTTCTGCGCATAATGAGATCTTCATAGTGCTACTTCATGCCCAAAATAACAATTTCCGTGTTTATATACATTTATTTTAAATGGTGTAATGTTGTTTTCAAGATACAGAATAGACGATGATACCAACAGAATATGTTTGTAACCAACACGCTTCAAAACGTTAAACGCTAATGTGAATTATACGTTACTTGATTGTATCACAATACCACAGATCACATTCCTCTTCCGGATTGTAATTTTACACATGTCTTTACTCAGGAAGGGGCGTACACAAGGTCTGGAAAATGTCAAGGTCTGGAAAAGGTCAAGGTCTGGAGGTCAACTGTACAAACAACGTCATCTGACGCAAGGATCAGCCGGACGGAGAGTGAAACAAAAGTCCGGGCACAGTCCCTTCACTTCCCTTCCCTTCACCTGCATGTATGTAGAAAACATGGTCCAAAGCCCTCCCTTCACCTGCATGTATGTAGAAAACATGGTCCAAAGCCCTCCCTTCACCTGCATGTATGTAGAAAACATGGTCCAAAGCCCTCCCTTCACCTGCATGTATGTAGAAAACATGGTCCAAAGCCCTCCCTTCACCTGCATGTATGTGGAAAACATGGTCCAAAGCCCTCCCTTCACCTGCATGTATGTAGAAAACATGGTCCAAAGCCCTCCCTTCACCTGCATGTATGTGGAAAACATGGTCCAAAGCCCTCCCTTCACCTGCATGTATGTAGAAAACATGGTCCAAGGCCCTCCCTTCACCTGCATGTATGTAGAAAACGCCCTCCCTTCACCTGCGTGTATGTAGAAAACACGGTCCAAAGCCCTCCCTTCACCTGCGTGTATGTAGAAAACATGGTCCAAAGCCCTCCCTTCACCTGCATGTATGTAGAAAACATGGTCCAAAGCCCTCCCTTCACCTGCATGTATGTAGAAAACATGGTCCAAAGCCCTCCCTTCACCTGCATGTATGTAGAAAACATGGTCCAAAGCCCTCCCTTCACCTGCATGTATGTAGAAAACATGGTCCAAAGCCCTCCTTCACCTGCATGTATGTAGAAAACATGGTCCAAAGCCCTCCCTTCACCTGCATGTGTGTGTAAAAATGGTCCAAAGCCCTCCCTTTACCTGCATGTATGTGGAAAACATGGCTCAAAGCCCGAGACCGCGGAAGGCTCGTATTGGTGAAATATCGCAATAAGAGTACAAATTTAATGGTCTATAGGAGAAGACGATTATATCAAAGGGATCATTTGATTTAATCCAATCTCTTTGTAAGGATTCACTATATCCGGGACAATGCAAAATCCATACAGTATTTCCACTACGGAGCTACTGTACAAAATCGTTATGTGAAAGTCCCCTGGCTTTGTGGTCATATTTTGTGCTTGGAGTCGTTTTAATTTGGACTCCGAGTCTCAGTGCTGGTCAAGAAACATTGTCTTTTCCTAATGTTCTCACAATAACCCTAACTTGAACACCAATCAACACGAAACTCGTTTGTTTCGTACACCACTGCCTGATCACTCAGAATGACCTGACCTGTAGTCAGCCGGGAGTATTTCATGTGTAACGTTAACGAGACCTACCATAAACTGTACGTCATAAAATAATCTCCGTTAGATATATCTTATATTAATTTGAGTTTCTTCTGGGGGACTCACAAACATAAAATTGCCTTTTGTTCTTATTGTTTCTTCCAGACATCTTCAAATCATTCCAGAAGGGGAAAAATTGCATTGATTTTCACAGTAATTAAAATGAGCGATCTGTTGATGGCGGTCTGCTTTCATCTCAGATTAATTAATCAGCCGAACATTAATTGATCTGTTGATTTGTATTGTAATTTCAGGTTAATTAATCTGCTGAAGAACCAGGCAACTTTGCAAATTTGAGAACAAAGAAACTTTGTCTTCTTTCTGTCTCCAAGCCGCAGACGTAGCAGATTTTTGTCTGCACAATCCAAACAATCCTGTCTATCGAACACTACTCTCTTGTCGAATTGGACTTTGCAAAACGAAGGCAAAATTTAAGGTGCCCGTTCTGATTTCATTAGACTTGCTCCAATTCTGTCGACATATAAATATCAACACAGACAAACTGGGAATGAACTTCAGCAGTAGGCTGGCGCCCAGATATTGGGGTGAACACCTCGGCCAACAGAGACGTTGCCGCCGAGAAAAACAAGGCGACCCCGGGCCAGTCTACGATTTCCTTTAAAACACAGCCTAGATAACATAAGAAATCATTGAACAATTAATGTGTCGATAAAAATATAAAAACACTTTGAACATTGTAGACTAACTAAGGGTTATTGTTACAGCATTGATATCTTCACTAAGTTAAAGAAAAAATTCACAACTCATTGATATATTACTAAAGGACGTTTAGTTGATTAAGCTACATAAGATGAATGACGTCATAGGGAGTAACTGACTTTAGGTCTCTGAAATGGCAACTGACATAGTTTTCGCTAAGTTTGAACCATTCACATTGTCGAAAATTATACTCCCTGGAAACGTTTTCAAACCCCGCTACATTCCATTACGTCTTTCTCTAAAAACACTGTAAATATTGCACTGCCCTCACTCGACGACATTTCACATAAAATAAACACGATACAGTTGATAGCAACCATACCATGAATCGTTGAATTTATGTTGTTTTATTGCAGACCCTGAAGCTAACTCTAAGATTTTGTGCACGACTACAACTTAAAGAAATGATGCTTGATTTTCCAGATGAGTTTGACAATGGTATTATTTCAACTGACAGTTGGAGGTGTTGGGTACCCATTCTTTGGGCACGCATCTCTTTTGGCTCAGTGGAGCACAATGCTTACTATTTTACTTCAAAATCTGTTCACCAAATGGTTTTATCGGATTAGACAGCAATTGGCGGTGTCCTTTACTTTATTCGCTTCATCCGATCAGCGTATGCTTCACTACACGCTATGAGGATTAAGTCCCACTAATCCGTTGTAAAAACAATTAATGTAAGTTTTCTTAACGTTCTTTCCAGCACCACAGACTCCCCAGCACCACAGACTCCCCAGCAGTAAGATTCCCAAGGGTCTGTGCTACCTCCGTGAGTGCGTCCTTGAGGCATAATAAGTACATTTGAAAGTAAATCGTAAAAATTAGAATCCTTTTTTAAAAATTTTACCATTTCTTGAAGAAAAATGAGACAAGACAGCGTTTGCTTTGCAACTTTAGGGAATGTGTCACGCTTTATCAAGGTTGCCGAGACACAATACTATCTAACAATTAATGATGTTATGGCCACAGTACGTCATTAGTTGACTGTAGCCTTGCTGAGACTTGACTCGAAAGAAATGAACTTATTTTGTCTGTCTATTGACATTTTATACGTAACGAAATTCCTCATCTTTAACAACAGGGAGCAGAAGCCTATTTGTATTTCGTGTGCTATGTTTTGATGACATTGTTTCAACAGCTATGTCGTCCAATGTTATTAAATAGTTTTGGATGATATGATGTATCTACTGTTACTTATTAGTTACAAAATGCTTGAAGACAACACTGGGCTCCAGAATATTTCCCTCTTTGCTTGTACCTGTGGTCGCCATGGCCAGGTCGCTTGTTCATGCATCTCTCGTGTCTTTATCGGGTGATCTCTCACAGATAGAGACTGACCACAACACTGGTCAAAGACTCTCTCTCTCTCTCTCTCTCTCTCTCTCTCTCTCTCTCTCTCTCTCTCTCTCTCTCTCATATTCGGATACTTCAGTGGCGATGTATAATGAACGCTGTATCGCGCTTGCGCAGACCCCATCATGATCATCAACAATGTACATGATGCATTCAGTAGGCAAAAATCTTAAGAACAAGGTAATTTTATCATATTTACGCTTCTAAATTTGATATTAAACACAACAGGTCTTTAATGTAGATCAGTTTATTTCGAAGATTTCAAACTGTGACGGCTGGATAATACACGTACAATGTACAACAAATATTTCTCTTGTAAACAGTTTGTGTATACACAGAACAAAAGTACATGACACGTAACAAAGTTTTATTGAATTACCTACCGAACTGTCAAATCTGAAAATGTAAAAAATAGGACACTATTTTCAGACATCCCGTACACCCAGTGCAAACCGTTCAAATGCGCCCTCTACCACCCCAAAACTTTCAAGTCCCCCTTAATTAAGGCCCCAGCATTTGTGGATGCAGACTAACACAGCAGCTGCATACGAAAAGGAACAAATGACGTCATCGCAATCCTAACGGATATGCGTCGCTGATAACGGATCTCTGGAAAATGGCTTGTCAATATGACAAAAAGCATCATGCCCCTTTGTTCTATTACGTGGAGAGAGAGAGAGAGAGAGAGAGAGAGAGAGAGAGAGAGAGAGAGAGAGATATGATTCAGCCACAGTCCTTTTGTGGATGGACTGTGATTCAACACATATGATCGCAAGGAAATAACAGCTTGTGAAGCACGAAGTAAGAGCATAGTGATTTCATAATCGTGGACCACGGAAAAGATTCGATGTTAACACCTTTTGGCGACTATGTCGCGGTCTTCATATACATATATTAGATCTCGTAAGATATTAAGTTTTCGTATTCCATGTTATCTCACTTTATGTAAAGCACATTGTGTGTGAAGCAAGCAATTTTTACTTTAGAAACTGCTCGAAATTTCAAAGTTCTAGTTGGAACGCGTTTGTTAATACATAAACAGCTCGCTGTCGGACGCGTCTCATCTGTTGTCATGTCAACTTCTAAGAATCAGCTTGTACGTGTCATTGTTGTTTCTATCCAGTCTTCTATTGTTTCATTCTCGGTGTTTGACATCATCACTTTGTATATAACCGGCTGCATTGAACAAAATCACAGTCGCTTTGTACCATACAAACTCCAAGGGGCAAAAAACGCATTTGAAAATGTTTATCGTTAAGACGCGAATTTCAGACTGCAAATATTCCAATAGAAAAGTCCTTCAAGTATGTTTATCCAGAGGATTAAGATACTCCGATGCGCATGTGGGTCTGCACGCGTGGCTCATTTTCTGAGATTGGGATTTTTTCCTGAAAATTGCGTTGGGGATGAGGGGTTCTTTGCCAAACACCTTTTCAAAACGGGTTGGTACTTGAAAAAACAAGAATTCAAACGATTAAAGTGACTTCTTAAATCATGATTTCAATGATTGTGGCAGGTTAAGCAAACAGAAGATTTCTAGTTTCTAAGAGATGAAAAGGGATCACTTAGCTGTAGTTTGCTCTCAGACGACAGGTGTTATCAAAGATTACAATGGATTGAATAAATTTACAAATTCAACCAGGCAGTGGTTCCTGTGGCCCTGGGGGCAAATCGAATCATGTGACGACATGGTGAAATTGAATGCCAACAGGAAAGGTGTTTTACAGCGGAGAACAGAGTAGCTTTAGAAAGGAAAGAAAACTTTGAAGTTAATTTATATCTACGGAACAGCAATAATTCTTTCGATATTCATTGATGTCAAATGACAGACATTTATTCTGTATTTATTACAGAAATTAAATCGTGAAAATAGATTGTTTGTCTCCCGACATGAATATGACGAAGTCTATGTGTTCCGGCGATGAATTGCTTATAAAGTAAAAATGAAATACTAACACGATTTTAGTTGAGCGATTCAAGAGGTAAGTTTGAAAAACAAATTAAATATTTACTTTAATCGTTTTAAGAGCGAACAAATTAATGTGATTATATCATGGTGTTGCAGTCAAAAATAGTCCCGACATTTTCTACTTCTCCTCGCCAACACTCTCTTGTCAAACTTGCAATTAATTCCTAGAGGTCAAACACCAAACCCAATCTTCACAGCTCTTGTCTTGCCTGTCTAAATTAAATCGTAGACTGTAAAGTCGGAGCTCTCTCCCCTTGGATTGGTGCTGTTGTCTTTATTGAAAGAACAGCTATACACCCATGTCAGTGACAGTGGAACAAAATACACATAGCGGTATCCCGTTTTTCACAACATGGTCCCTTTTGCAACAACTCAAAACGCCAAAAGTATTCTTGGCTGACAATGGTCGTGTTTGTGAGACTAAACTCACGCTGATTTTTTTCCAATCGTACTAGCATTTCTTGTAAGCGACACACCGCGTGAACTCAACAGCTGGGGACAGGTGGAAAGTCACAATTTATTCACACGCGTCACGGCAGTGGAGTAGCTGTGCACACGTGGACAAAGACATATTGTTGATATATATGCACTGAAAAGTCAGTGGCCTGCTGTGTCTTTCAAAATCGCAGCTTTTGTTCTTAAAAGTGTTATACATGCATTCATTATAATAAACAGATAATCCATTCATTCCTTGATTGCTTTATTGTCTGATCGATAGCTAGATGGGTGACCAGGAATGAAACATATCATCTTTGGCTATGAGTAAAGTCGCGAAAACACGCATCTATGTGTGCGCATTGATTTATGACATTCATGTAAGCAGTGCAAAGAGACCAAGAGTTGAAAACCTTAGATCACCATCAAATACAATGACACAAATATTCATCTTGGCTGTACTTCATACAACTATGATAAACTCATTTCATTTACCGTAACATTTGTGGTTACTGCACCATAGGATCAAAAATCACCAATGTCCCGCTGGCAAATGGTTGTAAAATACAAAGAGTAATGAAAAACTCTGTGAACAAGTATTTCTATGCCATGATGGTAACAATGCACTCCCTCAACAAGGATTGTCTCTGTACCGTAACGTTGACGTCACTGTGGTTTTTGACTCCCATTGACTCGATCCATCAAGGACAAACAGGGCTGTGATTTTTACAGTTTCATAGAGCGTTGTGTCGAATGGTGTAGCCACAATATATCCTGTCTCAACTAGAAACTGTTAAAGTTGACGTAGTTTACAAAATATTGTCAGCTTTCCATTTCATTTCGTGGCTATGAATCATGTGAGTTCAGTGCTCATTTATCACATGAATTCCAATTTTCAAGTGAATTGTATGTTCACAAAGGACCATTTTATATTCGTTGTCAATTCAAAATGGTATTTTTCAACAAATTTGTTGGACGTTGTGCTGTGCCGAAAAAGAATACTTGTCTCGACATGTCGAGAAAAAATCGTGACACGTAGACACGTATGGATACTTATAACTTCTCTTTATTTGTGTTTGACAGCTTTATGATGGCTTTGATTGTGTCTACCACCGCCTCTTCATCCATGTGCGATGGACTGTGTGCCTCACACGGCCCCTTCATCCATGTAGGAGAGGGACTGTATGCCCATAACACGGTCCCTTCATTCAAGTGGGAGGGGGACTGTGTGCCTCACACGGCCCCTTCACCCACGTGGGAGAGGGACTGTATGCCCATAACACGGTCCCTTCACCCTAGTGGAAGGTGGACTGTGTGTCTCACGCGACCCTTCATGCACGTGGGAGGGGGGCTGTGTGCCTCACACGGCCCCTTCATCCACGTGGGAGGGGGACTGTTTGCTTCACACGGCCCCTTCATCCACGTGGGAGGGGGACTGTGCGCCTACATTTGTTGTAAGGTGGCAGTTGCTGTTGTCATTGCTGTAAACTTTTCAACAATTTTCAGTTTTATGAAATCCTGGAGGTGGCAGTCCCACTGCTACCTCTGCGCGCAGAATCCAGTCAATTAAACAGCGTAGAACAATGCCGTTTTCACATAACAATCGTCTTTTTATTATAGAAAAACTGGGAAAAGGCGACTTTATTTCAGATGTTATATGAATAAAATATGCACCAGCCACCTGTTCGACCAAGTCCATAGCAAGTGGTACACAAGTCGACAAAAGATTCCAGGGAGAACGTCAATGGAGTAAATAATATGAGCGAGAATTGACCGACTCTAAATTAGACATTGTATTATCCTTCATTGACAAAGTGCACGCCACGCGACTGACCATACGTCGTCGATACCAATTGATTTTCATTGTTTTACACCCGCCGGGTCTCCTTTATGGTCTGGAAAAGAAAAACTACACGGTTCGATTTTTTTTTGTCTCATTCATGACAAATTTCCCGCCAAGTCGCAAAGAGTTGAAAATTCCAGACAGGACAAAGACGATTCATTTCGACATTTTCTGACAAGTATGTGCGAACGAGGTGTGATCATGAAGATGAAATGGTACTGAAATTCTGTCCGCCGCGCTGGTGTAGGTGTTTCTATAAATTCGAACATTTCAGATTATGTGTGGCCCCATAAAACACTTGACCCGTATCACTTGAAATGTAGGGGCAACCGTAAGTGGCGGAATAGACAAGTCGCCCACGTCAGGTTTCCGCAAGTCGCTACGGCCATGAAGATGGGCGTTTACACCTATTCTATGACCTATTACGAAGATACCCGTATGAAAACAAAAGCTGATGGATGATAACTTTTGGCAAAATTTCACAAATTATTGAGCTGAAGACAGAATTATGTAAACTTGGCCATTCCCAGTATAACTTCGGTATGAATTGTCCCTTCACTCACATAAACGCGACTCAAGTTTTTATGAATATACAATTAGAAGAAATAAAAATACTTGATGACCAATGTCGAGCACGTGCAAGGTCAAATAACAAGTTAGAATTTTCAAGAATTTCTTGAAAGGTTTCCTGGTCCGTTTAGATTTGAACGATTTGTGAACGAATTGCGCCAATGTGTGAAGAGTTCGCCTATCTTGTTAAACCTATGATTGCAGAACCCCCATTAATCAGTCAACTTGCAATACATGCGATGTTTTTAAACATGATTGTTGGTGTTGGTATATTGCATCGTACCTTGCAACATCTTGCTTCAATAGCCCTTGGAACTATCTCCTTTTCATGGCATTTTCTAATAAAATGCAATTAACTTCATTATTGTACGAGGAAGATGTCTCAGATGTACATTTTCTTCCATGGCATCGGTAACGGCGTCGTGCTATCGTGCCCACAATGTAGCGGTTCTAAAGCAAACAAACACCCAGCTGTCGTTTTTCACATAAGCAGTGTCGCAACTGCTGCACAAAGGTCAGGCCGAACAAATTAATAATGCTTTGAGTATTTCAATGTATTTTGAGAAGGTTCATTGTTTAAATAACGATTTCATAACGACGCCATTTTGTTTGCTTATCGATGTGAAATAGCACACCGGCACGCGAGCTCCTCATTGTCATGGTGACGAGCCCACGTGCCACTAATGACAAAATGGAAACAATTCTCATTCCGAGTTGTACAACTCCGCCTACATAACTCACATCACATGCCCCGCCCAGCAAAAAGAGTTCCACCCACCCATCAAAAATATAATCCCATGAAAATTTTATATCTACCATCTGTTACGTCCTGTATCGCTTGCCACGCCTCTACATTCTGTAGTTTCCAGATTTTCTTTGTTCGTTCAAATTTCATGACGCGACTCGATGAACTATTTCGGTTACTATCACAAAAATCAGAACAAAGGAGCCATCGTCTTGAATTTTCTGTAAGTTTAGACGACATTAAGAATTTACGCTCTAATAATATCGATAACATATTCTGGAAGATAAAAAAGATCAAATATCGTTTATATTTTAAATCGAACGGATTTCCAAACGGTTAGCGTGACAACGTTCCCTCCATACTGCGTGGAGGCACTGTGGCTTGACAAAGATTTTGAACCTGAGATTCATAAAATATTGGGCAAGTGATGGTTGGGAAAAACCTATACTACTGACCGCTCTGTGTCCGAAAAAAGTCTGATGTTTG
Organism: Ptychodera flava; assembly: GCF_041260155.1. Lineage (NCBI taxonomy): Eukaryota > Metazoa > Hemichordata > Enteropneusta > Ptychoderidae > Ptychodera > Ptychodera flava. Next base: position 47,378,245 of record NC_091929.1, on the reverse strand, counting down.
AAATACATTAACCTCCCCCCAAAAAGAAACACCTAACCAAGCCCGACCATCCAAATTGAAACGGACAAAGAAAAAACAAACAAACAGACAGACAACCAGACGAAAAGGATTTAAATTTCGTCGTAATAATAGGGAAATACTGAGTTTCAACTGATCTGTAGTTACACTTTGTAAAATCATAGAACCCGGACTATGATTTTGAAGTTAACGACAACTCTAGATGAATTGTTATTCGGTTAAAGGGGGCAAAACTCTCTTGTGTTTCAGTGATCGTTACTTTTAGATATGTATTTATTTTCTTCCTATAAAGTCCAACCTTCAAAGACCTCAATGTCTGATGCTGGGCACACAGTAAACGCGTAAGCTCACATTGGAAGAAGTCGTTTATCAAATATTTCTATAATCCATTGGTTATATGTGTTCAGATTTTACTGATGCTTAGACTGAGAAAGTTGCTAGATCCATGTTTTGTGAGAAATCCTTTGTTCTGGGTTTGACCTTCGAAATGAGGCTACGTGACATCATGAAGTCAGGGTTTTGCTTGAAATTACCCCCTCAACGATCGAACAAGAAACAGTAAGTCAACAGTTCAAAGATCAGTACAACACAAAGTACCGCAATACGGTTTTTGCAAGAACTCGAACCTGACGTTATTTTTAAGGCCAAAGTAATTAAATTTTTTGTTTTGCGTCCACTCTAAATGGGAAAAGGTACGCGTCTAAGCGGCTGAAAAACACACACAAGAAAGTTAACACAATGTAATTTGATTGCAGCAAATAAAAAATTGTAACAAAAGGCCAAAAAAAAAAAGAAATGTTTCTGGTCAGGTCTTTCTTTAAAAAATGGTGCGGCGACGCGCATTTTATTTTTTATTTTTTTCCCCTCAAGGGAGGGAGGAGGGTCAGTTTTATATTTTTATCAATGTAGTCACATATATACTGTTCATGCAGTCACTGATCATGCCCCCCAAAGAATTTTCTCTTTCTCTTCAGCCATTTTGGTTTGGTGTCAGCCACGGCCGCCGGCCACAAACAGGAAAAAAAAGGGTGACGCGCTGTTGTTCAAGTGACGCGCGCGCTGACCAGAAACATTTCTTTTTTTTGGCCAAATTTTAGTTCAGAAAAGCTAAGCGGTTATGTTCTAAAATTTCCTATTCAAATAAACTGTGTGTTTTTCATGAAAACCTTAAAAAACTAGGCGGGTAGGGACGCAAAACAAAGAATTTAATTACTTTGGCCCAATGAAAAAATTAAAAATTCATATTTCCTGTGATCCTGCTTACATATGTAAAACACAAAGGTCACTGTCAGGTTCAGTAGTCAATTTTCCAAGAGATATCATTCTCACAATCAATGTCTTTTCAGGATTGCAAAAATTCTTTTACCATCTATACCAGTCAGATTGAAGTGAAACTTGTCATATAAACGACGTGAATTTACTGAAAACATCAAACCCAAACCATTGCTGTTTACGGCTTTAAATTTCATGTTTCCATAGATACTGTTTTTTTTATGTTTAGAAAACTGACTGTACATAAACTTTTTATCTTTCCTGGGCTGTAATTAGCCGACCTAAAAAACAAACAAAGAATCAAACGAAGGAAGCAAAACAAAAGCAAAACAAAACAAACAAAGATCAAAATAACCCAGTAGACCTAACAAGTCCGCCAATCGACATTATTAACAGAGGAATGTTACAACAATGAAAATAAAATACCCAATCTTGTCTTTCACATGTCAAGTTTTGTTTTAAGAAATTAACACCCGAGTTAGTTAATAGTGAAGTTTTTAATCATATTACTTCACACTGATAGCCTACATCTGCAGACTTTTTAGCAAACTTTCGGTCTGGTTATCGTTTTTTGAAAACTTGATAATTTATTCAAGAAATGAAATTTCATCAAAGAAAAGAAAAGAAACGTGAAACATTTGAAAGACACTTCATCGGCAGATATGTCAACCACCAACATGACACATCATGTGTACATAACTCTAAAAATCATGTTTACATAACTCTAAAAATAGACAGAAGAATGATCTGAAAACATAGTGTGTCAAAGGAAGGAAACGTCTTACATACTCTTTATATTGAATGTAAATTTTGCAACTATTTCACACAGTTTTAGGCAGACTTTTATTAATCATTGAACCAGAAATCTTTCTCTTATTACAAATATCTCACTTTCGACGAATTTTCTCAGAGGGGTGTACCCCTAGTTCTTTACTTTATCGTCACAGCAGATCTTAGAATTTCAATAACAAGATTATGCTTTGAGTTGGAGTAGACAGACACTTTTTTTTAACAGTATTCATTATTGTGAATTTAATAATTTTTTACACTCTTGTTATAACCAATAATGCCTTATGACCCTGTGGTACTAATGGTAGTTGAGCAAGAAGCCGTATTTTACAAACTGAACAGTAGTTCTGGAGAATACATAAAAAATTGCAGCTAATGGAGCTTTAAATTTAGATAAGGTACGTTCCACAAGGATCCTCTTTATACCAGTGTTCTTCTTCACACAGGTGAATGGTGACAGCACTTTCAAGGTCGTTTCGTCACAGGTCAGATTTCAAGCTGAGGATGAAAATTGTGTGGACAGAAATTATTGTAATTTTCAATAATTTCCAATTCAAATTAGTCAATGTTTTCTTACATTCAGAGAGGATATTCATCCATGATGGTCAGGTATGTCAAACCAGACTGACCTTTTTTTTGAAAAGATAAATTTATTTCAACATAGTCACAAATAAAACAGTCTACATAACTGTGACAGACTATGGAAATCCGGTCACGACATGCGACATGCGACCTGCGACTTCAAAACTGCGACCTGCGTCCTGCGTGTCTGTCAAACTGCAACCTGCGACTTCCGGGTGCTCTGGCCTAGCTGCCACCTGCGAGTTTGAAACTGCGAACTGCGAGATCAAGACCTGATCCATGATTTTAGGTATTTGGTGTTTATTGAGAGTATGAAAAGCGCTCACAAGTAATATCAGTGATAGGTGGTGTCATTTAGGAAAGAGATGAGTTTCGATGACACAGCTGTGTTGGCCTACGTGTTGTTCGGTTGCTTTCATGAAGGCGCGACTTTGCACAATTTTTAAATATCGGATATTTACAATTTAGTATCGAAGTTTGACATATCGACGATTTCGGGACTAAAATCGATACTAGACGATACTAGAATGAACTGCGGTTGTCCCATGGCAAGCCGCGTCTGTGAAATCTCCGATATTTACCCGATATTTTTCGGCGATTTGGGGACTCTAATATCGATATTAGACGATACTGGAATGACTTGCCCTGTGCCTCGGCACGCCAGATCTGTGAAATCTCGATATTTACGCGATATATATCGGCGATTTGGGGACATTAATATCGATACTAGACGATACTAGATTTCAGTCAAATCGCAAGTAAATATCCGACATATATCGGAGATTTCACCACCACACAGTTCTGGCCAAACCCGACTTCCAAGGACTGACTCTAGCTTCGATACTAGACGATACTAGATTCAATCAAATCGCGCGTAATTAGCCGATATATATATATCGGAGATTTCAGCCCTTTAGGCCTATAGATCTAGCTAAGCCAATCTAACTTCTATATTGTATAATCTAGTAGCCGTAAATATCGGATATCATATAAAAGTGCAATGTCGCGGTGTCCTCGTTGCTTTCAAAGTCCGGTTTCAAACGGACAATGCTCAACTGATCACCGATTTTTATGAATAAAATTTGTTTTGATAGGCCTACTTCAACAAGCATGTTGTTATATATGTTGTTTCCTAAAGTGGTGGCTATGGTGGCATGTCGCAGTTGTGAAGTCGCAGGTCGCAGTTTGACAAACACGCATGACGCAGGTCGCGGAAGTCGCAGGTTACACCTAGGTCTAAATGCCGAAGTCGCAGGTCGCATGTTTCAAACTCGCAGGACGCAGGTCGCAGTTTTGAAGTCGCAGGTCGCATGTCGCATGTCGTGACCGGATTTCCATAACTGTGACAGACAGACACTGTCCTTTACCAGAGTTAGAATTTCGCCCTCAACGTCATCTACGCTTTGAGAGCACGCCCACCCAACAAACAAACACCTGGCAAAATAATTCAAGATGGCGGCTTTCAGTCTTGCACACGCTGGTTTGCGAAATGCCAAATTTGGACAAATTATGAGCAACTCAGATCCACATTTTATTCCCCTTTGCATTCAGCGTTTAGCTTGTTATACGACGTTATCATCAAGTCTGCCAGGAGTCGAGGTTCCGGGTAAGTGGTTTTCCACACCAGTCCACCTACATTTTAGTCGCTTCATCCTCTTCTGTAGCGTAGAGTCTAGAGTAGTGTACAATCTTTCCATTGTGATTGTTGCTGCAGTACTGTAGCTCGAGGTTTTGCCTTGAATTGTGGGTTGGACGGCAAGACAAGAGCTACAGAGTTTTCCTATGCGAAAGTGCAAAGTGTTCTCTCCAAGACGCGCGATTCCGCTAATCCCTCCATCTATTAAATCAAAGTCGCCTTCAAATAATCACAAACGAGCGACATGTCGCCCTCGTACGGTGAGGTTTGAGATTGTGATGTACATAGAGTACTTGAGCATTCCACTTCGTGATCACTGGATGTTTTGTTCAGATCGGTTTTTTCCGGAGTGGCCAAATAATGGCTGATTTGATTGGATGGAATGATTCCAGTTCGGAGTTAGCTATCAAACAAGTCAAGTAAGAAAGGTGTGAGGGTTCTAATAGATTTCCTGATTGTTTATGCGGCAAACACAAAGTTCGTAAGACCTCGACGATGATATTTTCACAATTGTTGTATCTGTTCAGATGCAATAAAGTTTGTTAATGTATGGAATGACGGTATATCCCTATATTCACAGTTGAATTACAAGTCAATTTCAAAGCTTCACTACCTTGAATTCGAAGTTTGATGGTAATTATGATGGCATGTCCTTGAGAGTGGTGTTACTGGGAAAGCATTGCTACTGAAAGTTTTTGCACTGATGCTGAACATTCTCCTACAGTCCACTTCTTGAATACAATGCCGATGGTAAGCGGACTTTGCCACATCGTGGTGACAGAAGTTGCTAGATTGCTCAGAGATGAAAATTTGGTGATACTAACTCGATGTGTACATTGTATTTCTCCATTTACAATGTAGTTCCTGGAGGACTGGTTGTAGATTTCTTCTGAAGTGTAGGAGTTCACTGTACCAAGGCTGACAGACTTTCTTACTGATAACTTTCAAAAGGACTGGAATTACATGATCAGCTAACACTTCCATAATAGTAGCAAGGAAAATATTTCAGGGTTTGCTTCTGAGGAGTAATTAACTGCCACTTAACAAGTTTCTGTGTGCTGTCTGCCGAGATGGCAATCACCACAGACATAACAGTGAGAAACCTGTCAATGACATACAGAAACTTGTTAAACGGCAGTAATTTGGAGAAAAAGTTACATGTAGGTATCATCGTCTGGGTAGGTGCAAAATTAGATCAAAAGGCAAACAGACAGAGAAAGGACGGCCCCTGGCATCAAGGGTATCCTGTTTGCCAACTAGTGCACTTTCAGATAGGAACCGACTCTCTGTACTGTAGCTTTGGTTTTGCTGTCCAATGCACACCCCAAGCAAAACCTACATCTACTATACTGTGGCAACTCTGCATGATGCTTTGGTGCTGCTGTAAAACCTTGGACACTTCAAAATGACCTCATCAGTATGCCATTTGATTTATAATGAAATTAAGAGCTTGATAGTTCAGCTTTATAGCAGAGATGGCTTTCATTTGGAAAGGAAATACTGGCAGCTGTAATTTTAAGTTTTTGGAACTGGCACTATATGCAATAACTTTTCTCAGCTTGTAGGGTACTGTAAAAATCCAATCAATTTGACCAGTAAAAATAATTATGATTTTAAATAGTTGAATTAAAGAAAATTAACAAAGTTAATTAACAAAGCCAAAATAATTATAGTGGTCGAAATATGAGGTATTTCAACTTTTTTGACATTTCATAAGTGATATGCTGACCATCTTGGATGATTGAAACATATAAAAGTGACTTTCTTGAAGTCCTGATTCAGACATTCTGTGCTGTACATTGTATTGTTCTGTGTATTTTATTGCAAATAAAATGTTGAAAACAGCTTGTCATGATTGGGTGGTCAAATAATTAGAGATTGAAAAAGTTCTAATTTCCATCCGTAGTCAAACTGATAAGAGTAAAATTAAAGTAAGTTTTGAGAAAATTAAAGGGCGGTCGAATTAATAGAGTGGTCAAATTAATAGGGGTTTTACAGTAAGCATCAGTACAATGATTGTAGCCCTATGGTCCTGAGCCAGCTTCTTGTGTCTTGTTGGCTGCGTAGCAGGCTACAATTCCTGACCATTGAAAGCTCAGAAATTTTGCCCAGCAGATCTGCTTTGCATTGAAAGGTTGCACAGGCAGCAAAGTTTCCTTTCTTTTGGGAAATTTTACCATAGTCGTGCTAAGTTCTTTGTCATCAGCGATGCCATCTGAGTTAACAAAATGGTCGTTGGTATATACATGTATGTTAGATTAGCACTAGCAGTCTTACGATGGTTTTAAAGTTGACAAAATGGTCGTTGAGTTAACAAAATGGTCGTTGGTATATACATGTATGTTAGATTAGCACTAGCAGTCTTACGATGGTTTTAACCCTTTTCCTGCCAAGTCGGTGAAAATCCGCTTGAAATTCGGTGTAGCTAGAATCTGAGCAGCCACGGCCGTTATCCTGCCAAGGCGGTGGAAATCGGGCTACTTTTTGGTACCCCCTTTCTGCCTAGTCGACGGAACTACGTGTAGCAACCCTTGCTCGCGCTAGGGGTCGTTCGAGGACAGGTTTTGGGCGAGGAACGGCGTTTGCTCTCGAAATGGGTTCACAGAGAGTCCAACGACAGGGAAAGGTGCGGAAGCTACCCAGCCAGTCCCCCACCCTGTTGGGGGACTGGTTTTTTTGGGGGGGACGAGTAGCGTACTTGGCAGGTTAGCACGGTGACGTATTCTAGCGGAGTTTGGGCTAACTTGGCTCTGAGGCACTACATAGATTGCGGCCGAAATTGACCGTCTCGGCAACGCTAATCTGTAAGGCAACCGCCTAAGACCGCCTCAGCTGGCGGTGCAATTTTTTGCCAATGGTGCGAGACGAAAATCACGGACTTAGTCCTGATTGACGGGAAGTGCGGACGGATTTGACGGACTCGGCTTGATTAGTCCCTGACATGGAACTGATCCGAACGGACTTGAGCGACATTTGTGAAGGGTAACCACCGCTTTTAACCGACTTGTTACCTTCTCGAAAAGACTACCCACTCAGATGTCGGACGTTGTCGGCTGCACTTGGCTCTAGACGTTCAAGCCGTGCAACGAAACACACCGCCTCAGCCTTGCCATTCACGAACATGGCCTCAAAATTTGACACCATTGTTCACCGACTTGGCGGCTGCGGTTAGGTGCGTGAACCGTTGTTCACCGACTTGTTACGCCTATGTTGTCCCTGTGAAGTTCGGCTAACGGCCGAGTCTAACGGGAGTTGGCAGACCTGTGTTTGGTTTATACCGTAGTATGACCGACTCAGGTAGAGGTACCTGTTGGTATATTCCGAGTTTTACGCACTCGGGCGTCAATGACGGGTCGTCATCACCGCTGATGACGTAGACGTGCTGGCCACGTTATTTGAAGGAGCCATGTTTGCCCAATGGACGAGGCCGAGACAGCTGTTGACAATTTTGGCATCCTTCATCTTTGACCGCCTTAGTTGGGTAAGCCGCTTGGCAGGCGACGGTTATGACCTAAACAAGCCGCTGAAGCACTGTTCGTTGCCGTACAAGAACGAGACGGCCAGTCCATTATAGACTCTCTCACAGCCCCTTCGTTCGCTACGCAGTTATGCGCCCTCAACGGTATTTCTAACAAGCGCGCTCACTGAGCCAGCCGTGTATAGCGTAGCGGAACTTGGGGCTGTTAACACTTGTTTTTTCGAATTTTTTTCCGATTTTTCTGATAGGCCATATGCTATTACATGTTAGGCGCCGTCGAGGCCCAATCTATGCCTCTGTTTCCACCCCTATCGTAATTGACAGACTGTGTTATCTGTCAAACATAAGTCTGGTGCAGCTGCGAAGTTAATTAATTAAAGAAGAACAAACAACTCTGTCCCCTTATCTAAACGTAGGACCTTTGTACTTGCCAGTCTACGTCATCACTGTCCCAACCGTAATACTATTGAAAGAGCTGTGCATAGTTATTCGTAACAGTTACTTCTCCTCAGAGATGGAAACTTTAAATTTGGCAATGATGACATTATGTACATGTCTTATTTCTACAATGGCAGTCTTATACTCCAGAACCGTCTACTGAACTGTAAGTGTTGGTTTAATATAATACAGGATGTTTTGTTTTGACGTTTGTCTGCAACCGTTGCATAACATTTCCTTGTAAATTTAGACCAGTCACTGAGTGAGATAGGTCCAAGGTTCAGTTCTCTTACACATGTCAACTTCATAACAGTCCAAAAGTATGCAATAATTCATGTTAAAATTACTATTTCATTGGTCTACCGTCCATAGGCATTACTGTCAATATCGACAACTGTCTAGTCATCAGCAATTTTGTCAGTGCTTGATTACTAAATTTGTATTTCTGTCAAAACTTAGTAGATTCTGTAGCATATGGTCATGTGCATATAACCATTCAGTCTTTAGTATCTATTTCGGCAATTGCGTAACAGTACACAAGCCTCAGATATTTGAGCAGTGTGCTATCAACACCGATATCACTTCTTATATCATAAGACATGTCTGTCTCGAAAGCTGGTCCAATGGCAGGCAAAATGGAAAAAGTATGGGTGGAGTTTTGACAACCAATCAAAAAAATCGAAAATAAAATCGAAAAAACAATTGTTAACAGCCCCTCGCCGGCTCGCTGAGCCGAGCTTCGCTCGGCTCACCTTCTGAGGGCGGTATTATGGTCAGAGGTGAAGCAGGCAAGGGGCTGTGAGAGAGTCTAGTCCATTACTGCTTAATGGGCGATCTGTCGGGTTGGCTTGTCACCGACTTGGATGACAATACGCCCTGCGCAGGCGTACTTAGAAGGGACATGAGGTTAAAGATACGGGTTTCCCACCCGTACTAAACATGGGCTTGGGCCAACGTCCTTGGGTGGCAGGTGCGCATGCCACGTACCCAGCTGGACGGAATGTCAAGTTGAGATGCTAATGACATTGACTATGTTATGCTAAGTGCTCGAGGGATTTGCATCGCAAATGAGTATTATTAGCATATCAAATGGTGCGGACAGGCAATTTACATGACGGGTAGGAATGTCAGCGCCGGTTGGTGGACTGATTGCCGTAGGTCCATTATAATAACAGGTGGCTGCATATATAAACACCCCTGCGTCCAATCATGTCCAGGGCTTTGTTTCCCTGTGGCTTTAAAAGGGTGGGACCTGCTAGTCTGTCGACACTGTTCCAGACATGAGCTTGACAGACCGCAAAAGTTTTCTGAAGGCGAGCAGACGACTGAAGCTCAAAGATGCAGAGTCTCCGGGCGGTAGTGGTAGCGATCGTTGTGATGTCCCTAGTAAACGTTCTAAGAAGTCGGGCAAGAAACGCTCCTGTAAGGCGAAGCTATCTCCGGCTGAAAAACCAGTGGTAAGCGTAAACGTAAGACTGATCGTTCTGCCGATGAGGATGATGACGGGTCACCGGTTGCCAGTGGTTCTCACCCGGCTGCTCGGGAGAGACTACTTCACCTGCAGAGACTACATCTGCTCTTGTGGGAGATACTTCACCTGCACAGACTACGTCTACTGCTGCTAGTGAGACAGTGAGTAACGAGACGGCTGATGCCATTGGTTCTCCCCCGGCTGCTCCGGGAGAGACACCACCTCTTGCGTGCACCATGAGCCCTCATCCTGCGTCAGGAGAGGTTCCTGTGCCCAGTGCGAAAGAGCTTGAGTCCTCGTCATCAGCAGAGGCTGCCCAGCCCGCTCCTGCCATAGTTTCGTGTGCTGCGATGTCCCCGCCGAAAAAGATAGATAGTGCGGAGGGTTCGTTATCAGGATAGCCCACCTGATTTTGAGCCAGATATGATCCTTGATGCCGCTACGGGCGAGTTCAGGCCCAGACGCCCAGACGACGGTGATATCACCGCTGAGTCCGACTCGGAGGTTGACGAGGATGCGGCAGAGGACGATGACTTTTATGACAGGCAGTATGTAGGTGAGGCAAGCTCTGACGACGATGATGACGTTGCTGCTGTGTTGGCGGAGGACGACACCCCTCCTGTCTGGCGTATGTCGGAAACTACCGATGCTAATATATTTGAGGAGACCGATTTTGACCATGAGAGAGGACCGACTTTCACCTTGCCCAGCCACTCCCGTGAGATCGATTACTTTTTTAAGTTATTCCAGCTACACTGATCAGATTGGCCAAGGACGAGACTAATAAATACGCCAAATTCCACCAGCGATATATCGCTAGGAAAATAGATAAATACTGGCGTAACGCTGACTACCGAGAGGTGGAGGCGTTCATTGGCGTCTTAGTCTGTATGGGTATCGACCGTAAATCATCAGTGGAGGATTATTGGTCTAGCGATCCCTTTCTGAGAAACCAGGGTATTTCTACTGTGATTACCCGCAGTCGCTTTCAGCAGCTTATGCGATACTTTCATCTGGCAGACCCAGAGAACGATCCACGTCGTGATCCTGATGAGGCACGCCGCCGACGTCGGTGTCAGGAGGATCCCTTTATAAAATCAATCCATGGATGGAGCCAATAGTTGACAGGTGCGTAAATAATTATAAGATGGGTAGAGAGATCTCCATCGACGAGGGCATGGTGCGATTTAAGGGCCGTTCTAAATTTAAGCAGAGATTACCGCATAAGCCTGATCGAGACGGTTTCAAGATATGGCAGCTGTGCGACTTCAGCACTGCATACATCGCTAACTTTGCACCGTACCTAGGTGTGAAATTTCGGGATCGGACTGATGGGAGACGGCAGGAGCGAGGTGTGGTGAAAAGAATTACGATGGAGCTGGTCCAGCCATTCTGTGGATATAATCACAGCCTATTCTGTGATAGCCTGTTTAGCACGGTTGTTACTGCTAGAGAGCTGATGGAGACCGGGATCTACGTGGTGGGTGTTTTAACCGCCGTAATCGTCGCACCATGCCCCCTCAATTAATTCCGCCGGGTAAGAGGAAGCGCCTTCCTCTGTCTGTTGGGGATATGAAAGCCACGACCAGAACGGACTCTCGTCTTAACATCACTGCTTATCAGGATAGTAACGCTCAGGTGCTGATCTTGAATACGGTCTATCCACCCTTGGAGTGCGTGCCAGTGGGGGAGGGAGACGAGCAGCGACAAGTGCCTCTGTCGCTGTATAATTATCGCCTGTACATGGGAGGCGTCGACCGAGCCAACCAGAAGCGCAAGTACTTTCACACTGGGCGCAAGAACCACAGATGGTGGACATATCTGGCATGTTACCTGATTGATGTTGCCCTGGTAAATGCATATATATGCTTCGATGTACACCCTGATAGTAAGCTGACCCATAAGATGTTTCATCTGCGTGTCGGGAAACAACTCATTGGCGGTTATTGTGGGCGATCGCAGCCCAGTGTGAGAGAGGTCGAGGCCACCGTTTCTCTTGCCTCGTACATAAATCCACAAAATCAGCCGATGCACGTTGTCAGCCGTTTGGAGGGGCGGCAGAAATGCTGTAAAGTATGCAGCAGAGAGGGTAAGACCACTGCGAGCGGACGACTGTCTGAGACGTCCAAAGGATGTAGTCTGTGCGGGGTTCATCTTCACGAGGGCGAGTGTTTTGCGGCTTTTCATCATCGCATGATGCTACGAGGTAAGAGGAGCGTTGGCGTGCAGACCTCTACTCACACAGCCCCGACGACACCCATCAGCAAGAGAACCCGACGTAAATAACGGACAGGGGACAGCTTCGCCTAACAGTGGCTTGACTGTATTCTTAACACGGACCATGATCACATTTTGAGCACGGTTGTGCCGTTTGTTTGTGCTTTACGATCCCGCTGATTGTAAATTGAAACACGGATTATTTTGTACAATCCCCCCGATTGTAATCTTTGTAACACGGACCATGCACTTGGACGTCGAGACAGACTCTGAGATTTATTATTCGGCATAATGTAAATTATTCCCGAATAAAATACTATCTATGGATCGCATATTTTCGTTTGTTTTGTTTAGACGGATTATTTTGTACAATTCCCCCTATTATAATTTTTGAAACACGGATCTGCCACCCCGATTGTAATTTTTGAAACACGGACCATGCACTCGGACGTCGAGACAGACTCCAAGATTTATTGTTCGGCATAATGTAAATTATTCCCGAATAAAATACTATCTATGATCGCATATTTTCGTTTGTTTTGTTTTTACCCCCACTTTCGTTTTTGGCAGATCCGTAAGGACGCTATAGTAATGGATGAACGTGCGTTGTATCACGTGGGAGGGGCACAGCCCAACGGAGGCTGTGCTCGTGCGACGTAGACGTTGTACCAACCATCTGTCGTTTGGGTTAGTGCACAGAGCAGTTGCACTGTCCAGAGCTAAGGTGGTACAAAACTGCACCTTAGTAACAACTGCACAACTAACCTGTTAGGAAACGGTAACACTAACGAGCTAAGTGTGCACTGAACTGGCCAAACTACGTACACGCCTTCCTTCAATGGCGAAGCTATGTCGTTGACACTACGTCAAAGCAGACTGCACTGTGCGACTCTTCCAAGTCGTTCAAAGTACGTGGCCAAGTGACACAACCCAGGGGAAACAGGACAGGTTTGAGGGTGCTGCCGCACCCATAGCACTAACCCCTGGGTCTTCTACTAACCCACGAGCGAGGTGATGTTTCCCCGGTGTGGCCGTGTGTGCCGGCGAACGAGCTTTACTTCCGCAAAAGTAAGCTAGAAAAGGGCATAAAAGTGCACGTCCCCCGGGGCAAACAACGCCCAAGACCTCGTCATTTCTCGACACAACCTCATCAGCGGTTGCCCCTCTATACGGGCATGCAAAAAAGTCTAACACGTATATGGTCGGTAATCGTACCCCGAAAATGCGGTATTTTCCCGCCAAATGCCTGGCAGGAAAGCGTGCAGGAGAGCCTATCTTCTGTAGACACGGAAAAGGGGGCCGGTTTTGACCAACTTGGCAGGATAACGGACAGGGGCGCTCGGCAGGAAAAGGGTTAAAGTCCCAATAGTTGCAAATGTTACACTGCATTATTTTCATGATTTTATTTTCAAACCAAAGTTGGTTCATGTAAATGTGCCGACTGAAGGACGTGTATAGAGGTATCACTGCTGGCTGATTTGGACCATACCTACATATTTTAACACGTTAAATAATATTAAACGGGTGCCGTGATTATTAAATAATGCCCCCACGGAAAAGAACAAAAAAATACAGTATTTCCTGCGCATATGCACCGTGATCTTCCCAGAAACAAGCATGATTCTATTTACTTGAATGCACAACACATGATGGCCAACATTTTGTCGCTGTAATCTTTATTTTCTCTGTCTTATGATTAGTTTTTGAGAATGGCGGAAAATCTAAAATGATGTTACGACATTTGAATTTGCATGCCACTTTTGACACTTATGACAGTGTTATATGCTTTTTTGGTCTTTAATGGGTCTTATTTCAAAGAAAACTCTTGGAAAACTGAGGATATTTTGAGATTGGTTTATTACACATTTGCAGCTATTGGGGCTTTAACCCTTTTCCTGCCAAGTCGGTGAAAATCCGCTTGAAATTCGGTGTAGCCAGAATCTAAGCACTGGTGACCGTTATTCTACCAACTCGGTGGAAATCGGGCCCTTTTTGGGTACCCCCTTTCCTGCCAAGTCGACGGCACTACGTTTTGCTATCCCCTGTGCGTTTAGGGGTCATCTGAGGACAGGTTTTCTGACAAGGAACGCCTTTTCCCCTCGAAATGGGTTCGCAGGGAGTCTATAGACAGGGAAAGGTGCAGAAACCTGTCCGCCAGTCCCCCACACCCGAGGGGGGGCTGGTTTTTTTTTACTGCTTTTTAGCGGACTTGGCAGGATAGCATGGTGACGTTTTCTGGCGGAGTTGGACGTACTTGGCTGCCTGGCACTATAGAGATTGCTGCCGAACTTGACCAACTCGGCAATGCTAATCTAGAAGGCTACCTCTTGCAAACGACTTGGCAGATGGTGCCGATGGTGCGAGACGAAAGTCACTTATTCAGTTGTGCGTGACTGAAAATGAGAACGTATTTTTGACGGGACGGCTCGACTTGTTCCTCCGATGGAACGGATATGAACGACTCGGAAATACCATTACAAACTGGTGTCCGATGTACTAAGCTGGGCTTCAGCTCTCCAAGTTCAAGCCAGGCAACGTCCTTCACCGCCTTGGCCGTGCCATTCAATGGACGTGGCTTTGGATTTTTTATTTATTCCATCGTCCGAAGTATTGGCTTTGGTTTGCAGGCAAACGTATCCTGTTGCCGACGACTTTGGTTGCTATACGTACGCTATTTGTGTACCGAGAATTCAGGGGACATTAGGTCAATGCTACGGGGATACCGCCTGTACCCCTTTCCTGCCAAGTCGGTGAAAATCCGCTTGAAATTCGGTGTAGCCAGAATCTAAGCACTGGTGACCGTTATTCTACCAACCCGGTGGAAATCGGGCCCTTTTTGGGTACCCCCTTTCCTGCCAAGTCGACGGCACTACGTTTTGCTATCCCCTGTGCATTTAGGGGTCATCCGAGGAGAGGTTTTCTGACAAGGAACGCCTTTTCCCCTCGAAATGGGTTCGCAGGGAGTTGATAGACAGGGAAAGGTGCAGAAACCTGTCCGCCAGTCCCCCACACCCGAGGGGGCTGGGTTTTTTTTACCGCTTTTTAGCGGACTTGGCAGGATAGCATGGTGACGTTTTCTGGCGGAGTTGGACGTACTTGGCTGCCTGGCACTATAGAGATTGCTGCCGAACTTGACCAACTCGGCAATGCTAATCTAGAAGGCTACCTCTTGCAAACGACTTGGCAGATATGCCGATGGTGCGAGACGAAAGTCACTTATTCAGTTGTGCGTGACTGAAAATGAGAACGTATTTTTGACGGGACGGCTCGACTTGTTCCTCCGATAGAACGGATATGAACGACTCGGAAATACCATTACAAACTGGTGTCCGACATACTAAGCTGGGCTTCAGCTCTGCAAGTTCAAGCCAGGCAACGTCCTTCACCGCCTTGGCCGTGCCATTCAATGGACGTAGCTTTGGATTTTTTATTTATTCCATCGTCCGAAGTATTGGCTCTGGTTTGCAGGCAAACGTATCCTCTTGCCGACGCATTGGTAACTACTACGCTGTTTGCGTACGGAGAATTCAAAAGGTGACATGAGGTCATTGCAATGCTACGGGGATACCGCCTGCATTTAGCAGGGACTGCTTTTGTTATGCAAACCAGCTAGCAGTACAATATGGCTGCCAGGCATGTGGACACGTCGATGGCTAGAACAATGGAAGCATATTGCGTTGCACCCGTGCATCGCAAAAGTGAACTGAAGATAGGGGGGTCACATGAAATTTTTAGAAGTTAGATGTGCATATTGTATTGGTATTTCCTGTAAGATCTTACAAAAAGAAACAGAAAGCTTTTGTTTGATCAAAATTGACCCAGAAATGGCCGAGATATCGCCAATTGAAAGTGAAAAAAATTGTGAATTATTTTGAGTAAAGTGTAGTAAAAATGCCAATTTGCATAAATTAACATATTTAGGCCGCTCTCGTTTTGAGGGGAATTTAAAATTTCTGATGTAACATAAAAATTACATTCAATTTCTCCATACTATCACTTTCCAAAATGAATTTGTTCAATGAGACACAGTTTTCTCGTTAAAAAACTGTTAAATTCATAAAAATTGATAAAACCCACCATGGTCAAATGCTGAAAACTTAGGATATGGTGACTTGCCATTGGTCAATTTAAAATTCTTTATAGATTCTTCATATTTAAACCAAATAGAAGATTTTCCACACCAGTAGGTTTCTTAGGGTGCTCTTACACTGGTGGTATCAGAATTTGTCAAAAATGCCAAATTATATGATTTCTATGGAAACGTTATATTATGAATTGGTTTCCATGGCAACAAATACTGGTTTGACGTAAAACTTTCAAATATCCATATTAAAAGCAAAAACAATGTTCAATTAAGTTATTTTGCTTGAATATCATTGAGAGAATATTTTTATGTAATTATAGGTGTTTCTTATCACCATGACAACAGAAATGACATTATTAGAAAGCCATAATGTATTTGCCATTTGTCAGTGATTTCTTAACTGTTGTTGTGAGTGTCAGTGGGCCTACTCTGGAATAAAAATGTGTGCAGACTACTGTAGTGTTCAATGGAAAATGAACGTGGAATAAGTCATGTGATAGAGTACAAACAAAAAACATTGTGAGTGAGCATGTACACAGGAATACACATATTTCTATGGTCACTTTAGGCCACATAGGTTTGTTTGTACAATGGTTACTGTAAGCATGCGCGCCTTAGAATTCCCCGTTTTACCTATTGTAGATTCTTCAACTACTCCCTAAAGCATGGTAAGTTGCACAGGTTCACATTGTCTATTTATCATGTGAGAGTGTTATCTGTGTTGTTTTTTGTTTACAAGTGAATTCTAGTAGAGACTACAATTGAAATGTCAACAATAACAGTGTGTCTGACTGATAAGATAATTAGTGTTTGCGTCAACATGCTTTGGGAGTAGAACAAGATCGAACAACTGACACGCACTCAATCGAAATAGTGAAACAAAACCTTAAAAGATTAGTTAATGGTGCTCTGACAGTATTTCTTTTCAGTATTCTGTGTGACCTACACGTGTGTTGCGCTAATAAACAAAGAAGCTGTGAAGATTTTCAAAGTTCCTTTACTGGGTCAGCCATCATGAAGTTCTTTTGAAAATACATGAAACTTGTCCAAGAAGTATGACAGTGTAATAAAATAAACATATTATTGTACAGTACATGTTTCTTGAACTGGATGACATATCTCTTTTAATTGATAGATAGTATTTTTGTTGTTTTATCTGCTCAATACATGCAATATTATGGTTTCTTTTTGCTTTGTCTCTTTTGCCATCATACTTTGGAAAGAAGTTCGCAGTGACTGTTGAAGGATGTTTCTCTCTCCATACAAATTGTCAATCCAATTGCAGATTCTCTTCCACTCTATCCCTTCTTTGGCTCCATAAATTTCTAGCTCAACTACAACCATTTCAGTTATATTTTCTACAGCATAAACACCATTTCCTTCCAGTATCTCTCTTGTTATCCCCTTTCTGTCACACTCTTCTCCAATAACATATATTTTTCTTGATTTATCTTTGTCATGACCTTAAAGCAAAAATAAAAAATAGATCATATTTTTATCTTTCAAAACTCTTAATGATTACTATATTTCAAATGAAGTCATTTTGTAGATTGCATCATGCCATCAGAGATTGGTAATAATCAGAAATTACCAGACTTTTTTTTATAGAAATGAATATTTTTGTCATCATCATCATCATCATCATCATCACAATTTATCATCATCATTGTTATTATTATTAGTAGTAGTGGTAGTAGTAGTATTTACAAACAGGATAACTATTACAAGTAAAAAATCTGAATGCTAACTTCATATTCATCAGTACAGCAGTGAGTAATAGACGCAATACATAGTAAACACTAAAACTCAATGACCCACAGAGGGCATACGCACAATGCAAGCATGACCAATGGTCTGTCTTCATGTTATAAGCGATACAAGATCGTCATGAATTCGATTTACGTCAGCAAAATATTAAATACGGCTCGATCATTTCGTTACTGCTTCATAGTGTTGAATTTTATCATGTAGAAACGAAAAACACCGAGCGTTCGCATTGCAACACCACGGATGTATAAACCGGAAGTTCCGCACAGACGTCTACAGTAGCTATTTTTAGATCGCTCAGCTGATTCATGCTAACTTGATCTGTCTTCCAGCTCCGACATTTAGTAGCTCTACGTACACGTTTATCTGACATCGACGGAATTTAATAAACGGTAAGAAGTGTAAACGGAACTGCTCGGTACTGGAAATTTAGTTCCAGAAAGTAAATCTGCAGTTGCGATGTTACCATCCACGATGTAAACCACGGTCCCTAAACTGTATTGCGACAAGGCCGTCTCATCAATCATTCATGTTTACATTCTCATTCATAATTCAGTCACGGTAAATTTCATTTTCGCGGTTTAGCAAACGAGAATTTCAAATTGTTCGATAGTGTTTTTGCCGATTGGAACTCCTTTTAAAGTGAAATCATGACGAAAATCGCAGTTACATAGATTTTACATTCCCTATCTGAACGCTCGCTCGGACCGGCGCAACCTGTGTTACCGGTACTTCCGGGATCAAATTGACGGTACACGGGAAAACGCGAATCGCAAATTTTGCCGTCTAGTGAACGAACACACAACAGACAGCTACAACGGAAATTGGACACAACAATTTATTTGAACATTTTATAACTTTCAAACATGTATGACGATCATTTGTACGCTGATCGAAGTCCCGGGACTTCAGCACACCACAACAAGTAGGGAGAATTTAAAATCGTTCGATTCGATCGACATCGCGACGTCAACAAACTGAAAAAGATCGTAACATGGCAACAAGTACAGAAAAAGAATGAACATTCTAATTTCGAACTAAAAATCAGATCGACACAAAAACAACTTCAAAGGGCTTATTTTGACTTACCTGAAAACTTTCCCGAAATTTTATCTTTGTGAGAACTTGAAATATTTGCATATGAATCCGTAGAAGCTCCATGAGGTCAGAAAACTCTTGAGCGCCGGGTAGGCGTTATTGTTCAGATGACCCCCCATGACAGCTTGCGCTATATACGCTCTGTCACAGAAAGTATTTTGTAATTTCCGGAGACCATGTTCACTCGAATCCGTACAATTTTCATATCATTAGAAAGCTGAAATTTCAAATATTTATGAACTGGCTCCGTATAATATGAATCATACGGCAGAAAAAAAGGAAAATCAAGTTTTAAATCTTTATTTTGTGTATTTTTGCCGTCATTTGCCCGATTTTCGATACGTAACCACCATCATATAGGTCGAATTCTGGTCTATAAAATGACACATATAGGATTTTTCTACCTAGAAAGACGGCCTCCGGGTTTTGTCTCAAAGTTACAGCAACGACGTAAATCGACGCGCCATTTTTTTAGCGCGCGCCAGCCTGAACCAAATTTCGCCAACTTTTCAGCGGAGAAAACCATTGCTCAAAATAAAAATTAAAGAACAGAAAAGAACACACACAAAGTTTGTAAATAGTTTTATTTTATTACACTTTTTTTTTCTTCTTGAACGACGACTTCACCTTCTTCATGATGGCACTTTTTCATACGTATTTCAATGAGCACACCCCAGTGAAGGAATTTAGTTGAGCGCGCGACCCCCCTACCATAAAGACTTGGGTGTAGTGACTAGTTATCACTGGTTAGCTGCGGCCCAAGCCATGTCAGTACAAACCCGTACCTGACTGAGGACCACTCGATTAAGTCAGTAATGAACGGTAACACTCGTAAACCAACTCCCAACTGAGCTGGCTAAACTACATGGAGCTGTGCTTCAATGGCTCAGCCATGTCGTTAATACAACGGCAAAAACGTAGTTTTTGTGCGACTCTGCTAGTCGTTGAAGGTACGTATTCAATGGACCCTACCCTGGGGAAACCGGTGCTGCTGCCACCCTAGCACGACCCTCAGGGTCTCTGACTAACAGACGAGTGAGGTGATGTTTGTGCCTAGCGGACGTGGGTAATACTGAAGGAGTTTATTTCCGAAAAAATA
This sequence comes from Ptychodera flava, assembly GCF_041260155.1. Lineage (NCBI taxonomy): Eukaryota > Metazoa > Hemichordata > Enteropneusta > Ptychoderidae > Ptychodera > Ptychodera flava. The sequence continues at coordinate 47,358,296 of NC_091929.1, read as the reverse complement.
AACATGAAACGGCAATAAAATGACGCACTCCCAGGGGCAAACAAAGCCGGTGACCTCAATTTTTTCTGCAGTAACCCTTGAGCTCCTTCCCCTGTCTACGGGCATGTAGAGAAATTATCGAAGTCTAACACGTATAAGTACGGCTAAAACAACCCTGAAAATGGGCGATTTCTGCCAAAATGCCTGGCAGGATAACATGCAGGAGAGCCAATCTTTTGCAGGCACATATTATGGGGCGGTTTTCTACTGACTTGGGAGAATAAAGGACAAGGGCGCTCGGCAGGAAAAGGGGTACTGAGCAGGGACTGCTTTTGTTATGCAAACCAGCTAGCCACAATGGCTGCCAGGCATGTGGAGACGTCAATGGCTAGAACAATGGAAGCATATATTGCGTTGTACCCGTGCATCGCAAAAGTGAGACTGACGACTTGGGTGTAGTGACTGGTTATCACTAGTTAGCTGCAGCCCAAGCCATGGCGGTACAAACCCGTACCTGACTGAGGACCGCTTGATTAAGTTGGTTATGAACGGTAACACTCGTAAGCCAACTCCCAAACGAGCTGGCGAAAGTACGTGGAGCTGTGCTTCAATGGCTCAGCCATGTCATTAGAACAACGGCAAAAACGTAGTTTTGTGCTACACTGCCAAGTCGTTGAAGGTACGTATTCAATTGACCCTACCCTGGGGAAACAGGACAGGTTTGCCGGTGCTGCCGCACCCCTAGCACAATCCCCAGGGTCTCTGACTAACAGATGAGCGAGGTGATGTTTGTGCCTGGCGGACATGCGCAACACTGAAGGAGTCTATTTCCGAAAAAAATAAGCATGAAACGGCAATAAAATGACGCACCCCCTGGGGCAAACAAAGCCGGTGACCTCAATTTTTTGTCTGCAGTAACCCTTGAGCACCTTCCCCTGTCTACGGGCATGTAGAAATTATCGAAGTCTAACACGTATAAGTAGGGCTAAAACTACCCTGAAAATGGGCGGTTTCTACCAAAATCCCTGGCAGGATAACGTGCAGGAGAGCCAATCTTTTGCAGGCACGGAAAAGGGGGTTGTTTTCTACGGACTTGGCAGGATAACGGACAAGGGCGCTTGGCAGGAAAAGGGTTAATGTGTCATATTTGGTGAGATTGAGGCAAGATACAAGATGCAAGATAGTGGTGAATTTGAAGGAAAACTTAACTCAGTGGTCAATCCATTGTTTTTTCAGTCTTTCATGCACTGTCAACTATTTTTTTAGTGTAGCGTATTGTTATTAACAGAACCAAGATTTCAGTTATACCAGGGTTGGCAAAATGTGTGATGGAAATGGCTCGGGTCAAATTTGTCATTGGTCCAAATGACTTTAGTCCATCGCACCATGATCTATATCTTGCTTTCAAAAAATCAAAATTTTTTTAAAAGTATGCTGTGGCTCTTTTCACTTGAAAGTATATCATCCAGTTTCAGTCAATCGAAGAAATGCGACAGTGTTAGATGTCTGTGTTTTGTACATGAGGTCTCCACAATATCCATAACAATTTGAAGTTTAACTTTTCCTGCCGAGTGCCCTTGTCCGTTATTCTCCCAAGTCAGTAGAAAACCGCCCCATAATATGTGCCTGCAAAAGATTGGCTCTCCTGCATGTTATCCTGCCAGGCATTTTGGCAGAAATCGCCCATTTTCAGGGTAGTTTTAGCCGTACTTATACGTGTTAGACTTCGATAATTTCTACATGCCCGTAGACAGGGGAAGGAGCTCAAGGGTTGCTGCAGAAAAAAATTGAGGTCACCGGCTTTGTTTGCCCCTGGGAGTGCGTCATTTATTGCCGTTTCATGTTTTTTTTTCGGAAATAAACTCCTTCAGTATTACGTACGTCCGCTAGGCACAAACATCACCTCACTCGTCTGTTAGTCAGAGACCCTGAGGGTCGTGCTAGGGGTGCAGCAGCACCGTCAAACCTGTCCTGTTTCCCCAGGGTAGGGTCAATTGAATACGTACCTCCAACGACTTGGCAGTGTAGCACAAAAACTACGTTTTTGCCGTTGTATTAACGACATGGCTGAGCCATTGAAGCACAGCTTTACGTAGTTTTGCCAGCTCAGTTGGGAGTTGGCTTACGAGTGTTACCGTTCATTACTGACTTAATCGAGTGGTCCTCAGTCAGGTACGGGTTTGTACCGACATGGCTTGGGCTGCAGCTAACCAGTGATAACCAGTCACTACCCCCAAGTCTTCAGTTCACTTTTGCGATGCACGGGTGCAACGCAATATGCTTCCATTGTTCTAGCCATCGACGTGTCCACATGCTGGCAGCCATATTGTACTGCTAGCTGGTTTGCATAACAAAAGCAGTCCCTGCTAAATGCAGACGGTATCCCCGTACATGTAGCATATTGACCTCATGTGCCCTTTGAATTCTCTGTACGCAAACAGCGTACGTAGTTACCAATGCATCGGCAAGAGGATACGTTTGCCTGCAAACCAGAGCCAGTACTTCGGACGGTGGAATAAATAAAAAATCCAAAGCTACGTCCATTGAATGGCACGGCCAAGGCAGTGAAGGACGTTGCCTGGCTTGAACTTGCAGAGCTGAAGCCCAGCTTAGTACGTCGGACACCAGTTTGTAATGGTATTTCCGAGTATTCATATCCGTTCCATGGGAGGAACAAGTCGAGCCGTCCCGTCAAAAATACGTTCTCATTTTCAGTCACGCACAACTGAATAAGTGACTTTCGTCTCGCACCATCGGCATATCTGCCAAGTCGTTTGCAAGAGGTAGCCTTCTAGATTAGCATTGCCGAGTTGGTCAAGTTCGGCAGCAATCTGTATAGTGCCAGGCAGCCAAGTACGTCCAACTCCGCCAGAAAACGTCACCATGCTATCCTGCCAAGTCCGCTAAAAAGCGGTAAAAAAAAAACCACCCCCCTCGGGTGTGGGGGACTGGCGGACAGGTTCTGCACCTTTCCCTGTCCTTGGACTCCCTGTGAACCCATTTCGAGAGCAAATGCCGTTCCTCGCCCAAAACCTGTCCTCGAACGACCCCTAGCGTGAGCAAGGGTTTGCTACACGTAGTTCCGTCGACTAGGCAGGAAAGGGGGTACCAAAAAGTAGCCCGATTTCCCCGCCTTGGCAGGATAACGGCCGTGGCTGCTCAGATTCTAGCTACACCGAATTTCAAGCGGATTTTCACCGACTTGGCAGGAAAAGGGTTTTAAAACAACTAAAATGTTGACATTTTCTTGACAAGTATCAAACAGTCAAAATACTAAGCACTACATATAGCCGTAGTTGGATGGCATGTCAACACATTGTGTTTTGATCACAACACATCATGTGACACAACACACTCACTACATGTATGTGACACTGTATATTACAGCCCAAACATGGGACTATGTGCCCGAGGGTAGGTGACCATTTGCCCGACGTAAGGAGGGCAAATGGTCTCCTGCCCCGAGGGTACATAGTCCCTTGTTTGGGCTATAATGTTTTTATTACATGCCTCTCTTACTCAGTTTGCAACAAAAATGTTTACCTTTATTGGCAAATTATAGACAAATGCTTTATTTTCATTTTAGACGAAAAACGGTTAAAAATAGAACGATTTTCATCCTCGAATGGCGCATTGATATATTTAAACTACTGTAATGCGGTTTATCAATATTTTTATGCGAAAATTTTCCAAAAACCGGATTTTCTGTGTAAAACATGCAATTTCAAGACTTTTACATGCAAAAGTTTTCAAGTTGAAAATAGTTCCAGTTCACTTTCAGTCCAGTGATGACTATGCGGCCCGCGACGTCATCGGCAAGTTACCATTGAATCCTATGGAGCGCGCGACGTTCGATATACGAGGCATGTAATAAAACACACCATGTGACACAACACACTGACACATCAACACACCATGTGACAACACAACGTGTGACACAACACACTGACATAACACACTATGTGACAACACAATGTGTGACACAACACACCATGTGACACAACACACCAAGTGACACAACACACCATGTGACACAACTTACCATGTGACACAACTTACCATGCAAACACACTGTTTCTTGTTAACTCTGTGTGTCTTCCTTCCAGATTTGTCTCCTCAGATCAACGTCAGAAAGACAAGAATTCTTGCAGAAATGAAGAGACGGGCTCAGCGACGACAGGTCAGTCAGAATTAGATTGGGGCATGAGTTATATTCTGTCCTTCATAGAACTTCATCAAAACAACACTATTTACATTAGTTTTTGCTCAATAATTACATTTTATCATTGCTTTTGCTTTAGATGGGAGACATTCTTGTCGGTATGTGATTTGAGTTTCAACTATACTAATGTATCAGCTACTCTAAATATGAAAGCAGAGATAACAAGTGAGTGAAGCCCTGATGAAATGAGTTGGATCTGCATACAATTGACCATCATACAGCCCTTTGAGAATGAAACAGGTGATATCTTTTACAGGTTATCCCACCAAGACATCTTAAAATGAAAGAAAACCAAGACTGGTCTGCTGTGTGGCCCACAGCGGTCACTTTTAAACCTTCAGCCATACCAATGCCAATACGTATGGGTTATCCAATCAAGAAAGGTGTTCAGCCATCCAAATTAGGCAATACTGAACTCATGAAGGTATGTACTGCAATGCCAAACACAGAGACTGTCAACACATTGGTATTTATGCTTACCTTCCCTCAATTACAAGAGTAGATTTAGAATTATTGAGGGGTTTTGAAATCCAGGTATTTCACAGAAACTCTTCATTTGATCATGATCTCCACATGGGTTTTGCAATGAAGCTAAAACACGCAAACCGCCGTCACACTGTTAGGTGCTGGGAATTGTGGTACCTTGAAATGTTTCCGCAGCGATAGTTACTGTATCACATAGGGTAAGCACCCTGACTTGGGTAAACACCCCTCCCCTATAGCACATTGTGTGGTCCTTCAACTTTGGGGTTATATTCTAGCAAACACCCCCCTCCCTTCATAGCAAACATCCCCCTCCCCTCATAGAATTTGGAAAACAAAAATGATGAACTGACTGATTTACAGTGATCTGGTTAAATGAAATAAATATTGAAAGAAAATCTTGAAACTGTTGCAAAAATTGATAGCCAGACGTGAAAGTCACAATTGCGCAAGCAATATGATGGTAGAGGTTGTCAAAGCGTTCTGGAATGGTCCCCCATCTCCATTATCATTTTAACTTGTACTAATATTGTGTTCAATATATAAAATATGTTTCTACATTGGACAAACAAGCTGCACCGTATTGTGCACACACATTTACCTATCATATATTTCACAAACCATTTTGTTCCTCTGACTAAACAGATATTCATCAGATTTGTATCAGACTCTGCAGTAGTTTTAGCAAGGAATGTACCGTACATTGCTTAACACTGGTTTGTGTCTTCTTGATATTTTAGATTCCAAATTTTTTACACTTGACCCCACCAGCTGTCAAGGAACACTGTGCTGTACTCAAAGGTAATGTGAGCCTAATGTTTTTTCATTATAATTGGATTTCTTTGTTGTTAAATGGAAATAGTTGTCAAGAACTTCAAAACTTTACTAGAAGAGATTACATTACAACCATTTGCAGAAATAGAGCGCGAAGCCACTGCAGTGAGCTGCAATAAAACTGCTTACACTAATTAGTTTCAGCTGTAGCCCTGGACACTTTGGTGTTGAACAAGGCTACTTGATAAAGACCAAAAAGTCTGCTTGTACAAAGGCAAAACTAGCTCTGTCTGAGGCTCGAGTTGTAAATGAGAGTTTACGATTGGCACCCTGTGTTCAAGATTAAGATACAATGTAACATTACCGTGCACTGGTCCATGTACAAATCTTTTTTATTTCAACTTCCCCAGACAAACTGTCTGCATGGGACATACAATGTTGTCGACTTTGCCAGCTGGCTACAGCTGAAACTAATTAGTGTGAGCAGTTTTATTGCAGTTCACTGCAGTGGCTTCGCGCTCTATTACTGAAAAGGGTAGTATGTACTTACATATTCATCTAAATACTGGAAACTGGCAATTTAGCAAATTAGAAATGTTCACATACTGTTGAAGAATCAACAAAACATTTTGGTACAACATGACGTGTGCATTGATGAGTCTGGTCAATCATCAATACAGAATGACCTTTGACCTTATCATGAATCCAGGAGAACTCCATCAGAATCCGTCTTTAGTAAATGTCAAATTGCTGTGATAAATGAAATTCAGTAGATTTTCAATGAGATTCAAACTCACGATGTACAGCACCCCTTCACCTAGTGAAGACACCACAGTCGTAACCGCTCGGCCAAATCCTGACCCTTATAAAAGAATGGTTCAACAACCATGCTAAGTTGTTACAATTCTTCTGTTTGCAACCCCTCCACACGTGATAGAGTTCATGAAGCACTCACAGTGACACATCACACACAAACTTTATCGGAGCAATGAGTACATCGCTTAACTCCAGACAAAAGACAGCCCCTGGGACAATTTTGTCCACCATATCTGCCATATCTGAGAGTACCATATCTGCCGCTAATTAGAGCTCAGTTGTACTAGAAGCAAGCTACATGATATCAAATTTAGAGTTCTAATTACTTTTAAACATAGCTCCAAAAGTACGTAAATATAAGCCTCAAAATAATCATGGAAAACAAGGTCATTGTCAGTATCAGATATTACTAGTACTTGCAGACTACACCCAACACAGTTGACTCATGAGTGTGGCCGAGGGGACTCACAAGTATGCAAGAATGTGGGACAACAGGTTCCATTTTGGGGACATTGTCACAAGGGCGCGTCCTGGCTGCAACACTGAGAATGTCTGCAATTTGTATATTTCATGATTCTTTTCCTGTTTTCTCAGTTTTTGAGAATTTTTTTATCACAGAAGGCGTTGACTGCATTGATTTGAAATTCAGTTTGCAGGTTGCTACAGATGTTCTTTTACATATTTACTCAAATAATAATTGAATGAGCTTCATAATTTGACACATTTTTTTACTTTAAATAAAACATTTCTTTATTATATCAGGAAGCACCTGCCTTGCCAATTTGAAGGTTTCAGTAAACAATGCCTAGGCATGCAAGGGATTTGTGATCAGTGAAGTTATTCTGTGAAATTTCCTGAACTCAAATAATTTCCTGCTGCCTTGCCTTTGTATCTCTTCAGTAAACATGTTTCAGATACATCTTCCATGACCTTGAAGTTGCAGTCAGCCAAAAGTTAAAAGTCTTAAATAGTAGTTGAACAAAGTCATGAGAAAAAGCTCAATGAACAATGAATTTGCTGAACAAGGTCAAGAGATGGGGATTGATAAATATTTATCATTGGCAAAATTGTAGCTGAACCCAGCATAAGCTTATCATTATCACTGATGGTATTGTAATAGATAAAGGAAACCAGTGGCAACCAAGTGACATTGAGATTGGCCGATGAAGTCAACCTTTGTACATAAATATATGCTCTTGTTCAAGTCCAAAATTCTGGATATCAATAAAGTTGAATGTCAGCAGTATAAAAGAAACTTAACTGTTAAAAAATGTCATCGCTTTCAATTATAGCAACAAGCTGCTACACAGAGAATAGAACATACATGTATAGTCAATGACAGGCCAAGCAAAGCCAGGCAAAGCCAGGCCAAAGCTGAGCTGAGCCAAGCCACATCAAGCCAAGCCAAGCCGAGCCCAGCCAAGCCAAGGCAAAAGAGAAAGTGTTAAAGCCCCAATAGCTGCAAATTTTGTGTATTATTTTCATGATTTAATTTTCAAACCAAAGTTGATTTGTGCACAATTTAACCCTTAAAGTGCCGCGTCGGTTTATAAACCGACACGGCATTCTCGCTCTCAGCGCCACGTCGGTATATAAACTGACAGTGGTTGCGTTCTATGCTTATGCCTAACTCAGCTATGCATTGCCGAACTCGGCCAGAAGGAGGGTATTCCTGACCCTTTGAACCCAGTTTAGTACCATATAAGGACTAAAATAATGACATCATGCAGCCTAACAATCGAAAATTCCAGTAATTTATGCGAACTTTCTTCAAAAGAGGTCAGCGGTTTTCATGAATATTTAATCAGGTCTGCAGTTTCACCCGTACGCGGATACGGCCACAGTGCATTGAACGAAACACGTACGTACGTTTTGAAAGCGGAAGACACGGAAGACAACTATATTATGCCAAGCTACTGCCCTCTGGATGATAGAAATGATAGATTTTACAGTTTTTTTGAGAATATTTTACGGAAAAATGACGCGATTTGGTGACCAAATCGATCGCAATAGTGAACTTCGAACGTATCGGCGGCCAAGATGGCGGCACTGTGTGATGCCTAACTCTCGACATGGAACCCGAGGTTAAGGTTTTCGAAGTCCAAAACATGCAAGATTGAGAAATTTGTAAGGATTTGGTTAAATTGAAGTGTATTTTGTGAATTTTCAAGCGTTTGACTGCCAAAAAGCCCCTTTAAACTGTTGATATTTGACCTCCGGCGTCCTGAAGCGAGACGGCCATGACAGTCAACCCGGTTTGTAAATGAAATGTAGTTGTTCTGAACTGTTGACATTGCGAGACATTTCCTACGTGTTACGCATTTTTTTAACTGAAATAAACCGGACATGAAACTTTTTTTCTCGATACTTAGTGGTTTCTTTCCATTTCGTGGCGGATTTTGTGGCGTGCTTGTCAAAAAACGTGATCAACTTGGCGAACAGATTGACTAATATGTATGGTAGTACGAGTCCGTGACTCGATAAGCCACAGATAGTTACACACGCGTACGTGAATTAAACTAATGTAAGTTGGGTCGAACACCAAAATTAATCGATGAAAAGGTTAGTGAAATGTGTTTTGTCCTCAACTCTTCATTATAATTATACTGGCGGTTCAAACTATACAGAGTCAGTTGAATATGCCCTATAGTTGTGTGCATGTGTTGCACAATAGTTACCCCTCCATGTACAATATGGAACCTTGTTGTCTCTGTGTATGCAAATTAATTGTTTGTGTTTACAGGCAAACAAGACTATAATTGATTTCTTCTAACTTTGAAGACAGATTTTAAATAACACTAACAAGAAATCGTATGATAGATAGTAAACTGATGACAAGTGGATATGTACACTGAATTTTTCTCTGGAAAATCATTTCCACTAGAAGAAATAAAATATATAAACAAGCAAACAAATACAAACAAACAAACAAATACAATAGACAAATAAACGACGATGCTTGGGCAATGCAATCATGCCGATGCTCCATACACAGTAGTTGTCAATCTACATTTAATGTACTGCATGTAAAATATTATTTGTATTTTTGTAGAGATGCATTTGCACAGGAAGCATTTGTATTATTTTGAAAGACACTAATTGTTTGTTTGTTTTTGTTTATTATTTACGTATGATGTTACATGATGCTGAAATCGTGTACCTGAATTCGTGTCTTGCCATAACATGAAAATTTTTTTCAAGTTTGAAGGCCGATGATGAATTTTTACATTTTTAGAAACTTTTTATCATTTTCAGTGAATTTGGAACAAAAACGAGCATTTTAGCCCAATTTTACACCTTTAATGTGTAAATTGAAACTTTTCATTGTCATAGAGAGCTTCTTCATATCCTGAGCTTTGGAAATAATAATGGGTTGTTAGGGTTTCTCGTCACAGAAAATGAACTGCACCAGTCTGAAAAAGCATAACATGTTGAGAAGTTGGGTTCAAAAAGTCCTTGGCCTGGCAGTTGCATTGCATAGAAAGTCTATGGTGATTTGTGTTAATGTGCTAACTGAAGGACATGTATAGAAGTATCACTACTTGCTGATTTGGACCATGCCTATGTGTTTTAACAGGTTGAACAAATAATGAATGGGTGCCACACTCATAAAATGACGCCCCCATGGAAAAGTACAAAAAATGCAGTATTCTTGCACATACACATCGTGATCATACAAGAAACAAGCATGATCCCATTCACTTGAAGGCACAAAGCACAATTTGCTGACATTTTGCTGTTGTAATCTTTATTTTTTCTGTCAATTGAGTAGTTTTTGAAAATGGCAGGAAATCTAAAATGATGTTTAAACGTTTGAATTTACATGCCACTTCTTACACTTATGACAGTGTTATACACTTTTTCAGAATATTTTGCGATCAGTTTATAATTATATTTGCAGCTGTTGGGGCTTTAATCAAAGGGATAACACAAATTGTATGAGGGTGAATGCAAACAGTTGAAACAGCTAAACACTGAATATAGAATGAATTAGAGAAAGAGAGACAGAGAAAAGAAAAATAAAGGCATGAGGAAACAGATTTCTGAGAAGTTGAAAAATTAAAAGAAAGATCATAAAAACATTGTGAAACATTGTTTATTCCCTTAAAAGCCCATGAGCTGCAACTCTGCCAAATTTGTCCAACCTCAAAGTACCTTCAATTTCCTCATATATTCATTGCAATCTGCAAATTGAATGATATAGTCATTAACTATGCCTCAACAATACCGGTATTTGCATTTGAATGACAGAATAGGAAAGAAATTGAACAGATTTTTGTTCATTTTAAATTCCCCACCATTTTCAAAATCTTGCCATGTTATGTGAAAAACAGAATTTTTTGTCAAATTGCAGAGAATCCCTTTCCTGTACTTTCAGTCGGTTGCACCATATTGTATTTGTAAAGATTCAAATGTGTACATGCACCATTTACGCTGTTTATCATGTAGTTGTATGGAGGTGGCCATATTTGGGTGTGGCACCTGTTTATTATTTGTCTTACTGAAACCTCCCCATGCAGTCTCACTCAGTGGGAAATTATACTTGAGTAAACATCTCTGAGGAAGAACATTTCTATGAACTAATTTTAATCTAAATATAAAATCATGAAAATAATGCCAAAAGTTGCAGCTCATTAAGTCTCATAATACAGAAGAGATAGCAAAATGGAAAAAAAAACATTTTCGAATCCAATTGTGTGAAAACCTGTCATTTGAAAATTTTTCTGTAAATTTATTTCTGTATAGAGGCAGTAGTTACATGTCAGCTTTGTGTGATAGTTGCTTTATGTTACAAGTGTACTTTTCTGACTGTAAATCATCTTCTATTGTCAGCATTTTGCACTGAGTGGCCGAAGGAACTTGATAGTGATGAGAAACTTGAAAGATATTTCCCTTTAGAAGTTGAAACAACAGATTACATCTTCTCTGGTCCATCATTACGGCATCCCAAAGCAAGAATTGTGAAATTCAGAGTAAGTCAATAATTCCTAAATCCTCATATTAACATTGGTTGAAGTACCTTGTGACAAAATATCTATGCTTCTCTTTGGTAGAATTATTTTGTATCAAGTATCCTCATATTTCTTTGTAGCAAATTGCACATTTTTTTATTATTGGCTTTGTTTTGCTATGTTAGTGTGGCAGTCATGACCCCAAGATGACCCCCTCTTCAAACGATAACCTGCCACTGTAACACTTCATACCCACGGCTATGAAAACCAGAACTTGTTTTATGTGAAAACTGAAAACGTATCCATTGAGAAGAGAGGTCCATTAATTAAACAGATATATTAATGACACAAATCATATTGTTAGAATTATTGGTCATGAGATTTGTAAAAGTGATCATTTTTTGATGCTATACTTTGATGGTGTATGTTAGATGTACACACAGTGATTATCACATTTACTTCCATTTTATGTCAAACTTAATTCATGTCCATTTTACTGTGATCATGTAACATGATGTTAAATGCTACTGATGTATCACTAGGGAGAACTTTATACATGTAAATTTCTGTAAGTGAAATCTCAAAAATTACTCCGATTGCCAGAAATTTCACCCAGAGAAACAGAGACTGGCATGTCATATATCATATTTCCATGTTGAGTTCTTTCCTATTCTCTGTTTCCTGTCTCACAGATAAAATTATCCAATCTAGAATTAGATCTACATGCAAGGAGGAAACTCATAAAACTTGTCGGTGATCGATATGATCCAGAAACAGACATAGTGACGATAGTTACTGATAGGTAAGTCTATTTCATACATACGGTATATCAGAGCATAGCAGCTGTATGTCAATACTTTGGTAATACGTATATATGTTATAAATGCTTGTCAGATGATAGAATGCAATGTCTGTCATTTCATCAATAGTTGAACATCTCTTTTGTGTTCCTAAGATCTCTTGAAATATAAGAAATTCAATTAGGTAAAGAAGGCAAACAACCAATACTGAATTTTGTAAGTTCACAACATCATGTCAGGGTTGAGACTTCCCTGAGTCTTTTGTATCACAATATCTGTACTTGCAGTTGGCTACTTTGTTGTCTGGTGAGTCACCTCAAAAACTTAAAAGTTTATCTTGTGAGCAATCTTGTAACATAAGATGTGTGAGTGGTGGGTGGTGGGTTGTGTGAGTGGTGGGTGGTGTGAGTGGGTTGTGTCACTATGTGTTGTGTATGCCGTAACTATGGTGACATTTTGCAGTGCTTGAAGTTTTTTGATGTAGAGTTCTATTCTATGTCTTCAAACAGATGTCCAACAAGAAAACAGAACATGGATTATGCTACTTATCTACTAACAGTTTTATATCATGAATCTTGGGTGAGTATCTCATTTTTTGATGATAAGAATATCTTCTGACCACCTCAGCTTATCAGTGAGTAAGATCTATACCTGAGTTGTGCTAATAATATACAGCATATCTCAACTTACTTTTTTAATGTCAAAAACTCTATTCATGTACATTTATAAGTAACACAGCTTTAATTGCTGTAATCACATAAGCATAAACTATTATTTACCATTTCTGTAACCCACCACTGACACAACCCACCACTGACACACAACCACTACTGATACAACCCCAATCCACTGACTTTTAACAAACACAACCCACAATTGACACAAGACTGCTTATAGTGCTGAGCATTAAACCATTTCACGGTTAATAAAATTTGTCCTGTTCAAAATTATCTGTTCAAGTGTTTAATTTGTATCTAAGTTTATTAGAGATCTTTGCATATTTTGTAACTTTTTTGCCCATCGTTTTTAAAACTTTATTTGCATACTTGTTTGCTAAATACAAACTTTCTTTGAAAGAAAACTGAAAAATGGGAGGCTGACAAGACAGATGATGACATGGAAGAGTACATATGGGGAAACAGCCAATCAGAGAAGAGGATAGTGCAATTAATTCATGAAATGAAAGAAAAGGTAATTTTTTTTCCTTAAGTTGCGTCAGTGAGTCTTTAAGAATAGATGTTGTTTGATTGATATTGTTAGTTTGATGCTGGTGAACAACGCCCTCTAGTGGTGTAACTCCAAATAGCATCTAATTTCATGATGATGGAATATGCATCAAAAGTTTTTTTATTCTGGAAATGAAAGGGCGTGTTAATCTGCATTGTAAATTCACACAGTTCAAAGAGGCCATCATTCCATCTGATACAATACAGTGATATGATACAAAAATGACTAATGTGACCCCAATGTGTCTGTCTGTATGTGTGTGTGTGTGTGTGTATGTGTATTTATGTATGTACATAAAAATGTATGTACATGTGTATGTACGTACATGTACATAGGTATGTAAGTACATATGTACGCAGTATGTACATATGTGTGTTTGTTTGTATGTATGTATCTTTGTGTATCTGACAGTACAAGCCGTCCATCCATCCCTAGACAGATTTTATTCCAGTCATAATTCAGAACAATAAAACATGTCAGAATATTGTACACATAGCATAATCATGGGAAGATCTAGATCTGATTAGATTTTGGTTGATTTGGTCTACATAATTAAAGGTCATTTGCATATGAAATTAGTTAATTTTTGTATTGCGCTACAACTGTAGATCTTAAGAAAATACTTGACCAAATTTCATGTTAAGTACACAGGCACTTTAACTGATCTGTGGTCATACTATGCTAAAAGTTTGGTTGATGTTGATTTAAATACGGATTTTATTATCATTATGCAAATTTAACGTGATACTGTCTATTACTTGGCCATACACCAAAACTCAATACACTGAATTTCATCAGATTCTTAAGTATGTTGGTTGTTGTTAGGTTTTACATTTTCTCAAGTTTGATGAGTATGACAAACTGATTATCTGTTTATTGGCACATTTAATGAATTTCTGAAATTAGGCCATAAATCAAATACCACATACAACTTGCGTCTTAGGAACTGTTACAAATAATGTAAACTCATGAGTCATATGCATAAAACATAAAAGGTAAACCATGGCACTGGGTTTCCTCTGGCTTCTGAAATGTTAGTAAATTTACTAATTTGATGTCTAAGGTTTTAGTAACTTTCATAATTTGTTAATACACTGGGAATTTTGCAGTGTGTTACATTTTACCAGCAAAAACCATCATCTATTTTGTATTGACTACTCTGAATGATGATACAAACACAAATTAATACTTCACTTAATAACACCTTTATTGTAATCCACCAATCAAATCTCTGGTTCCAACAGAAGTGCGACTCAAGGTCATAGAGATAACAATTTTTTCAGAAGTTCAAGAGTGCTGCCTGGGGCTTTCACTAGTTTCAAACAAATCTACAAATGTGCACTGTCTTTAGCTGAAGCAAAGCAGCAGTTGCCATTCTCCTTGATTTGGGCATGTTTTCAACAGTAACTGTTGTCTTTGTGATGGAGATGTAACCTATTAACTTCTCTTTTTTGCACCTTTCATACTGGTACACCATGACATGTCATTCTCTGTCACACGAATGCCATGTAAGAGTTTTCTGAAAAAACCCTTATTTTAGCAAACAATATAACATGAAGAGGAGACATAACATTATCATGTAACAATAATCAGTATCAAGTGAACAGTCTTGAAAGTATGAGACAGTTACATTGTAAATAAATGGCAAAGTTTGCACAGATGAATTAGCAAACTCATTAAAATTATCAGTTGTAGAAAGTGCCAGTCTTGTCTCACACTATCAGGAAGACTCACAAGTTAAGCAATGATGATAAACAATGATAACTAATTCTATGCCTTGCCAAAAAAACAAACTATACTTCCTGCCGTATTACGAAATATGGATGACTGCAGAGTTTTCATGTAAATTCACTAACATCATCAAATTTCAATCAAAATCACAAATCTTTTGATTGATTTTTCAAGAAATGACTGTGTTGCTATTTCTATGTCCTCATACTTGGGTGTCATCGAATCACATGAAATACCTCTTGGTATTTGTGTTAATTCAAACATGGTGTTCATGTTACACAGTCTCATTACACAGTTTGCTGATTGTCCTAGATAACTATAATATGTGGCTGATTTGAGTCATTACATTTTTGAAGTCAACTCACTGCTGAAATGACATGTATTCATGTCATATGTGTGTACTGACCGTAAATGCTACTCTTTTTTAGCTCATATTTGGTTTTATATATAAATACCAAAAAGAGCTTATATGATGAGTCTGAGTGGTGTCTGTATGTCTGTATATTTGTGGGTATGTGCGGATGTATGTCCGTCACACACAAAGGCTCCCATTCTTGACCGCGGAGTGACGTCACTTTCGCCTCACGCACGCGAGTGAGGTGAATTGGGATTTGACTATGCAGGACAGGGAACAATGCAGAAATTATGTGACAAAGGACAGAACTTAGTGTTTATCATTGACATAATGTTGAAACTTTGAATACTGGTGTAAAGGTTGGAAAATCCACACTTCAATATTTTGTTCTCACGGCAGGGTGACGCAAAAATGATGTAAAAAACCGCAAGTTCCCGAATGTCCGCGGTCAAGAATACTGCCAAAGCTACCATCTCAGTATTTGGTGTACAGGTAGATGCAGGGGTTGACTGTCTATGGTCCAACTAAGAGGAACTAACTGTTTCTGCTTTGCATGTTGCTAAAGTTGAACTCCATTACCTAAAGTTTCAGACCTTATTTACTTTTGTCGTTCCTTTTTCGCTGGTTTAAATATTTCTTGTTGTTTTTCTGGTGGTACTGTCCAGAAATCATTGTCATAACATCAGCGTAGAATTTTCCTGCACTGAACAGATAGAAACAATATGTCTGTATATACCAATTCTGATCAAATTTGAGCGACACCGAATAATTGCGGTATTTTTTATGTCAGTCTTCTCCTCTGAACTCTCTCATGGCTTCTTTGTGTCTGCCATCTTGTTTCCATCAGTATCTGCTTTCTTTTCTTACTAGCTATGCACAGTTACTGTCCATCTACGTTTGGAAAACCAGAAAGGAAAAAAGGCATTCGATCACAATGTAGTCTATGCATGCCATACCATGGTAAATACAAACAGTGAAATAGCAGTTTTGTTGGGGGATTTACTATTGGCCAAAAAACTTCCCACAATGGAATCATGACAATCATATTCAATGTTACAAAATGTAAATTTTTACCTGGGCTGAAGCTATGGAAGGGGGGGGTCTTATATGGCACCTTAACATCAGAAAATCGTACAGAATGAGCTTTCTTGTGTGATCGCACCGAAGAAATGGGAAGCTGAATTTTCGTACATAACTTTTACATTGACATTGAAAAACATTTGTAAACTCTCAAAAAAATCCTTATTTGCTAAACTTACTAAATCATGACCATTAATTCATTTTCGCGATGGTTTCATTTATCGTGTCTAAAACCTGGGTCAAATAAATGCACAGTTATCCATTCATTCACTATCTTTCAACACATCAAACAATATAAGTAGTATCTCGTATCAAACAAAATTCATGACAAATGGCCGACTTTGTCCCTTTAATGTTTGAAACAATATGATCCAGACAATAAATGTTTGAAGTAGTCTGTGTTTGTGCAATGAACAATGGAAACTAAATATATTTTGGATAGTGAAAATTGAGATTCAAACATTTACCTGAAAAGATTTTTGATCACAAGAATTTTCTTCTTTCTATCCTGCAGCCTGAAAATCTGAAATCTGTGGCATCTAAAGAAGAGATTTTGAAGACGGATGAAATCCAACGCTATAAAGATTCAGTGACAAGACTTTACAATGATGAAGAAAGTTTAGAAAATCTTGAACAATACAAACAATCAGTGAAGAAACTGCTTCACGTGTAATGATAGTTAACCTTTTGACCTTTCAACCTCAGCTGTATTGTGACCACTCCTGTGTTTAGTTGTTTGAATTACACCCTGTAACAAATGATGTTGTCATTGTCAGTATCAGCTATTGAAGATGACATGGTAATTTTCTGTGCCAAGATTTTCTCTGAGAATTGCAAAATAATTTATAGTAATAAAGTCTTTAAGTTGATAATGTTACCATTCTTTAGTTTTTGGACAGTGTTGCCACAGTGTGTGTGTTTGTGGACATTTTGCTCCAGTGATAACATAAAAACCATTGGCCAAAAATCATGCAATTTAGTACATAGCTGTCTAGCACAATCAGGGACAAATCTAGGTCTGATTACATTTTGGTAGGTACGGTATGGTCTCCATAAAAGTAATTTGAATGATAAATGAATTATTGCAATGAACGATATCTAAAGAATTACTTAACCAAATTTGATGCAGTAGGCACTCTTACTGCTATAAGGGGTTTATCTATGATAAATGTTTTGTGGGCTTGGCTTAAATGTTATAAGCTCATTGGCATACTTAAAAAAATGTTGCATATAAAAGCAAGAAACAAGGCCAGCAACGGATATGACATGAGAGTTTTGACCAGTTCATGATACACATTCATGGGTGATAGCGAATGCATATGTGGAGTGAACTGGTCAAAACTGAGTGGTATACCTGATGCAGAGGGGGTATATTGCTATTATATCAATTCTTGCATAAAATGTCAAAAAGGAATTTTCTCTGGCTGACACCACATGACTGTTCGAACCATGCTATATTGCTTTTATTGCATGGTTCTTTTTAGTCCCCACGGACACTGTCCGGGGGGACTTATAGGTTTGGTCATGTCCGTGCGTGCGTCCGTGCGTGCGTCCGTTCACGCAGATATCTCAGAGATGCCTGGAGCGATTTCATTCAAACTTGGTACAAGGATTACTTCATATGTCATACAGATGCACGTTGATTTGTTTTCTATTACAATCCAATATGGCCGCCAGACGCCCATTTTATTACAATTTTTTCATGTACAGAGCCATAACTCAGACATATTTCAACTGATTTTATTCAAAGTTGGTACAAGGACATTGACCAATGTCATAGATATGCATGTCAATTTGTTGTGTGGTACATTCCAATATTGCTGCTGTGTGGCCATTTTGTTACGACGATTTTTTTCGTGCACAGAGCCATAACTCAGGCATATCTCAACTGATTTTATTCAAAGTTGGTACAAGGACATTGACCTATGTCATACATATGCACATTGATTTGTTTTGTGATACGATCCAATATGGCCTCCGTGTGGCCATTTGTTTACGATTTTTCCATGTCCTGAACCATAACACAGACATGTCATCAAGCAAATTTTTTCAAAGTTGGTACAAGGACATTGACTTATAGTATACATATGTACTTCAATTTGTTTCTCGATATGGTCCGATATGGCCACATGGTGGCAATTTTGTTATGGTTTTTTCATGTCGAGAGCCATAACTCTGGCAAGTCTCAACTGATTTTATTCAAGTTTGTACATGGGCATTGATTTATGTCATACATATATGTGTTGATTTTTTAAACAGTAAGATCAAATATCGTTGCGTGGCGGCGATTTTGTTACGATTTTCTCATGTACTGAGCCATAACTCAGACATATTTCCACCAGTATCATTCAAAGTTGGTACAAGGACATTGACCTATTTCATACATGCTCGTCAATTTGTTTCACGTCATGTAGCAGTATCATGTCAATTATTGAAGTTTCGTAATTAGGCTGATATGTCAAGAAATACTGCATCAAATTTCATGAAACTTTGTACAGATGTTAAGCTCACATTGCTTTAACAGTGAAAAAGACATTTATCAGTGTCATTTCAATTAATTTGTAATTGCATATGTAATGAACTTTCCTAATTAGAGTGATATATCCACAAATACAACATCAAATTTGATGAAACTTGATACAGATGTTGATCTCATAGTGTTGTAAATACTGCATTAAACTTTATGAAATATGGTATTGGTGATAATCTATTAGTGTTAGGATAGTATGAAATAATGTTTTGCAACATCCTGTCAACTAATTCCCACTTGACTCATTTAATGATCTTTAGGATAGTGGCCTACATTGGTTTTATGTTTTCATCACCATGGAACTCATTCTTGGCCATTGAGCACATCTGTATCAAAGTATTTTTATCACAGACTAATGAATAGGACTCTATCCTCTCTGAGGACCTGTAATCAAAGTACCCATTAACAAGTGGGGACTGTGTCATCAATGATGATTCTTTTTATATTAGATTCCTATATTTCTACCATTAATATACTAGTACTGTCAAGGGTTTCACCAAGTTTTGAAGTAGAGGGCCCAAAAACAAAGTGGCTTTTTGGAAGGAAACAAAATATTTTAGCTATAAAAGAGTGTAAATTTTCTATAAAAGTAGCAATCAAAATCATGAGAGTAACTGGTTAATTTTGCCTCTGACTGATATATTATTATAAGCCATACATCAACATTCAATGCACTAAATGCCATGCTGGAAGTTTGATGAGTATGACATGCTGTTTATCAGGTGAGTCTACATTGTCCATTGTCTTTGATCAGTCTGCATTTTACATTGTCTTGGTTCTGTCTGCACTGCCATTGTGTTGGTTCAGTCTACATCACACATTCATGTTATGAAAGGCAGATTTGATTTTACGAGATGATGAAAACTGGGTTACACTTAATTTTGTGCATTTTTGTTGAAAATAGTGTCAGTAATTGACAAAATGACATTTCCTAATCTGTACAAATGGGATAGATTGTAGTGTTCCATATGATAGCTTTGTAATTGTTGAGAAATGTTTTTTATGACTTTTACATGTTAAATGTGCAATTTATTGGTTACTTTTGTGAACTTGTGCACTTATTGTACAAAGACTACCGTCAGTAAAGCCAAAAGGCTGGTAGAAAAATAAGTGGACGTTGGTGGCGCTTTTCACTGGCCTTGCATTATAGCCTGTGCCTTGAAGCTCGGCAAAAACTTTCAATTTAAGTGATGGGAAATGCCATATTTGTGGCCAAGAAGAAACACTGGAACACATCTTATTTGAGTGTTAATATGTAAAAGAAATCTGGCAGAAATGTATTTATTTCTTTGTCAGAAAACACAACTTTGATAACAATATCAATATCAAAAGATTAGCAATTGCAGGAATCGAAAATGATAATAATGCAACATCTGACATTATTTACTGTATTACTTCCTTTGTAAAATATACAGTTTGGAATATTTGAAATTCGGTTACTCTTGATGGGATTAAAGTTTCCCTTCAATCCTATGTTATGCAATTAAAATGTTATCTTTCCTCATGGATGAATACATTAATTTCATATATAAGACAATGAACAAAGTTGAGGATTTTATCACAAAGTTTTCAAACCTTGAAGAGGAAGGATGTGTTCTAAATGCATTTATTTGATGATATGGTGTTTTTTTATAATGTTCTTTCTCTTCTTATTTCTTAAATGACTGGTTTTTTTCAGACAAGTCGCTTTGTAATTTTGTTTATTCACTTGACACAGTTATGTAGATTGTTTTATTTGCCACTTTGTTGGAATAAATTTATCTTTTTCAAAAAAAAAAAAGCCTGCGCCTTGAACTCATTATCATAGGATCATTATTGTTTCATTCCTTGATACTTTACTTCTTGATATTGTGATGGTGGACATATCTGCTATAAAAGTTTCATGCCATGGATAATTCAACTTTTAAGAAAAAAGCTACTGGTATTATCACAGCATCCAATAATAATATGTAAAATCAATTTCTTCTTGTAATCACGATGTAGATTGTTGACCAAGTTTTCATTATTCATGAGTATTTCACTTTTTCTTTATCATAGACAAAGTGTCACTCTTCAAATAAATAAATAAATAAATATATATATATATGTGTGTGTGTGTGTGTGTGTGTGTAAGTGTGTAAATGTCCATACCATTCTATGAACAAGCAGAATACCAAAAATCAGAACACTATCCAAATTGGAACTTTGTAACTTTACTTAGCTCATTCCTTTTTGTTCAGGAATACACCACTGATGTTTAAAAATCTATATTGAAAAATAAGCTTAAAATCTCTATTGAAACAATAAGTTTTCATCAGCCAAGAGATCTACAGCTGTAGAGGGCCAGAGCGGTGTTGACCAACACTACTTAATTATGGAAATCACATGGAAACCCAAACCATACACTAGTATACAACCATTTGCTGTGATAGAGTTGATACTATTGAATTTCTGAAAAAAAAAAACATTTCATTTCAGGTTATTAATAAAAAAATCTCAGCTTTCTCAATTCCAATCAGGGGAAAGGAAAGAGAGATAAACAGTGTTATACACATACGTACTGTCAATCTTTATGATTGTGTTGTTCATTTGACCTATTGTATTTCAAGTATGAGATGGTGAAGCTTTGGAACAAACTACTTCAGTTTAGATGACGTAGATTGATGGTTTTGTTACAAATAAACTTTATAAAATACTGCTTAATGGTCAAAAGTTTGCGACTTGCATTTTTCTAATCTCTGATAATTATTTTACTGGGTTTTAAAAGTTTGTTTCTTGGGTTGTAAGTGTTTGCTTTGGTTCCACCAGAGAATTCATGACATTGGTGTATTTACACAACCATGGACATAACGTCAATGGACCTACTGCCTATGATTCATTCCAGTTGACAAAGCAAATATCTTACCGAAAAAAGAGAAGGATAGAAAATTTCAGGTGTAATCAGGAATCTATGGCTGGAGTAATAACGTGAGTCATTTTGCAACCAAGACTGAATCTATGAAATTCAATGAAATTCCCTGACATTGGCAGTAATACCAAGGTGTTATTTCCTTCGAATGACGCACAGCCACGAACCTACAATAAATTCCGTGGTTTGTGGAGGGACCGTGTTTTTTGTGACGACCAATGCTTGTGATTTCCTCTTTCTTGTCAGTGTTGTGAACCGTCATTCATTCAACATATCCTTGTTTACTCAATGTCAAACCATAGACTCTCGAGAAATCTCGAGAGTCTATGGTCAAACAAACAAACGTCATCGAGAAAAATGGAACATACCATTATTTGGTGACGTAAAATCACAGCTCTTTTTTGGGGAGACAATGCCATACTTTTCAAATGCGTGGAGCCGTTGATACGTGGCAGGTGATTTATTATACGGCGATATTTCATGTCTATGGATGTTTCAATCTCACCACGGCGATGTGCATCATGAAAGAAAAGACAAGATGTACACATTTCACTCTTCGAAATTAAGTCTGTTATTCCTGTCGAATAATTAGCTACTCCACATCGGGTGAAAGGTTATCCCTGGGGTGGCGACCTCTAACCAATCAAGAGGGATTTCTTTTGACGTATGAATAAGCAACTGTGTAAACACGTCTCTGATTGGCTTCCAGAACAGTAAACTTCATCTTATTCCACAACAGGAGAACAGTCACCATTCGATTCTGCGGCGACAAACGCACCCCAGAAGCAAAGCGATTAATAAGTCAAAATTTTGCGCTAATGTAGACCCATTTATGAATATGGAAGAGGGAAGATAGCCGAGAAAGAAGATGTGGTGTTTTGTTAGTGAACCGAGCGGTGTTTTACATGAGTTTAAGTTGGCGAAGTCCGCCACAGGACTCCAACTTCTAGAAAAGGTAAGAGATACCGACAGTGAGTTGTTTTGTGTTTATTGATTTGCAGTGTTTTTCACTTTAAATGGAAATCAGCAAGCATTTATACGTTAATAGATTGAAGGGTCCATGGGGATTCATTTCGATTGCTACTCTCAAATTTTAGAAACTTTTACTGGTCATGTTTCCTCATACACCAATATTTCTTCGCAATAGCAATTGCAGTGATAAGGATAAGGTGTTTACACCGGAAGTTTCTCAGCGGAACCCATTTCAAAGTTATTCAAAGCGGTGACCTTTCTGTTTGGGTGTACATGTATATGAAATGCGGAGGTCGCTTGTTTGTTTTTCTCCTTAGTTTATTCTATTTAAAGAATTGCGTAAAGGCGACGTAGTTACCCATCAAGATGTAACTAAATAAGAACTAAAATATCGCACAGGGTATGGTTGGGTTCTTTTAAACTTCAGTTTAAAAATTAAAGACCCCATCTGCGGAAAACTTGTCCTTTGCGTTTAGTAAGTTTGGCACTGTTAGCGAAACAGGGATCTACATGCATTGTCAAACTGGATGTATAAGGTTGATCAACCCCTACGATTGTCTTTATTTAAATGATCATACAGTTAATTCACAAAACAGCCTTGTAGACGAGATATCGCCTGGTTGTTAATTGTTGTTAAATATTGTCATCAAAAACCACGGAGGTAGAAGGAGACCAAGTAGATATTGCCACGTACAGTTCAATATTGGTAACTGGTACTTCTGACTGTTTCGAATTAGCTTTGGAAATCTCGTGACATGATTTGCCACGTTTTTTTCTCTTCATCCAGGCTTCATTATCACATTATCATTTGCCTTTTGCTAAAGTTTGTGACTTTTATTTTTTGTCAGCCAATGATATGTATCATGACAGGCTCTCCACACATCATACCCTCCACAAACCATCACAGAGATTTTCATTGTTTTTTCTGTCCATATTGACATTTGAATGCTCAGTCTGACCATGGACTTATCTTTTTTGTACATCCATATATATATATATATATATATATATATATATATATATATATATGTATATATATATATATATATATATATATATATTATATATATATATATATATATATATAATATATTTTTATCATTTCAAAGTTGTGAATTTCAAAGGCTGGAATGCTCTTTGTACTTTAAAAGGAGAGATCAAACATAGCATTAACTGAGCACCTGTATTTGATCAAATTGTTGTATCATGAATATTCATATCGGATGGTTACATATCAGCAACTACAAATGTTGTCACAGGGGATAACAAGTATGTATTTCAATGAAGGACCGTTTATTAGAAGAAACAGAATAACTGACAACACAAGCCAATATGAATCACAAATGACAAGAAGAGAGTCTGTTAGGGGTTGTGTTGTCCTGGAAGAGGGTCTGTCTAGGAATAGTTGTCCTGGAAGAGGGTCTGTCTAGGAATAGTTGTCCTGGAAGAGGGTCTGTCTAGGAATGGTTGTCCTGGAAGAGGGTCTGTCTAGGAATGGTTGTCCTGGAAGAGGGTCTGTCTAGGAATGGTTGTCCTGGAAGAGGGTCTGTCTAGGAATGGTTGTCCTGGAAGAGGGTCTGTCTAGGAATAGTTGTCCTGGAAGAGGGTCTGTCTAGAAATGGTTGTCCTGGAAGAGGGTCTGTCTAGGAATGGTTGTCCTGGAAGAGGGTCTGTCTAGGAATAGCATCCATGGCCAGAAGTCGGGATTTTTTCATTTTAGACATTTTTACATTTTAGTAGTGCATGTTTGACATGTTAGGTCGGAACTAACAGCCGATCTAACGTGACCAAAAAAGCCAAATTTGCAAACCTATCGTGTATCGTGCAGACCCAACATATCCGCACCTATCGTTTCTAAAATGTCTAACGTGTATGCCAGGTTGGAACTAACGTGCCTAAAATGGACCTAACGTGTCTAAAATGTCTAACGTGTATGTCATTTTAGGTTCTCCACATGACTCCAATTTCTATCATGCCAATAATGCAAACCTATCGTGTATCGTGCAGACCTAACGTGTACGCACCTAACGTGTCTAAAATGTCTAACGTGCATGTCATTTTAGGTTCTCCACATGACTCCAATTTCTATCATGCCAATCGTGCAAACCTATCGTGTATCGTGCAGACCTTACGTGTACGGACCTAACGTGTCTACGCACGTTTGCCTTACACGTTTGGGTTCTATAATGTACAATGGCATACAACTCCCCATAGCACGATAGCTTCAACAATGTGAAACGTGCAGTTTTACCAACTACTGGCCATAGCTCAGGAATAGTTGTCCTGGAAGAGGGTCTGTCTAGGAATAGTTGTCCTGGAAGAGGGTCTGTCTAGGAATGGTTGTCCTGGAAGAGGGTCTGTCTAGGAATGGTTGTCCTGGAAGAGGGTCTGTCTAGGAATAGTTGTCCTGGAAGAGGGTCTGTCTAGGAATGGTTGTCCTGGAAGAGGGACTGAATGGTTGTCCTGGAAGAGGGTCTGTCTAGGAATGGTTGTCCTGGAAGAGGGTCTGTCTAGGAATGGTTGTCCTGGAAGAGGGTCTGTCTAGAAATGGTTGTCCTGGAAGAGGGTCTGTCTAGGAATGGTTGTCCTGGAAGAGGGTCTGTCTAGAAATGGTTGTCCTGGAAGAGGGTCTGTCTAGGAATGGTTGTCCTGGAAGAGGGTCTGTCAAGGAATGGTTGTCCTGGAAGAGGGTCTGTCTAGGAATGGTTGTCCTGGAAGAGGGTCTGTGTGGAATAGAGTTGTCCTGGGTAAAAGGTTAAGTTGACATACCATTGTCCTCACTCAACAGTGCTTTCACACCTTTCCTCAAACCCTTTGTTTCACTGTGACACCTTCCTTTGGCATTGTCCATTACCCACAATGCATTTGGCCTTGTGCTTCTTTAAAAGTCCATTCTGCAAGTACATCTGATGAAGGAGACTGTTGTCGCCGAAAGCTAATGTTTACAGTAAAACAGTTGATCAACAGTGTGCTTCCCTCAACAATATTGGTAAGATTGGTGTCAATAATTTATCAGATTTTCTTGCTGTATGTCTCTGTGTTTGTAGCCAGGGTCTACATTGGTAATTTTCCAGACTCTTTTTGTTTGTAGCCAGGGGGAAGAGCATGGTAGTTTTCCTTTGAAATCTTGGTTGCTCCAGCCCAAACCCTGACTTGTTCAAAACTGACCACAGCTACATGTAGCTGACTGTAGTATTGTTATGCAAGTGACAGTGGCCTTGTCTTATGGACAATGACACTGCAAAGTTACTTTTTGCACCTTTCTTTTCTTATATTTCTTGTGGTAAAATATTAGAAAATAACGTCGCTTAAATCATGAGTCTTCAAGTACTGTATAAATATGACATGCTCCTATCAATGTCAATGCCATGTATGGCTGAGGTAAGTAGACATGACGTCTAGCACAGGTGACCTGGCTTCCACTATTTACTAGGTGACTCTTTGATCACAGGAGTGTACACAGTGTGAGCTAAGTGCCTGTGAAAGTAAGCCAGTTCTTGTTTTACAACCAAGTGAAATGTTATTCTGCAATAAAACTGTTCCTTGATATATTTACAAAATATAAACAAAAAGGCAATGTTCCAGGGCCAAAGGAAGTTGGAATGCAATACATACAGATAGGTCAATGTCTACAAATAAACTGTTGCACCAAGCATTGAACCAGTGAAGAACTACCTTTGATATGATTCAGTAATTTCTGCCAATCTTGAATACAAGGAGGATCATTTGTAGAGTCTTACATTTTTATTTTACGTTTGGTTTGTTTGAAATCAAACTCATTTCTGAAAAGTTCAGGTTTTGATCTGTAACACATTTTGGAATTGTGGACAGGTTTTTTTTTGTCTTCATTTTCATTTGTGGCACAATGATGACAATTGATCAAAGTGTATTTACAGAACTTTATACTTGCAATCCAAGTGTGATTTGACATAATTTGAAATTTCAACTTTATTAAATATCAACAAACAAAAAGAGATATTAACAGACATTGTTTTTCAAATCAGTAACCTGTTGTACATGTATACATGAACTCTAACAAATATTGTAGAGACATGACTGGGAATCAGCATTTGTGTGCAGCTAATCTCTCTAGTCTTAGTAGTACTACTGCAGTCTTGAGGACATGTCTGGTAAGAATGATGGAAATATTCAAGAATTGGCGTAAACTACAGGTGTTTCAATGTTTGTACAAAACTATAGAATACAGAGCTTGTAGAAAGCTATTGGAAAGTGGCGTATTGTGTTATCGCTCATCATCATCGATTCATAGATTGTTACGAAATTTTATGTGAAGCCAACACAAACCACTTTCTGAAGCATCAAAAATATGTAGAATGGAATTAATGAGACTCATACTCAATGATTCAAAAGTATTTTACCACCCATTTGCCATCGGGTGCTTATCCAAGATTACCTTTGACATGATGTAGGTAGAACATTGAGAATGCAATACTTACCAGTGTCACTGAGTCTCATACTGACAAGACCAATGATTGGCTATTCCTGTCTATGCATACTTCCAAAAGCATTGTCCAGTATTCGATACATTGATTGTATCCATCATTGATAAATGAATGTGAGTTCAGACATAAATTAAGTAGTCATTAATAACAATGATTCTATGACACATAGCTCCAAAGTAAATGTTTAAAATCAATGGTTGTCCCAGCTGCCGGTTGTAAAATATTAGTTGTTTCTTTCCAGGGACCAGGATTGTCTCTTTTGTTGTAGTTCACTGAACAGAATAAAGACAACAAATACCCTTCAACATAATCACTGATTTTGGCCTCTTCAATGCTTTTCAACCACAGAATTATTCGCTGTGTTCATTACAGTTTATTCCTTGCTATCTTTTCTTTGTCTATGGATCTGTATTGACAAGGTTTACAAACTGTGAGAGAGAGGGGGAGTTGATTCTAACTGTGAGAGACAGGGGGTAGATTCAAACTGAGAGAGAGGGAGTTGATTCAAACTGTGAGAGAGAGGGGGTAGATTCAAACTGTGAGAGAGAGGGGAGTTGATTCAAAAGGAGAGACAGGGAGGGGGAGTAGATAGAGATTTAGATTTGTAGAGATCATATCAACTTTTGGTACGTAGCCTAGGTCGTCACTATTCTGTACCACAGGCGTTTTGAGCGTTCAGTATAGAGTAACTTAACATTCTCTGTGTATGTACCCCCCCCCGGTACAACATTCGCAATTCCAAGCACCTGTGCTCTGTCCTGTCCCTTACAGCTGACCTCTTAAGTTAGACAGTTGCTCTTGGTGGTGTACCAGTACAAGATGCATTTTGTAAGGGTTGTAAATGATCATTGTAATTAGCACTGAATTTGCTCACATGTTAATTGTTTTGTAACTGAAATGTGTTAATTTTCAAAAATTTAATTAATTTGAGAGTTGAAATTGTAATGTTGTTTTGATAGTAAGAAAAACAATGAACATGCTAATACATTAGACCAGTGCACAGTCCTTGATAAACTTACTATCACATGAGACTACCCACAGTCCCTGATACCTACAAACATACCCATTCTATAAGTAGACTACCGATAGTCCCTGCTGCCTACAAACATACCATTGTATTAGTCTACCCACAGTCCCTTGTGCCTACAAACATACCATTGTATTAGACTACCCACAGTCCCTAGTGCCTACAAACATACCATTGTATTAGACTACCCACAGTCCCTAGTGCCTACAAACATACCATTGTATTAGACTACCCACAGTCCCTTGTGCCTACAAACATACCATTGTATTAGACTGCCCACAGTCCCTTGTGCCTACAAACATACCATTGTATTAGACTACCCACAGTCCCTAGTGCCTACAAACATACCATTGTATTAGACTACCCACAGTCCCTTGTGCCTACAAACATACCATTGTATTAGACTACCCACAGTCCCTAGTGCCTACAAACATACCATTGTATTAGACTACCCACAGTCCCTTGTGCCTACAAACATACCATTGTATTAGACTACCCACAGTCCCTAGTGCCTACAAACATGAGCTATGGCCAGTAGTTGGTAAAATGCACGTTTCACATTGTTGAAGCTATCGTGCTATAGGCATTTGTATGCCATTGTACATTATAGAACCCAAACGTGCAGGACAAACGTGCATGACTAAACACTGTAAAAGTCTGCACGTTAGACATTTTAGACACGTTAGGTCCGTACACGTTAGGTTTGCACAATACACGATAGGTTTGCATGATTGGCATGATAGATTTGGCATGATAGATTTTGACCCAAGTTGAGAACCTAAAATGACATACACGTTAGACATTTTAGACACGTTAGGTCCGTACACGTTAGGTTTGCACGATACAAGATAGGTTTGCACGATTGGCATGATAGATTTTGACCCATGTTGAGAACCTAAAATGACATGCACGTTAGACATTTTAGACACGTTAGGTCCGTACACGTTAGGTCTGCACGATACAGGATAGGTTTGCACGATTGGCATAATAAATTTTGACTCGTGTGGAGAACCGAAAATGATATACACATAAGACATTTTAGACACGTTAGGTCCGTACACGTTAGGTTTCCACGATACAGGATAGGTTTGCACGATTGGCATGGTAGATTTTGACCCATGTTGAGAACCTTAAATGACATGCACGTTAGACATTTTAGACACGTTAGGTCCGTACATGGTAGGTCTGCACGTTACACGATTTGTTTGCACGATTGGCATGATAGATTTTGACCCATGTTGAGAACCTAAATGACATGCACGTTAGACATTTTAGACACGTTAGGTCCGTACACGTTAGGTCGGCACGTTACACGATAGGTTTGCACGATTGGCATGATAGATTTTGACCCATGTTGAGAACCTAAAATGACATGCACGTTAGACATTTTAGACACGTTAGGTCCGTACACGTTAGGTCGGCACGTTACACGATAGGTTTGCACGATTGGCATGATTGATTTTGACCCATGTTGAGAACCTAAAATGACATGCACGTTAGACATTTTAGACACGTTAGGTCCGTACACGTTAGGTCTGCACGATACACGATAGGTTTGCACAATTGGCATGATAGATTTTGACCCATGTTGAGAACCTAAAATGACATGCACGTTTGACATTTTAGACACGTTAGGTCCGTACACGTTAGGTCGGCACGTTACAAGATAGGTTTGCACGATTGGCATGATAGAGTTAGACCTTACCGTGTTTGTAGGCCATCACCTTAATCTTGAGTATCGTATAAGGTGCCGACCTAAGATTTACGGAGCTAACGTGTCTAAAATGTCTAACGTGTATGTCATTTTAGGTTGTCCACGAGTCAAAATCTATCATGCCAATCGTGCAAACTTATCGTGTAACGTGCTGACCACGTTAGGTTAGGTTTGCACGATTGGCATGATAGATTTTGACCCATGTTGAGAACCTAAAATGACATGCACGTTAGACATTTTAGACACGTTAGGTCCGTACACGTTAGGTCTGCACGATACACGATAGGTTTGCACGATTGGCATAATAGATTTTGACTCATGTGGAGAACCAAAAATGATATACACATTAGACATTTTAGACACGTTAGGTCCGTACACGTTAGGTTTCCACGATACAGGATAGGTTTGCACGATTGGCATGATAGATTTTGACCCATGTTGAGAACCTAAAATGACATGCACGTTAGACATTTTAGACACGTTAGGTCCGTACACGTTAGGTCGGCACGTTACACGATAGGTTTGCACGATTGGCATGATAGATTTTGACCCATGTTGAGAACCTAAAATGACATGCACGTTAGACATTTTAGACACGTTAGGTCTGTACACGTTAGGTCGGCACGTTACACGATAGGTTTGCACGATTGGCATGATAGATTTTGACCCATGTTGAGAACCTAAAATGACATGCACGTTAGACATTTTAGACACGTTAGGTCCGTACACGTTAGGTCGGCACGTTACAAGATAGGTTTGCACGATTGGCATGATAGATTTTGACCCATGTTGAGAACCTAAAATGACATGCACGTTAGACATTTTAGACACGTTAGGTCCGTACACGTTAGGTCTGCACGTTACACGATAGGTTTGCACGATTGGCATGATAGATTTTGACCCATGTTGAGAACCTAAAATGACATGCACGTTAGACATTTTAGACACGTTAGGTCCGTACACGTTAGGTCGGCACGTTACAAGATAGGTTTGCACGATTGGCATGATAGAGTTAGACCTTACTGTGTTTGTAGGCCATCACCTTAATCTTGAGTATCGTATAAGGTGCCGACCTAAGATTTACGGAGCTAACGTGTCTTAAATGTCTAACGTGTATGTCACTTTAGGTTGTCCACGAGTCAAAATCTATCATGCCAATCGTGCAAACTTATCGTGTAACGTGCTGACCACGTTAGGTTAGGTTTGCACGATTGGCATGATAGATTTTGACCCATGTTGAGAACCTAAAATGACATGCACGTTAGACATTTTAGACACGTTAGGTCCGTACACGTTAGGTCTGCACGATACACGATAAGTTTGCACGATTGGCATGATAGATTTTGACCCATGTTGAGAGTCTAAAATGACATGCACGTTAGACATTTTAGACACGTTAGGTCCGTAAACGTTAGGTCGGCACGTTACACGATAGGTTTGCACGCTTGGCATGATAGATTTTGACCCATGTTGAGAACCTAAAATGACATACACGTTAGACATTTTAGACACGATAGGTTCTTACACGTTAGGTCTGCACGATACACGATAGGTTTGCAAGTTTGGCTTTTTTGGTCACGTTAGTTCCGACCTAACATGTCAAACATGCACTACTAAAATGTAAAAATGTCTAAAATGAAAAAATCCCGACTTCTGGCCATGGATGACAAACATACCATTTTATTAGACTACCCACAGTCCCTAGTGCCCACAAACATACCATTGTATTAGACTACCCACAGTCCCTAGTGCCTACAAACATACCATTGTATTAGACTACCCACAGTCCCTTGTGTCTTAAAAACATACCATTGTATTAGACTACCCACAGTCCCTAGTGCCTACAAACATACCATTGTATTAGACTGCCCACAGTCCCTTGTGCCTACAAACATACCATTGTATTAGACTACCCACAGTCCCTAGTGCCTACAAACATACCATTGTATTAGACTACCCACAGTCCCTAGTGCCTACAAACATACCATTGTATTAGACTACCCACAGTCCCTTGTGCCTACAAACATACCATTGTATTAGACTACCCACAGTCCCTTGTGCCTACAAACATACCATTGTATTAGACTACCCACAGTCCCTAGTGCCTACAAACATACCATTGTATTAGACTACCCACAGTCCCTTGTGCCTACAAACATACCATTGTATTAGACTACCCACAGTCCCTAGTGCCTACAACATACCATTGTATTAGACTACCCACAGTCCCTAGTGCCTACAAACATACCATTGTATTAGTCTACCCACAGTCCCTAGTGCCTACAAACATACCATTGTATTAGACTACCCACAGTCCCTTGTGCCTACAAACATACCATTGTATTAGACTACCCACAGTCCCTAGTGCCTACAAACATACCATTGTATTAGACTACCCACAGTCCCTAGTGCCTACAAACATACCATTGTATTAGACTGCCCACATTCCCTTGTGCCTACAAACATACAATTGTATTAGACTACCCACAGTACCAGGTGCACATGAACAATGTCATGAGTACATGTACATGTAGGGTATGTCATATGGCAGAATGGTATTAGACATACTGGCATAGGCTACAAATATAATATGGATCTGTATTACCTACTTATCTTTTGTCTAATTTTTAGAAATATCTGATATGTTTTATCAATTTTTAATCAACTTCAAGTTCAGCATGTTTTAAAAAACACTGATAACTGTTGTTTATTTTACATCAATGTTCTTCACAAAATATAAGGATTGTCTGTGTACATCAGGGTGTTGTCAGAGACATGTAACATTGAGGAGAATATTGTCAGATATGAAACTTCAAGGACAGTATTGTCTGAGACATGTAATGTCAAGGACAGTATTGTCGGAGACATGTAATGTCAAGGACAGTATTGTCGGAGACATGTAATGTCAAGGACAGTATTGTCTGAGACATGTAATGTCAAGGACAGTATTGTCTGAGACATGTAATGTCAAGGACAGTATTGTCTGAGACATGTAATGTCAAGGACAGTATTGTCGGAGACATGTAATGTCAAGGACAGTATTGTCTGAGACATGTAATGTCAAGGACAGTATTGTCTGAGACATGTAATGTCAAGGACAGTATTGTCTGAGACATGTAATGTCAAGGACAGTATTGTCTGAGACATGTAATGTCAAGGACAGTATTGTCTGAGACATGTAATGTTAAGGACATGCAAGGTTTTGCCAATGTTTACTTAAAGTAACTGTGAGGTCAAAGGTCAAATAATATATATAAAGAAGAGATCAAACATAGCATTAACTGAGCACCTGTACATGTACATGATGTGTAATATTGTATTATGGAGGACATGGGTTTGATATGGACAATAACATGGTGTGTAATATTGTATTATTAAGGACATGGGTTTGATATGGACAATGACATCATGATGGTCAAGGACAATGACGGGGTTTGGGCTAGACTAGCTGTAAGCTATTTCCCGACTCCCCATTTACCCTCTACTTTGTTATTTTCTCCCTCTCGAGTTCATGTGTCATGTAATTAACTTTTTCAAATCAAGTAAATAAACCACTTATTACATATATATTTATGATGTGAGGATTGTAAGCTGGACAGTTTATTAGAATATTATTGTATCACACATGCAGTCGTATATTTCAAGTGTTCTTTTTTGTGAAAATATGACTTAGTGAGGATCATATCACAGGAAACAAAATGGGAAAAAGTCGAAACCATACCTTCAGCAAGGAAGGAAGTTGATAGCGTTTGTTTGATAACCTTTGACATTTTCCAATCACACTTTCATTTCCTGGTGTAGGTGAGGAAATGTTATCTTTATAACAAATAATATAAGTCGTAAATTGCTTTTTAGAGGACATATTTTTATCATGTGTAGATCTACAGTATTGAAATTGGAATTTGCACTAGCCTCACATCATGTAACCTGTGAGACATGATGACATGTAACCTGTGAGACATGATGACATGTAACCTGTGAGACAAGATGACGTGTAACCTGTGAGACATGATGACATGTAACCTGTGAGACATGATGACATGTAACCTGTGAGACATGATGACATGTAACCTGTGAGACATGATGACATGTAACCTGTGAGACATGATGACGTGTAACCTGTGAGACATGATGACGTGTAACCTGTGAGACATGATGACATGTAACCTGTCAGACATGATGACATGTAACCTGTGAGACATGATGACATGTAACCTGTGAGACATGATGACATGTAACCTGTGAGACATGATGACATGTAACCTGTGAGACATGATGACATGTAACCTGTCAGACATGATGACATGTAACCTGTGAGACATGATGACATGCCCTCATAAGTTAGGTATCAATAGTTGCCAAAGATTGGAGGGCAAAGACCTGGATATTAGGATCTTCTCGTATACATCAAAGTTTGCACATTGGGCCATAAAGGTTTTACATAACAATATGAAATATATTGTGCACATTTTGGAGTGTAAGAATTACAATTATTTACCGTGTGGATTCCACATCAAGCTGTGTATTTGGTTATGTATTTTACATTCAGCATCGTACTCGGTACTTTCAAAACAATGTCGTCACCTGGGAATGGTGATCATCTCTTCTAGAGATTCATTGCAGCCTAAACAAATAAAAACATCAATATGAATATTTAACATATCACCAAAACTGTTGCCGGATACAGTGGTTTGCGGCCAAAAATATTAACTGCTATTTAAAGTGCTATATCAACTTCAAACTTCATAGCTTGTTCACATGTACATGTACACAGTGTGATAACAACGTCAAAAGTGGATCTTGAGGCTGACTAATGTTTATCCAAGTGTACATGTACATGGACAACTGAGCAGGGGCATGATAGTGAGACGTACTGCATAAACATGGCATTTTAAACACTTTAAACAGAGTGAATGTTGAAACTGTCTGTCTGTCGGTTGTCATGGTATCTTAGAAATTCATGTGTTCCTTTAACTTCATTTTATTCAGAGAGATATGAACATTAGAAATTGTATTTATATTCTGATATTCTACAACTGGCTTGTCAAAAGTTTGATTTGGAGACTATCTGTACTCTGGTGACGGTTTTAATTATGTAAAGTACTCATATTAACATACCGGGGGTATATTTATCTCAGTAGCTGTTTGTGGGCCTGTTAGTAATGTTTCAAAGAATTGGACAAAAAAGCAAATTACCGATACTACAGTATGAAATAGATGTAAAAATCTAAATGTACGGTATGAAAATCTGAAAGAGTTACAGTGTACCATTATATTTAACATGTATAAGTGCATGGATGTATGGCTCATTTGAAAAATCTTTAATGCATTATGATAAAGTAATGTGTTTGTTGTTTTATCATTGATCATCACAATTTGTGACCAATTAGTTTCTAATCACCAGTTCGTTATCACTCTAAATTTGGAGGGTCGTTTTCGAACGACAGCCCATGCCCAGATCTCAACTTGATTACGTCACTGACTTCGAAGTCTTCGTGTTTTGATTTTGACATCGGCTAATTTCGGCCTTTGTTTTAACGCTATGCAAGGCCAAGTTAGGAAAAATTCGGTCGTGGTTAACCTCGTGACTAACCTCACTACAACATCATGGCAGCAAGAGAGCATGATAAGTCGTAATTTGCCAACTTTTCGAGCTTTCTGTTTGACGTAGTGCGATCGTGACCTCAATGTTTTCAGTATCGGCAGAGACAGGTCAAGCACCTGCAGTTCAAAAATGTCCCATTTTCACGTACTAATGTGTTTGTGAGCAATGTCATTCAAGTTATTCAATCGATAAATATAGATGAACAAAGGATGGCAGTTTCATTGAGCTACGTTGATGGGGGACGTTGGGGGACATTTTTGAAAATCGGTTACCCTTCCAAATTGTATTCGTTTAGCCTGGTCAAGCCAGCGAAATTGATGATCGCCGAACTGTGGATGGTTCAAAGACTTTGGAAGTGCAGATTTTTGATAAAGAGCTATGTTTATTGACTGAATGTTTCCAAGTTGTCTTTCCCGGGGTTGAGGCATTTATCAAACTTCATAAGATTATTTCCAAATACCCCACACTAGGGTAGTACGTTGGTAGGGGTTGACATTGACTTCGTACTTTCCACTGTCCCTTATAAAGTTAAACCACATCGTAAATATGTTAAGCTTCAGCATGCTCGAGATACAGGTTTTATTAGCTCCCATAGCCATATGTATATATGGCAATGGAAGCTATTCTTATAGGCTAGGGAAATGTCTGTATGTCTGTATGTCTGTATGTCTGTATGTCTGTCCGTCAACATCAAAAACTCCAAAACCGCTGTACATTTCATCTTGATATTTGGTGTGTACATGGATGATGGGCTGTAGATGAGATTTTGTTCAAATGAAGTTGTCATTGCCAAAAATGTGCAAATTAAGTGAAAAAATGTAAAAACAGTCAAAATTGAAAAACTCAATAACCACTGAGCAGATTACATGAAAAATTAGCATGTAAGTACTTTGGGCTGACATGAAATGATTGTGCACATCTTGGGTCAGTATCTTGGACTTGCTATTTTTCATGAATTTTTTTGTAATTTTCTCCCATTTTTGGTCAAAAAATCTCCTGCTCTGAAACCACAAGTCCGATTGATTTGAAACTTGGTATGGAAGTGCATAGGAGTGACCTTTCCCAAATTTGGGCAAATCGTGGTGAAATTTGCATATTTTTAGTTTACATGTCCATAGACTCCCATGTATAAGGCAGATCTCCATAGACTCCCATGTATAAGGCCACGAAAAATAAAAATTTAGTTTCTCGTCGTATTCTTATTGCAAAAGGATGCAGTGACACAATTTTTAGTCCCCACGGATGAAGTCCAGTGAGCTTATAGATTAGGTCATGTCCGTCTGTTCGTCCATCCGCGAGTCCATCCGTTCACGCAGATATCTCGGATATTTTGACAAAATGTCATGTGACCTTGATGACCTTTGATCTCAAATATACATATTTGTCCATAACTCAGTAACCACAAGTGCTACAGCCTTCATGTATGGTATGATGGGACACCTTATGACGCCACATATTGTACCTCATTAATTATGCGCATATCTAATTTTGAGCGAGCCAATAGAGCTAGAGGTCTGATTTTTGGTATATAGGGATAACTTAGCAAAACAATTTTTTTGACAAAATGTCACGTGACCTGGGTGACCTTTGACCTCAAATATACATATTTGTCCATAACTCAGTAACCACAAGTGCTACAGCCTTCATGTATGGTATGATGGGACACCTTATGACGCCACATATTGTACCTCATTAATTATGCGCATATCTAATTTTGAGCGAGCCAATAGAGCTAGAGGTCTGATTTTTGGTATATAGGGATAACTTAGCAAAACAATTTTTTTTGACAAAATGTCACGTGACCTCGGTGACCTTTGACCTCAAATATACATATTTTTCCATAACTCGGTAACCACAAGTGCTACACCCTTCATGTTTGGTATGATTTGACACCTTATGACGCCACATACTGTACCTCAATAATTATGCGCATATCTCATTCTGAGCGAGCCAATAGAGCTGGATGTCTGATTTTTGGTATATAGGGATAACTATAGGAGAGAAATTTTTTGACCAAATGTCATGTGACCTCGATGACCTTTTACCTAAAATATATGTTTATGTCAATAAATAAGTAACCACAAGTGCTATGTCCTTTGTATTTAGTAGGATGGGAGACCTTATGACAACACACGCTTTACCTCATTAATTATGTACACATCTCATTCTGGGCAAGCGAATAGAGCTAGAGATCTGATTTTTTGGCATATAGGGATTAATTAGCAATATAATTTTTTTTTTCAAAATGTCATGTGACCTCGATGACCTTTGACCTTGATTATACATATATATGCATATTTCAGTAACCACAAGTTCTATACCCTCCAATTTTGATAGGATATTAGACCTTAAGATGTCACATCTTGTACCTCATTTATAATGCGCATATGTATTTCTTGGCTGGCCAATACTGCTGGAGGTCTGATCTTTTTTCCCGATTTAGAACCATAACTTTGACATGCCTCATGTGTTTCAAATTGGGAACAACGACATAGACCTATGTGCCCATAGATCTCAACATATACACTCCAGTGATACTTCTTAATGACCACATTTTCCTGCCCCATCAAGACTAATACTCCTATTACAAGTGGGGACTATGTCATTGTAAATGACTTGTTGAGTTAATGGTTGTATCACAGTCTTCGATATATCTAATTCTGTATTTTTTCCATTTTATATTCTGAATAATTACATTAAACATATTTCACTGTCTCCAGTACATTTCATTTAAGTATTTTCACTTCATGCACTTTATCCCTTTCACACATGTTCAAATATCTGACCAGAGAACAAACACTAAATAGTCCAGGATGGGAGCTACAGTGTCATTGACACTATTTTTACAGATACACTGCTGTTAGTCAAACACGTGTATGTCACACATTCAGAACCGACCTAGACACATTGGGCACGGAGTGAAATCAGTTACTTTGCATGTCGCCTTCAAGTTCAACTTAATTCGCGTTCCGAAACTTCATCATTATAGTACATACAGTGATAGTACCAATGAATTTTCCCCGGGAATTTACCAATGAATGGGTGCTCAGTTATGAACATGGACGAAAATGTACGGCAAAGCGAACATTGAGGTCTAAATCAGCTTGAAATTGGTGTGTAAACAACCTATTTACCTTCGCTAAGTGATCGGTCCCGGCATTATTAGCCTACCGGGTACCAGTCAACTCGCACCTTTTCCAACCCGCCCAGAACCAACTCACCCGATTCCAACTCGTCCGATTCCAACTCGCCCGATACCGACTCGCCCGATGCCAACTCGCCCGATACTATTTTGCAATTTTTATGAGTACTTGGTACGTAAAAAAGAAAGTTTTATTTCTTAAAACAGCCTACAACAAATATTTCTAACATTGAGAACCATAGGTGCGGCTAGGGCTTGAAATATGTGCCAACGCGGAAAAGTTTTTATTTGCGAATTTCATGTTTTGCAAATCTCTTGAAAGAATAAATTTTGTTCGGTTTCTTTACGTATAGGGAAAGTTACTGCAGTTACTGGCTCATGTCTTTAGGAACAGTAGGACCGTCTTTTACGAGTTACTGGCTCGGCATGAAAATAGCTGGCCTCGAGCTCTGCATGGCAGGGCTGTGTGTTACCGGCGTTATACGGCCTCCCACCACATGGGCAGAGCTAGCTAGCCTCGGGCCATCGGGTTTGTGTACATGGAATCTACAACTACATCTCAAACAACGAGCAACTTGGCATCGGGCGAGTTGGAATTGGGCAAGTTGGTTCTGGGCGGGTTGGGAAAGGTGGGAGTTGACTGTAATTCGTTACCCGGCTGCACTGTGGCCGGTCATCGTCTATTTCCGCGTCAGATAACGTAGGCAACACGTACGTACATAGATTCCCACTGTAATCTGTTTGATGCATTCTGGGATTGAATACGCATGCGCATATCAAAGTTCACCGAGGTCATCCAATCTGCGATTGCGCAAACGACCCTCCAAATTTAGAGTGGTAACGAACTGATCACAGTATTGAAATTCTTACAATAGCTCATCCTTTTTGAATACAATTTATCTCATGACTGCATACATGTAGTTCCTCTGCAGTGACCAGTACAGACAGTTTCAACATTCACTCAGTTTAACGTGCTTAAAATGTGATTTCTGTATGTTGAGTGACCACATCATTGATTGACCACTATGTGGTTTTGGATGTGGGAAACCGATCTTCTATGAACCATGTCTGATCTCATCGTCTGAGGACTATTTAAAATCCAACACCATCTGGGTATTGATAAATCTGATAGCTGCCATTATACCGTTAATTGGCAAGGGAATATCTTAGCTATGTGAATTACCAAGGCATTACACGTAAATGTTGCCAATTACTCAGAGCATAGGTTCTGGTACAATGTATACTTTCTGTGTAAATGGACTGTACAGGTACATGGTATGTTGATGACAATTCCAATCTGTCATACACTCCAGTATTTGTCCAACATGTAACAGATGCTATTGCTATAACATGTCAACTTGTGTAAACTATTCCCAGTTTTAATTTGTCTATGATGATGATAAATTGTTATCAGCAATAATTGGTCCATAATCTGTCAAAGGGCTTCAGTGGCTGTAACTTTTGATGAATCAGATCTTTTTTCACTATGTTTTAGATCAATAATATTTTTGTTGTGATTCCTGAAGGAAGCATATTTAGATATTCAGCTTGTCAACTCAGCCTGTACATGTATGTGTGTAATCTGCATTGACATTGACAATTTAGTCTGCATTGACATTGACAATGTAGTCTGCATGGACATTGACAACGTAGTCTGCATTGTTATTGTTAACATTATTGCTGACAAGTGAATTTTAGTGTGGACTAACTTAGTGTAGACTAAAAGTCACATTTAAAACATTACCCTCAACACATATGTGTATAAATGCTGTGTTGGCAAACTGAAAATTGGGTTTTTCAATGAAAAGTAGGAAAAAATATCATGTTTTCCGACAGCACTACATTGAAAAAAATTGAAAAAAAACCCCCACAAGTACAAGTATTGTACAGTAAATTGCTTAAGTTTAACAATGAACCGTTCTCCTTTACATGAATAGTTTAACTCTCAACTTGAGTTGAGTAAAGATGTCATAGTTACTAGTCAAAAATTTGTTCACCCCTCCAAATTAAATACAGTAGTATATAGAGATCTTTTGTGTTTGTATATCTTGGTCTATAAATTTCCAGTACAAATATAAACCTGGTTGACTAAAGTGATTATCAGCATTTCACAGTTTTCCCTTGACAAAGTGTATTGAACCCAGCGCAAGAATGCCAAATAGATATAGTTTAGATAGCTGCATTTTTGTGTAATTTATTCACTTATATATAAATACATGTAATATTTACATGTTGTATTTTGTATTGTGTCTCTGAATGGATATAGTACTTACTGTCTCTCAATTCCCATTGTAAAAAAAAATGTCAAACATAAATAAATTGAATATTTTGTTGTTTCTATAATCTGTATAACCTTTTTCACATTGCGCATAATTCTTCCATTGCCAATGAAAATATGGTATGAAAATATTCATGGAGCTTGTGAATAAATCTTTTGTAATTTTAATTATAATAGCCATGTTTTGCACAGTTTGACATGCAATGTGCTTTATCAAAGAGTGTTGTAAAGAATTGCTCTACATGTACAATAGTGTACAGATTTGCAGCCATTGGTGTCTTACGTCTTTCTGATGAAAATCCAGTACACAAATAACTGCGCACATGTGTTCTGTTGTAAATTGAAATGTATTAAAAGTATTGAAAGGTTTTCCAATAATTTTGCTGTAATATAATCTTTCATCTTTATAATGTGTCTTGTTTAAATAAAAAGAGAAGTTTGGTTTTCATTTGCAGCTATTCCCATCGAATTTGGTGAATATGTTCTCTATCTTCCCACTCTGATGTAGTATAAATTTGTATCAGGAATATTTTAGGTATGAAGTCATTAAAAAGTACTTCATGTAAGCACATGCTGCAAAGTTGTCTCAAGCTGTTGTGGTAATTTTGATTTGCAGAATAGTGTACAGATGTGCCTGTCTATTTTTAGAGAATTTCCAGGTTAGCTGTGTTACATTGCCAACAGATGAACAGAACTCAGCATGCTTGTTCATTGCAGTTGTCAAATGAACTCAGTAGTTAGCAAACAAAGTTCTAATTACGTCAGACAACATGCTGGGAGTTTGTTTTCAATAGAGCCCAGGAACATCACATAGTGGTGAGTCTGAACAGGTGCTTCCAACATGGATTATTTTAATTGCAGCAATGAGCTGTATGGGGTCATCAGACTGCCATGCAAGCAAAGATCAAAGATACATTTGTCCTGCACAGAGTCAGATGTGAAACTTTTTGTGGCCAATTGCAGGCTTGTCTATGGCTTCTTTGCCTTTACTGTGACATTTATTCATTATTTTACAAGCAATGTGTTGAACTACAAAATACCTGGTATTTGCCTTACCTCCAGAAAATATGGTGTACGATGTGCATTTACAGTATTACTACCGTACCAGTTTTGGTAATGAGAGTAGAAATCTAGCCTGGACTAAAATCCAATTGTCGACAATAATACTGGATATCACATGCTTACAAGGCACTGCTGTGATGATAACACTAGACTCTAGTCACTTTGAGAGTTTTCTATTTTCTGAACAGAGCGCAAATATTTGAAAATGCATTGAAAATTTTGAGTTATACAGTTTTGGTGCATAAAGATGAATTTTAGAGGTTTCTAAAGCCATTCAGTTGTTTAAGTTAATACCATTTTATGAACTTGATTGAACATTACCATCAGTCTTAGTATGATGAAAATAGCAATAGCAAATAATTGCCATTTTGTGGTAAAAAAGTTTATGTAGAACTATTTGAAGGGTTTATTGGATATATGCATTCGTATGTTCAGGTAGTACCAATTTTGCTGTGAATTACTGACAAAGGTTATCGGTTTAGGTCTTGGCAATTCTCACGATATCAATGCTTTTTAATGAGTTCATTGTGTTCAAGGCTGATTTGCTTTAACCATGAATGTATCACAATCTTTTTGTTTGATGTACATTTTATTGTCCTCTCATTGAAAGGTGAATTTTCTTTTACACTCAATACAATGTGTGGTTTTAGTGTACAATGGTGACTGACCATTAACCCTTTCACCCCCAGTTCCACAGGTCCAAGATCACCATTGATAACAATGGGTTTAGGTGAAACCATGGTGGTGACCATTAAATAGCAAAACCTTGTTACATGTACAGTATGGTACCGAGTAATCTAGTAGACCAATGTATAAAACCTGTCCATTCTTGTCCCGGGATTCTTGTCTCCCAATATGTGGGTCCAAGATGACCAAGAGATAGGCTGTATGTATTCTATGTACTATGGTATACTGGTACAACAACGGTGGAGGATGTGGGAACTCTATGATGTGTCTTTTTAAAGGGATAGGTTTTATTATCAGTTCTATCACTGAACAAATTGATTAACTGGACACAGCTCTCTAAGAAGAACAAAGGACTAATATTATGTAAATAGTCAATGTCAAGAAGCACAAATGTGAGAATTGAGGATTGAGGACTACGGCTTAAACCACCAGTAGTCACATTCAGACAGGCATCTAAAGGGCATCTCCTGTTCCTGTGACAATTCAGTTCTATACGGTCTTATTTATGAGAACTATCAAATACTGCTAGAAACAAGCAACTTGAAGACAGGTGTGGTGTTTCACAGATGTTA
Source organism: Ptychodera flava (assembly GCF_041260155.1). Classification (NCBI taxonomy): domain Eukaryota; kingdom Metazoa; phylum Hemichordata; class Enteropneusta; family Ptychoderidae; genus Ptychodera; species Ptychodera flava. The sequence continues at coordinate 47,314,938 of NC_091929.1, read as the reverse complement.
TGTAGTCATTAGTTCAGACTCAGTTTCCATCAGGTTTTCTGAAATTTGATGCCTTAGTTTATTAACCCAGTGTGATCAATGAACAACAGACTGATAATGCAATATTGGAATTTTTCAGCATCATGTAACATGTGTATTGAATAATTCAGTAGAGACGTTGTTGATTGGTCTGTGCAGAAAGTTATCAGTCCCCCCGGATGAAGTCCAGCGGGGACTTATAGATTGGGTCCCGTCTGTGCGTCCCTCCCTCCCTCCATCCATCATCAACAGTTTCTCAGACACTGCTGAACCAATTTCGTTCAAACTTGGCACAAAGGCATAGCACTATGACCTACAGATGCACGTCGATTTATTTTGTGATACGATCCAATATGGCCGCAAGGCGGCCATTTTGTTGCAATTTTTCATGTCTTTGGACCATTGTTGCGATTTTTCGTGTCTTTGAACCATAACTCAAACATTACTTCATGATATGATCCAATAGGGCTGACATCCTTGAACCGATTCTGTTCAAACTTGGCACAAAGGCATAACACTATGGCCTACATATGCATGTCAAATTATATTGCGATACGATCCAATATGGGCGTGAGGCGGCCAATTTGTTGCAATTTTTCATGTCTTTGGACCATAACTCAGACATCCTTGAACAGATTCTGTTCAAACTTGGCACAAAGGCATAACACTATGGCCTACATGTGCATGTCAAATTATTTTGCGATAAGATCCAATATGGCCGCGAGGCAGCCATTTTGTTTGCAATTTTTCATGTCTTTGAACATAACTCAATATGGCTGCATTCTTGTGCACATTAATTTGTTTCATTATATGATCCGAAATGGCTGATTACAACAACATACCCGATCCCATACCATTTCGAAAATTCCACCAAACCATGTGTATAGTATGTGCCGTCATGACACTAGAGGCAGTGAGGGCATTGTTATGTGTGATGTAATCAAAAGTTCCTTCAGTGGTCATTACCGGCAGAGATGAGTCATTTATTGAACGTTCCTCAGATTACTTTATTATGCAAGTCACAGGCCTGATGCACCCGTTGCATCAATGTCATTCCACAGCTACCTAGACCACAGCTACCTCGACACCAAAGATTATAACAAAACGGACAAGCGGGGACTGTGTCATCAATGATGACTTGTTGCAGTTAAAAGCCAAATACAGGGTTGCATATGCCAGTGCAGTCTCAACTTGCGTGCAGATGCCTTTCAACAATTTAGAAAGCTACTCAAAACCTGCAAATACTGCATAAAGCAAAGGAAATTACTGGACAAAGCTTGTTCAACAGAGGTATTTTTATTTCTATAGGGCCATGCTTGCTATTGGTAATTACAGTGGATTGGCTAATTCAATTTGCATAATCCATTATTTTAGAAGTGAATTGCTTTTTGTTCACAAGTTGTAATTCTGCTAACAGTAATTGAGGATGAAACAAAGTCTGTAAAATAAGTAGCTTTCTGAACACTTGTCTTATGTAACATTGGTCTCATGTTCATCTAGTGTGTTCAAATGCTCTGGAGACTTCTTGCCGATTAAACAGTATAGTACATGTGTGCTAGGGTCTCCTGAATTTTAATCTGTTGTTAGTTCCACTGTCAATAAAGCTGAGCTTATCAGATAGGTGGATTGTCAGCTGGCGTCTGGCATCACTCATTTGTCAACGTTCATCTTCCTCTGAGAAACCACTTCTAGTGGTTTTAAATTTAGTATACAGGTTCTTGGTGTTGATCTATGTCATTGTGGCAGAATCTGCATATTTGTATTTGTAGGGCAATTTTTCTTGTTTTACACTGTAATTGACATGCAGCTCTTGGATGAAGTGATTTCATGTCTATGAAAATGTCCAGCCAAGCTGAGTTTGGTATAAATAAATCTTCTTTTCTGAAACCGCTCATCAGATTGCTTTGAAATTTGGTATTTAGGTTGCCAGGGGCGACCATAGTCAAGTTTACTCAATTCATGGTGGAATTTGTGTATTTGGGCAATTTCTCATATTTTGGTCAAGAATCTTCTGTGCAGTGGCTTGTCTAATTGGTTTGGAAGTTAATATGCAGATTTCTAGAGGTAACCTTAGTGAAGTTTGTTCAAATTATGGTGCAATTTGCATATTTGGATTTTGGGGGCAATTTTTCCAGTTTTTGGTCAAAAAATTTCATTCTTTGAAATTGCTATTCTGATTGCTTTGAAACTTGGTATTGATGTTCCTTTGATGAACTTCAGGAACTTCAGAAAGGTTTGTTCAAATCCTGCTGGATTTTTCTGTTTTTCTTATTTTAAATCTGAGACCATTCATCAGATTTCTTTGAGTTTTCAGTTTCGTACAAATCCTGAAAAAAAACTGCAAAACCATTTTTTTTAGCAATTTTTGTCGATTTTTAGTCAAAACATTTCAAAAATCATCTTGTCATGGCAACAAGATAGGTTTGTGTATCTTTCTAATGGGTACAGTGACCTTCGCTATGTATGGAAAGTCTACAAACGACTGTGTTTTCAATGCTATGGGCCAGGTTACAGTCATTTTGCACTGTCATGTGATCTCTGCAAAAAGACATGAGGAACTTTGCAACACAGTAAGGAATTTTTAGCTCCCATAGCCATATGTATATATGGCAATGGAAGGTATTCTTATAGGCTAGGGAAATGTCTGTATGTATGTATGTCTGTATGTCTGTGTGTCTGTATGTCTGTATGTCTGTATGTCTGTATGTCTGTCCGTCAACATCAAAAACTCCAAAACCGCTGTACATTTCATCTTGATATTTGGTGTGTATATGGATGATGGGCTGTAGATGAGATTTTGTTCAAATGAAGTTGTCATTGCCAAAAATATGCAAATTGAGTGAAAAAATGTAAAAACAGTCAAAATTGAAAAAACTCAATAACCACTGAGCAGATTACATGAAAAATTAGCATGTAAGTACTTTGGGCTGACATGAAATGATTGTGCACATCTTGGGTCAGTATCTTGGACTTGCTATTTTTCATGAATTTTTTTGTAATTTTTTCCCATTTTTGGTCAAAAAATCTCCTGCTCTGAAACCACAAGTCCGATTGATTTGAAACTTGGTATGGAAGTGCATAGGAGTGACCTTTCCCAAATTTGGGCAAATCGTGGTGAAATTTGCATATTTTTAGTTTACACGTCCATAGACTCCCATGTATAAGGCCACGAAAAATAAAAATTTAGTTTCTCATCGTATTCATATTGCAAAAAGGATGCAGTGACACAATTTTTAGTCCCCTAGGATGAAGTCCAGTGAGCTTATAGATTGGGTCATGTCCGTCTGTTCGTCCATCCGTGAGTCCATCCGTTCACGCAGATATCTCGGATATTTTGACAAAATGTCATGTGACCTTGATGACCTTTGACCTCAAATATACATATTTGTCCATAACTCAGTAACCACAAGTGCTACCATACTTCATATATGGTATGATGGGACAGCTTATGACGCCACATATTGTACCTCATTAATTATGCACATATCTAATTTTGAGCGAGCCAATAGAGCTAGAGGTCTGATTTTGGTAAATAGGGATAACTTAGCAATACAATTTTTTTGACAAAATGTCACGTGACCTGGGTGACCTTTGACCTCAAATATACATATTTGTCCATAACTCAGTAACCACAAGTGCTACCATACTTCATATATGGTATGATGGGACAGCTTATGACGCCACATATTGTACCTCATTAATTATGCGCATATCTAATTTTGAGCGAACCAATAGAGCTAGATGTCTGATTTTTGGTATATAGGGATAACTTAGCAATACAATTTTTTTTGACAAAATGTCACGTGACCTGGGTGACCTTTGACCTCAAATATACATATTTGTCCAAAACTCAGTAACCACAAGTGCTACAGCCTTAATGTATGGTATGATGGGACAGCTTATGATGCCACATATTGTACCTCATGAATTATGCACATATCTAATTTTGAGCGAGCCAATAGAGCTAGATGTCTGATTTTTGGTATATAGGGATAACTTAGCAATACATTTTTTGACAAAATGTCACGTGACCTGGGTGACCTTTGACCTCAAATATACATATTTGTCCAAAACTCAGTAACCACAAGTGCTACAGCCTTAATGTATGGTATGAATGAACACCTTATGACGCCACATATTGTACCTCATTAATTATGTGCATATCTAATTTTGAGCGAGCCAATAGAGCTAGAGGTCTGATTTTTGGTATATAGGGATAACTTAGCAAAACAATTTTTTTGACAAAATGTCACGTGACCTGGGTGACCTTGACCTCAAATATACATATTTGTCCAAAACTCAGTAACCACAAGTGCTACAGCCTTCATGTATGGTATGATGGGACAGCTTATGACGCCACATATTGTACCTCATTAATTATGCACATATCTAATTTTGAGCGAGCCAATAGAGCTAGAGGTCTGATTTTTGGTATATAGGGATAACTTAGCAAAACAATTTTTTTGACAAAAATGTCACGTGACCTTGGTGACCTTTGACCTCAAATATACATATTTGTCCATAACTCAGTAACCACAAGTGCTACAGCCTTCATGTATGGTATGATGGGACACCTTATGACGCCACATATTGTACCTCATTAATTATGTGCATATCTAATTTTGAGCGAGCCAATAGAGCTAGAGGTCTGATTTTTGGTATATAGGGATAACTTAGCAATACAATTTTTTTGACAAAATGTCACGTGACCTGGGTGACCTTTGATCTCAAATATACATATTTGTCCATAACTCAGTAACCACAAGTGCTACACCCTTCATGTATGGTATGATGGGACAGCTTATGACGCCACATATTGTACCTCATTAATTATGCACATATCTAATTTTGAGCGAGCCAATAGAGCTACAGGTCTGATTTTTGGTATATAGGGATAACTTAGCAAAACAATATTTTTGACAAAATGTCATGTGACCTCGGTGACCTTTGACCCAAAATATATGTTTATGTCAATAAATAAGTAACCACAAGTGCTATGTCCTTTGTATTTAGTAGGATGGGAGACCTTATGACAACACACGCTTTACCTCATTAATTATGTACACATCTAATTCTGGGCAAGCGAATAGAGCTAGAGATCTGATTTTTTGGCATATAGGGATTAATTAGCAATATAATTTTTTTTTTTCAAAATGTCATGTGACCTCGATGACCTTTGACCTTGATTATACATATATATGCATATTTCAGTAACCACGAGTTCTATACCCTCCATTTTGATAGGATAGTAGACCTTAAGATGTCACATCTTCTACCTCATTATAATGCGCATATGTATTTCTTGGCTGGCCAATACTGCTAGAGGTCTGATCTTTTCTCCGATTTAGAACTATAACTTAGACATGCCTCATGTGTTTCGAATTGGGAACAACGACATAGACCTATGTGCCCATAGATCTCAACATATACACTCCAGTGATACTTCTTAATGACCACATTTTCCTGCCCCATCAAGACTAATACTCCTATTACAAGTGGGCACTATGTCATTGTTAATGACTTGTTGAGTTAATGGTTGTATCACAGTCTTCGATATATCTAATTCTGTATTTTTTCCATTTTATATTCTGAATAATTACATTAAACATATTTCACTGTCTCCAGTACATTTCATTTAATGATGCGACTCAGGTTCAAAGGTCAATTTTAGGAATTTTTTTTTTATTTCAATTTCGAACCACTGATACGTGGTCTTTCTTTTGGGTAAAGGTGTTGGGTCACATCGTACGGGAAATTCCTGAAATATTACTAAAATGGCAAACTATCAGCTACACCGCGTGCCATTATTTCTCTTTTGTCTTAACGGTCGCGGATTACCGACCACGATATCTTTGATAAACACGCAGAGATTATGTATAGGCTTTGCGGTATAGTGCGCATGCGCTAGCTTCAACGTTATGCTCAGCGTTTTGAACTCCGCATGTCGAGCAGACCAAAGCCGGTGCTCGCGCTCTGTACCGTCGAAAAAGCAAGCGAGGTCCACAAAAGCGGACCTGAAAAAGACGGCAACGTGCGCAAAGGTCGATTCAAATCTAAAACAGTCCGACTTTGGCTCATACTCCCTGCAATAACGATCAAGAATGCAGTGAAGAGTCAGATTTGGCCGAGGACGCAGACGATAACGGAGACAACTATGAAAGTATTTGACACGTTGCTTTTCGAACATATTGGGCTATGCTGATTGCATACCCGAGCCTGAGCGAGATGAAACTTCTGTTAGTTGCGATAATTTTATCACTCTTGCTGTACATGCTTGGTGTTAGTATCGTGTTCTTTTATATTTTTAAACTCGAGTTTTCTATCGTGCAGTCTTTTCGTGTCTGCTGAGAAACCTTGAACAACACCGTACCCGACAACAAGTGACATTTATGTCAAGGAGTTTCCCAAGCCAGTGCAGGAGTTCATACACACATAATGTAGATTCACAAGAGCAAGTTCACCGATCTGCTAATTTTTCGAAACGAAATGCAATATATTTTTTCATTTCATGCCTTTTCTTTCTTAAATATAACTCAGAAATTAAATTACGTCAAACGTGAATTGCGAGGGTTCACAAATGATTATTGTGTGCGTGTTGTCTAAACTTATCAATTACCCGCAGACTCGAGATCCACAGCTACTAGCTGGACCTCAACACTGAACGTAAAACAAACCCGGCTCAACTTCTATAAGTGCTGAAACTAGCAATTTTTGCTATATGAGGTCAGTCATCGAAAGTTTGACTAAAAGTAAAAATCTCCAAAATAATTATGTGTGCGCTGGTATTGCGCAAGTCGAGTGACTCCACTGTAGACTAGTCCGATACTCTGTCTCTCGGAACACGCTGTCGATGACAGCCTGCACTGTTCTACCTACGGCGTAATTATTATTAGTTTGATAAAATCGGTACAAGAACACATATAAATAAAGTTTGTAAAAATAACACGAGTCAATCTCTCCCGTCGTAACGAAGGGCGACAAGTTTGCAGTGCGGTGCAAAAGCTAAGAAAATACGACAGACATTTTAAAAGCTAAGAAAATACGACAGACATTTTATGTTGTCAAGAGTTACATGTGTTCGTCTCATCTTGAGGTAGGAAAACTAGCAACTGACGTCCCGTTCGCACAGTGTCGGCGCTAACATGAACTTGACAATCACTTTTCACAAAAAACATGCATAAATTGCCGATCGCGAGACAGGAAGTAGACAACTTGAGTCAAGAACAAGTGAATGCCCGACGCGATCGCGCGACGACAGCACACAGGTCTCGATCTGATAGACTTTTTTACACAAGTTTCGACGTCTTCGTCTTGACTGTGAACACTGGTAACCAGATTGTAACCGTTGAGTTAACAGTATACAGTTAATATGCTAGTTAAACGTTCCAAAAATGGATTAAATCGCCAAGTACCCCTCTGTGTTTGTTGTGTAAATACCACCCACTGCTGGCAGTAAAGCATTTGCCAGTTCAGTGTATAATTTCTTTCTATTTTCACACGATCTGCAATCCTAAACATATTCAAAATTCCCAAAACTGACTCTAAATACTTCAACTTATTCCTGGTATAAGAAAATTCGCAGAAAATAGTGCGCGAGTCGGACTTCTTGGTCACAATGTGTGACGCATAGGTCGTTTACACAAATCGTCGATTTTCTCAGTTCCGTTTTTGGCAGTGCGTACATTATTCAAATAAGTATAAGTCGGCGGCGCCTGGACAGACTAGCCTGATTTTTCACCTGTGAACATTGAATGAATATATCTTAAAGACCGTGTCTCAGATTTCCGATGAAGGGCCTGGAAGTGAAGATATCCTGACAAACGTGAACAAAGGCCGATAATTTATGCAAAAAACGTCAAGTTGACACTTTGAAGGTGCATTGTGCGAAACAAAAGCGAATTTCAAAAATCCGGGACACGGTTTTTTGCCCAGTATACCCAGCCGTCGATTGCCGTAAACAGATCACCAAGGCCGATTGGAGATTTGTACTTACACTTTTTTGAGTAAAAAAACTAAAAAACACGTGTTTTTGAGTAAAACAGCAGTATGCGCACTGTTTTTGAAAAACTAACAAATTTTCTGAACTCTTCGGTGACCGAGCAGATAAAAAAAGTACCACATGTCGGGTGTGTGACCACGTCTTCTTTGTGAAAATGAGGATTGAAAATAAGTGACAATGAAACTGAGTCGCTACCTTAAGTATTTTCACTTCATGCACTTTATCCCTTTCACACATGTTCAAATATCTGACCAGAGAACAAACACTAAATAGTCCACGATGGGAGCTACAGTGTCATTGACGCTAAGGAATTTTTCTCATTAGGCAAAAAATATCAAACCTGCGAAATATTTTGCTCAACGCCACAAAAGGAAAAAAAGAACTCATGAAAAATCACCCACATACGGAGTAAAATAGCATAGCAAACAGCCTTTCAAAATAAAATTTTGCTCAGCCAATTTCTCTCATGTACGGCAAGCTTTAGTGATAAGGCAACAATGCTGGCATTTACACTGTTTGTGTGGACAAGTGGCTGCATTTGCTTTAGCCTTTGATATTATATTGGGCATTACATGTAAGTAGATTAGTAATGTGCTTTTGGATTGAAAATTTTGTCAAATTTGCACAGAAATTTTCCACAGAAATGTTGATACATTTGAGTCCCTCTGATTAGCAATGTGTTTGACAGCTGATTCTCTGAGTCTTGACAACCCTATGGTGACTCAATGGTTTATCAGTCTTGACAACCCTATGGTGACTCTATGGTTTATCAGTCTTTTAATAGCAGATCAAGTCAGAAAAATTCATGTTCAAGGCCTTCAAATGTTAAAAGTCTTTGTTTAAATACAACATATGGGATATGTTGTGCTTCACTGGTTAAACCAACTTGACCTGATAGTGACAAACTTGGTAGGGTAAAAAGGTTAAAGAAAATAAATGCCTTTGTTGGTAATTAGTTGATGTATTGAACAAATTAATCAAATTACTTGTAGAAATATCATGTTGGTGCCATATGGTTACATGTAATTACTGATGGTGCACCAAGTTAATTGGATTGAAAACAATTGGACATTGTTACATAACAAAAATCTGTCATGAAAGGGGAAAGCAGTTCAATGCCATTATTGTATTCAGTTGACCTTCAAACACAATACTGTAAGGTTGGCTCTCAAAAACATAAACATCCACTTCGCAACTTCAACGTTTGTGTCATTTAGCGAGCTAGATTTGAAATTTACAGTACAGTCTCATTAAAAGTGTACGGACATTTTGAAAACATATGAGAAATTTCAGAAGTTTTGGTCGTTTGGTATTGGCCTTGTCAAAGTTGATACCAAGGCATTTTAGTATTTGTTAAGTTAAGATTTGTGTATTTGTTCTAAATTTTTAAATATTTTTCAAACAGGTACATATAGCCAAGCTTCATGCTTTAATTTAGGATTGTTCTGACAATTCTTAATGATGATAAAAGCATATCAAAATATTACAGCCAATACAAAATCTAAAAAGGTAATACACTTTAGCAGATGTGTTTGAGTAACTGATGTCAAGCACACTGCTTGGTTTATTGTTATCTGATACCAGAGATCTTTCCAGATTGCAGAGCCCAGTTGCTGCTGCCTACACATGACTTTATATCTCTATTGGGGATATTACATTCATCCATTACAATTTGAAGAGTTTATAAACAGCGTGATTCAACATATGTTTTGATGGTTATTTTTAGAACTATTTATCCTAGGCATCCACATCTAATAATATAATACCCATGAACTAATAAAATAAGATTTTTCAGTTTGTTGTGTAATGTGAGTTAAATTGTGAAAAAATTGTACTGAAAGGTAGAATGTACCAGTACCTTGGGGACAAATATTCTGACTTGAGTCTAAAATGTTTTTGGCCTACCACTTCTTAGGGCTTGTTTTAATGGCGTAATCAAAGTTTTCACCGCTCACTTTTGAGAAAATCTGAAAGTTTTGTTCCCCATAGTTGACACAGGGATGGTGGCCATTTTGAATTTTAAGTATTGGGTAAATGTTGCTTATTAATTTGATTTCTGTAGTATCAAAACTTGCACGGTTACCTTTGATTTTTAATTTCGAAACATAGTGGTTCAAAGTTGTATTATGGAAAGTTTGAGCAAAAATTAAACTCTTTCAATTTTGAGGTGCATACTAAGTAAGTTGTCTTCTTTATAGTGTTCTGGCAATGTTTTTGCCCATGTTATGTGTGGTCAAAACACACATATGGTAAAACACATGTGCAGGAATTTGAAACTTTGCAGATGTACATGTAGGCATCTCTTTTACAATCCTGCTTGTTAATTTAATGTGTAGTGGAAGGGGACCTATTGAAGGTTTTGAAACAGACAGATGTCTTGCATACTAGTATCAAGGGATTCATTTTCCATGGACTAGCCTGTTCAACCTCTGGATGTACAGGCCTGTCAAGCAAGCATTCCTTTAATGCGTATAAGCCATGCGTATTTGTCCAATGAACTCATCAAATTGATGCAGATATCAAGCTAGAAAGATACATGCAGCTAATACATGCGGTATACACTAAATGAAATGACACAAAATCTAGACAAATAAAAGTGGTGCATTGACATTTGAGTTTACAAGTAATTCATGCATTTTTTTTACATTTTATCCAGTAGTCATGACATCGTGTAACCTGTGCGTGTAGGTGAAAATTGTTAATTCTGGCTATCTTCCTCAGTATTTACATGTACCTGTGATATTGAGTTTCAAAGTCATGGTCTTTATTAGTACAGTAACTAGTGACACATTGAGATTGTTCATGTTCTGAAAAAGTTGTCAATTGTTAACCTTACATGGATGTAGGGTATTGTTGCAATATACATGTAAATAAGTACATGTTTATTGTAGTAAACACTACTGAGGTAAAATTGGTTTGACCTTAGTGAACACTTTTCTGAAGTAAAACTGGTTTTGTCTCATACAAATCACAATGTCACAGCAGTTTCTTGATGATTTGCAACAATCCTGAAGTTCCAGCCACTCTGATGTAAAATGACCACCTTCTGCAAGATAGTAAACACAGTGCTGAGTTGCCTTGGTGACCAAGCACTGTGTTCCATTGTGAAAAGAAATGTCCATAGTATCAAACTGGCAAAGGGCAAATAAATGCAAACATTAGCACAGAATAGCTGTGCTCTATACTGTAAGCAAATTGTACAATGTTAGGCAACACAAAACTGTGATTACATATATACTGTAGGGGAGGCTTATAATTGAGAAACCAACAGTGTGTGTTGTCTGCCATAAATGTTTAATTTATGTTAATTTATGCACAGTTATTGAACACCACTTGAACTTAGAATCAATTTTAAAAGTCAACTTACATCTAAAGAAATTGTAAAGAACAAAAAAATACAAGATTTATGTTCTCACAATCATGGTATGCCACGATCACACTGACACTGATAGGCAGCCACAGCAAAAAGACAGCAAATACTGAGGAACAATTTTCCAGCTTAATTGAAAGTATCACAGTTTAATCAAACTGATTACACAATCCCTGAATACATAAGTGAAAATTTAGTAAAATTTCCATTTGAATCATATCTTAAGATAAAAAGTACCTGTAAACTTGAACAATGACGTCATGTACTGGTATGCTGCCAATCAACAGAATAGAGTGAACCATGTACCAGCATGCATTGGCTCACATGAAAGGAACTCAATAAATATATCAAACAGTGTGCCTCTTTTAGAAACAACAACATATGGTACACTGAAGAAGTGAACATTGTAATAATCACTGGTAAAAGTCTTCACCGTGAGATGAAAGGATAATTAAAACAAATGAAATCGCTATCTGCATGCTACTTGGCTGTGATTCTGATTGCTATCTGCATGCTACTTGGCTGTGATTTCGATTGCTATCTGCATGCTACTTGGCTGTGATTTTGATTGCTATCTGCATGCTACTTGGCTGTGATTTCGATTGCTATCTGCATGCTACTTGGCTGTGATTTCGATTGCTATCTGCATGCTATGGCTCTGATAAATGACAGCTGTTATCTGCATGCTCAGGGGCTCTGATTGTAAACGTGAAGATCGGGTTAAGTATGCAGTACGTCCACCTTGAATGGGTTATTTGCAATCGTGTAACGGTGTATTATGCTGTGATTAGTCGTTGTAAACATCAGCAGATACACTCTTACATGAATGCTAGTAACTGTATTATCATCAGAGACTGACCAGCAATTCAGCAATTTCCACTAGGCTCCATGGAAAGTCAATAATTCCTGCACAGCCCTTGTCCATGAATTGTTTTGCTATCTTGTAAACTAATCATAGTTACATGTATATCATCATAGATATATATGTGTGTATGATGTGTTTGTGTGAATTACTTCAGTTAAGACACTGTCCATCTTGCTTTGACCATCTTCCCAACAGGTCAACTTAAAAAATGAGTAAAATATGGTGTAATACATGTATGTATTTGACTGGCTTTACCATCATAAGGAAGTTCCCTATAGTTTTAACGTAATTTGAAGAGAATAGTTAAGCTGATTAATTTACCCACTTTATCTGAAGTGTGTTGCACTCCTGTTCTTATGTTGAACTTGTATAAATATTTCTGAAAAATTGTAAGAAAGTCGCTTTATACTATAGTTGTCAATGTTACACATGCCAAGTAATTCAAACTTCAACATGATCATTTGAAAATGTTCAGCATTTGATAGGATTTCATGGGGATCTCCAAGATAAACCCCTAGGGTAGTCAAATCTCCAAAATAAACCCCTAGGGCAGTCAAATTTCCCAGATAAACCCTTGGGCAATCAGGATTTCAGGGGGTTCTCCAAGATAAACCCCAAGGGCAGTCAAATCTCTTGGCCATGTAAAAGTTACAATACCCATAACTTATTAAAATAATTTTTTTACTAATTTTGTGTTAGAAAACAATTATGTTTTATATTGAATCAAACTAGATGCATTAGCCTTGTGAACTCACTGCATTGTGTACAAAACAGCATTTCAAGACCATACATTCTATGCTAGAGGGTGATTCAAGATGATGCAGCTGTACATTTTGAACAAAATAGCATTTCAAGATGATATTGGTAGTAGAAGCCATAAAATATTCCTTTCACCCTGTCAAACTCAGATTTTCACAGGAAAATATTTCCTCAACTTTTGAAACTATAAAGCCGTATAATTGTGTAAATTTCAAATCCATTATGAAACAACGTTACTCACTGAACTGAAGAGCAAAGTTGTACAGATTGCAATGAAAGAGTTTTGCTTGCATCGCACATCTTAACAAAACTTTGCTATTAAACTTTTTCAGATTGCCAGACAAAGCACTAGGAATATTTATGTACTAATTGTTGTTGTCGGTTGTAGTAAACCTCAAACTGACAGTGAAATTTTCATCAATTTGTATTTTATTATAGGTAAGTGAAGAGATTGGTCTCCTGGAGTGGGATTATTTTGGTTTGAAGTATTCCGGAAGGAAAGGTGAGCAACTATGGCTGAACCTGCGAAATCCTCTCTACTTCCAAGTGTGTGGAACCCAACCATTCCGACTAAGCTTACAAGTCAAGTATTTTGTACAGCCCCAGGAACTGCAACAGGCAAGCACTAGGTGAGCATAGTTGATGTTGTTTTTGCTTTGCATTTGTAAAGATACCTTGAAAACCTTCTCTCAATGTATTGTACATAGTATGTATGAAACTTGTCATCTGTGTAAGCCTTCTTACTGGAATGGCAGGGAAGATACTGTGATTTAATTCTAAATTTGAATACAAGAATCTTTGGTTAAAATATTAGAAACAGAACTTTGTAGAGAAAAGGGTACAGTTTGTATCGAATTGTGTCACGGATACTGCCATAAAGGCTTAAAGTGCTGTAAAGAGCCCAGTGTTATAAGATTGGCAAATGGTAAGTTTTGACAAGTACTGAAACTTGTCTGAATAATTAAAAAAGTTACAAAGAAGTCTAGAAGTTAACAGGTCATAGGTTAGTGATATGAAATGTATTTCTTTTATTTAAAAGTAGTGATTTTATCTAATTCTTTGAATCTTTTGAATGGAAAAGTCCATTTTCTGTGTGGATTTTGTCTCTTTTGTCCTTTCTGAATTGGGTGAGTGACCTCTAAATAAAGTGTCAACCCTTTTACCATAATGGTTTGGCCCAAAGCCATTGTTATTGGTGAGTATTGTCAAGTTGTCTATAGGGAGTTTTGAAGGAGGAGAAATTTTCAGTGACACTGTGCTTTGTGAATGTCGGAAGAGATAATGTCAAGCTGTCACAACATGTGTATTCTGGAAGATGATTGTTGATTGGTGAATAGCCTAGCCTAGGTTGTTGAAAGAAGGGCCATTTTAAATTCTTTTCATCTCAATAACACGCTCTACAGAGATCCAATCTTACATATTCATCTCAATGACAAAACAGAGATCCAATCTTACATATTCCAAATTTGAAGATTCAAGGGCAATAGTGAAAGGTTTTTGAAGAAAACTTGACAGCATTATGTTTTTACAGCATTATGTTTTCTCTGTTTGATATGTAGTCATAATAGCCGAGTTGTTGTCATACATTCCTTGACTGTTTGGCCAGAATGTTTATAAGATAAGAATTATGGGTCATTTCCTCAATGTAGGTGTTAAACAACAGTGTTGTGGGGTGTGTCAGACATTTAGGGTCAATTTCAAGGTCACTGCGGCTATTAGGACCAATCTCAGGAAATGAAAAGTTCCAGCCCTGTTTTAACAGATAAGAGTGAGAAGTCGTTAACCTGTGAAAATGGCTTTTAATACTACTCCCATCACATTCTTGTATCCAGCTGCCGTACACAAGCCAAGGCATGCAGTCATTTTGTTCAGTGCTATATCTCATTTTTAACATACTGAAAACATCACTCAGCAACATCACATCCAAGTCACAATCTCATCTGATTCTCAAATTTGATGACAACCAGGGAAATTCCTTTGTCTGCAGCTTGTTCTGTTTAGGTATTCATTTGTCTTTGCTGTCATTTATAAAGTTTATATATGCCCAGGTAAGAATATCTTTACCAGTGGTATAATCACCAGTGGTATAATGTTATCTAGTTTAAGTGAAATGTATTGTGTACACCATTGTACCACACAGAATGTGTACATGTAATAAAGTACACAGCACTAATGTGTTGCTATATAGCCACTACAATGGAAAGCCCATTGCATTTTAACAAACACAGGGTAGTGCGCCCTCACAAGGTTTGCATTGGTAATTCTACGGTAATTCTGGAGGTTTGAAATACAGATACCGTAGATTAAGAAAGTATTTGGAAGAGAATATTAAACCTGTTCATCCCAGTTCCCTGTATACAGGTCCAACTTTACCATAGAAAACAATGGATTTGGGACAAACCATGGTGGTGAAAGGGTTAAACCTGTTCATCCCATATCCAATGTCCGCAAACACCTGATGACATGACATGACAATAGGTTTGGATCAAACTATGACAGTACATTGTACATATTGTATATAACCGCAAAACTCTGGCAGACTGTTTATCAAATACTGTTCTGGTTTTGATTGACAGATTGGTTTTGATTGACAGATTGGTTGTGATTGACAGATTGTCCAATGCAATATATGGCTTAGGCAGACTGTATCTCAAACAGTGTTCTGGTTTTTATTGACAGATTGTCAGATTTGTGTTCCGTTACCAAGGTGATCAACTACTAATAGAGAGTCCCTATATTTTTGCAGGCATCAATTTTACTTGACCCTTAGGGGTTTATTTTTCAAGAAGCATTTCACCATATCAGATGAGGAATGTGTCAAGCTGTGGGCGCTGATTGCCCAGGCAGAACTTGGTGACAAAGTGGAAGAGCAACACATAAACTATAAAAGAATACTGCCAGACATCAGGTGAGTAACTAAGGAAACCAACCAAACTAAAATGCTGTGTTTTCTCTGGCTTCTGAAAGTTTTTAGTAAATTTACGAATTAGGTATTGAAACTTTTCGTAAATTTTGAAATTCATAAGTAAACTTAACCGTTCCAATACCGAATATCATTCAATCAAATTCAAATTAAGTACAACATGTGCTTAGACAGAACTATTCTGAGGTTGGGGGCCTTCAGCTCTCAATCAACTAGCTGCTTCCTTGCATTGTCACAGAGGGACTGTGCATTCGTATATTTACGAATCAACAATGAAAAAAATTAGTAAATCATCTAAAAAATTAGTAATTTTACGAATTTGAGAGTGGCAGAGGAAACACAGAAATGATAAGTAACCCACATAAAAAAAATTCTTACCTGTTTGCGTAGGCATCTGTTATACAGCAAACATGGCTTGACTTCAGATAAAAAATTTTAGTCACTCAACATAGAGGGCGCTATCAAGTGACCTTTTTGTTCTTTGCTTGATGTTGAAACTAAATTTATCCACCAGATTTAAACTTAATTCATCCACCAGATTTAAACAAAATTTATCCACCAGATTTAAACTAAATTCATCCACCAGATTTAAACAAAATTTATCCACCAGATTTAAACAAAATTTATCCACCAGATTTAAACAAAATTTATCCACCAGATTTAAACTTAATTCATCCACCAGATTTAAACGAAATTTATCCACCAGATTTAAACAAAATTTATCCACCAGATTTAAACTAAATTTATCCACCAGATTTAAACTAAATTTATTCACCACATTTAAAGTAAATTTATCCACCAGATTTAAACTAAATTTATCCACCAGATTTAAACTAAATTTATCCACCAGATTTAAACAAAATTTATCCACCAGATTTAAACTGAATTTATCCACCAGATTTAAACTAAATTTATCCACCAGATTAAATTTATCCACCAGATTTAAATTTAATTTATCCACCAGATTTAAATTTAATTTATCCACCAGATTTAATCGATAAAGAAAACAAAGTAAATGGAAGAGAAAAAAATTATGTTAATTGGTTGTAAACCTAGACCATGACTGTTTACGTAGGAATAATAAGAAAAAACGAATAAAAATGAGTTACATACCGGTGTGTCAGAAGCTAGATGAAATTATGTTTATTTTTTGTAAAAAATTGTGGAGTATAAAGAAGTCAGTGCACGCTGAAAGGATTTCAGAGATCAGAATTTTGATCTGAATTTTAATCCATATCATAACAGAATACTCAGTGCTCTTAATAGCTACAGTACATGATTAGATACCGTTACATAAAGCGAATATAATTGCTGTAAATAGTAAAAAAATATATATTTCATGAACTATAGTGCCTCGTTATATCAGCAGAAACAAAACTGAAATTCAGACAAAATTTAGGAATAATTTTTGGTATAGAGTAGTTTGTATATATATATATATATATATATATATATATATATATATAACATATATACCATATTCCTCCGATTCTAAGACCCCCTTTTCAGAACCAAAGATGACGAAATAGATATGGGGGGTCTAATAAACGGATGTCACCGCGAAATCGAACATCGAAGTTAATTTATGCTAATTTATGCAATTTATGCAAATTTTTATGCCAATGATTTTTTGATTCACGCTACAGACAACTCATACTTTGTGATATCGACTCATGGCCATGCTGTGTAGATACTGGCAGTCGAATCTGTACAAGTATAAATTAATGGAGATCCACAAGTCTTGAAATATAACGTATTTGCCATACCTTCTTTTACTAAACAATACGATAGCAATAAATCTTTGTATTTCGTGAATAGATAATCACCACGAAGCTTTAAACAACAAGTACGTTCCTCAGCAGCAGCGGCTAGCTCCCCATAGCATGGCCACAAAGGTCAGACAATGAGTGAAGGGAAAGTCCCTGAAGTTCCGCTGGCTGTGATTGGTCAATTTACGCAATAGGTCAAAGGTGTCAGTGCATGAGGTCAAGGTAAAATTCTGTTCAGTGGGATGGTGTCCGTCCGATGTTTTCTATGTACGACTTTCATTTACTGTACTCCTTAAAATAAACAATCAATTACACGTCGTGAGTTTTATTATTTTGCTCCTAGTTTCAAAAAGTTTAACCGTATCTCAAAACGAAATGTGATCTTACGAACAGGCAGGCTCGAACAGGTAAAGTGTTGAGGCATCGGCTGGCCGAGACAAAAGATTGCTGCGCCAATCTGCTTTATTTGATGTGTTGATTTTTTGGCAATACATGTACACCCTGAAGTTTTGTTATTACTTGTATCGATGACCAAAATGTCTCCTGATGTTGAATTCAGTCATCTATGATCAACTATTCGGAATATGGTACGATCATGCACGTTTTTGTTCTAACTGTAAGTGCTGGCCGTTTAAGCTTATGAAGTTGGGTATTTTTCCCTCGCAAGACTTCGAAAGCGTGCATAATCTTGAAAATCTGTTACACTATCGTTCTACTCATTGCTAGGACTAGTTCAGGAAAGGACACACACAAATGCCGTTCAAACAATAAATACCTTCATTACGTGAGAAAAACTACAAAATTGATGAAACATAAACGGAAGAAATTCAAAGAATTTTCAGTTCATGCGCAAAAGAAACTTTGGATATCGCGTTTCGTTTGTCAACACCATAATTGCCCTCTTCATCTAAGTCAAACCAGTCGAAGTCGATATCGTCGTCATTAAGTCTTTTTGAAAGATTTTACGATGCCAATGACATTTCTACTTTCACTGGTTGCTTATATAAAGTTGAACGTAAGAGAAAACTTGCAGCGCTTCACAATGATCACGAAAGAAAACTTACGTGATAGAAAACTGTTGAAAAAATCTTTTTATACTTTAATGGTAAATTTGAACGTAAGAGAAAACGTGCAGCTATTCACAATGATCACAAAAGATACCTTACCTGATAGAAAACTGTTCAAAAAATCTTTATAAGCACACCATTTAAAGAGCACTTTTTCATGTGCCGTAGTCTTTTGCCTCAGTAGTATGAAAACAAAAGTGTAAAAGTTGAGCGAAGCAAGTTCAAAGCTCGTGTCATTCACACGTCCCAAATTTTCTATTGATAACGGCAACAAAAGGATTTCCCGACATTGTTACAAGATCCTATAAAAATGCGTCGATTTATCATAGACTTTATTTTCTGAAAAGTCATAAGACAGTGCACAGTCGTCATGGGCAAGAAAAAAGTAATTATTAAAAACATTCTCGCTGTCGGCATGCCTAGATGCAGACAACATACACGATCGAAATGCTGTAGCCGTTGTTCAAGATGGTTGCAAAGTTGAAAGTTTGAAGCGAGATGCGGCACTGATACCGGGCACTGCTATTTTCGAATATCATCGATCGTGACGTGTCAGTCAACAAAATACTACTTGAAGGCAAAGAAGAAGCATTCATCCATTCTCCAAGAGTTGGCATGGCATAGAAATGTCACGACAGTGTTTTGGCAAATAATGCGGCTGTACCTCTGCTAAAGCAATCAGTCCGAGGTACTGTTTTCACCGTACATATTCACTAAAACAGACCAAATCATGCCGCTGACCAAAAAAAATGAAACGGCCCTTTTAAGGGCCACAACAGTCTCCAAAAAGAGAACTACTGATACCCAAACTTTTTTGTGTTTGTATGAGTGTAAATGTGTTTGTTTGATCGTGATGAAATGAGCGAATCGTACTTGAACGACAAGTCGGAAAACCCGACGATCCTAAATGTTCATTTCATGGTGGCCAAATTGCATCGAAATGTTCGATTCGTACATGATCAGATGTTGAAAAATCTGCTTATTTTGATGGTAGCAAAATGACAGTAACGAAAAGACGACATTGTACTAGATCGAGACGCTAAAAAATCCAACTCTTTTATATTGTTCATTTAGGTAGTGAAATCCAAGTGTAGTTTTATCGCCAGGAAATTATAGAACTGTTCCCGATTGACATGTTCCAAACCCCAACAATAGTGTGCGTGTGTGTGTGTGAGGTTTGATACTTCACTTTGACACTTGTTTGTGACTTTGATAAGCAGCGTAGGTGTTGT
Source organism: Ptychodera flava (assembly GCF_041260155.1). NCBI lineage: Eukaryota > Metazoa > Hemichordata > Enteropneusta > Ptychoderidae > Ptychodera > Ptychodera flava. The sequence goes on along the minus strand of NC_091929.1, from coordinate 47,294,936 downwards.
GGATATTCTGGTCTCATTACATGACAATGGCTCTATTGTTCCCGTCAAAATTCGGTGTACCCCCTGGGGGGTCTTATAAACGAACTAACAGCTAATTACGAATTGATAAATAATCCTGGGGTCTTAGAATCGGAGGAATACGGTATATATATACACACACGAAGTATGCGGTTCGACTTGTCCGATACAAAGTGCTCAATACAAAAGTAGAGCGAGATATACCGGGGTATAAGGGTTGCTGAAGAATTGATTTTACAATTTCATCTCTACAACGTTGTTTCGTGAGTCGCGAGACTCACTCATCAGGAGACTAGACTTGAGTGAATCTACACAGACAAACACCACCTGTGTAACCAGGGATGTTTATTCCATGTCTAGTCTCTTGATGATTGAGTCTTGTGACTCACGAAACAATGTTGTAGAGACGAAATTGTAAAATCAATTCTCCAGCAACCCTTTTATATATATTATAATATATATATATATATATATATATATATATATATATATATATATATATATATATATATATATATAATATATATATATGTATATATATATATATATATATATATATATATATATATATATATATATATAGAATCAGGTAGGAAATTTGGTGATTTGCATAAATTTCATGAACTTTTTGCCAAATTTCCACTGCAGACTGATGATTGATGACTTAGTTTACAATATTTTCAAATTTACACAAAGAAATCCTATTGCAGTATAAATACTGATGGTCACAGGTGTCTTCCAAATTGGAGGAATTGCATTAGGCAATCAGAAATTTTGAAACTGCAGTGACTAAACTAAATTTGGGCCATTATTTTGAACAAGCCCATCAGTCTACTGAAGGGGAAAAGTCTCAAAAATATAACCTTGAAATCAGAAGTAAAAACTTAAATTATTGTACTTTATCAAGTGGAAGCAGATGTCTAAATCTTGAAATCTTTGCAGCATGGAAGGATTGCTAAAACAAGAGCTTGCATACATTATATGAGAAAATGTTACAATGTTTGATGTTGTGATTAATAATGGAACCTTACTTTCGATTTTGTACCTTTGGAAAATTTTATTTTCATTTACAATTGGATGGTCTTGCTTTCATGTTCATTTAGCTTTGCGTGTAGTATTCTGATCATTCCGCATATTAACCAAACTTTTTGGTGATCTCAGTGCTTTTAGTGACATTACCCTATTTAGCAGTTCACTTTTCTTTGAAGAATATTTTAATCAGGTTCCTGTGATGGAAATGATCTGTTCTGTTCAACTGCTTTGTGTCTATAAATCTCAATGACAGATCTTCCTGCTGTGTCTGTGACAAAGTCATCTAAACATTTCACACTTTTTAATCATTCCTGAAACAGATTTAATTTTGATTTTCAATTTCCTTTTTTTTTCAGTGAGAATCACCATCAAATGATTGCAGAAGCTCACCGTTCACTGAATGGAATGTCACAAAACTCTGCAAAGATAGAATTTCTGAAACATCTCTCAAATTTACCCACATATGGCGTTGAATTTTTCATCGTCAGGAATGAACTCAGACACAGTGTGACCATTGGTGTCAACTCTACTGGTTTACAGGTGCTACCCACAGATGCATCTGGCCAAACACAAAAGTATGTTAATTTATATTTTGTTTACCAAAAGGTACTTTGCACTCATTTTTTACACTCAGAAGTCGAAACTGTTTTCTTTCATAGTCAAGAAGAAAATTTGAAATAACTGAGCAAATTCTTTAGATTCAAAAAGCAAATTTTCCAGAATTAATTGCACCATGTGAAATTCAAAATGGCTGCCCTTTTTTAACATAATGACCGAAGGTCATCATGTTATTTTGATGGGTTGAGTTGACGTCAGACAGTGAAAATTTTCCGTAAACGACAAAAAATTAAAAACCACTGAATAGACTGTGTTGATATTTGGTACAGATATTCAGATTGTGTTCTAGGTTCCGATTCCTAAAAATGGAGTTAAACAGAGTAGTGGTTAGATAATTTTGGGAAATTTCTAACCCCCCTTTTTAACTGATTGATTTTAGGGGTCTTTCATATATGTAGTTTTGGAGGGCACACCAATCCTGCATTTTGCACTGTTTTATGAGTTGTCGAACAGAAATGTGGTTTTGATGAATGTTAGAAATATGCAGGATGGCTGATTCGAAGTATCAGAGATTTCCATGCTCTTTTGGTCATCAAAAGCGATAAAAAAAAACATATTTTTATATTTTAGATTCTCATATTTGAGACAACCCTAGGCATTTGTCATATGACTTAGTCACATGACTAACTACTTGACCTATTTATACGCGCATTGATTTCAAGACCAGATGTTCTATGTGCATGATATAGTGGCAGAGATTTGTAGTGTCGTTCAAACATGGTCTGTTAGCACGGAAATAAGATTTGTTTGTTTGTGGCTTCAGTTCATTTCTCATTGATAATGGTGATGCTTTGAAAGTGGACTGACCCATGCTATACAGGAACATTTTTTTGTGTCCCATGACTGTGATAACAGCCTGAGACAAAAGCCTTCCTGAAGATTTTTATTGCCGTGTCCCAACATTATCTCACATCTGCTTACTTCAATCAAGTAAACATCCTTGAGTCAATATACAGACTTTGACATTCACATTCCAGAGATTAAGTATCCAGGACGTCACATGTTACAGTCTTTACTCTTAGACAATGAAGTTACAAGTTTTAGGTTAGTTATCAAGCTAGCACCAGCATCTGTCCTGAGCATCTGTCCGTGTGTTCTCACAGGAAATTACAGGGAACAAAAATTATTTGAGAAGTTTCTCTCCTTTAAATAGAAGCTATATTACAATTAAAACCTGTCATGGATGGATTGCTCTCAAATGATCTGAAACACAGTTATTGCCCATTAGCAACAAATCTATAGCAAGATTTATGTAAAGTTCATGAACTCACACAAGGTATTAGACAAAAAGATGACCATGACTTTGCTGCCCTACTTGATCATCTTGCCCCCTTAAATTGACTAATATTTATAGACCTTTTTGTAATAAGGGTGGCAGGCAAGATTGGCTTTACGTTTCCAACATTATGGTATTGACCAATTCCTGTGGTGGCCTTCTACCAACCTTTAAACAGTAATTCAGTTCATTCCTATCTTAGCTTCCATTACTACTTTCAACATTTATTTCATTCAGATTTCCTTAGCTTAGTATATAAGTTTGTAATCTTAGCTTGTCAACTTAGCTTTACTACACTTATTCTAACCTCATTATTCTTACACTACTGTTATACCTTATAACCCCAAAATTTTTCAAGAGATGCATACGTGATTGTCACTCAACAAACTATTTACAAAGATGTCTTCTGCCTTTTTCTCCATATACATATACATAAACATGTCCCTTTTCTCATAATAATGGTCTTAAAATCACAATGTGAAAAATAGTCTTTCAGCCGTATGTTGCACGTTGACTTTGTGGTCTGTCTAATTCACAGTGAGTGGGGTTGTTAATAAATGCTGATAATACTTGGCGGTCATTATGTTCAAATGCCATTGGCGGTATTTTTTTTAGTGGTACCTCAAAATTTTGAGATTTAAACCTTTGCTCAAATTTTAAGTAAGAGAACTTTGAGCCAATGAATGTTGTAAAATTTAAATGTTGCAACTATGTTGACATGATGCATCTAGATATCATGCATGAAATACAATGTTTGTAAATAAGAAAGTCGCACATACACAGTTTTGACAACCCCCTCCTTTTTAATTGAAAACAGGGCAACCATAGACTTCGTTGTCACATTTCATTTGTCTTGTCATCAAAGTCAAAGGACATGATACTTGGAAATTAAGCACCAAGATGTTTTAAAGGAACAAAGGTGCTCTTTTTCAGCCTTTTCCATAACTTTTGTGTTATTTGTAAAGTTGTTTGTGTTCACTGATTACTTGAAACATACTTGTCAACAGTACACAAATTCTGCTCTGCTAGCAGCCAGACAAGATTAAATGTACAGTTAAAGATTTTAGGCACCTTATTCTAGAATTACATTCAGTGTACAAGTCATCATGCATTGCTTAATACATGCTTACCTAGTTCGAACTTCATGCAAGTTTATGAAATAAGATCTTTGATTGGCTGTGTCTATCATAAAGTTTGGACTTCATGCAAGCTTATGAAAGGAGATCTTTGATTGGCTATGTCTATCATAAAGAGAAGGGTAACAGGTTTCACTGGCATAATGGAGATGGTCATTTGTTGAAGGGAAACCGAGTTTGAATGAAAGTACCTTATTCAATATTTGTAGTATATCCCCCTGTTTGAATTCACACCCTTCTCCATGTACATTCACATACACGTATTAGCCCCTATGCCTTACTTCGCCAAACTGACATCAGAAGTCAACTATAATATTGTTGAGTTTAAACATGTCTTACCAAAAAAAATGATCTGCTCCTCCCTAGAATCAATTCAGTTTCATATTGCTGAACTAGGGGCTCATGTTTTTACAGAGATCACAAATAAAGATTTCATCCATCAAGGGGTAATTTTTGACTCTTTTAAAGTCTTACATCAGCATATTTGGAACACTGAGTAACTTCATAAATGTATTCTGAGTATTTTTGGTATCACAAAAAGTGAAAAAAAAGAGAGAGACATTACTTTGTCTCATTAAAAATATGTTCATTGCTTGTTTTCAGTTATGTTAACTTTCACACAGAAATAAGGCACACTTCCATTCTTGGTTCAGGGATTACAGGTACATGTCACTGTCTGTTAGACTCCTTATAGTGGCTGTGCCATAAACTGGGAATTTTTCTTTCTCAGTATAACTAATATTCTTGCCATAAATTTTGTTTTTCTTGACGGTTTTACTCTTTTCACAATTTTCATAGAACTGCTAGTAGTTAATGTAGACATTATATTATAGTGAAAGTTTTAGTTGTTCAGTTTCTGATACTACGTTAAATATGATTGCAGGATTCCATTTGAAGACATAAGTCGTGTGTCGTACCACCACAACCGCTTTGTTGTACACTATTACAAAAGGAAAGCCAATTCAGAAAGGGAGACAACGACGACATGCCTCAAGTACAGTCTTCCTTCACGCAGAGCAGCCCAGGGCCTTTTCAGAGCATTTACAGAAACTCACACATTTTTCAGGGTAGGTCAACATATTATTAGATATTTTTATCTTGATAATTTCAGAAACTTCCACCCTGTCACAGTTCCCTCAAGTAAACTGGTACACCAAACTCCAGGTATATAAGAGTATCTCAAACCATACACTGTATGTGTTTCAAACACAGTTGGACCACAAAGTCTGAGTACTCTTACTTGCATGCCGATTATGCTTCCTTGACGAGTACATGGCTTAGTTGGACTTGAAGAAACCAAGTAACTTGTAAATGCATAACATACAGTGAATCAATCAGCAAACTCCTAACTCATTATCATAATACTGAGGATTTGTAACAAGATTAGAACAAGATCTGATCTTTAAAAATGCAGATATTGTCACTCACAAAGATTACGTTGACAATCTGTGCTGTCGAAGAAAAGTATTTCAGTTTCACAGTATCCAGTAATCTGTTGCGCAATGTAAATGCTTTCTGAAACACTCAAACACTTCAGTCAGCTTTGTTCAAATTGTGGTGATATTAGCATATTTGTATTTTCTGGCAATTTTTTTTTATTTTGAGAAAAAATTATCTTCTCTGATTGGTTTTACTGTTCCCTACTCCTAGTGTGTAAGTGCACTTTACCCCTGAAAGAATGAAACTAGCGTAAAATTCTGATACAGAGTAAAAACAATTGTTATTTGCATGGCAAGCATTTCAGTTATTACCAATTATTGGCATGACAGAAAGTTTCATGCTTACAATGTTTCCACTATTCTAATGTTTTTTATTTCCTGTACCTCTCCAACTGTAGTGTGAAAGAGTAGAATCAGTGGTGAGACAGCAACACTCACATACTGGTCTCGGATCACTGATGGCTCTGGTCAGACCGAACACAAACACTGGAAAGCTATTTCAATTTGACATCCAAAGGACTCGGCGACAAGCCTATGACTACACTTGGCAGAAACTTCATCCAGATAGTTGTAATGTTTATAAGTTGGTAAGTGCTATCTGACTCTCTTGCTTTCATTTTATTCTGTAAATGTCTTCGAAATCTTGCCTACACTCTGATTCTTGAATTTCAATATACTATTCCTGGATGTTTTTGCAGAGTTCAGACATGGGCTCCTCAGATTCATTTCAAGGGGCGTCAAGCAACAGTGCTGGATCCTGGGATCTGAGAGCAGGAACATTGGAAAGATATGGATCTCAAAACGGAGCATTTACGAAAATGGTTGAAGAATGTCTTGAGGAGGAAGCTAGCAGTACTGTTGCTACTAATTGTGCTAAAGTGAGATTTTATGCATTGATTTGATTTTGAGAGAGTGACTTATCAACAATCATTGCTCACTCTCCTTATTTTAGTTAGTCCCCACGGACACCGTCCGGGGGACTTATAGGTTGGTCATGTCCGTGCGTGCGTGCGTGCGTGCGTCTGTGCGTGCGTGTGTCCGTCCGTTCACGCAGATATCTCAGAGATGCAAGAAGCGATTTCATTCAAACTTGGTACAAGGATTACTTCATATGTCATACAGATGCACGTCGATTTGTTTTGTGATACGATCCAATATGGCCGCCAGGCGGCCATTTTATTACGATTTTTTCATGTACAGAGCCATAACTCAGACATGTTTCAACCGATTTTATTCAAAGTTGGTACAAGGACATTGACCAATGTCATAGATATGCACGTGGATTTGTTTTGTGATACGATCCAATATGGCCGCCAGGCGGCCATTTTATTACGATTTTTTCATGTACAGAGCCATAACTCAGACATGTTTCAACCGATTTTATTCAACGTTGGTACAAGGACATTGACCAATTTCATAGATATGCACGTCGATTTGTTTTGTGATACGATCCAATATGGCTGCTGTGTGGCCATTTTGTTACGATTTTTTTCATGTACAGAGGCATAACTCAGGCATATCTCAACCGATTTTATTCAAAGTTGGTACAAGGACATTGACCTATGTCATACATATGTACGTTGATTTGTTATGTGATACGATCCAATATGGCCGCTAGGCAGCCATTTTATTACGATGTTTTCATGTACAGAGCCATAACTCAGACATGTTTCAACCGATTTTATTCAAAGTTGGTACAAGGAGATTGACTAATGTCATACATATGCATGTCAATTTGTTATGTGATACGATCCAATATGGCTGCCTTGCGGCCATTTTGTTACGATTTTTCATGTACAGAGCCATAATACTCTCAGGCATATCTCAACCGATTTTATTCAAAGTTGGTACAAGGACATTAACCTATGTCATACATATGTATGTCAATTTGTTTCATGATATGATCCAATATGGCTGCATGGCAGCCATTTTGTTACAATTTTTTCGTGTCCTTAGCCAAAACTTGGGCATGTCTCAACTAATTTTATTCACCGATTTTATTCAAACTTAGTACAAGGACGTTGACCTATGTCATACATATGCACATTGATTTGTTTTATGATACAATCCAATATGGCCTCCGTGTGGCCATTTTTTCCCCGATTTTTTCATGTCCGGAACCATAACTCAGACATGTATCAAGCATATTTATTCAAAGTTGGTATAAGGACATTGACTTATTTATACATATGTATGTCGATTGGTTTCACGAGATGGTCCAATATGGCCACATGGTAGCATTTTGTTATGGTTGTTCCATGTCGAGAGCCATAACTCTGGCAAGTCTCAACTGATCTTATTAGTCCCCACGGACACCGTCCAAGGGGACTTATAGGTTTGGTCATGTCCGTGCGTGTGTGCGTCCGTGCGTGCGTGCGTGCGTGTGTGCGTCCGTCCGTTCACGCAGATATCTCAGAGATGCAAGAAGCGATTTCATTCAAACTTGGTACAAGGATTACTTCATATGTCATACAGATGCACGTCGATTTGTTTTGTGATACGATCCAATATGGCCGCCAGGCGGCCATTTATTACGATTTTTTCATGTACAGAGCCATAACTCAGACATGTTTCAACCGATTTTATTCAAAGTTGGTACAAGGACATTGACCAATGTCATAGATATGCACGTCATTTTGTTTTGTGATACGATCCAATATGGCCGCCAGGCGGCCATTTTATTACGATTTTTTCATGTACAGAGCCGTAACTCAGACATGTTTTAACCGATTTTATTCAAAGTTGGTACAAGGACATTGACCAATGTCATAGATATGCACATCAATTTGTTGTGTGATACAATCCAATATGGCCGCCAGGCGGCCATTTTATTACGATTTTTTCATGTACAGGGCCATAACTCAGACATGTTTCAACCGATTTTATTCAAAGTTGGTACAAGGACATTGACAATGTCATAGATATGCACATCCATTTGTTTTGTGATACAATCCAATATGGCCGCCAGGCGGCCATTTTATTACGATTTTTTCATGTACAGAGCCATAACTCAGACATGTTTCAACCGATTTATCAAACGTTGGTACAAGGACATTGATCAATGTCATAGATATGCATGTTGATTTGTTTTGTGATACGATCCAATATGGCCGCCAGGCGGCCATTTTATTACAATATTTTCATATACAGTGCCATAACTCAGACATGTTTTAACCGATTTTATTCAAAGTTGGTACAAGGACATTGACCAATGTCATAGATATGCATGTCAATTTGTTTTGTGATACAATCCAATATGGCTGCTGTGTGGCCATTTTATTACGATTTTTTCATATGCAGAGGCATAACTCAGGCATATCTCAACCGATTTTATTCAAAGTTGGTACAAGGACATTGACCTATGTCTACATATGTACGTCAATTTGTTATGTGATACGATCCAATATGGCCGCTAGGCAGCCATTTTATTACAATATTTTCATGTACAGAGCAATAACTCAGACATGTTTCAACGGATTTTATTCAAAGTTGGTACAAGGAGATTGACTAATGTCATACATATGCATGTCAATTTGTTATGTGATACGATCCAATATGGCTGCCTTGCGGCCATTTTATTACGATTTTTTCCTGTCGAGGGCCATAATACTCTAAGGCATATCTTAACCGATTTTATTCAAAGTTGGTACAAGGACATTAACCTATGTCATACATATGTATGTCAATTTGTTTCATGATATGATCCAATATGGCTGCATGGCAGCCATTTTGTTACAATTTTTTCGTGTCCTTAGCCAAAACTTGGGCATGTCTCAATTAATGAAGAGGACTCTATCCTCTTAGGACATGTAATCAAAGTACCCATTAACAAGTGGGGACTGTGTCATCAACGATGACTTGTTCAAAGTTGGTACATGTACATTGACTTACGTCATACATATACATGTTGATTTTTTAAACAGTAAGATCAAATATCGCTGCATGGCGGTGATTTTGTTACAATTTTCAAATGTACAGAGCCATAACTCAGACATATTTCCACCAGTATCATTCAAAGTTGGTACAAGGACATTGACCTATTTCATACATATGCTCGTCAATTTGTTTCACGTCATGTAGCAGTAACATGTCAATTATTGAAGTTTCGTAAGTAGGCTGATATGTCAAGAAATACGTACTGCATCAAATTCATGAAATTTTATACAGATGTTAACTGATGTTAAGCTCACATTGCTTTAACATTGAAAAAGACATTTATCAGTGTCATTTTAATTAATTTGTAATTGCATAAGTAATGAACTTTCCTAATTAGGGTGATATAGCCACAAATTAATACAACGGCAAATGTGATGAAACTCGATACAGATGTTGATCTCATAGTGTTGTAAATACTGCATCAAACTTTATGAAATATGGTACCAGTGATAATCTGTCAAGTGTTAGAATTGTATGCAAAATGTTTTGCAACATCCTGTTGATTAATTCCTAGTTGACCCATTTTATGAACTTTAGGATGGTGACCTACATTGGTTTTATGTTTTCATCACCATGGAACTCATTCTTGGCCATTGAGCGCCATCTGTATCAAAGTATTTTTATCACAGACCTAATTAATGAAGAGGACTCTATCCTCTCTGAGGACATGTAATCAAAGTACCCATTAACAAGTGGGGACTGTGTCATCAACGATGACTTGTTCAACATATTTTGAGATAGTTTCAGAAGTCGTGACTACAGCACACTGCATTATGAGAATTGTTATGTATCAAAGTGACAACAACTGATGAGACCATATTTTAGTCATAGCTTCACAAGTTTTGCTAATTTATGCAACAACCTCCTCTCCAAATGCTGCTTTTTTCTTGTATTTGCTATTTGGCCACAAAAATACTGGTCTGCTAAAATACTAAATTTTCATCATTTGTGTTACAAGTTTTTTGCAATTCAATATTAAAAGTAAAACAAAGTCCCATAATTTTGTCTGATCTCCTGTTTGTGCATGATGAATTTCAGATTTGATGAATTTCAGATTTGATTTAAAGAAACATATGTACTGTTATCACCCAGCAACTTGAAGCTTCTATTGTAAGTAACGTCAGTGAATGTACCGGTATTGTGTTGTTTATAGTAAATTACTACTAAATGTTGATAAATGTTAGATGGTCATTAGCTATCGTAATCTTTCCTTTCCACATTGTATAGGACTCAACAAAGGCAGATAAACAAGACGTCACTCACAAAACTTCTCGAACGTCAACACATTCAGAACTCATCATGTCATTACGGAATGAAGTAACACAAATGAAAGAAGCACGTCTCTGCCAAGTGTGCCTGGACAAGAAGATCTCCTGTGCTTTCTGTCCATGTGGTCACATGATGTGCTGTGAAACATGTGCACAGGAATGTAAGAAGTGTCCACTATGCAGAGCAGAGATCACATACATCCAGAGGGTCTTTTTTCCCTGTGATTGACCTTTGACCTCTGCTGGATTCAACTGATACAACGAAACCAATGAAAATATGGTGATGTTGCAAACAGGTCACACAAAGAATGGTTTTTACCTCAAAAGTCCTGGAACAGTTGGAAGAATGGCACAAACCTCTTGCTGATAGTGAATTATATATTATTTAAGAATTTACTTCAAGAGCCATGAAATACTGTGTTTCCATGGTTTATGGCCATTTCATGCATATATGATATGTTACATTTTTGTTAAACTGTGACTTCAACATTTTTTGTGTCATTTCCTTAGAGGGGTTTGTTTGCTCTGTCACAGCACTGCTAGGAGGTGAAACCTTTCAGCTAACATACAAACTACCACATAATATACAAACTACTACATAACGTACAAACTACTACATATCAAACTAAAATAGAATTGGACATGTTAGTACAGTTTAAACTCCTCTGACTTGTATACTCACTATGCAAAAATATCAGACTGTGGTTGTCATAGTCAGTGCAAATTGTTGCCATTATCATCACCATCATCAATAAATATTACATTGCCTGGAAATGTCGTCACTTACAAGTATGGTTGATTTCCATCATCAATAAATATGACATCATTGCCTGGAAATGTCGGCACTTACAAGTATGGTTGATTTCCATCTATAAGAATCATAGAACTTCTTTGTTCATACCATTGGTCGATGGAATGATACCACAAATCTTTCAATTGACTGTTGAGTAATATTAGAATTATGTTTGGCTTGAATACTTCTTAAAAATTAGTATTTATGTATTTATTTGTATAAAATATCAGAACATATTAGTTCATCCATGCAACTTAAACTTAACTTTCGATGAAAGACATGTTTTATTCATAGCAACTGATCTTGTTTTGGTACATTGCATGGAAATGATCTAGTGATTGTGGCTGCTACCAATGGTAATACAGTAGGTAAGCTTGATAAAACAGGTCTGTTTTCAGAAATCTTCCCTGGCCTTGATGCCATATTTTATCTACTGCACAGACTATATTATAGCCAGTACACAGACTACATTGTAGACTGTACACATACTGTACTGTCTACAATGTAGCCTGTACACACGCTACATTATACTTTACAGCCAGTACACAGGCTACAGTGTAGACTGTACACATATTGTACAGTCTACAATTGTAGCCTGTATACAGGATACATTGAAGCTAGTATGCAGGTTGCATTGAAGCAAGTACACAGGGTACACTGTAGCCAAGTACACAGGTCAAGATGAAAAGACTCCATTATTTGGTATGGTAGATGATTTGAAATTATATTTGTTGAAATAGATTATTTCATAGTATATTATGCATGTGAAAAAAATTACCTGAGAGTTTGAAGGCACTGGTTCTTGATAGATAGCATGCAGTGGTATATCTATACATTGACTAACAGGGTTAAGTTATGTCAATGAAAAGCTACAAACATGCTCTGTTGTAACATACGCAATACTCAAAGATGTGCCTGGCATTTACTAATACTTGACATCTATACGGTATAACAAAATATTTTTACACAAATCTTCTGAGGACAGTGCCTTTATTACAGAGAAATTGCTTCTTTTTTTGTACAAAGTGATTATAGAGTAATGTCTTTGTTGTTCAGAAGTGCTTTAACACTGTTGTATTCAGTATTGCTTGACTCATTTACTTTTGAACTGAATGTAAAGATGGATTGTTGCAGTTGATTGAAAGTAACACTGGTAAATGTTTGATCCAAGGTGTTTGGAATGGCTTGCAGTGTAGCATTCTGATTGGTGGAAGTGTTTAGTACACCTGTTAATAAACGTTATCCATATGATGTATAGATAGTGAAAATCACGTTGGAAAACTGAAGAAATTTACTGGAGATACTGGTAAATTATGCAAATTTTTTCAAATCGTAGCATCTCCGTGTTATGTACATAGCTTCCATCAACTTTGTATTAGCTGATGTTCAAGTTCAATGCCATCAACTTTGCATTAGCTGATATTCAAGTTCAATACAAGTTGCATCTTCACAGTGTATCATCACAGTGCTATTTTAATGATAATGTTAGAATATAGTTATAATATCAAATTCTGGAGAATTAGAACTACTGGTGATAGTTGTTGATAAATATTTCGTCATTGAAAGCTCAAAGTCAAAGTAGCCTTGCAATGCAAAATTTGAAGATATGGTTTTGCTATTTTGGATAACTCAGTGAACACTCTCAGATTGCAATATTCACAAGTAAATCATTGGGCTAAGATCATTGGCTAGACATTGGTGAAACATATGTGATAAAATGAGTTTCAATTGAAAATATGTGATGAAATGAGTTTCAATTGATAATTTAGTCAATAATTGTAACGGATATCAACAAATGGCAGGTAGAAACTTTTCATGAATTATTGCATTACAGGTAAAGTTTATACTACAACCAGGAATATTTTTTTCAGTTTACTGAGAATATTTTATCGTCGGCAGCTAGTCAATTGAAACGTGTTCACCATAGTGTTGTCATAAGTCATTTTGAACCCATACATTAAATTTGAGTAAATGGTGTTCACAAAGAGTAAAGCAATTGTAAGACAGATATCTTCAAAGAATTCAATCACCTCATTTCAGTGATCATTGGAAGACCTAATTATAGTTATTTGCAATAAAATGTAAGGTTTTCTTTAAAGTCGTATTACATGTAGCTAACTTGTGTCATGTATACCAAGATGTTCAGGTACATTTTCTCACTTCCAAAATTGACTTCTAAAGTGAATTTTAATGTCATGTCCAAAATTGAGCATGAGTGATTGCAATTAGCTGTCAAGTGTTATAACAATGGACTTGTAACAGTTGCCATCTAGAAATAAAGATCAAACATTTGCTGTGTAGAAGATAATTAAACAGATCAGTATCAGTGATATGGAAGAAGCTAAGCTGCTGTCATACTTAGCATACACAGACTTCCTATGTGTGCCTTCAAAGTATCCTTTAATCATTTGTAAATTACATGACATTATGGTAATATCTTGTTTTTTTTCCAGACTAGCTTAATACTCCATAGACATGTAAGCTATGCACTATGCAGCAGTGTGTGCCATGCGTTGTATGGCAGTGTATGCAAATTGCCATGCACTATATGGCAGTGTATGGCAGTGTATGCCATACATTGTGTGGTAGTGTATTGCAGTGTATGCCAATTGCCATCCACTGTATGGCAGTGTATGCCCGCATGGTATGGCAGTGTATGGAAGTGTATGCCATGTATTGTGTAGTAGTGGTAAAAAAGTACTAAGAGTTATTTTAATAAAAATTAGATTTTACACTAACAATTTAAATGCATGTTACCATGTACCTCATAAGTGTTTTTATATTTTGAACAGTAATATTATTATTGTAAATTTACTATTGGATCAGATGAGTATTATGTTTATATGATAAAGTATATTTAATGGTTTTTTTTATGGTATGGACTGTAAAATGCAAAGTATTGATAATACAATGTGTTAGATACAGGACATTTTGAGGGATTTGAAATCCACTCTTTTCAACTCATTCTGTTTCTAGGAGGGGAAAAATTGCCTTGTGGTGTTCCTGTTTCTTAAATTTTTGTTTTTTCAAAAATGGAATTTTGTACAATTATTATTTTTATGACTGCGCATTTTACAATTTTGTGTTTCTGTTAGATGGAAGGATTGCACTAGAAATTCAGTTTGTATATTTGATCTACATGTAATGGATTAAATACCAGTACATATCAACACTGTTCCTTTTTGTTTACCAAAACCTGATAGCCCACCAGGAACTTATAATGACATTGAAATTGTAGAAGCAAATTTTTAAACAGAAGACGAGAATGTTCTCATTAAAGTTTGCATGTAGATCTTAATTCCCAAGGATTGCCTGAAGTTTTATATCAATACTCTATTTTAGTACTAATACTGTATTATTGTGGGACAAAGTTCGTGACCTGAAGGGCAGCCCACAACCCCTAGTGAAATCATATGTAGGGGACCCCTTACAGGATCTAACTGTACATCTGGCAATGTGATACCAAACTCTCCAGAAATACCAAAACCATTCGATCTTATAAGTAAATCAAAACTTTTTCAAGTTTGAGATCAATAAATGCATAAAAGTAATTTCAACTATGGTTTTGACCAATTCAGTTTTGTTAACCCACTGTAAGTAAAACACGGCTTATACAATAATCGGTTGTTCGTCATTGTTGACCATCCTTTGTCCAAAGTCGTCTTTTAACTTTTTGGTTTCAGATCTTCTTAAATAACCTGGTTAGTTACTTTTTCGTTCAGTACACAGGTCCCTAGGAGTAACTTAAATCAGATTCGTCCAAAGTATTATAAAGACAACAGTTACTGTGTATTTCAAAGTCCCTTTTGCTAAAAAATATCTTCCAAACCATTTGACAGACAGTTTTTGGTGTATATGTTCTGAGGGATTACGTAATTAAGATTTACCCAAAGTATAATGAAATCTGCAATTTTGCCTTTTTTGATGATTGCATTTGTAGGTATTTTGGTAATTTTTTTCAAAAATCTACTCTCAGGTGACTTCACTTGCAATCAAATTTTGTTCATAAACTCCTAGGGATAACATTCACTTTTACAAGATTCTTGTAAAATTCTTAATATTCCAATTTTTAGGGCTGATTTTCTCATTTTTGGTCAAAACATGTATCTTTATATCACTCATCTTACAGCTTTGATGTTATACATGCAACTTTGAAGGGATGCCCCGATAAAATTAGCACTAACATTTGAATTTTTTGTTCAGTTTTCTTCAAGGCACTTATTTTCTTTAAAATTATTCGACGACCAATAGTGTCACATGGTATGCTCCTTGAAAGTGCTTGAATTTGAAATCTTGCAGACAAGTCATGGAAAAGTCCATGCAGATGAAATTCAGTCTTAAAAAATTGATATTTCACCCACCATTTTTAAAAATGACATGGCAAGCTCTCGTGATGTCATTAAAATTATATATGAAATGATATATAACTATGATATATTGTAAAAATGATATCTAGGAAATGGTGTTTTGGACCTAAAAAGTCCTGAAAAAATGCTTTGAAAGTCCTTTGAAGAAATGACTATGAGTTTGCAGACACTGGTGACAAATGTTTCCAGAGATGACCTCATTCTTTTTTATTCATTGCACAACTGATGATGAATTTTACATGCAAACTTTTAGGACGAATTTTCTCATATTTTGTTTAAATATTTTTTTTGTCTCTGTCATACAGCTTTTTTGAATTCAATAAATATCTCGTTAAGAATGCCCTTGCTTGGTTATGAATGAATTAACAACATCTATGTACTTTCAATTTTGAATTTTTTCTTATTTTTTTCTGAATTTTCTTCAAACCATAGCTTCTCTGAAACTGTCCAATACCAATAAAACTTGGTTTATAACTTTTAGGAATGACCTTACTCTGTTTTCTTGCAAATTATATTTGCATGCACAAATCTTGACTCTGGCTGTATTTAAAAAGATGGTATGTTCCCTGTTTAGTTACAGCTTTATAACGTCACTGGTCTGAAAGCTTAGAAATTCAATATTTAACTTCTCAGGGGTGAATTATGATTATAATTGCTCTCTTATTATTCAGCATTAGAAATTCCAAATTGTTGCATTATCTTCAATGCAAAGTTCATTATGCTATCAAGAAATACCACAATCTGCATGGCGTAGTCTGCACTACATTACGTATCAGAATGCATCTGAAGGTAGTTCACTTTTCCTATGCAATGTATAGACATGCCATTTGACCATAGACCCTTGACGATCTATGATTTGACTAACCTGTGACAAAAAATACAACTTTCTCTAGTCAGATCAGTTTTCTTTGAATTTACTTTTTGATTGCTATGCAGTGATTTTATTTTTGTCATAATTAGTAAGACTAACAGAAGAGCCATATTGATCACAAGGTCTCTTGTTTGAATGTACATTTCCTTGAAATAGTCATACTTTGAAAATTAGATAAAGGCGTCACAGATTTATTGAGAGATGTTCTCACTTTGATCAGGCCAACTGCTCTGTCATCTTTTTATTGGCCAGTTTAAAATTTAAAAAAATTTAGTGTCCATCATGTTAATTCCGTTACTTTCTGATATAAATATCCTAAATTTGCTACATTATCTGAAGACACTCTTTCGTATATTGTATTGTTGCATGTAGTTTTGTAGAAAGCAACGCTTGGTTAAAAAACCGGCTAAGATAATGATATGCCCTAAAAACATGTCAAAAGTGCAGTTGCAAATTACTCTACTTGTAATCCGTGTAGGCCAATGTAAGATATTGGAAACTGCCCACTTGTAAGTACTGAAGAATTTTTTCAATTGTTTTTCCTAAATACTTTATCTTTTGAGTTTTTTATGTGTCTATCTTTACACAAATTTGTGTACATTATTTTCACTTTTTTCCAGGGTTTTATAAATATATTAAGGCATGTTTCTGTAACTTAAAATCAGATTTAATAAATAAACATGAAGCTCAAAGGTAGACAATTTTTATGATGTGTGTGGTGTTTTTAATGTAAATACATACTTTTGATATCGGTAGCAGCTTTCAAGTTTCATTGGTTGTTGAGAGAGGAAGTATTGACAGATTTGTGGATTGAGAGAATGTCTCAGTTTTAACTTGTATCTGTCAGGTATTCTCATTTGTATTTCACAAGTGTACTAATGCTCTCTGAAAAACTTTAGTTGAGATCTACAGATTTCAATACCTGGTGGTAAACAATTTTCTTTTGAAGGTTATTTCATAAGTGAGGATAAGTACAGACAAAGCACTGATCTCAATGCGTCATCTTTTGAAGATCATCTTAATTCTAAAGTTTAAATGAAGAAATGGCTGATATTTGACTTCCAGTCATTTCTGCAATATATGATGAAATGAAGCTGTTGATTGTTTTATCTGTGTCAAGTGTTAGAATGTTGTCAGACTGTGTGTATACACTCCCTTTAAACACACATGTTAATTGATTTGTGTACAAGTATAATCAATTATTCAATGAAATTTCTAATACAATCCTTCATATGGAGTAAAGCAGACCCTCAAGAAGCATAGACAGTAGAGGGGTCTTCCCCCCTCTAATGTCTATGCGAGAAGTAAGCACTTCTGTGCACTTTTCAAGTAAGTGGCTCCCTTTACACACATTAAAAAAAGTTTCCCTTCATAAAATACAAACAGCCAACTAACGATGCATTGGCTACAAACACTACATCTGGCAGCAAACTTCCGCAGTATTTTCTTGTGGTAATATGCTTGCTTTTTTAGCTACTATAGACTATAGTCTATAGAAGCTATTGGGATGGGTATCCGTCCGTCGTCAGTCTGTATGTATGTATGTATGTATGTATGTATGTATGTATGTCCGTTTGTGAGGCGTCCGTCCACTCAAATATCTTGAGAACCGCGGTACTTACTGATTTGATATTTGTTGTGTAGATGAAAAATATGATTTTGAGAAAGTATTTTTTTTAATTTTTTGATATTGTTGAAAATAGGCAAATTAATGCCAAAAAAGGTGTTTTTGGTAAAAAATCTTCTCCTTCATAACCGCTGGTCAGACAGCTTTGTTATTTGGTATACAGGTCCCTAGGGATAACCCAACTTAGATTTGTTCAAATTGTGATGAAATATGCAAATGTGTATTTTTAAGGAATTTTTTGTCATTTTTGGTCAAAATTTGACTTACATTGTATGTAATTCTTGTACTGTATAAACCCTATCAATTCACCCAGAAAAAAATAATTAATATGATTTTAAATAATTGAATTAATTAGGAAATCATCAAAGCCAAAATAATTTTAGTGTGGAATTATCAGAAAGTTCAACTTTTTTTGACAGTTCATAGTGAAATACCATCTTGGAGGATTAAAACATGTAAAGGCAACTTTCCTGAATCCCAACTTTGATATATTCTGAACCACCATTTATGTTATCTAAAAGAAATTGCTCATAATAGTTTGTCATGATAGGGTGGTCAAATAAATAGAGATAGAGAAAGTTCTAATTTCCATTTATGGTTGACTTGGTAAGGATAAAATAAGATTACTTTTTTAGGAAAAAAATAGAGTGGTCAATTAAAAGAGTGGTCAAAGTGATGGGGTTTTTATGGTAAAGCTGGGCTGTAAGATTCCTCATGTGCTATTTATAGCACTTATGCAATCTGTGTAAACAGTGCAATGAAAGTGTAACATGATTCCTTATAATGCTTTTGATGACCTTGAACTTCTTAAGTTTAAAACATTTGTCTCTTCAGTGTGCTTTCTCTGAGTACGTACAGTCTCAACTTATTCAACAGAACTTACTTACAATGTTAATTTGAAAGTTAAAATGTGCTTGGTTAATAGGATGAAAATACTGATATTAAAAGATAACCAGCTCAAGATACCTGACAGATATGCTGTTTTTTTATGACGTAAATCTTGATTTAAGCAAGTCTTGTTTACTTTTATAAGAATGTAATTAACTCTCGTTTATGTGCTTTTATAGACTAATATAGTCTGATGAAATATGCAAATCTGTATTTTTACAGAATTATTTTCCATTTTTGGTCAGGCCATCCTGAAATGAGCTATCAAAGATATCCACCTTCTTCATCAATACATGTGTCACAAAAGGTTATTCTCTACATAACACAGCAGAGCTCTTTCAACTGTTGAGTCGCTTGTTTTTTCAAAACTGCTGGTCAGACAGCTTTAATATTTGGTTTACAAGTCCCTAGGATGACCTTAGTGAGATAATTTCATACAGTCAGGAAATACTTAATTTTGTATCCATGTCTATAGTAGCTTCAGGGACTTTGGCCCTATGTTTTGCAGAAAGTATGGTGTTTAAATTGAATTTGAAATAAAATGTGAATTGGTTTATCAGTGTTAATTTGCAACCATTTAAATGATACTCAGATCAAAAGTTTTGATTTGACTATTGAAAGACCAACCCCCCTCCCCCCCCTTCCCCCGTGGCCTCCAGAGGTCAGGTCATATCTTCAAAGCCTGTTGCTCATAATGTAACAGGAGTTTCATAAAAGAATATCAACTCTCTTGAAGACAAAATTTTTATGCTTACAGCAGAGTATTTCGATTGAACCGCTGAGCTTTCAGTGGCTGTGGTGTCAATGTGAGTAGTATTAAGATCGATGACGTAACAGATCCACTGACCGCAGGAGGGCGTTGTAAACTGCTGGAATTTCCATCCCATCATCCCTAATGAAGGCTGGCTGTTGTGGTTTGATTTCAATGGCCTCTTTCACTCCGCTTTTGATGCAATGATCACATGAGATGATCTTAACGTTTTTACAATGTTCATAAATTGCAGAGGTTTCTCAACTCTGGTGTTTAGTGAGTCTCGTTCCTTGTTGTCTAGCCTCCCCATGGGTAGTCTACAGACTTCACACTTGACACGATAAATTACACCACACTTTTTTAGCTTTTCTGTTCTGTCTTTAACGTGGGTGAGAATTTGCCGCATAGAGTACAGGGTACTCAGGAGCCATTAATGTTAATAAAGAAATATGAAAAATATTATTATTAATAAAGAAATATTAATAATCGCGAAATTATTATTAATAATAAAAGATATCAAAATTTGAAAATTGTAATCATCGTCATCATCATCATCATCATCATTCAGCATCATTGGCAGTGTTGAATTCTTAACACAGTTCGCCCGGGATCTGCCAATGATGCTGAATGATGATGATGATGATGATGATGATGACGATGATTACAATTTTCATATTTTCATATTTTTTATTATTAAAAATAATTTCATATTTTTAAATATTTCTTTATTAATAATAATATTTTTCGTATTTTTTATTAACATAGTTGAGGCGGGTGAACTTTGTTAAGAATTCAACACTGCCAATGATGATGAATGATGATGATGATGACGACAATGATTACAATTTTCATATTTTTATTATCAATAATAATTTCCTATTTTTAATATTTCTTTATTAATAATAATATTTTTAATATTTCTTTATTGACATTAATGGCTCCTGAGTACCCTGTGCATAGTGTTGAACGGTCTGTGGTACATATCGATGCTATGGGATTTAAAAGCCTTTAAAACTTCAAAAAACTTTAAAAGCCTTTAAAACTTCAAAAACAGCATGCAACCAACCAACCTTAGGGTAGAGATACGTTGATGACACATTCATCCGTTTAGGCGACTTTGACGTTGATTAATTTTCCCAATATCTGAATTCATAGATCCACATATTAAATTTACATGTGAACAGGAACAGGACAGCAGACTCCAGTTTCTGGATACTTGTATTCACATCAATAATGGCGACTCCACTAATGTTACAGTATACAGCAAACTTACCCACACACATCAATATCTCAATTTCAACTCCAATCATCATCTCGAACACAAAAGTCACAGAAACACATTAAAGATAAGCAGAAGGAAATTGAACACGTCAAGAGAGCTCTGAAAACCAATGGGTACCCAGAGTGGATGTATGGGGTCCCAAGAAAGAAGGATAAAACCAAGGACACAGACAAATCAAAGAAAGTCAACATCAAACAGACTACATCAACTCTCTCACGTTAACATGTTTGTATTTTTGGGGTAAGGCCGCGTTCAATAAAATGGTGTGGGGGGGGGCTGGAGGAATCGCGATTGAAATTTTATTTTTTTCAGATCCCCCCTCAATACCCTCAAAAATTTTCAAGTCCCCCTTCAATACCCTCAAAAATTTTCAAGTCCCCCCCCCAAAAAAATTACCATATAGCCGCATATTTATTCAGAATGCACGCAGAGTAAAAATAAACATGTAATATGTCGTTCTGCATGCAGATGTTCAACACTACCTCTTATCAACAGGTTGTAGAGCCATATACCTAGGGCAAGTTCTTAAATTGATTCATTTTTAAATGCATCAGTGAACCTTTTGGATTTCTCAGTCTAAGCCGACTTGAGTTTATCCAACTCTGGCCTGTTCAATGGCACCAGCTGAAAAGCACACAAAATGACAATCATGAGATAGTATGAAATTGTGTTTTCCTAGCTACGTTTAACCAAATTGTTAAAAAATGAGCACAGTGACCTACCGAATTTTTTTTTCAAAAGTACAAGACATATACAACTTATATGCCACTTATAAATGTTTTACAAAATTGACAATACTGGAAGGTTAAAATATTCCATGAAATTAATGTTTTAATCTCAGAAATTTTGGGTGTAATAATTGCAAATTTGATAAAAAATAAATGATTCCATTTAGTCACACAGTTTTCCATTTAAATTAGAGTCTTTACTGTTCAAAGTTTTACTTTTGTGTTATTGGTACAATGAGATGTGAAAATTTCATTCACTGCATGAACTTGAAATGAATGGTTTTATATATTGATTTTAAGTTATTTTAGAAAAACTGACTTTTCATCGTACCTTTGTATAAGATCAAGTATGGTGACCCCCATCTTTTTCTCTAATATTTGATTGTTCTCATATGCCAGAATTCAAATATCCATGGTAACTGTTAGTCCCCTAGTCTTGTATGTGTTGCTCTCCGGCTGGATCTTGTGTACAAGTAGATGTATGCTTCACTTCACTGTCAATTGAGTGTCCTATGACCGAAACTCTTCTTAAACTACATCAGAGTCAGAGCTACATGTATGACTGTCACTGCCAGTATGTAGTAGCAGGGCAGAAGTTGTATTAACTTTTTATTTTGACAATATTTTTGTTCAGTTTATACAATTGCGTTCTTGTTCTACTCCCTACAGCATGTTGAGCTGTCAAATATTCAGCTTGCCAACACAGCCTATGTGTACCGTGCATTTTTATCATTCAATTATCAACAATATTTAGACAAACGGGCTTTGTTGACAAACTGAATATTGTGTTTTTCAGCATGCTGTAGAGAGACACCAAGAAACTGTATTTGATACATTGCATAGAAATATTGAAAAATTATCAACAGTTGCAGCTCCTGCCCCATTACAAGGCCAACTTGTTTTACGGAAATTTAATGGCATTCATACATTTTTAGATTTTTTCGAGATTAAAGACATAAAATGTGAAAAAAACAGTTCTAGATTTTGTTTAATTATTACTAACATTAAAACCATTTGATGAGATCAAAATGTTGGGAGTCAAAATATTTTCAGGTCCCCCCTATAGGCAGAGCAAAACTTTCAAGTCCCCCCTCGACTAACCCCAAAATATTCTAATCCCCCCCGAATTCCTCCAGCCCCCCCCCCGCACCGTTTTGTTTTTTTGAACGCGGCCTAATTTGTTTTTTCAGTTTTTAATAAAAAAATCTTGTTCTCTGAAAGTGTTTGTCCGATTGCTTTGAAAGTTGGAATCAATGTTCCTTGGGATGACCTCGATCAATTTTGCACAAACTGTGGTGAAATTTTCGTATTTGTAATTTTAGGGCAATTTTCCCAATTTTTGGTCCACAGTTTTTTCCTCCAAAATCTGCTGATCTGATAGCTTTGGTAGTTGATATACAAGTTCCTAGGGTTTATCTAAATATGATACATTTAAATATGTTCAAAATATGATAAAATCTTTAATAACCTTTCATATTTTTGCAGTTATTTTTGCCATTTTGGTTACTGGGGCCGACCTGAAGTAGGCTATCAAAGCTTTCATCCATCATCAACACAAAATGTTATTCTCTACATAACACAAAGGAGCTCTATCGGCTGATAGGTCGCTTGTTTTAAATTTTCAGAGAAATATGTTTAATTTTGTGTTTTTGTTAAGTAATTTTGCCTAATTGTTGAGGGAAAAATTATAGAAATAGTCTGCTGAAATTTGAGATTTGGTATGTAAAATCCGATAATTCTCATACATATATATTGCCATGTCGTCAGAATGAGACGAACAATTGTAATATTTTTTTCTATTTTTCTTTGCTGTTCTTGGTGAAAATATCTTTACAACAACCATTTCTAATACTGGTTTGAAAATTGGTAGTCAGTTTCTTCAAACATTTATTCAATACACTCCCATTTATTATAATTTGATATTTTTGGACGAAGCACTATATCGCCCACACTTTGCCTTCCTTTTGGGGGACTTCAAAAATTATAGCTAGTCAGAAGGGGCAAGTGAACCCAGTGTGAGTTTGTTAGGGGGTAGGGATTTGAAAAAATCTGAGAACCTATTTCAGAATCCCCCGCCCCGAGATGTTTGTGCAGCCTAAAAGTTACATATCGGCAGAGATGGGCAGGGGGCGGGTTTGGAGGAATTCAGGGGGATTCGAAAATTCTGGAGGTAGTAAGAGGAACTTGAAAGTTTTGCTCTGGCTAAAAAAGGGGTGGGTGCTGAAAATGTTTTGGTTCTCAACATTTTAATGTCGTCCAATGATTCTTATTACTCCTATATTAGTAAAAAGTTCCCAACTTGCACAATTTCGATCTCGTTTCTTGTTTTGCCACGTTCTCGCCATACGTTAAATTGCGTGATTTTTCGGCTCCAGGGTCCCTGCGATTTTAGGAGAATCGTTGTATAGAAATTTTATGATAAAATTTCCGAAATTTGACTAAAACTGCGATTTTTTAAACTCTCTTTTCAGTCTCATTACACAGATGAAAGTTTGAAAATTCAATCAGTCTTCGGTGCTCCAGTTTGAGGTACCGGTGGTGAATGGTCAATAAACTGATATGTGCAGAACAGAATTGAAGTTGGTAACCCTTAATAAGTATGTCATTAAATTTTTAATATTTGAATGCTCTTATTTCTGCGATTTTCTGCAGAATTTGTACTTTTCCCCAATTTTACTGGATCCGCTGAGCGGGTCAGTGACGCACTTCCATTTACTGCCTGACACCATTTTCGAACATTGCGATACGTGACCCCGTCGCTTTCCCTATGTACTTCTGGTGTCAAATGATGCCGAAGGAAAACGAATAAATTATTTAAAATTTGCACAGGTTGATTGATTTAACCTCTAAGATATATGTCAAATTCGTATATTTATCATTATTTCGAAGTTTGAATTGAGAATTACCTCCGCCTAACTACGAATACATATAAAACATCGATATATTTCAAGAGTGGCGGTGTGTAACCCCCTGGCGCGGTCAAACCTTCGAGAGTCGTTGCGGTGTGTAACTCCCTGGCGCGGTCAAACCTTCGAGAGTCGTTATACTCTGAGTTTACTTGGGAAAATTTACAATTTTGCAGACGTTTATACACCTATATGTTTACCACCGGGGGGAGGGTGCAGGAATAAAAGGGGTTTTTGATATTTTTCCAGCCATGTCAAATTCCCCAATCTTGAGCTATAAAATGATGTCAGCTAGCCACAGGCACAGACATCACCGTAGTTGACAGTGCTCTTATTAAAGCTAACACTAATACAGGTTAATTTTACTACACTAAGGGAGCCGTCATTATTTACGGCCTGGGGGTTGGAGGAATTTCATCTGAAAATCTTAAATTTGAGTAACTCCTTCTACCGACCCTGATGAATTTGAATAACTCCCTCTCTAACACAAAAATTTTGACCGATCCCCCACCTAGAAAAGTTAAATATCAAGACATTTATTTGCAAAATTTACAAAAATACAGAAATAGTAAAGACCTTTGATATACTGGTGTACCCTGCTAGATTATCATCACTTATCTCATGACAGTTGAAAAAGATGAAACCAACAAAATTAAATTCCAAGTCACAATAAAATGTAGATATAAAAGCTCACGCTATAACCAGTATCCAACCATATAGTATTGTTTATTTTGGATGGGTATCATGACAAGGTTTTCACTAAGATATCTAACAGGGCAGACTTTGAAAGTGCAGAGAGAACAAGCGGGAGGCTGAGAGGAAAGTGTCAGAGGAGGTTGTACCCTCTCTATGGCATGAAAAATTTTGAGAAATAGATTTGTGAATTGATGCAATCTGAGAGGTGTTTTAATTCATTTTGCACCAATAATTGAGTAACCCACATTTTGAGCAACCCCCTTGCAGCTTTCCATTTTTCGAGTGACCCCCTCACATCCCCCGACCCCTAGGCCGTAAATAATGACTCTGTCAACTACGGTGGTGCCTGTGGGCAGGGATGGGGGAAATAGAGTTTCATGCACTGGCTACATGTTGATGATGAAAGCGAGAAAAATTGTCACAACACAGATTTAAACGATGATTTTCTATGGAGGATGGTGTTCTCCACTTGATTTTGTAAAACCGTACACGTGCACCGGGGTATGTGATTTAAAAATAATTGACGGGCTGAACATCGCTCTCCTAAAATTAGCTGCATGAGAAGCCACTGAACAGAGACCCTGAAAACAGTAAGTAAACATTAATCACTTTGTTTATTTTTATCGTTTTTCTGTATTTTTCGTTATTTCTGCACCGGAGTTGTTATTATTCGTGCAAGAGCTCTTTATGAACTTTCACTTATTTTAGTTGGCCTTGTTGGGACCTTGGAGTTGTTCTACGTATGCCGTTTTTTGCCGGAACATTTTGCAAGTTTTGTGTTTTCTCCTATCTGAAAATCTCCTAACAGTCCTATTATACTCAGTTCTTGGACTCTTGCATTCATATGGTAATGCGAGCTATGCTGTAGAGTGGACATCTGTTGCACCTGATGAAGAAGTTACCAACCAATGACAAATTACCAGCGACTGTGTAGAACGCTATCAAGTCTGTGGGCTGTATACAAAACCTTCAACCGATAGAGGAAAGAGAGCAGGTGTTCAAAAGAAATGTCACTCAGGTACAGCATTCATTTATTTCTATCTCACAATGTATGCCCTGTGATTGTGAAGTCTGAATCAAGCACATCAGTACTGTGCTGAACAATTCCCAGCGTCAATCATGTTACCGCAATAGGAATCCATCAAATCTCATTACTGTGCGCAGGGAAACTTCAACAACATTAAGAGATCAGAACATTCAGCTTACCTTGTGGAACGCATGCTCTGAATGTGGCGGAACAATATCCCCTTGATTAGATTTTAAACACTTGAACATCATTTGACACACATGGTGGCCTCGACGTCTTGACCCAATCGTACCCATCCCAAAGTAGCCAATGGCTACACAGGGAGCCAGGGAAAAACAAAAAAAACAAATAATTAAATAAATAAACAAAATATAAACAAAAATATAACAAGCATACAAATACATAAATAAATAATAACACAGACAAACATAAACAAATAGATAAACAAACAAACATACAATATCATAGAACGTTGAATAAATTATAATATATATATATATATATATATATATATATATATATATATAGGGTCACGTGACAAGCGTCAAAGTGACAGGTTACATGTCTGCGTCGCTCTGAGAAAAACGCTAGTTTGTACAACTAGTCGGTGAGTATTTTGATTCAAAGTCGTTTGGCAAACTCCATGAAGAATGGGTCTCGACATTGGTGCTTGGAGAATTCGGATAGGCTGTTTTGTCGAACCGAGAAATTGGAGAAACGTATCCGTCGATTTTTACTGCCCAACAACGACATGGGCGTATGCAAATGAGTTGGCGTACCGCCTCATGGCCTGCTTCATGGTATGTACTTTCACTATTGTTGGTGCAGGTCTACTGATCTACACAACAAATCTATACTGGCAGTGGCTGGAAGACAGTGGAAGATTATGGCTTCTACATGTAACAACAAATTTCTGTCAGTCGAGTTTGACAACTGAAAGTTCATTTTGGAAGAGTTCAAGCTGCACTCCTCAAAGACCGACATCGGAATGTTGTGCGATACAGGTGCGGAACATGGCGCTATCCATGTTTACAACCACTGATTGCTCCGATCTTGGCATGCCGTTTGTTGTGCGATTGTTGCAACTGCGGGTGATATAGAGCTCAATCCCGGGCCAGAAAAGGATATCATCCAAGCAATGGAGTCACTGAAAGAAGATATACTCAGAGAAATGAAGAAAACAGGAAGAGAACTAAGGCAAGAAATGCAGGACTTGAAAAATAACCAATCCGAACTGAAACTTCGTGTTCTACTTTGAAAAACGAATTCAGTGACGTAAAAAATCTGTTCAGTCAATCCAGTCAGAAATCAACGAACTAAAAGAAGATAACCGTGTTACTGGCTATGACCTTGCTGCAGTATCGCAAAAACTTGACGACATTTGCGAACGGTTAGATAGTCTGGAAGATGATACTGACAGATTAGAGTCTTTTTCGAGAAGAGACAACGCCGGTTATATGGTGTCAGCGAAGAAGAAGGAGAGACTTTTGAACAGTGCAAGAAGAAAGTTGTTACGATCTTGAATGAAAAGGCAAACGATAAGATATGGGATGACAGGGATGTAGTTCGAGCGCATCGTGTATCGGTGAACTGGAAAGATCAACCTCGTCCAATCGTCGTAAAGTTCCATCATTTTGACGATAAATTAACCGCACTGAGAGCAAGGCAGAAATTGAGAGATATCGGAGTAGGCATTGGCAACGACTTAACGAAGCGACAACGAAAAACTTTGGCAGACCTTAGAAAGCAAGGCAAGTATGGATACTACAAGAACGGCAAATTGAAAATTTCTGACAAGAGGACAAGTGACAATGAAAGTTCGGTACAGAATGAAACGACTGTGAACAGTAATTTGCAACGTCCACAGACAAGACTACGGAGCCGAATGCAAGCTAGAACGGACTAGGGACTCGGCCGCGGCCCAAACTTAGACAAGGTAACATTCTTAACATGGAATGTACAAGGTCTCAAAATAAATTGTGCTTTGATTTGCCAACTATGTTCTGAACTTTGATGTTGTATCTTTCATTGAAACATGGTCAGAAAGTGTGTATCAGTTTGATACAAATTTTCCAGTTTTCATGTTTTTAACAAGATACGTAAGAGAACTACAAATATTGGTCGTTATCCGGGTGGTGTATGTACAATAATTAGAAACAATCTAGTTCCATACGTTAAACATATTGAATCAAAGCTTCATGACTGTGTTTTCTTATTGTTTAATGGCAATATTTTTGCCCTTGAAAAAGATGTATTGTTTGTTGTGTGTATATCTCACCACGCTATTCAAAAGTTTATGACAATTTGTCTTCTACAGATGGCATCGAATTACTTGAAAATGAATTGTCTGATATTCTTACAAATCTTCCAGAAGTGTACATTATTGTTACTGGTGATTTCAATGCCAGAACTGGTGAAGACCTGATTATATTATGAATGACAATCCAGAGTATGTAATAAATTCCACATATGGTTATGACAATGACCCTTTCAATATGGTACGAGTGTCAAAAGACAAAGATGTAAATTTGTATGGACGTTCACTGTTGTCATTATGTTGTACCTACAATTTGCATATTTTGAATGGTAGAGTTGGTTTCGATGCAAACAAAGGAGAATTCACTTGTGTTGCCAATGCTGGAACAAGTGTGGTTGATTACACATTGGCGTCTTCAGATCTTTTCACAAATGTCAAAAACTTTTCCATTGAACTACGTAGCGAATCAGACCATTTTCCTATGTCATTTTCTTTAGCAGCAACCTTTATGCCATTGAAACCAAATACAAGGAGTGTAGTACATATGGGTGGCCATGTTTTACAAAAATGCACCTGGCGTCCTGAGAAAAGTTGGGAATTTTCAAGCCAATTACAAATATATATGAAAAATCATCATTTGGAAGATAAATTTGTAGATCTTTCTGTTGATGTAAACAATTTAATTGAAAATGTACATGATGCTCTTATGAGTGTAGCAGAACAATGCAATATGGTTAAGGAGGCTTCGTTCCCATGTCAAATCAGAGGCAGCAACCTCCTTGGTTTGATAAAGAGTGTGCTTTTTTGAAGAAAAAGAAGTATGGTTTACTGAGAAAATTTAGAAACAAGAGTGATACAACGGAGTTGAATCTTTACAAAGACGCTAGGGATGAGTTCAGAAATACCTGCCGAAACAAAAGACGTAATTTCTTTAGTGAGCAGAAGGCAAAACTGGGTGTTCTTGCCTTCACAGATTCAAAACAATTCTGGATGACTGTGAGACGTGCTACGTCTATTCGTATTTTTCAAAAGACTTGTAATATTACACCAGAAGTATTTTATGATTATTTTAGAAACCTTTTTGTAGAAAATGTATCTGTTGAAGATGATTTTCCTCTGTCTGACGACTTTAGAAGTACCTTGAGTTCAGCAGATGAGCCTGTAAATGATATAGATTGGGATATTCTCAATGGGCCGATTACTAATGATGAAATAGAAAAGGCAATCAGAAAACTGAAAAATGGTAAAGCAGCGGGTCCTGATTTGCTCTTAGGGGAGTTTTTTAAATCTACAAGTTCTTTTTTGATACCTTACTTAAATGTCCTGTTTAATAGACTTTTTGAAGCAAGTATTTTTCCAAAAGATTGGTCGAAAGCAATTATTGTCCCCCTATATAAAAGCGGTTCAGCCGACTCTCCCGAAAACTACAGAGGTATATCCCTGTTAAGTGTTTTTAGTAAATTTTCACTTCTATTTTGAATAGTCGTCTCACTTTTGGGCTGAAGCATTGGGAAAGATTGATGAAACTCAGGCAGGTTTTCGACACGGTTATTCTACGATAGATAACATCTTTATCTTACAGTCTGTTATTCAGAAATATCTATCAAGAAAACGTGGAAAATTTTATTGTGCCTTCGTTGATTTTTCTAAAGCCTTTGATACTATTGAACGTCAAAGACTGTGGTTTATACTCTTACAGGGTGGTGTAAAGGGAAAAATGTTCAAAATGTTGAATGCTGTCTATAAAGAAGTCAAATCTTGTGTACGTAAAATATGCAATATTCAGAGTACTTTAGTTGCCCTGTCGGTGTCAGACAAGGATGTTTGCTCAGTCCATTTTTGTTTTCCTTTTTCATTAACGAGTTGACACATGAGATACAAAACAGTGGACAGCGTGGTATTCAACTCTCTCCTGATTTGACTGAAATATTGTGTTTACTTTTCGCTGATGATGTAGTTCTCTTTTCAGACACAATTATTGGTTTACAACGTCTTCTTAACTGTTTGAGTAGTTATTGTAGTAAATGGAAAATGACAGTCAATCTGAAAAAGACGAAAATTGTTGTTTTTAAAGCTGGAGGATATCTTTCAAAACACGAAAAGTGGTTTTCAATGGTGATAGTGTTAATGTTGTATCCTATTACAAGTACCTGGGTGTTATGTTTTCTTGTAGACTTTCTTGGTCTGTGGCTACGAAAACACTAGCACAACAAGCTAAAAAAGTGCTTATGAGTATACATAGAGCGAGTAAAAAGACAGGCTCTTTCTCATGTGATGTATATTTTAAGATTTTTGATGCTATGGTCTTACCAATCCTTACATACGGTTCAGAAGTATGGGGATACACACAATACGATTACCTAGAAAGAATCCAGTATCTAGCATGTAAGCTATTCTTAGGAGTCTCATGTAACACACCAAATGTTGCCATTTTAGGTGAGTGTGGCAGATATCCTATTTATCTGCATATAGCGAAAAAATGTGTGAAATATTGGTGCAGGCTTTTAAGAATGCCAAACGATCGCTATCCAAAGAAATGTTACCAGATGCTTTATTATATTGACAAGTCTGGTACGAGGTTAAAACCCACATGGGTACATCATGTGAAAAATCTACTTTATCTGTGTAATCTACATGATGTATGGGATAACCAGGAAGTTTTGATGAGAGCATTTTTATGAGTACTTTTATAGAGAATTTTAAAAGTTATTTGTATAATACCTGGTACAGTGAAATATGTACTCTCGACAAACTTTCATGTTATCGGGAATTTAAGAGCTCTCTTGTACCGGAAAAGTATCTTTCCACTGTGAAAATTAAGATACATATGGTTATGCTAGCCCATTTACATGCTCTTCTCATCACTTACGAATTGAAACAGATAGGAAACTAAAAAATGATGTACATGAACGAATATGTTTGTTATGCGATAGGAACGAGGTTGAAAACGAGTACCACTTTGTTTTACTGTGTAACTTTTTCGATAGTTTAAGGGTGAAATATATTCCCGTTATTATTTCAATCCTCCGACAGAGAGAAAATTCATATCTCTGATGCAATCACTTGATCCTAATATAATTCAGCGTCTAGCAGCATTTACATTTCATGCTATGAAATTAAGAAAAGAGACTACTGAACAGTGTTGAGTACGTTTTTGTACTATGTACCTGTCAATTTATGTACTTTCCTTCATGTAATGTTAGAATGTATTGGGCCGATGGCCTTAAATCACTGAATAAAAGACCTTATATATATATATATATATATATATATATATATATATATATATATATATATATATATATATATATATATATATATAGTCTCCGATCATCATCATATACTCATGCAGTCAGATACTATGAAGGACGCCATGCCTGCAATCCCATTGATTTCATACAGACGATGTAGAAACCTACGTGATCTCCTTGTACACAACAAACAGAAAGTAAGTCACCGATTAAACACGTCCCATCCATGCAACGCTACGCGATGCGTCAATTGCAAATTCATGTTGACTACGGACACCATCACCAGCACTACTACAGGAGAACACTTCAACATCAGAAGCGATCTCACCTGCAAGTAATCGTGGATAGTTTATTGCATAATTTGTAGTAAATGTACACAAATGTACGTCGGACAGACAACTAATATCCTCAAACAGCGTATCAGTGGTCATCGCAGCTGTATCAGAAGACAGCAATACAGTACAAGT
Source organism: Ptychodera flava (assembly GCF_041260155.1). Lineage (NCBI taxonomy): Eukaryota > Metazoa > Hemichordata > Enteropneusta > Ptychoderidae > Ptychodera > Ptychodera flava. Next base: position 47,262,302 of record NC_091929.1, on the reverse strand, counting down.
CCACTAGTTGCACCTCATTATAATAGTCCTGGACACTCAGAACATAACTTCACAGTTGTAGCGATCGAACAGATAACCAACAAAGACCCGGTCAACTTAGATACCAGAGAAACGTTTTGGATCAAGAAACTACGTACTTTGTTCCCCGATGGACTAAACACAGAAATCTAGCCGTGTAATTGACACGTTCGAGTTCCAACAATTCCAGTTCAATCTCATTTTATTATTGTTCCTGTCATCTGCTCATAACATTGAACTCCGTTAACACCCTATTGTCCTTTGTTTCACACCTGTACTTTCCCCCTGGATTCTGTTCATTAGTTGGACCTGACGATGCCTAGTGAACAAGGCGAAAGCTTGTCACTGTAAGAACCATAAGTTGTGTATTGTTGAGACCATCCAAATTCTAAGATTTTGTTTTATATATATCTATCTATCTATCTGTCTATATATATATATATATATATATATATATATATATATATATATATATATATATATATATGCATGTGTGTACACATTTGTCTGTTTATTTGTTTGTATATTTATTCATTCAACATTCTATGATATTGTATGTTTGTTGTTTATCCATTCGTTGATGTTTGTCTGTATGTTTATTATTTATTTGTGTATTTTATGTGCTTGTTTGTATGTTTGTTTATATTTTTGTTTATCTATTTATTTATTTATTCATTTATTTATTTGTTTGTTTGTTTTGCTTTTTGTTTGTTTGTTTGTTTGTTTGTTTGTTTGTTTGTTTGTTTGTTCCTGGCTGCCCTGTGATGCTACGGCCCAGCTTTATCAAAATGATGCCAATTTCTAGTAAAATCATTCAGAATTATACGGGCTGCTCTATGATGGAGTTACTGTAATCTGTCGATATCAGTATTGTTTACCCCGTCCCAAATAATATCACAATAATCAAACAAAGGTTGAATTAAAGCTCCACAAGCTGTATCTTTTGGCTATTTTTTCCTACACTTTCTGCTTTGAATCCCTAAACTGTAATTTAATACCAAGTATTTAGTATATCAACACAACCTATATGAGTATAATCTACATTGTTATTGTTGAAAATTGTATTCAAGTCCGGATTAGAATTCATTTGTTGACAATAAACAATGATCACTACACACATACAAGCTGTGTTGACAAAAAGAACACTCGAAATTTCAGCATGGCAAACGGATTAGGGTCAGACACGGTAGTTGATATACAGAAGCAGAATAATGAAAAAATTGCCACAAGATACAGTTTATGTCTCTTTAAAGAGTTGTACATCAAAGTGCAAGTTTTAATGTCGATATTCGACCTGATACGACGTCACATACCGAGACGTACTGATATCTTTTTGTTCAACCATGACAGATGTACATTCCAGGAAGGACATTCGTCGAAAAAGACCACTAAATATTTGAAACAGTCAACCCTTTCAGGTATCTGATCATACATTTTGATTATAAATGATCCACATTTTTATGTTATGGTGCGAACCAAAAAGCATCTATTGCGGTTTTTTTGGATATTAAGTGTCAGTTTATTCGTATCCAGACCCTTTTCAACTTTCCCTAGTTCAAAAGAGAGAATGTTATTTATCTCACAAACTATGAGTTAAATCAACACATGATTGATCCAACTCGTCATCATGGCCATACTTTGGATTTGATAATCACCAGGGAAGCTGACCAATGTGTTAGGAATATTGAATCTGATTGGCTGTTAACCTTACCATCCGATCATGCAACTCTTCATTTTGCAACTGCGTTCACGAGACCACGCCGAGTGAAAGTTACCCGGTCTATCAGAAAACTGAAAAACATCAATGTTAGCGATCCGCAACAAAAATTGCATCATCATTGCAGCCGGTACTTTCTGAGACTGTTAGTTCCTCATCTGATCTCTTAAATTCATCATATAGCAGTGCTCTCACTACAGTTATTGATGAAATGGCACCAGTGATTAACAAAGAGGTTTTGGATAAAGTTCGCGCTCCATGGTTTACAGAAGAGTTAATCAAAGCACGTCAAAACCTTCACAATCTGGAGAGGCAGAGGAGAAAATCAGGTCTTGTTGTTCATAAATAAATCTTTAAATCAGCTGGTAATGAATATGCAACCATTCTGCGTGATATCAATTCGTCGTATTATCGTGATCGTATTGTCGGATCTGATTCAAAGACCCCCTTTCGAATAGTTGATAATAACAAGGAACAAACGGCGCGATTGCTTCGATTACACCTGACTTTGACTCAGCCACCTTACCGAATATCTTTGAAGACCCTTTTCGTTCCAAAATTGTTCATATTAGCGAGAACCTGTCTGCTGTTCAACCGTCTGATCACGGTCCCTCTGATAGAGGGACCGTGGTCTGATCCAGTCTTAAATTCTTCATTACGAGCTCCTTTGACTTGATGTCTGTTGACCAAGTCGAAAACTGATCAGGAGTTTACCTGCCAAATCCTTAAAGCTGAATCCTATTCCCAAGGTGTTGTTAAAGCAGTATTTGCATCGAGTTGTTCCTATTATCACTGGTATAATTAACTCTTCATTTGTGTTTCCTCAGTAATGTAAATCTGCAATTGTTCGACTATTGCTAAAGAAACCATACCTAGATAAGAATATCTTGAAAAATTACAGACCTATTTCTAATTTAGCATGTATTTCAAAGCTGATTGAAAGGGCAGCATTACTTCAAATTAATTCACATTTATGTAAATACCTGTATGCTAAATGTCAGTTCGCCTACCGAGAAGGTTACATTATGGAAACTGCACTAGTTCAAGTGCACAACGATGTGTTGCGTGTCCTTGATCAGCGTTGTGATGTAATGCTAATTCTCCTTGATTTTTCTGCAGCCTTCGACACCATCGACCATGATATCTTAATACGTTGTAGGTTTAAAATTGATGGTACTGTACTGTCTGTCCTATACAATGAGAGTATGTGTTGGGTCAATGATGTCGGATGCTCAGTTGCTTGACTGTGGAGTTCCACAGGGTTCAGTCCTTGGCCCTGTGCTTTTCAGTCTCTACATTGCACTCCTTGAGGACATAATAACAATGTATAGTTTAGATGCTATGTTTAATACTCCCAGGTTTATATAACTTGTTCTCGTGACTCTGTACCAATTGGACAAATTGAGATCTGAGTTAAGGAGATTCGTCATTGAATGTGCAATAACATGTTAGCCCTTAACAGTAGCAAAAGGGAAGTGATACATTTTCCCTCTTAGTTCAGTGATAGTGTCGTTCAGTTCCCTGTGATATACAAGTTGGTAGTGTCAGCGTCCATTCACCACCTGTTATTTGTGATCTTGGTGTCGCTCTGGATTCGTCAGCGTCTATATCTGCTTATGTCGTAGGTTTGTGTAAAGCAGCTTCATTTGCTCTCTGGAGAATTAGTAAAATACGTAAACTTTTTGATCAGGAGTTCAACTGAAAAATTAGTTCATGCTTTCGTAACATTTAGACTGGATTGCTGTAACAGCTTCTTTTGGTTAACCCACTTGTCAAATAAGAAAACTACAACTGATTCAAAACTCCGCTGTAGCCGTGATTCTGGGACGCGTATGTAGGCTCAAATGTCGCAAAAAATGTACGTCTTGTAAGGTTTAACGGTACACATACCATGAACTGATTATTTCGCGATCTTTTTTCAGCAGTATCGTGGACCTTGTGGATTTTTCAGAGTCATTTAAATTATTTTAGGCTTTCAAAAGGTCATGAGACCTAGCAATTGTTCCGTCAAAAACTTTTTGATCAGAAATTATGCATTCATTTCCGCGAGTAGCAACCTGTGCTATTCATGTCGTCGGCAATTTCTCCACGCTCATCTCGATAGCAATATGATTATGCGTATTTTTCCTATGAAATCTTGCTGCGGCAGTATTACTATTCTTGGAACCGTTTATGTTTTGAACGCTTCGAATAAAAATCAAAGCCAAGAAAACGGAGTCAGTTTGATAACGTGATAACGAAGGGCTGTATTATGTACATTTGTGCACATGTAACTTCCGAATCGATTGAAGTATGGAACAAGTGAAGTGATAGGGTGTTGTCGTCATTGTCAGGCCCGATAGCGATTGCTGTCAGGCCCGACATCTATAAACTTATGCTAAAATTACCACGAACCGAGAGTTAACTCACTAGATGAGGTATGACAAGCCAAGTGTTGCAAAATTTAAAAAAAATGTGTTCTAAGTTTTGACGATTGTGTTCTAAAATTTCATGTGTGTGTTCTAAAAATGTATGTTTATGTTCATAAGTTTATGTTCTTAAATTGTATGTTTATGTTCATTAAAAACCATGATTGTGTATAGAGGGATAGCTTTGGGAACTTATTTCGCTCCTTGCTCATGGTTTTGTTCCTGTACTCATATGAAGCATAATTTATCCAGAACATGGTCAAATGGAAGGTAATTTGTGTTGTCTCTGTGACATTCAGGTATGTAGATGATGTCATTTCTTTAAATAATTCCAAGTTCATTGACTATATCTCTATGATCTACATTCTCAATATGAGATTCAAAAATTAGAGAAAACTCTTCAGCTTCTTATCTGAATATTTTCCTTTAATTTGGTCAACTTGCTACCAGACTGTATGATAAGAGAGATGATTCAAACTTCACTATCATCAATTTTCCACACTTTGACAGCAATATTCTACTGTCATCCTCCTATGGAGTATGCATTTCCCAGCTTATTCATTTTGCTAGAGCATGAAGTTCATATAGTGATTTTGATGAGAGATACAGCCATCTCTCTTTCAAGCTTGTAAATCAGGGTTTCCTAAATAAGAAACTCTCCATTCAAACGCTTTCTTGACAGGTGTCATGAACTGATGGATAAGTATGATATATCACTTAAACAAATGATCACTGATTGCATCAGTAACATTCTCCTGTAAATTAAGACAGCTTCCTATTTTGACATAGGGTGGATAATCTGATATCCTGGGGGGGGGGGAAGCTTGCCAGCACATATTAAAGACCAAACATTGCAGAGAAATATATAGTATACACAACTGAAGAGGCTGTCCAAAAAATTCAGGATTCAAATTTTGATCCCACAAAATTATCATCTGTAATTTGCCATGTGGGAACAAATGACTTAACAAAGAAAACAAACAATCAGTACTGACATCACTCCAAACAATGGCTTACTGCAGCACAAAAATATCCAAATGCCAAAATTGGAATATCTGCAATTTTACCTAGGATTGGATGTGATACGATTAATGTTGATATTACAGAAATTAACAATAACATTAAAGAATTCTGCAATAAGAATAAAAAGCTGGTATTCACACAACATAGGAAGTTGGCAACGAGTGGACATCTGTTTGCAAAGGATGGAATACACATTGAAAGGGATGGTGTCAAGTTACTAGTAGCAGATATGAAATGGGCGATGATGGATGGAAACGAAAAGCGAGCTCGTCAGGGTCAATCTACGAGGTCAGGTCATGGCAACAGGAGTGGATTCATCAGGAGAGGTCAACCAGTGCAGTACAACAGACAGGCTACAGGGCAGTACCGATCACATGGAAATAAACAATATCAACATCGTCAAACAAAGCCACTGTATAACAGTACTGGGAGGGAAGATGCTGTGCAAAATAAAAATGACCAGATAGTCCATTCGCTGATAACTCTTTTGAAAAATTTTGTATAAGTGTGTATGATACTGTTAAAACAACCATGTTACTAGTAGAGTAACAGTCGTTAGTTGGCCATTGTTATGTGTTTATCGGAGACTTATCGACAACAGGTGGATAACACCTTAACTTTTATGACTTGGAACATTCAAGGAGTCAAGCAGAAGCTGAATGACCAAGACTTCTTGAACACTATTAATTCTTTTGACTTTGTAGCTTTAGAAGAAAGTTGGTTAGATTCTGTAGACAATTTTTCCTTGTCTGATTTTAGTTATTTTCGTAGTGATAGGAAAAAAAAGAAAACAGCAAAACGGAACTCTGGTGGTACTATATTTCTGTTCAAACATAAATATAAAAGAGGAGTACAGAAAATCTCTACGATTATACCTGATACAATATGGGTCAAATTAGATAAAACTTTTAACTTTGAAAAAGACATATTTATCTGTGCAACATATTTCCCACCAGATAATTCATCCATTTACAAAGAGAAGGTAAATACTCTCTTTGAAGATATTGAAAAAGAAATAATCAATTACTCATCCGAGGGTGAAATAATTATTATGGGTGATTTCAATGCACGTACAGGAAGACTTGATGATTACGTTACAGATGACTCAAGAGACCATATTACATTACCAAATATGTATGCTATAGATAATTTCAGAGCAAGATTGAATAAGGATAATAATATCAATTCATATGGAAGGAAACTTATTGACCTCTGTTTATCAACAGACATGAAAATTGTCAATGGCAGAGAAATTGGCGACTTGTATGGTGATTTTAAATGTTACACATATAACGGCTCAAGCCTTGTGGACTATGTAATTGCACAATCAAGCCTTCACTTTAAAATTCAATACTTAAGAGTTCACCAATTGACCCACTTATCAGACCATTGTCCACTATCTTTTGCACTCACTGGGCAAGTCAGAACTGAAAATGTGGACAACAGTACCGGTCTTAACCCCCTTCCCAAAAGATATTTATGGGAACAAAGTTCAACTGAGAAGTATCAAGAGGCTCTCCAAGCCCACCAGTCATTTCCAAAATTACTCAGTATTTACACACAAATTATTTGACTGGTAATATTGATGATGCTGTACAAGGCTTGAATGATATAATTTACACGGCTGCAGACATGTCACTCAAAACCTGCACTCATAAAGTTATAAAGAAAGGCAATGTTAAAAAGAAAACAGGTCGTCGATGGTATGACAAATCATGTTTTATAATAAATCGTGAAGTTTGAGCAATGGTTAAACTGATTGTGAAATATCCAAATGACCCATATGTGAGAGGTCGCTATTTTCAACTTAAGAAGGAGTATAAAAAGTTAATTAGAACTAAAAAGAGAATGTACCAGGAGAATCTTTTAAATAATATCACGGAAGTGAATGGTGGTAACTTAGATCAATTCTGGAGTGCATTGAAAGAATTAAAAACCAACCATTCCTTACCAACAAATGATGATATCAGTAATAGTATAAGTGTTGAGGAATGGATCAAGCATTTCTCAAATCAAAATAAGAAATATAACCATAGTTCAAAATTGGACAAAATTATAAAGGAGCTAGAAAGTAAGGAAATTAATGAAGAATTGAATGGGGATATTACTTCCTCTGAAATCATGAAGGCAATTAAACAGTTAAAAAAGAAAAAGTCGCCAGGTGATGATAAAATAATCAATGAAATGTTAATAAGTGGTCAGTCTGTCCTTCTGAAACCAAGTACAAAACTCTTTAATAGTAAAATGGAAAAGTATTTAAGCTGTATCAAGGATAAAAATGACAGAAAATACATTACCAAGCTGTGAATAAGTGACCATAATCTGATGATTGAGAAAGGTAGACACATGAGACCAAAACTAAAAGCTGAAGACAGAATTTGTAATAGGTGTGATACCAACTCAGTTGAGGACGAATTTCATTATATCATGTGTTGTCCATGTCATACACAATCACGACAAAAATTGTTATACTCGATAGCAGTCAACAATGAAAACTTCAACAACTGGGATTTGCAAGCCAAATTTTGCTACATAATGAGCAATACAGATAGCATGATATACCTCACAACATTTATCCAAGAAACAGATATTTTTTAAGATTACCCCACATTTCATATTCTGCATAAAGTTATATCTTATATTTATATATATATATATATATATATATATATATATATATATATATATATATATATATATAATATTTTTTGATAAGTATCCTTTTCTTATTTTTGTAGTATTAGTTCTTGACTATGTTCACCTTTGAGGGAATAACGTCAATAAAGTATGTATTAAAGTAAAGAAGATGCACTGACGTTTATTTTAAGTATGCCCTCCATAAACCCACTTTATAACATTTTAATATTTGGTGTGCCCTTATGTGGATGCATCCTTTGGACATCTTTTCATAACCCCTTTCCTCTTCAGTGCATGCATTCATCACAACATTTTCATAATCTGAATTTATTACAATTTGTTTCATTAATGCCCTGTCATTGTGATTATAATATGAACTCACACTTTTACTGCTGTGTTACTTGTACCTAGTCTTTCAATTTGAAACATTGAGAAGCATTTATATATTTGTTGTTCTTCTTCTGCAGTTTCTCATCCTGAAAATATCTTGATTACATAATTCAGCTTGTTTACATAGCATGCACTGGATATCTTGTGTCTATTGTTGTTCTTTACAGTGATATGCCAGGCTTATCATCCTCTGTCAACAAAAGCTTTTTTTGTACATAAAGTGGTTCCGAGGAGTAAACACTCATGTTTGTCCACTACTCTCTCTGAATACCCACCAAGTGCTTACTCCTCACGCCAAAGGCGGGGTACGCTTTCTATAATGTGGGCTAGTATTAGAAACGTTTTAAGTGTCAATTATTGATTATACTTGTAAACAAACAAAAAATAAACAAAAATAAATAAACAAACATCATTCTTGATTGACTGACAAACATGAATAAATACACCACTGTTTATTGGTTCTTTATTATAAATGGAAATAATCATACATAAGTAATAAACAACAGACAAAAACAAAGAAATTAACAAACAAACAAGGGGCTTGAGTTCCCTATGCTATTAACAGACACGAGACTAATATGTTATATGCAGTTAACGTTGCAGCTCAAGCACTGAACACCGCTAATGTGTCACATTGCGGAGGTATCATTTAATGTCTTTCACTATCGACGAAAATAAAGGAACATTTTTCCAGACCAAGGACTGTATTATTTGATGTGTATTACACCAATCCATCAACACTATACAAAATTGAAATTTAGAAAAAATAATCGCTAATCCGAGATCAACTTCGTTTAAGTATTTTCTCGCTTATTAGTGCATGTGTAAACACGTATTGCAAATTTAACCGAATGACACAAGAGCCGCAAAATGGTTTCATGTTGAAATGAACAAGGGACTTGGTAATCACCGATAGAAGTCTTATTGTGAAATTGGTCGACTCATTTAACCGGTGACTTCCAGTGTTCAATAAAAATTAAGCGGCGTGCTTTCATTTTGAGTTGTCTTTTAACTTCAATGACTTCAAAGCTTTAATGCAGTCAAAAACTTAGAGTGTTGCATTCCTTTTAGAAAACATTCAGCTACGAAACAATGGGGCATCTTCTCCTAACCAATGGGGACCAAAAGGGCAAGATTTGCATGCCCAAAACTCCTTGACTCTAGTGTACTTTAGGGTCAATGACCCTGAGTGACCCCATGTCAATCAAAAGAGCAGAAAATTGTCTGTTTTGTTGATTGTTTTTATGCCTTCACTGAACGTTTTTGCAGTATGGGCTTGAGATTGATTGGAAAGACAGTTGATAAAAAGCCGCTTCATGCTTCAAGGTATGTGTAAAATAAGGTGAGGAGTGAGTGTCAGAAACGGTTGTCCCTCTCAAGCAAGCGGAGGCCAGTACTCGGCGTGTGAGGTACCATCATTCTCAGGGGTCTGTCTTGTGGACCATTACGCATGGTTCTTGTCCATATTGATCAAAAGGTCTTAAAATAGGATCCTTTTGCATCTTAAATAACTACTTTGTCACAATTTAGCACAAATCAATATGAACAATTTCATTGAAACATTTTTTCTTTTATTTTGCAATTTAACCGTACAATGGTTCTAAAAGGCCCGTTTAACGGGTCATTATACGTGGTTCTTGTTCCAGTTCATCCAAAGCTCACAAAATACAATGGTTTTGCATCATAAATCACTATTTTGTTACAGCATCACACGCAATTATATCAAATCTTATATTTAAAAATTATTGAAGAAATTTATTCTCAATATTAGGATAAAATTGTCTACACACTTCGAGTGAATGGACTGTTCGATATGGTTCACCTACCTACCTACCTACCTACCTACCTACCTACCTACCTACCTACCTACCTACCTACCAAACTACCTACATATGTACCTACCTACATATGTACCTACCTGCATATGTTCCTTCCTACCTACCTACCTACCGACCAGCAACATATACGCAAAATATAAATGGGATTTCCCAGTTATTATTATTATTATTATACTTTATTTTCAGAGGGTAGTCTCAGTTACAAAGTAAATCGTAATTTACACCAGAGCCCTCAAAATACAGGAAAAAATAAATAATTACAAACTATAGTGACAATACAGTAAGAAAATATGACAAACCTCGTAAAGTCTGAGCAGCAAAGAACTCTAGTCCAGTGAAGAGCCTTCATTTATAAATTTAGTGTGTAGAAAACTACGTAAATGAGCCTTGAATTGAGAAAGGCTTTCCCTATTTTTTATGAAAAAAGGAATATCATTCCAAATGTTCGCTGCACGATACACAAACGATCTCTGTCCAGCTGCTGTCTTAAACGTAGGAACATATAAATTAGCATTGCTCGCACATCGAGTGTTAAAATGATACATCTCAGAAACGTAAGAAAATTGATTTAAATAATCAGACGCAAGACCATGTAGTATTCTGAAAGTCTGGACGGCAATAAAGTAATCAATTCTGAAATCTATAGGCAGCCAGTGGAGAGTTGTCAGAAGAGAACGTGAAGAAAATGTTACATTGACTCCTAAGATCACTCTACCTGCTCTTTTCTGAAGTTTGTAAATTCGTTGCAGATTAATTTTCGAAGTGTTACCCCAAACTGTACATCAATAGTCAATTACAGAAAGAAAAATTGCATTGTAAACTAACATAAGAGTATTCAATGGGGTCAAACGTAGCAGTTTTCTCAGCATCCCTATCCGCATCGACAATTTCTTACATAAATTGTCTATATGTGCATCCCAGGTTAAAGCATTGTCAATTTCGATTCCAAGAAGTGTGTGAGTAGAAACATTAGAGATGCAAGTGTCGAAGTGTTAATTGATATGGCATTATTTGAAACACAGGTGGAAATCGGTAAAACATCCTCTTGAAGTTTCGTACCAATTTCATAAATAGTAATCGGCGATCGGATTACGTCACAGTAACAGCCGCTACGCACATTGTGTCGCTCCAGAAAGTTTTGAAATTTTGCCATCAGACTTTAGTGCCAGACGATCAAACATCGTTGCTTCGTACATGTGAATATACTTGGAAAGTGATGGGTGTCGACATTTCTGCATGGAGGGTTGCTATCGGCTGTTTTATTCATCCAAAAAGTTGGAAAGGGGTTGCCATTCACAACTACACGCCATTTTCGAAGTGGAGCGCGGTGAACGATCTTGCATTCCGATTAGCCTGCTGTACCTTGGTATGTAGTTGCATATCATTATGCAGTTTTGGCATTGTGTTTGGCATTGATTCGCTCTATGATTGGCTGATCGCTACAGGCAAAATTACATCAGATGTGCTATTATTGTCTGAAATTGGAGGTGTCAAGTGCATGCACATATTAGGCCTATACAATTGTGGAAATTTCAGTTCGCATTGGTACTTCACTGGGTCAACATGCGACACAAGTTCCAGTCTACTGAACATTCAATTTCATCCAAGTACTTCAGCCATGTGTCTTCCAGCAACGAAAACTCCGTATGTAAGCCGACTGATCCAGCTCTCTGGGGATGTAGAACTAAATCCCGGGCCTGATACCCGACAGTCAACACTGACTCGTACGGGAGAACTTCGTCCTCCCGCCTCAAATGTAGATGAACCAGTGATGTCAGCGTTGCGGGAAATACAGAACAGTATAAAGGACTTACAGAAAGACACAAGACACTGAACAAGAAAATAGATAGGATGGAAAGTCAATTAAATAAAATGGAAGAAGCGATTGGTGAAGTTAGAAGCATGGCAGAAGAAAATAGAGAAAGGTTGAAAGGACTGGACGAGGTGGAAGAAGAAATCACAAGGTTAACGTCAGAGACAAGGCGACTACGTGTGCTGAATTCAGAGCTTGAAGACAGATCAAAACGAAACAATGTTGTGTTTAGAGGTGTGACGGAAGAGGAAAGGGAAACCTGGGAGATGACAGAAATGAAAATCAAGACTTTGATAGCAGATAAAATGAACATTCAAGACAACATAGAGTTTGAAAGAGTTCATAGAGTGGCGGGGTCAAGAGGTAATAGATCGATCGTGGCCATGTGTTCCAGGTATAAAGATAAAGAGAAGATACTGTCAAAGAGCCAAGCCTTGCGCGGAACAAATATTTACGTCGACGGACATTTCTCAGAGCACACCAATTACATACGGAGGAAGCTGTTTGGCAAGAGAAAGGAGCTGATAAGTAGAGGTATTCGAGCTTTTGTAAATTATAATAAATTAATCAGCTACGACGAAGGTAACAGACAGGTGTACATATTCAATGAAAAATCAGGTTGTGTAGAAAGACAAGAACATGTAAGCTAGGGGGGTGGCCAAGGCCGAAATAGTACGGACGAACTTGGGAAGACAAAGAAATTGCGTTTCCTGTCTTGGAACGTTCATGGATTGTATAATAAATTACAAGACAAGTCTTTTCTTGATTTGCTACAAATTTGATGTCATTTGTGTACAAGAAACTGGTTTCACAAAGATTTAGTATTTGATAGAAATATTACTGGATTTACCGAATATCATATCTTTAGGGAAAGGAAAGCCAATAAAGGTCGGGTTGGGGGAGGAGTTAGTGTTTTCATAAATAATGTATTTTCTAAAGGGGTCATTTGTTTGTCAACAACTTCACCAGATGCCATCTTCTTCATATTAGACGCTGCTACACTTGGTTTGTCCAAAATGTTATCCTAGGGTGCATTTATGTTCCCCCTGAAGGGTCATCCCGCTATACTTCTGAAACGAATGGTATTGAGTTGTTGGATAATCAAATTGTTGAGCTTAAAGTCAAACACCCAGATTGTCATTGGTTACTTATGGGAGATTTCAATGCTAGAACTGCACAGGATTACGATTATATCATCAATGATTCTACCGATTACATCCCGTTGGCAACAGATAGCTATGAAGAAGATACTTTTGATAAGACCCGTTCTTCAAAAGATCCTGTAGTAAACAGATTTGGTAGAAGGTTATTAGAGCTTTGTCGTGATCATTCTATCCATTTTCTAAATGGAAGATCTTGTTCTGATGTTACAGGCGAATTTACTTGCATTGCAAATAATGGTAATAGTGTTGTAGATTACATTATAGCTTCTACTGATTTATTTAAGGAAATCAGTGATTTTTGGGTTGATGATAACAGTATTTCAGACCATTCCCTTTATGTTTAACTCTGCCCATCAATCTATTGTCTAGAAATGAGACGACAGATTTGGCTTCATGCAGTAATTATACACGTTTTAAATGGGACAAAGACAAGGTAGGCTCTTTCGAAACAAATATTCATTCACAAGAGGGACAAAACAGGACTAGACAAGTTTTAGAATCTAACAGACGAGATGTAGAGGAATGTATGAGTAGACTTTATGATTTAATGTTTTGGACTGCTGAAGATTACAAACAAGAAAGCAAACGGTTAATTGGGAACAACATAAATAGGAAATCGCGACAAGAAGCATGGTTCAATAAGAATGTCAAACTGCAAAATATAACATGTACAAAGCACTTCGCCAGTTTAGAAACTTAAACACAATAGAGAGTTTGAATGTATACAAAGATCTAAAGAGAATTTTCAGGTCGGTATGTCGGGTCAGCAAAGCAAATTTTAATAAACATGTGCGTGACACTCTTAGTGCTGAAAGCAGCACCAGTAGTATCTGGCAGCAAGTAAAGCGCTTTTCAGGTGTTAGGTCACGTACTTGTGAGATATCGCCAACTGAATGGCTTCAGCATTTTAATTCTGTTCATAATCCTGTAAGACAGAAAAGTAATTTTGACGCTACGGTAGAACATTTTCTAGACAGTTTTGACTTTGGTGACAGTGTACTAAATACTGATCTAGATGTAATTCTTAACGGTGACATTACCGTCACTGAGATCCAAGGAGCACTGTACAAACTCAAATCAGGTAAATCACCAGGGCCAGATGGCATCCCTAATGAGTTTTATAGTTCAGCTAAAGACACTCTGATACCTCTTTTGCATTTCATTTTCAATGTTATTTTTGATTCAGGGGTTTATCCCAACGATTGGTGTAAAGGGATCATTGTTCCGCTGCATAAGAAAGGCAGTCAGATAGACCCTAACAATTATAGAGGTATAACTCTGCTAAATTCTCTTGGAAAGATCTTCACTTCTATTTTAAATACACGCTTGGTAAAATGGGCAGACACAATTGGTTGTATTTCCGATTGTCAGGCGGGATTCAGAAGTGGTTTCAGTACAGTTGATAATATTTTCAGTCTGCATATTATGATTCAAAAGTACCTCTGTAATTCAAAAGGTCGTTTTTACTGCGCTTTCATAGATTTTAGCAAAGCTTTCGATTCCGTTGACCACAATTTATTACTATACAGACTTTGCTTTGAGGGAGTAAGGGGTAAGATGCTATGTATTTTAATTCAATGTATAGTGAGCTGAAATCATGTGTAAGGGCTGGACAAGGCATCACTGATTATTTTCAGTGCTCTGTCGGAGTCCGGCAGGGTTGTATGCTAAGCCCTTTCCTTTTTTCTCTTTTTATAAACGAACTGAACAATATGTTGGAAAATTCGGGACATTGTGGTATACAGATTACTCAAGAATTGCACGATTTGTTTTCCCTTTTGTATGCAGATGATGTATCTATTTTCAGTGATACTCCAATTGGTGTACAAAGACTACTTACAGTACTGGAGTCTTTTACTAGCAAATGGAAACTGTCAGTAAATATGAGCAAATCACAAATTATTGTATTTAGACGTGGCGGGGTTTTGAAAAAATCTGAAAGGTGGTTTTTTAATGGGGAATGTATGAAAACGGTCAGTTATTACAAATATCTCGGTTTAATGCTTTCCAGTAGGAATACCTGGAGTAAAGCTACATCAATATTAGCAGATCAAGCTAGGAAGGCGATGGGCAACATTTTTAGAATGATCAAGCACACTGGCAGCTTGCCATTTAAAGAGTACTTTAAACTTTTCGACGCTATGTTCTGCCATTATCACATATGGGTCAGAAATTTGGGGTTACACAAAATACCATGTTCTCGAATGTGTTCAATTGAAGTATTGTAAGAGATTTCTTGGAGTTAAATCATCAACCCCGGACGCCTGTGTGCTAGGTGATTGTGGCAGGTGTCCTATTTTCTTAGTCACTCAGAAAAAAGTGATCTCATACTGGTTAAAACTTTTAAAAATGCCACAAAACAAAATAGCAAAGCACAGTTATAACCTTGCGGTGCGGCTAGATGACAATGGGAAAGAATCCTGGGCAACGCATGTCAAAAATATTTTGTTTAACCATGGGTTTGGGGAAGTTTGGTTATTTCAGGGGCCGGGGGACTTCAATAACTTCCTAAAACTTTTTGTAATCAGAGCAAGTGATATTTGCGATTCGACAGAAATTGAAAATGAATTTCACTTTATATCTGTCTGTCCCCTTTATCAGAATTTAAGAGAATCCTATTTACCAGTCTGGTCATACAGACAACCTTCAATTGAAAAATTTTATTCTCTTATGTCATCTAATAACAAAGTTATAATTTCAAACCTTGCTATATTTGTGTACAAAGCTTTTAATTTGAGAAAAGAGTATTTTTGAAGTATTGTATTTCCTTTTCTTCTTTTGTTTATCAATGATTTATTTATCTCTGTGTCTGTTTACTGTAACTTATTTTCTGTATATTTTGTGATGTATGCGATTTGGGCCGGTGGCCTTCCAGAGCAATAAACCATATTATATTATATTATAAATAGTAATCCCTGATACACAAAGTGTTTGATCATCGGCAAACATATCTAAATTGCCCATATTAAGACTCAATGGTAAATCATTAATGAAAATTAGAAAAAGAAGAGGTCCCAAAATGGAACCTTGTGGAACACCACATACAATAGGCAAAATCTTTGATTTGCAAGATAAGAACAGAACCAATTCAAAGATGTACCGTTAACACCATAAATGGAGAGTTTTTCATGATCGACAAGGTCAAAGGCCTTACGCAAGTCTAAATAAATTAAACCATTGTACAAACCATTGTCAACATTTCTTAACGGTTGATCTATAAGCTTCCGAAGTTAGGTATGACATGAATGAAGGTGTCTGAAGCCAAACTGGAAACTTATAATTAAATTGTTATTATGTAAATAAGTATACAGACTATTATAAACGTGTCTCTCGAGTATCTTTGATAAAGCTGGCAGTATTGAAATAGGCTTGGAATTACTAATGTGCTTAGGTGTCCACCCTTGATATAAATGTACGTGACGAGAATATTATATTTGAAAGAGCAGACCTGAAAAACCAATATGATATTGGAATTTCACCCAGTGATTATTTGTAAAGTTCAAAAAAGATTCTTTGAAAGTTCAAAGGTCAAATGGGAAATTAAAAGTCAATTAAGATATTATTGATACAGACTGTGACATCTGGGGATGGGTCGCTGTTTTTTTGTGCATGAAAATTGAACGCATTTACGCGTTCAAAGGGCTGTAACACTTTTTGAACGCATGGACGCCGTTCAACGATAAATGTGTTAAAGGCTAGAACACATGATGCGCGCTTGTTGAACACCTTTAATTTTGGGCGTTCAGTGGGTGTTCAAGCCTTGAAATAGCATTAAAGACCACTGATATTCAGTAAAATTATTTTATTCTAAAAATACACAAAGCATTTCTAGAGTAAAATACGATAAGTTACTGTGAAATGGGTAAATAAACATTGCAAATTTGTATGTAAAGTTTGTCAGAGGAAAATACCAACGGTGTTAACACCCTTCTATCAAAACCATAAGCAATAAAATCCCAATGAACACTGTAGATAGTTTTAAAGAATATGAACAAAGTAATGAAAAAACAGGTTTTAAATGTTGTGGATTACGTTTTAAGGTTCATACTTGTTTACAATGTACAAAAAATCATCTGAAAAAGCTCAAAATTTGGCTTACTTATTGTGTTGAAAATACGTATATGTATGGAATGTATACTTCATTGTTGTAAAATGGTTTCTTAAAGACATTTCCTCTTGTAAAGACAATTGTTAATTTTGAAGAAAAATAAAGTTAGTCAAGGCTTCTCTAGTGTTCATGGTATATAGTTATCCACATTAAAGTAAACACGACATGTCAAGTTGTCAAAGTGTCTCAGTAAGGCACAACATGCAGAAAGTGGGGAAAGTTGGTCCTTGTCCAACAAAGTCTTTCATAAACAAAAAGGATTGTTTGTTTGTAATATCTTTAGACAAACAATTAAATAAATCGATGACATTTCAAAAATCTACTTCTCAGAAATTAAAAACATATTCGTAAAGACCTTTCAAATTCTGGTGTACCTTGCTATTAATTTTTATACAAATGTTTTTACCAAAAGTGGTAAAAATCACCCTTAAAATAAAAAAATGTAGGTTTCATCATAACGTATATATATCACATTCTGGTAAGCCAATCATATCTTTAAAATGTCTGAAATGTCTTTAGTGTCTTAAAAATACAAAGTAGCAAATTTCTGCATAATTTGAACAATCTGAAAAAGGCTATCAGTACAGATCTATGTCCTAAATATTAAAGCTGTGAAATAAGCAGTTTTGAAGAAGATTTTTAAAGATTTTTTGACCAAAAATGACGAAAATTGCCGTGAAATATAAAAATTTGAATATTTCATCACAACTAGCACAAATTTGACCAGGGTTATTCTCAGGGACATGTTTACCAAATATTGAAGACGTCAGTAAAAGCGAACAAGATGTTTGCCAAAAAATAGCAAAATAGCCTCAAAAATATAAATTTGCATAGTTCATCTAATTTGAACATATGTGATTAGGGTAATCCCTGGGGACCTGTAATCCAAAGAGGCTGTTTTGAAGAAAAACCTTGGGATGTACAAATTTTAGGACAATGCTTCACATCAACCTATTTAGCTGACGGCAAAGCTAAAAACCAGTTGTTAAGAACAAGAGACGTGTTGAGCTACAATACAAAATTCTCTTAGGTTTGGTGGCATGCTATGATCAACTAAATGTTATAAGGGCATAAGCTTCCAAAGACGTGAAGTCTCCTTTATCAGATGTAAGGGGGAATGAAAAATTGAAGCAGAAAGTGACAAAAATTTCAGAGTGAAAATTTCAGAAAATTCAGTAATTCAGAGTGGACATTTATACTCTGAATTTTCCGTCGCTTTAGGTTTAATTTTTCATTCCACCCTTGCATCTGACAAAGGAGACTACACGTCTGTGAAAGCTTATTCTCCGGCAACATTTAGTTGATCATAGCATGCTACCAAAGCTTAGATTAATTCAGAAAAAAAATACAGAAACTTATCAAAATTCAGTTACTGACCTTTGGAAGTTTAAATCTACACTAGAGATGAACTGAGGTTCTCAAGCTTGTTTTCAGACAGCTACCTGTACACTCGTCTTCTTCATTATCTGTACCACAAGCTTCTGTAACAACTCTTCGATTTTCAGTTAAATCCAACTTTTTACATCCTGAAAATAATGCAACAATAGGTAATAGGGCGAAAGACAAGGAGCTGGTTAGGTTAAAGAAAAGGGGAGACTTTCATATACAGTGCCTCTTTTCATTGGCTTCTTTTTGTCATCAACTGATTAAAATAAAAAAGCCAAACTCTCATATGCTGAAACAATACATTGTATACAATGTGTAATTGATTGTTTACATGCGATTGTCTCTACTAAAAGACATGTGTCAGCTGTGATTACGCAGCGGTACTATGCAAGGCGTATCGATCGAGCTCAGGTCAAGGGTTATCCCTACAATTGTGTTGCGATGACCCCTGACCCGAGTGAAATCGATCGATAGGCCATGGCCGAAGTACCACTGCATATTCACAGCTTGTTGTTGGTATACAAGTCACTAAAAAGGTTTCTTCACGTAGTTAAGCTATTTCAAAGTACAATACGATTAATTTCGAAGCATATTAATACAGATGCTTTAAAATCTAATACCTTTTACTATTTTGGAGAGAAAACTTACCCTTTCTGGTCTTGCTTCCGCACGATCACGACTTCAGGGTGCGCTTACAAGAAAAATGTCGCAACTTCCGCTTTGATGCATCATGGGATAGGAAAAAGCACCAAACTTGAACACCACGTGTTTAGAAATAGAACGCCTCTTGCACGCCGATGTTAAAATTAAAACGTTCATGGCGGTTTTCTGATTTTCTTTTCAAATTTTCAAAATTCCAACGTGTAAAATTATTTTGTATACTTTCTTTTTTAGAAAAAACATGCTTTCAGCAATTGTAGACGGGAAATATTTTTCACTTAGTGGGAAATTCGTTACACCAAAATCCGTGTACGTTTGCCGGACAGCGAGGCAGTAGTAAATTTAATATAGCCATTGTAAAGTAAAAAAACCCCAAAAGATTGTTAATTGTTTCACAGTATTGTAAATTTTCTGTGATGTTGAGTTTTTGAACACTTGAAGGAGATGGTTGTTAACACTACGTGTTCAGGTTTAGAACATCATTTTTAACAATATGAACACTAGTGTTAACAATATGAACACTAGCCGTTCAAATTTGAACGCCGACACGTACATTTTGAACGTGTAAAGACGCGTCTAGCGTCCGCTATTTTTACAGTGTAGTGTTCGTATTGTTTTTACTAGATTTAAACATGGATACATGTTCTCGTCAACATGTTTTGTGTCGTAAGTTTCTGTCATAAGGTTGCATATTTCTCTGTTATTTGTTCTGAGTCATCTGTCATAAACTTTGTGTGGTGTCAATGGTTGACGAGTTATTTTGACGCTCCCTTATTATGTAATTATCAGTGTCTAGTACTGCTGCACAGTACTGTAAATTTCCCATAATTCATTGCGATTTGTATCCTCAGAGATTCCCCAGAGAAGTCTACCAGGTCTCCCATGTGTAGACAAATTCATAGACTAGTTGTAACAATTCTGAAAACGTACTTTTAAGAACACCATTCTTCTCAATTCTCATTTTAAATGATTTGGAAAATTATGCAAGATTGAGAGAGGAGATAGCATTTTTGTAAAATTTTCCACTGATTGTGTCTTCAGCCATACAGAATAATGTGATGGAAAGTAGGGAGACCAGTTGCACCGGTTTTTTGAAACAAAAGGATATTGATTTTTTCCAATGGAAATGACAAAAGAAATTTGCATTCTACGTTTTCTCGGAGAATGACCCCTTCAGTTCGTCATAACTTGCTGCCTAAAAAGTATGGCATTTGTAGTACCTACAGAACTTGACTTCCATGGTTGTTTAATGGTTATTTTGAAACTTTTGCTGAAATTTCTAAACGTACTTTTACTGGATATTATTTAACAATTATTCTGATGCTGAACATTAGTGCTTACATGCAGAACTGAAAAAGTTTTAGAAAAGTAACCTTCATGGATACAAATCAAAGAGAATTGTGGGTAAGTTATCGTACTGTGTGCTGTTCCGCTTCCATTATCTAACGCTTTGATCGGTATCTCGCCATTTTCTGATCGGTACCTCGCCGTTTTCTGATAGTATTCTCAAAGTATTCTATTCTGTGTTTCGGAAAGAAAACCTAGTTTCAGGAAAGTATGCAATAACATTACACTAGTCTTATTAAAGTTATTATTTACTCAGGGTATTGATAAACAGATGATCACTTATGCAAGTTCAAGTTTATTACATTTATGGTTGAGTTTTATTACATTTATGGTTAATTTGTTTATTACATTTGCGGTTGCAGGTTGTTACATTAATGGTTGACAGTTTTATTACATTTGTGGTTGATTTTATTACAATTGTGGTTGATATTACATTTGTGGAGATTATTACATTTGTGGAGGTTACAACGCCCTCAGGAACATGTTTTAGAATATTCATATTACTGGTTGATTACAACACGGCTTTACGCGTAAGTTGACTTAAAGATTCTTCTTTGGTGTCACGGCGAATGCAGATCCCCTTTCACTGTTTACTAATAACCTCGGTAATGTTGCAATTGAGATAAAAGAAAACGTGAAACATAAGATGCTGTACATGGTTTAAACCAGCTTTACAGCTTAGGCCTAACATGAAGTTAAGTGGCACTCTCGGAGATACAAACAGTTATTATAGACCAAAAAGAAAATAATTTTGCGTATTATGACTTCAGACTAAAGATGTGATCGAAATTACTCAACAAATGAGTTTATCAAAGTATTTTGCTGCAGATTTATATTTCCAGGTTGTGTCTCCTTATCAATTTCCCTTCCAATGTTTAGAACATTCTTTGCGAGGTCACAGCAGGCCTATGTAATGTAGTCTCACGTTTCTCGACAAGAAGATCAAACTTCGACCAAAAGTGAATACCTCCATTAGAACATGAAATCTACTCTATTCATTTACGTTCAAGTTCAGGTAGTCACTAGGCAAAAAATCTGCTGCATAGCGTTCATTACTTGTAAAATTATCATGCCTCTCTTTTTTCAGTAATTTATTCATTGTATACCATTGACACTTTATCACTTTTTCTTAATATTACTGAGAAAGCATGCGTAGTGCAGGACTTTCACCATCGCCTTGCACTTACCTCACTATATATATATATATATATATATATATATATATATATATATATATATATATATATATATATATATATATATATATATATATACAATGTTACAATGTTATGTACTTAGTTCTACTCTAGTATTGAGCACTCTACTCCAGCTGTCCAGCTGATCTTGAACTAAACAAGTGTATATATATATATATATATATATATATATATATATATATATATATATATATATAATTTAAACAAACTAAATTAAATAAAATACGAATAGCATGATTCAGTAGCTCACGAAAAACTAACATGCTATGTTTAATTAATAAATTACAATTTTTCATTTTATCTGTTTCAGAATAATGGCTATCTTGGATATGAATGCCTCACCTGAACACACCATTCTAAGGAGGGAATTACAATTATTTTTATGTATGGCACGAAAGTCAAATGCAAATACCATTCATACATAATCAAAGGTACTCAACCTAACGACATTTATGGTGTATACATTTCATAACTCCTGAAATACTGAAGAGCTTATGATTCATATGAAGACTTTCAAGTGAGACACATCTTTCTAGCCTTAAAGCTATTGAGACAGGGAATTTCACAAAGTAGGTTGGCCGGATCATTTAGGAAGTGTTAGGTAGATATAGCGATCTTATATCAAAATATGACAAATCTTGTACTGGGATGACGGGAGACAGTATTCCAGGCTTTGACTGGCTTTGACTCACAACAATAATTTGGCAACTAGCTAAATTACCGGACGATTACTTTGTCACTTTAGTTCAATCTTGACGGGTGTAGCATGCTAGCAGAGTACGCTTACCCATTCCGGACCCTTTGTAACACCACTTAACTACAGTGTTTCGAGATTGCACTATTGATATTGTCAGTGTTTTTTGGGTTGTTTGCTATTTCTTGGACCTCTGATTTACTTGCCTTGAATGATAACGATTGCTGGAATTGATTTGATGTCATAATACCAAATTCAGTTGAGTTTCCGTGGGATTCGAAGTCACATCGTACGGCACCCAGTGGTTGAATGACCGGACTAATTTGTCACAATTATTCTGACTGCGACCCCTCCACATTCTGTAGAGTTCATGAAGCACTCGCACTCACATACTCGCTATCACACATCGCACACAAACTTTTTCAGAGCATGAAAACACTGCTTCACAGGGCGAATGATAGCCCTGGGGGCAATGTTCTTGCCAAAAGAAAAACAATTTTAAACTCCATTTTGTCTTGATGCCTAGATTTAAGTTCTTCAAGAGTTGCTTGGTAGTGAGGGAAGATGTACTGTAATGCTCACATTCATCATTAATTTAATACAAGCATTTCAATTTCCTGAGGATGTAGATTTAACTCCATACACTGATTCCAACCCCAAATGAAATTGATGTGACTGCATATGTGACAATGCCTATGATTTGTACAGTTCAACCCTGATTTTTGCTCAGATAAATCAGTCGACTTGTGTTTTTTTGTACTCACATGAAACAAATCTACGCCAGACGAGTACAATATTGAGGTTATGGACTTGCTGGAAAAAAATTGCTAAGCATGAAAAGATGGGGTCACGAGTAAGACAGCCATATCTCGAAATTACATTTAAAAAATTGAACCGCTGTAAATTGAATTGGACGTTATGCCATTCTTGAAAGTTACACAGAGTTCTCAGTGAAAAATTGGTATACCGGTATGTTGGTACACTAACAGTTTAGTCATTTGAAATTACATCTGAGTTTCAGAACAATCATGTCTTTCACCCATGTGAGTAATGTTTATTTTTAAAACCACTGTCAGAAATGTCACTATCAACACACAGTACAACAGTTACAGGGGCATTCAGATTTTTTCATTTATTGAAACGAAATTGCAAACTTTGTAAAGAAAGCCTCTCTTTAAAATGTGTTTTTTATGGGATACAATGATTGCATTCAGTTATTTCCACAAGCTTATAGCTTTATAGCCGTAAAACGTTCTGTAGGATTCACCATTCACCACATCTTCCTATAGTTGTGACACATCTTCGCTTTTAAAAAAGCTATTTTACAGTGCTTGTACTATATGGTTTAAAAAAAACCCCAAAATGAAGTTCAAACAATAACTGAAAATTAAACATAAACAATCACTAAATCATACCTAGTGTTCTTTCAACATATGTTGAGATGCACTTTAAGCAATACCGGTAATTACACTTCAACTGCATACATTTTAACCCTTTGAGCATCGAAGTAAATTTTTGTTGCCTTTATAAAATATACCTAGGTAAATTTTTTTCAGAATTTTGCCAACATTTTGATGGAAAATTAGATGATGAAATGTGATGTCCATTTGGTCAAAAATTATAAAAACATTACAGAAAATTTATAAAAGAAGATAAAATGTTGCATTAAAATTTTGGTATGAAAATTACATCATTAAAAGGAGTAAAGTGACAATGCAAGTCACGTTGAGTTGACATTTGGACGTAAAGGTTGATGCTCATGGTACTCTAGCATACGCGTATTTTTGCATCACTGTGTCTTGAGAAAATTACGGTGCTAAAATGATCTGATTTGTACATTTCTATGTCATACAAATCAAAAATGTAGGCGAAATATGATTTTCAGGCATAATTACGGGATCTCTTGGATGCTATGATTCCTCAAGTTTACTTGTAAGCAACACTTCTAAACAGTTAAATCTGTCGTGTACTCAAAAATGTTTGGCATTCCTTGCAAAAGGGAAGGCATTGACACTAATAAGAAAATGTACAAGTACATCAGAACTCGTGCTCATTACAATACAGTCACCGAACTGTACCTTCACATTCATCTACTTTACACATCATTCACTGTGCCCACAACATTATCACACAATAGGATTAGCCATACTCACTGGGATAATATTGCTGATATTCGACTTGGTTTCAATGCAGAGAGTGATTACAATTGCATCCGATACTTCAGCCTTGTCATACAACTTTTATAACATTCTAAATTCACTATGAACTCATATTCACAAAGCCTATTTAAAACCAATTAAAAGTTACAATATCTCCTGATGATTTATGAAGTTCAAAATGTATTTAGTTAACTCGGGTACATACCAATTCATTTATATTTGTTCAGTCAGCTTGAAGGTTACTGATTTCGAGGTGAGTAAAGTACGTTTTGCTGTATGCAATTAAGTGTAAACTAACTCTCTAGTGGATTGCATAAATGTAAATATATAAATTTCAAGGGATTGTAAATGAAGTTTAATTATTCACTACGAACCGTCTCCAAAAGGGTCATTCAGAAACGTGGAGACATTGTAGGTTTAATTCACTGTACATAAGATTGGCCTATTCATGAATAGATACTCCAATCAAATATAGTTGTTGACATTTCGTGTTACTCATAAATGTAGAATTTACAATGGAAACATGCTTTACAGTTGTGAAAGTATTAGATTCAGACTGAAATTGAAGTGTCAGTTTGGTTACTAGTAATTCTTTCACTAGAGTATTGTAACATTTAGCACTGAGAAAGACACCGTATAAAGTAACATGGGAAAGGACATTCACAAATTCTTCATTTCATTTCCTATGTTCAACTGGAGTCACGCTAGTCACATGAACATTCATTTGCACATAGACGGTAGAAGCGCTTCTATCGTACACGATTTGCATGTAAAATGAAAACAGGTAAAATGGTCACTTGCATTTAATGAAGCTCGTATTCAAAGTACATGATGCAAGTCTACTATGTGAAAGTAGAAAATGGTGTATAAACCCAAGTTTCCTGTTATTGCTGCTATGTGCACTGCTATTTTGAAATTCAGTGTCATTTTGTCAAAGCTGAACATTGAAATACACTTTGATAATGTTTGATCATAGAAATTGATATTGTTATTAAGGGTGTTGTATTACTAGAACATGTATCGTCACATCAGTCATAATTAAACTGTGATCATCGAAACATTACAATGGCTTTGTATTTTTTTCCCAAAATTCTGCAAGTGTTCATTCTATTTGAAGTCTAATCTGCAATAAGACATTTACTATCCCTTTAGAGTTTTCCATGAAATTTCAACAATTATTTCCTGTTGAAGCGAAGCAATAACCTCATGTTACAAAAATATCGAAACGGTATATACAATACTTTGTGTCCTTCACAAGAAGAAAATCTCTTTCTTGTCTTTGCACATGATTTCACTGACAAAAGTATGCCAACAACTACAAATGACTAGATCTTGTCTCAGAACCACCCAATGTTTCACAATGTCAACCCATCCTGATGTGTCCTGTATGAAAATTGCACCTCTAGATCAGAAATAGTGGAATAAACATTTAGATGCCAAGGAAGGCAATCAAGGAGATGCTCATCCACTATCTTTCCTACCATAATGGTAAGTTATTGGGCAAAAACATTAACACAGCTATTGTCTTTATCAACCACTATGACTTTACCAATCAGTAACACAGACACCGAGGGGATGGCTCAATCCATCATCAACACTATGCGACAAACAAATTTGCCACCTGATTCAAACTTTACAATTCTGTTATTATCAGAAACATACACAAAGCCATGTTATCCACAGTGACTCCTATTGGAGAATTAAGCTGACCATCACCACTTCCATTGGTTCCAAAAGTATACAGGAAGTTGCCATCATCATCAATTGCTTGGATTCGGTGATTGTCACGATCTGATACATAGACCTTGCCAGTATGATCAATGGCTACACAGAAAGGACGTTTGAACTGACCATAACCACTGCCATTACTACCAAATGATTTGATGTAGCTACAATCCTGGTTGTAAACATGGATGCAATGACCTTTCAAATCAACAACATAAACCTTCCCAGTCAGAGGATGAATGGCAACACCGATTGGGTGTTTCAATCTACCTTTACCAAAACATCTATCTTGTCTGCCATTCTCATCACAGACAATCACCCGCTTATTTGCAAAATCTGTGATGAATACTTCACCATTGACTGATATTGCTGTATTAAATGGTCTAACAGCATTAGGCTGATAAGTGAATTGAAATGTATTTTTGTGTTTCCCACAAAAAGTGAAAGATTGCAATCTGTGATTACT
Organism: Ptychodera flava; assembly: GCF_041260155.1. NCBI lineage: Eukaryota > Metazoa > Hemichordata > Enteropneusta > Ptychoderidae > Ptychodera > Ptychodera flava. Next base: position 47,235,533 of record NC_091929.1, on the reverse strand, counting down.
GTGATCACAAATTAAAGCATGCCCTTGTCTCGTGACTGTCACTCCCCATGGGAAATTAAACTGACCATTACCTCCACCAGACTCTCCAAATTTACATATCAACCCTTTTTTAAGGATCACCTTAACTCTTACCGGTGACCCCGTTATTGGTTTATTGAAAATTAACCCCGATATTTCATGATCACCTTCCATCCTTGCTCTAGATTTTAATGTCAATGTGCCGTCTTTATTGTCTATGACCTCCGCGTTCACCTTCTTGTCATCTGGTATCTTCATTGTCACGAGGATATTTCTGTCATCTACAGTGTCTCTCAGTCTATGTCCACCTTCTGTTGCGATGGTGACAGTGATGTCATCGCCAACTCTGACGTACTTCGGAGTTGCCGACACTCTATACGAAGGAATATCTTCTTTTTGCAGTGTTCCAAGACTTCTCTCTTTACAGAAGTCAGTGCATGGTAGAAACTCCAAGCTGTCAGTTACAGCTGGTTCGATTTGAGTTTCGATTTTCAGAAGTTCCCCCATTTGTGCAGACACTCTCTTCCTTGCAGCCATTACCTGGGCGGCGTTCCCATAATGCACCAGCTTTTCTGCGTATTCTCTCGCACTGCCGAGATCATTCTCAGTGATATCGAGTTGTTTCATTTGTGAGTTTAATTCCGTCTTCCTTGTACTGTGTTCATCTTTCAGGACTGTCAAAATTGTGTCACCATTTGTCTGCACCATGCGAAGTAAATCTTCACGTACCTTTTCAATGTGCGTTGTGATTTTCTTTTCGACTGCCTTTGATCTTCTGTCAAGCGATTCTTGCATGGATGCGATTCCGTTCTTGCTATCTCTGATTTCAATTTCTTTCACTTTCACTTTGTCAATCATCTCATTCAACACTTTGGAGTAATCTTTAGCTGCGTCTTTCACACAGCGATAGTCGTGACTTCGGTGGTCGAGTGCTGTGCACTTTAGACAAACTGGTGCATCACAGGTAAAGCAGTAAAACTCAATAAAGAAATCTTCGTGACTGGTACAGTACGTCGAACCCTGCACTGAAATGGGATCAGTGGACTTTGCGCTTTTGTATTCTTTTAGGGTCAACACCTGATGCGACTTTGATATGCGTACTCGACTGTGTGACTTTGCACAAACAGTGCAAAGATTAATGTCACACTCGATACAGTGTTTCACACTTTGTTGCTCTTCACAACCCTCGCATCTTGTCTGATATGAGCAACCTTCTCGTTTCCTGAACTCCTCGACCAATTCGTTGACGAAAAAGTTGGTAGGAATACCGGAAACGCCCTCATCTGGTACTAGGTGTGAACGGCGACATATTGGACACTCAAGTTTCCTTGTTTTCTTCACCAGTTGACTCAAACATTCTTCACAGAAGCTGTGCAGACACGGTAGATTTTTGGCGTTTTTAAATCGCTCTGAACAGATACCACAGACCATAAAATTTTCATCGATTTTTTCGAGGAACTGTGTCTCTCCTGTAGCCATGTTTGTTGAGTTCAGTGTCCTCAGTAGACCACTTAACTTTGTGATTGCATGCTAGGCCTATATGGCAGACTCTATAACAATATGTTAGATAACATGTGATAGGGAAGTTCGTTGTGTCGAAGTCTCGCCAAAGGGCGCACTCAATACTTAGGGAGCCGTCATTATTTACGGCCGGGGGGGGGGGGTCGGAGGAATTGCTTTCGAAACTCCAAAATTTTGAGTTACCCCCCTGCCAACAATGACGTGTTTGAGTAACCCCCCTCTCTGCTACAGAAATTTTGAGTGACCCCCCCAAAAAAAAATTGGGAAGTTAAATATCTATAAAGTAAAATGGATTGCTGCAGCGACAGGCCCTGTACAGACCCTGATTTGAGGTCGCGGGGGGAGGTCAGGAGGGGGGTGTCCCCCCTCCTGCCATTAGAGCTTTTGAAAAATAGAGATTAAAATGGTGTTACTTGGTGGCACTTGGGGAGTATTTTTTTCAGATTTGTTTTCGTATAAAAAGCTCAAAGGAACAGAAATCTGAGACAGTATTCCAAAACTTATATTCCAGTTCACTGATTTCAATTACATTTTTTGAAAACGAAAAAATAGCGACAGATATACATTTATTCACATTTATTATTTATTATTATTTTCCTGCAATAAAAGATGGGTTTGTTGCCAAGGCATTCCACTGGTTTTAAACTTCATAGAATTAGAATTAGCTTGCTTTACACATTTTCCCCTATCGGTAACCTATACAATGTAGAATATAGAAAGCAGACATTTTTCATTAATGATCAGGCAAGTATATCAATCTTTAATCAGAAAACACTGAAAAATATACTCAGTACTAGCCTCTAACATAAGGCTTGCCATGTCGAATAGCTGATCATTCTCGTCTGAAGATCACAATAACGTGAAACACATAGTGTAATGAGATTTTAGTTTCTACTTGAAACCACCAGTATTATGATATATATATATATATATATATATATATATATATATATGTATATATATATATATATATATATATATATATATATATATTAATTATGTGTGTGTGTGTTTACACAAATACCGGGTATGAATATACATATCTTTACTATTATTAGTTCCAGAGACCAGCTCTGGAACTGTTAGCGTTTGCTCACTTTCCTTCTTTCTTTCTTTCTTTCTTTCTTTCTTTCTTTCTTTCTTTCTTTCTTTCTTTCTTTCTTTCTTTCTCTATTTCCGGTATTACTATCATAGAACATGCTATACACAAATTTTACCCTAATTACCCAGAAAGCATTGCGACACACTTATGACGTCATCGCTCAGCTCGGACGGGTTTTACGGGCATTTCTTGTGTGTTTATTTATTTAGTTTTTATTTTGCATTGCTCAACTATCATATTGCGTTCAGCTATTAATAATTCTAGCTTTCTTACGCTTTGTTTTTTGTTGCTTTTTGATTTTATTTTTCTCTAAATACTCGCCGTGCGTGGCACTATACTGTTTCGCCAGAATGCTAATGAGATAACAATGGCGGCGGTACGATCGCTTCGCTCGCATAGAGAGAGAAAAGTAGGCTTTCCGTAAGTTTACAAGCGCAGCTGGGCACATCGTGTACCTAGGCGAAGTGGGTGTGCTCGAAAACGAAGATCAATGCAAAGTTTGGATTCAAAATCGGCTGTTTTGGCGGAGAAACTGCCCGCCGTATTTATTTTATTTTTTTATTTTATTTTTTATTTGGCTTTATTTAATGAGGGTAGCCTGGTAAACTCTAAAGAGAGTTTATCTCCCCCAGGGCCCTCGACATTACAACAAATATATACAAAACCACAAAAACAATTTTCAAGAGTGAAAATACAAAAACCACATATAACAACTGCCACATTTAACAGGAAAAGCAAGAAAAAATAAAAATCCTGCCCAATATTATTTTAAATAATTTCTTTTAAAAGAGACAAGTGTCTCAGAAGATTTGACTTCTGTTTTCAACTTATTCCATTCCATAGCTCCCTGTACTGACCATGTGTTTTTAAAAACATTCAATTTGGCTCTAGGGATATCAAGCTTATTTTGGGAGCTAGCTCTGGTCACACGGCTATGACAGTGACTGACATATCGGAACATTTCCGTCATATACAATGGGGCTATACCTTTCAAGGATTTGAAAACTAAACACATATTTTTGTATAAAATTCTATCAGCTAAAGGCATAATATGTAATGATCTAAAAAGTCCATTGGTCGGATAATTATACTTTAATTTTAGTGCCCATCATAACACGCACAGCGCGTTTCTGTAATTTGAATAACTTGTTTATATTTGCACTAGTTCCCCATGCACTACAACAATCGTCCAAATGGGGAAGTATATATGCATTATAATATGTTCGTCTAGTACTTAATGGTAAATACCGTATTATACGCCTAAGTAGAGCTATACGTGAATTGACCTTTAAATTGAATCAGTATTTGACTTCCAGTTCAAGTGTTGATCTATTACTATACCCAGAAGTCTTTCTTCATTTACAGACTCTAAAATATTCTGACCAAGTTTACAATGAAGAACATTTCTTGGTAGACGTGACAATCTCTGATGTGTGGTCATAAGCATGGTCTTTGTTTTATTTGTATTTATAACCATTTTATTTTGCATACACCAATGTCTTACTGATTCAAGATCATCATTGAGTGTTTTTTCAATTTCTGCCAGGTTCTTCCCTTTTGCCATGATTGTAGAATCATCGGCATACATTTCAATAGTGTTGTTGACAGCTAAAGGTAAATCATTAATAAACAATATGAAAAAAGAAGCCACCAACAGTTTTTCCTATATCAGTCTGCGAGGCCGTTTAACGCCGGTAACACAGCCCTGTCATGCTAGGCATTCATCTGTTCATCAAACTGTCTGTCACCGCACCGGCATGCGTTGGCTGCACGTAAAAGCAACTCAACTTTCCAAGATCAAACGGTCAGTATCTTGTGAAAACAGCGACATAGCAATGAAAATTGTTTTAGTCTGTGCTTTTGATCAAATGAAAATGCATGTGGCCTCGGTTTTCAATTTCAATGGCCGAGGTCCGATGTTTCCTCTCGTCTGATCATCGTCGTAAACCACGCGCCTCTTTACGGCAACAACTCAGCGCTACCCGTCAAACGATTGATTTTTGCGTAGGTCAGCGGAGCGAAAATTATTGCTCTGGCTCGCGAGAATGTCGTCTGATATACATTTCCCTGCGTTGTCGCCCCCGTATGTATCTGTTGCGTTTTTACAGTACATGTAGGCATTTGTAATCTGTGTACTGTAATTCCCCGGACTGCCTGGCGTTTAGTTGTATTATGGTGTTTACTGCTATCAACCCTTAACTATAGGTACGTGCTTGAATATTAAAATCCAAAGCACTCTTTCATTCTGCACCTATCTTTGTCACACATTCTCTTGTTTCTTCCGCTGCTCTGGTCTCTGGAACTTCGCTTTTGCTTGCAAATGCTTTCTAGTTGTTGTATTAATTCGTAACTTAACTCCACTAAATGCTTCAGTACATATCAACAAAATTGAGTAGCCCCCTTTCTTGTTGTCCACTTTTGAGCAACCCCCCCTTGTAGCTTTCGATTTTTTGAGTGACCCCCCTCAGATTCCTCCGATCCCCAGGCCATAAATAATGACGGCTCCCTTAACATAGAAATCGATACTCATTGTAAAATACCGTTATCGTCGCCCTCATCATGTTGAAAGAGGGACCCTAATCATATGGGTAGGTTAACTGAGGTTGATACTGTGTGATGCTCTGCCACCCTCACACACAAAAGTTGTGTATGTAGGTAATGAATACGGTGTATTGAAAAACATCTTTTAGGAATATATACAGTCCCGTTATTGCTCAACTGTGTCATTGAAGGATCTCATCTAAAGTATTTTTTTCTGTGGGCGAATACAGATTTGACCCAGTGATTTTTTAACTTCCCTGTCTCAGTCTCCCCTGTCAATTTCCCTGTCTATCCGAACATGTTTTCTTTGTCATTCGAGTTCACAATACAGTGGTTCAACAGAATGACGGTTTCTCTTGAATTCTCCGTGTCGAGTTCTTAATTATCTCGAGCTTTTTTGAAGAGGTGACCAGCAATATTTTACAAGACATACCGATAAAGAGCAGGCAAAATCGATTTTCTTCCAAGGTACGGGCTTTCGTATACAGTCTATCCTACGATAAGGGTTTTGATTGTTATAATGTAAATGGCAATAACAGAGACGTACGTGTAGCGTGTGGCTGTAATTGTGATAACATAGCTGCACAGCTAAATTTATTATTTATGAAAACCAATCTTAGAAGAAACACAAACTCCTTTTAATCTTCAAAATGCCACATACGTTATTTCCATATCTTGATAGCTGCCCCCCTAAAAACGGTTTCAGGAGCTGCTGGAGGGAGAAGACTGGCTAATATTTACTATTTTAAGGTCTACATGTACAATCTTTATAGAAATGAGCTCAGGAGCTGTTTCTGGGGTAAATGCACACTTGTGTAAATTTATGTAATTCATCAAAGGTCATGTAAAATATGTTCCTAGTAGTCTGCATTATTTCTCCTGTTAGACGATGCCAAAAAAGTTACCCTAATCTCGAATAAACGTCTTATAACATAAATTACCATGCATACGCTAACAATGTTTGATGCATCGAACGATTCACTTATACGCGAACACCAGTGTGTTCAATCTGCACACACATTTTGGACACGTAAGTAAGCTTGTTAGTGTCAGTGTTTTGTTGTTGTTGTTGTTGTTGTTTTGTTTGTTTGTTTGTTGAAACTATATGGTCTTGAACCTTGTGATTTACTTGCCTTGAATGATAAGGATTCCTAGAATTGAATTAATGAAATATTACAGTCGAACAGAAAATAATCACTTCATGTTTGCTCTTCTAGTAAAACTTTAATATTCCTGTATAGCGTACCGGGATACATTAGTTATATTCACCGATACGGCATAATAATGCACGATAGCAAGGGCAAGATCACAATTGTCGCCCACTCAAGAATGGCGCTCATTATGGTATTATTGATGAATGCTCTGAGACGAATTATGTACACTGATCTCGGCTCTGATGGCGTTGTAGTTTTTTTTAGTTGCTCCATGAGCATGAAAATGAGCCCCCCTCAAGCGATAGACCAAAAGTGTATTGTAAAAAGATTGAATCTGAACGTCTGTCCCTGAGGTGTATTCTACCTTAATACAGTCTACGTAGACCTCCATCCTCAGTATCAATGTTTAAAGTAAAAAACTATAGAAAAAATGTCGTATTTGGTTATTGATATGATCAGAGGTGAATATAAGTGAAAAGATTGTGATTCCGAGGGAATTTTATATAATGTGTAAACAAAAAAGTTGACGAAGCTATGTAATTTCTCATTTTCAAAGATGCTTGTTTACTTTCACGACACAAAAACTACAAAGTCGAGTTGTCCTTTAAAATATCTTTAAATTATGTATTTGCGCACCAGTGATCTGCATTTTCCCTTACACATATTTATGGATTAAAAACGAATAAAATTCGCATCACATCCATATTCCTTGTTTGAAATTTAAAAATGTATTTATGAAAATTCTATAGCAAACACAATAGTCAAAATCAATTAAAAACCATCTTGTTGGTAAAACAAATCAATAAACATTTTTTAAAATTTAAATCAAGTTTCCACGATCGGCATCAAAAGGTGACTGTATTAGCATCTTATTTCAGTATACGATTGGAACTAATTTGGGATAATTTGATATTCATATTTTCAAATTCCTTTAAACTGTTGGGTGACATATAGCTGAATGTTGCAATATTACAAATAACGCACAAAACAAGTGTGTAACTTAAAAAGAAAAGTAGATGAGCTTACATTTGCAGGTTAAAACGACCTTACTTCACCATCCAATTATCCCGAATTAGTTCCAATCGTGTTCAGTCGAAACAATCTGAACTGGTCTGACGATTTTGGCATCGTCAGCATACAAGAGACAGTGGGAATCTAAACAAACACGGTAAATCATTTACATAAATACTGAACAACATTTGACCAAGTAGTGACCCCTGGGGTACACCAGTCTGATACTGGCCTCACTCAGAAAAAGCGACTGCAAGTGACTTATTTAGATATTATTAAAGATATCCTTTGACGGAAGTATGGAAGTATATTGCGAATGATTATCATATTTTTTCGCACAGTCACGGACTCGTCTTTTATACAGGAGTAACTTTTATAAGGGCTTAAATCAGATTCAGGTTCAGATTTAAAATAACTGAAAATAAATGAATAGCTATGGTCAATTTGGTTGAATCTGAAATGAATTGGAAAACGGTTGAATCTGAGTCGAATTCGATATTCAGTTTCCTGAAGAGACCTGATGCGAGGTGCAAGCAGCCGGCTGGCATGGCCATATGACTTTTGTTTCAACGGGTAAGTTAGAACTAGTCTCACGAAGGTTAGTAAGGAAAAGCTGCCAAGTAGCTTGATTTCGAACACAAGTTTGCAAATAATCACCGTCTTCTCCGCACATAGGAACTCGGGCCTCTATTTAGTGCTGTGGCAACACAACCCTTCCAGATATATTGTGCAGGCCCAGGACAAACACACAAACGTGTTTATGTTCTGATTGGACTTTGCTGCTCCAAATAAGGGACTGTACACGAATTACAGGGGGGGTGGGCCGGTGTTTTTCGAAACACCGCTGCGTCAAAAATAGTGACCTTTCAACAGTTCATGCACAAAAATTAGTGACCCTCCCCCTTATCCGTGCATGAAAATAAATGACCCTCCCCTGTTACTCAATACCCCCCAACAAACCCGCAATGTGTTCAAGACCCCCCTCTGACTTGCTATACTTTTGAAATCCCCCTCCCAAAAGGAAGACAAAATGTGGCTGATATAACGCTTTGTCCAAAAAATTTCAAATCATATGTGTGTGATAATTCATGTAAATGTACTTTGCTTGAAGTGGCAGGTAAAAAGAGCATGCGTGTACAAACAATGTAATTTTTAGATTTCATCGATAATGTTGATTCACTATACATGGGAGTCTATGACAAAACTGTAAAAAATTCTTTCACAATTAATAATATGCACTTTTTCTGCATATATGGACCTGAATAATTGACATAATTGTACTTGATTAGAAGTGGGTGGTAACACGTGCATCTGTGTACAAGAACTTTGTTTTTGGAATTTCGCATAAAAAGTTCATCCATCATACATTGTAGTCTATGACAAAAGTAAGAAAAATTGTTTTAAAATACAAAACTTGGCAAATCTGACAAAAGTAAGAAAAATTGTTTTAAAATACAAAACTTAGCAAATCTGTCTTTTTATGTACACTCGATTATTGGCATAAATGTTCATGATTAGACTAGAGTGGTTTCAAGTCCATGGTTGTGCAAGAAATTTAATTTTGGAATTTCACTGAAATGTCGATTCACTCCGGTATGCATAGCAGTCTATGACAAAACTATGAATATTTTTTTTCCAATACAAAACTAAGTAAATCTGTGCATTTATGTACACTTCATTATTAGTATTAATGTTAATGATTAGACTAGAGTGGTTTCAAGTCCATGGTTGTGCAAGAAAGTTGATTTTGGAATTTCATCTAAATGTTGATTCACTATACATTCTAGGCTATGAGGACACTACAAATAACTCATAGGTTATCTGATCCTAAATTGTTATTCAAAAGTTGTTCGACCTGAAACTTCCAATTGTTATTAATGACATTTTGCACAATTCTGAATAGTTTGTATTCTGTCAATGTCCTCAAAAAATAAAAAATATACATACGGCGACATGAACATATGACACCGACCTATACCTAATGTATCGCCAATGGGAGAATGATATCAAATAAAGGATCTCCCAAATTGTTATTGAAAAAGTCATAATAGGGGACAGTTATGCACAATAGAGGAGTTGGATAAGTAGAAATCATGACAACTTAAATCAATGTGGCTGCTTGGATCATCAATACATTGTTTACTGTACCCTTAAAATTGCGCCCGAAGGGCGCGCCGAAAATGGAAATTGCAGAAAATGAAAGTGCCAGGAGGTATTTTTTCTTTTTTCAGTATTCCATATTCTTCAATACGTGCACATGCAATTTCAGCTTTGATGCATAAAAAAGGTGACCCTCCCCCATGGGCATACACAAAATTTTATGACCCTTCAAAAATGCTTGCGCGAAAAATGGCGACCCCCTGTAATTTGTGTCCAGTCCCTAAGGTGGCATTACTCGGCTACAACCATAACCCTTGCAGTGCAGATCTATACGTATACTTTATAGAATCGCCCACCATGCCGGGTATACAAGGGTATTCCAATAGGCAATAGTGCATGTTTTGACGTCCTTTTCCCATTTTTATAGCCTAACACTGTGCCCTCGTGTGTCATACAGGTAAACTCGTATCACCATTATAACCGATACCTAGCGGACGTGCCCTGATCGTAAAAATGTGAGAATACTTCCGGCACATGTACTTCGGTAGCAACGTCCTTCTCAGCAAGGTCATGTCATACTTGTTACACTATTTTACAGCCAGAGCAGGCATATACTATGTGCCTAGAATCTTCTGAACCGACCGGTTTTGTGGTAACGAGAATAACAGAAATTTTCGGGTTGCTCATGACGATTCTTTTTCTAATAGAAAGAAATTTAAAGCGGAAATAAGTTACATACTTGTCATGAATATGCATGCATATATTTTGTTTATCTTCTTGGTTAAGCATGTTTCACAAAGCGGTGATGCAAATAGTCACTAAAATAGTCTGTAATGCCCTGCAGGTAAGCATGATCACGCTTTACCGAAAAAGATGGCCAGGAAACTGTCACCACCAGTAGTAGGCATTTTGTACCAAATGCATAAACGCTGTCAGCGGTTCACGAGTAGAAATATCATACTGTAACGCCCAAAGAAAGTAGCCAGCGGTCGCCTGCAATGGCGTCCTTTTATCGCTCAATCTACTGCAAACAAAACCAAAACAGGTCATGGCATCGATAATTATTGTATTCAGTACAGCTGTCTACAGTGCATGTGTTGTATTGCAGTGTATTCGGCTATATCCGTACACCATACTTGACATCAAAGGCCGCACCATAGGTACCAAGACATCAGATAGCAAAAGCACTTCGCATCATACCATCTCGTCGCATACCATTTCGCATTAAAAACACTACGCACCAAAACGACCTCGGACCAAAACCTCTTCACCCCAGGAGTCATGTCGCCCCAACACCATTTCGCCCCCAAAACAATGCCACTTCGATCAAAACAATCGCCAAACGCCAAGCTGAAAATAACCAACCAATGCCATCGGAGTTTTCATCAGCTATCTTCATCCCACAGGTGCCGCCAACTAAGCTGTTCGTGCAAAAAGGTGTTCGTGCGCGATTATTCAGAGGGCAGGCAAATTTAAAAACAACTCATCAGACGGGGAAAGAAAACCTATATAGGCCTATACTGTGGGCGGGGAATAAATTTACTTTTTTGCAGTGAGCGGGGAAAATATTTTGACAGTAGGTACGGGAAAACACGTAGAGGGATGGGGAATGCCGTAGTTGATAGTACTTGAGGGGAGATTAAAGGGCCAGTGATGCTAACTTTTGATATTTTTTTCACCATTTCAACCATAATTCCTTGTTCTCCTACTCCCAAAGGCATGTTGACATACACAGTGTTCAGTTTCTCAACTCAACCCGTACGTATGTAAACTACATTGTTAGTGTTGAAAGTGAATTCTGGTCCAGACTATATAAGTAAAGTGTAAACAATAACAATGCATTCTACACATATAGACGCCAGGTTAACAAGCTAAATAGTGGGTTTTTCAACATTCTTTTGGAAGTAGAATAAGAAATTGCAGTTGACATACGATATAAAGTTAATGAGAAATCATCAAAAGTTAGCATTACTGGCCCTTTAAGTGCCTAACTTAGAGGGTAGCAATGTTCCAAGGTATACTGCTCGCACGGTTTTCATTCATTCATTCTTTATTTGTCATGTAATAGTTACATGAAATTTTGTGTACATTGGCAGAAGACAAAAAGAAAAATTAATATAATGCATAAAGACTAAATGTACTTATAATAATACCTATACATACATGTACACAGACACGCATCAGGTTACAACTGATTCAATAGACTGATTGACCTTGGTACAAAGCTATGCTTAAATCTATTTGTTCGAGAACGTGGAACCCTAAGGCGACGACCACTTGGAAGGTATTCGTATTCTATATGGAGTGGATGATTCGTATCTTTCAATATTTTCTTTGCCATCTTAATAACTTTATCTTTGTATACCTCTGAGTTCTACGCAAGTTCATCCCGGTTGTCATCAAGCAGCTTTTTACATAATTTTGTAGGTCGATTGAGGTCTTCTTTGAGATGATTTGATGGCAGATCGTAGAAAGCGGTGCTAGCATAGTTAATAATAGATGATATTGTTGAGTTGAAAAAAGAGCAATTACACTTGAACTTACATTTAACTTTCTCATCGATCTTACATAATACATTCGTTTGTTTACCTTTTTCAGTTGATTTTCTACATGTTGTGAGAATGACAGTTTACAGTCGATCATACAGCCTAAGTATGGATATGCTGACACTCTTTCTACCTTCATATTATTTATCACAACTGACTGTTTTTCATTTTGTTTCCTTCTAAAGTCCAGAACAAGCTCTTTCGTCTTTGACACATTAAGATCTAAATAGTTGTCATTACACCAGGTGTTAACAAAGTCGATACACTCAAAATATTCCTGATCGTCATCGCTCGAAATAAACCCCACAACCCCTGTGTCATCTGCATACTTCTCAATCATTGTAGTGTCCCAAGCTAAATCATTTGTATACAAAACAAAAAGAACAGGTGACAACACACAGCCCTGAGGTGCTCCTGTATTAATTGGAATTGTACTTGATGTTTCAAAGCTGGTGCGAACATACTGAGACCTACCAGTCAGATAATCTAAAATCCAAAGTTGTAAACGGTTAGGAACATTGAAAACATTCAATTTGTTTAGCATTAGGTGGGGTTGAATCGTATTGAATGCTGACGAATAGTCAATGAACAAGACTCTAACTGTATTTGACGATTTAGCATCTAAATGCTTAATTGCACGATGGACTAGTGTGCAGATTGCATCGTCAGTCGAGCGGCCAAATATGTACGCAAATTGCAAAGGATCGAAATGGTTCTGTATATGTGGCATAAGCAATTCTAAACCAACACGTTCTAAACATTTGGAGATAATAGACGTTAAAGTGACAGGACGGAAATCATTGTCTACCCGTGGTAGTTGTTTTTTGGGGACTGGTATTATCTCTCCGACTTTCCACGGTGAAGGAAAAATACCTGTAGATAAGGACAACTCAAACACATAATGAAGGATATAAAGTAGGCTATCTTTGCAGTGTTTAAGGAGCCTACCACTGATTTTGTCCGGACCAGGTGCTTTATTCCCCCTGATTCTACTTAAAGCTTTACGAACAAGGCTCTCAGAGAGCGTGAAGTCGTCCTGCAAAGAACTTTGTAAACTTCCTCTTATGTTTCGGTGTTCATGACTAAAATCTACACGATCAAAACGAGCATAGAATCTATTCAGACGGTCTGCCGCACCTGGTTCGGACAAGATAACCTGATTTTTACGTTTCTTGTCCATACCAGTAAGAACCTTTAGGCCTTTCCAGGCTTGTTTAGAATCATTTGTTCTGAAAAGATCTTCAACTTTATTTTTATAATCCCGTTTAGCTTGACGTATTTTTCTATTCAACTGGACCTGTTTCTGATGATAATCTTCTTTGCCAAATGAATTTTGCTTATCAAGTATTGCCCGTCTTAGATCTGGTGTGACCCATGGCTTATTATTTGGAAAACATTTGACATGTTTAGTCTGAAAATGCAAATTACTACAGAAACTTACGTAAGAAGTGACAACATCGACTAAAATATTCACATCACCTGCAGCGTCCGCAATAAATAAATTCCAATCCGTTAACTCGAAACACGCATTCATTTGTCAATACCCGATCATCCATAATCACTTTCGCAAATACTGTTGGTTTAAAACGTTTCAATTTAGACTTGTACTTTGGCATCATGTGAAGCATATTATGGTCGCTATTTTTCAGCGGAGGTAGCTGTTTACACTTATATGACTTTTTAACGTTGCAAAATAAAGGGTCTAACAATGCATCCTTACGTGTGCTGCAAGTGACACACTGTTCAAAACCAGAAAGTTCACGCTTCAAGTCATCCAAACAGTGATTGACATCACCAAATAGGATATGTAGACCGTCCGGCTTACTGTTCGAACTTGACGTAACCACATCATAGACAGTTTTCACGGCAGCATTTCTGTTTGCATCCGGTGGAATATATACTAGTGTTATAAAGATATTGGTGAATTCTCTAGGCAGGTAGAATGGTCTTAAGGAAACTGATAAAATTTCAACATCTGCAGTACATAGGCTGATTTTAACCGATATATTGTTGCACCAACGTTCATTTATGTAGAGGGCCAATCCACCGCCCCTACTTTTCCCTGATTCAGCTGATCTATCGCTTCTCACGAGATGGAAACCAGTAACATCAACAGCACTATCGGGGATCGAACTTTCAAGCCAACTTTCTGTTATGCCCAGAATACATGACTCTCGATATTCATACAGGAATCTACAGTTTGCTCGCAGTTCATCAATTTTGTTGACGAGAGATCTAACATTACCAAAGGTCACAGATGGGATAAATGGTTTATCTTTCCGTTTCCTTGATTTAACTCGGATTCCAGCTCTTCTCCCTCTATAATGTTGACCTTTCCCCTGGGATTTACAATTGAATGAGAAATTTTGTATGATCATAGAATCTCTTATGCTAATGAGCTCTTCACGCCCGTAGCTGTAAAAGCTAGAGCCACCATCTTCACTGTGTCTTCTCTGCTGGAACTCCACAGCATAAATTCGCTTGATTGTTAGTGATAGACAGTAAGATAATACCAGGAACCATGTCAACCAGTATCCACCCATGTTCATGAATCATTTACACAACAGTATCACTACAATACACATAGACATGTCGAAAACAGTAGAAACAAGAACAGGAGCGATGTGCCAATGTGGGCAGCTACTGTGCAGCGCCCTACAGCCTCTCTTGATCTGTTTTGCCCAGTGGACATTTATGGGCGATGGGGAATTTCAGTAGTGGAGAGAGGGCAGTGGGGAGCTTGAATTGTTATGCGGAGTGGGCAGACCATAGATACTGGAGGGCAGTAGGAGGGCATATTTTCCGTATATGCCAGTAGGAGGGTAGTTACACACAGCTCTACTTCCCTTCCAAATTTTAGGTCAGGGTCAAAAATCGGTATATCAGCCTTCAAAACATATTTTTTATGATTTTGCAAAATTGATTAAATTTACCAGTTCACGGCACCTAATCCCAGGACTTAAGTTTTGAAAGTATACACATTCCAGAAAATGACATCGCACAATTCCGTGCAAGTCACATGAATTGTGGCATTTAGCAGTTTGCGTTTTTTCTTGTTTTTATTTCTACCGTTTGTGATTTTATGCGAGAATAATAATGTGAAACATCGTGGCATCGTGGTTCTAGGACGAGTTGATAGTCCTATGATAGTACTATTCTTGTGGCGAAGTGGTTCAGGACGAGATGGTACCTGGGGTGAAGTGGAATGGGGCGAGGTAATACGTAGGATGAGGTGCTTTTTGGGCGAAAGGGACGAAGTTGTGTGGGGAAGAGCTGGTTTTTGTGTGAAGTGTCTGGACCCCACCAAAGATGCCCATGCCAAGGATTTTGCTGCTAATTATCTATGCAGTGCATGGATATGTTATGATACACCCGCTTTAACTCATTAGGACAAATTTGGCTAAGTGCCAAAGCAATAGTTTAGGGCCATTCGGTGATTTTCTCGAATTGCAATTTTGCGAAAAAGAAGCTAAACCTTATGAATGATTACATACCATTTTGCATAAACTTAATTATCTCACACACGTCACCAATTTCTTTGTATATGAGTTACCGATACAATGAATTCTTGCAGCTCTTCCAGACAACACGGGCGATTTTTCTGGAATTCCTCGCTGGTGAGGTGGATCAAATATATAATAAATGAAAGGGAAAAGATTTACCGGGTAAGTTAGAACTAGTCTCACGAAGGTTAGTAAGGAAAAGCTGCCAAGTAGCTTGATTTCGAACACAAGTTTGCAAATAATCACCGTCTTCTCCGCACATAGGAACTCGGCCTCTATTTAGTGCTGTGGCAACACAACCCTTCCAGATATATTGTGCAGGCCCAAGACCAACACACAAACGTGTTTATGTTTTGATTGGACTTTGCTGCTCCAAATAAGGGACTGTACACGAATTACAGGGCGACGTCTTATGTGGAATAGGAAGATGTGTTTAAGAAAGCTAGTATATCCAAACTTTATTCACAGTATCGACCACAATATCCCAATGTGCTCTATGAAAATATATTGTCTTTCCTTGGAGAGAAGGTAAGTTAGCATTTATCAGGTAAGCCGAAGATTTTAATTTTGTGTGTCACCAACTTTATGTTGAAATATACCTTGAAATACGTGTTAATAAATTTATGTAGGAATTGCATCCAATTATAAGTTCCCAAGTCCGTCAAACATCACTCCAATGCTTTGTAAATAAGAAGTGCATATGACTTTGTATTTTATAAAATGATGCAATGAGCCCCAATACAAACTGTTAAATCTCGCATGCAGTTATATCCAGTTTGTTTTAGGGCGTAAGATAATATCAACAGTAATAAGTGTGTTACTCAATAATTTTGTGTGTTTTAGATAGGTAAATCTTATACAATTTTGAAAGAGTCTATATTAGTTTAATAAATAAAATAGAGGCTGTAAGACAAACGATTTTTCATATTATTATGTTGACATTTGAGAAAATTATGTTTGGCATTACAGAGTATAACATAAATGTGTTTGTAAATTTAGATGGGTATATTGCCTTTTTCTAGACTGTTTAAATGCAAGACGTTAAGGTTTTGTTGCTGGCTCAGTTACACTGAAAATTAAAAGAAAACACGTTTAAAGGAAAGTTTATAGGGCAGCCAAGAATCAACACCATCAGAAAATCTGTATATTACATGAGCAGACAGAGAAAAGCCACAAATTTAAATAGTAATTTGCATCTAAGGTAGATTTGACCTTTGTATTACTGCATTTCGATTTTTCTCTATTTATATCTATCGAAAACCGTATTAATTTATTGTATTTCACTTATCTGTAAAGCATGTCTCCATATTACTACAGATTTTTACAAAAACATTTCATTACTCATTGTCGCAAAAATCTATATACGTGCTTGTCTTTGGCACTGTAGAATATTATTATACTTATTATTAAATCAAAATTTACCGCAGAACACATGACATGACTCTTCTATTAGAATGAAAAATCCGTCGCTCGAGTGCGCTCTCTGCGCTTCCATTCTCTTAAGAGGAGGGAAGCGTAGAGAGCGTCGTCGAGCGATTGATCTTTCTGTCTAAATTTCTGTAGAACTCTTCCAAGATTGAACAAATACAACATAAATATGGTCGGCTACCTGTCATTCATGTTGGTGTACTTCATGGGTACATTTGAGTGTTTATTTTCGTGGAAAAGGAATGGTATCCTAACTGATATCATGATTGAAATTACCATTAACTAGCTCACACCGCCATACACACTGGCCGTGGATGTCGCCTGTGGTACAGAACAGGGAACACGTCTCCTGGCTGATTACTTTCCTGAAGTCATTGTTACAGATATCAGCCCTTCACAAATTGCAGAAGCAAAAGCTATAGAAAAATTACCGAATATGACCTATCAGTAAGTCTCTGTTATCAACGTGTGTCGGGAAATACTTGTCCATATTTTATACAAGAAAGTAGAAAAGTAACCATATTTGTTATGAATTCGTCGACGTATTTAACAAGATTTCACGACTTTTAGCACAGAATATCCCGATTTTATAGGGTTAGGGTTAGGGTTAGGGTTAGGGTTAGGTTTTCTCGTAAAGTGACTACTTCACCGTCAACCTCTTGGGACTGGACTGATCGTGGGTGTGTGACAATATTGGCAAATAGGGAGAAAAGGGTGCTGTAGGCCGTGGCGGAGTGAATGACGGGAAAGGCAAGAGTAAAAAATAGGGAGAGGCGGAAATAAAATGAAAATGAAATAAAATAAAATAAAATAAAAAAATGGACCAAAACGGAAACGTACAAACACGTCGATAGGGCGTGGGAAAGTATGCCGGGGCAGGCGACCGAAATGGGGAAAGGAAAGTGAAAAAAAAGGGGGTACGATGGAATGAACCATAAGGGGTAAATAAAAACAAGGCCAGGAAAAGAAATGGGATAACCAAAGAAAGCCGAGGCAAAAGAGAAAAAGCGGAAGGGGGATAGGGGAGGTAGGCCGACGTAAGGACGGAGAGGCAAGCAAAGCAAAACGTGAAGCACGTGAGGCCGTAGAACGCCACAGGGCCGAGTCCGACGGCGGCAGAACAAGGAAAAAGAGAAATGCGGGCGGGGAAGTTGGCAGAATAAATTAAGCAAAGATGGGAACAAGACGACGCAGGGCCGGTTGATCGGTAGGCCGTAATTGCGTCGGGGCATGATGGAGCGGCGAACCAGCGTAGACTGGTAAGGAAATTGCGTGCAGGAAACAGAGGGAACAAGCGATGTGAGTTGCAACAGGATGAATGCGGGCGACACCTTAGGGAAATAACCACGGCAGAGAAATGAGTCGGCCAGGGAAAGAAAAATTGGACACTGGAGGGCGTACTGCAAGTAAGGATGAAGGCAGCAGTGTGATGAGTGGAGATAAAGAGAAAGAAGGGAGTTCATTGCGGAAATAGGACGACCAAAGGGAGAGAAAACGAGCACTGGAAGGCACCTGGCAAATAGGTCGTGGCAGGACAGACAGGAGGGGCCTCTGGCGGCAAGAAAGGGGCCGTTCAAAAAAATGTTGGGAGGGGAGCGACACCGGAGAACCGTGGGATGGCAAACACTGTAAAAAAGAGGGAAAATTGGCGTACGGGGAAAATGGAAGGAATACAAGGTATAAAGTAGCAAAGGCGGCATAACGGGGTGGTAAAAAGGACGGGAGGTTAGGGTAGGATTAGGGTTAGGGTTAGGGTTAGGGGTTAGGGTTAGGTTTAGGTTTAGGGTTAGGGTTAGGGTGAGGGTTAGGGTTGGTGTTAGGGTTGGGTTAGGGTTCCAGCGAGGATGTGAGAAACGGGCAGAGAAAGGCAAAGGGTAAACATCAAAAAACGTAGTCACAGCGGCCAGGTAGAATGAAGAACAAGACAGCCAGAAGGAAGGGAAAACAAAAAAAAGGGGGGAGAGGGATCAAACGGAGTAAAATAAAATAGAATGGGAAAAAGAATAAAATGGAATAAAAATAAAATAAAATAGAGTAGAGTGAAATAAAATACACACCAAGGCGAGGCAGCGGGGATATGAAAAACGGGCAGACAAAGGCATAGGGTAAAAACGCAGTAGGACCGAGGCCAACGGCGGCAAATTAGGGAAGTAACGTAATGCCAGGGGGTGGGGGGTAAAGTGAGGTGAGAGGCCAATAAACGAAATGGGATAATAGGAGGAAAAACGAGGCAGAGCAAACCGTAAAGCACGTAGGCCGTAGTGCGTAACAGGGCCAAGGCCGACGGCGGCAAAACAGGGAGGTAAAGAAATGTCGGGCGGGGGGGGGTTTTGACCGACTGAGGTAAGCAAAGACGGCACAAGACGCCACAGGGCCGGTCAATCGGTAGGCCGTAATTGCGTCGGGGCATGGTGGGGCGGAGAACCAGTGTAGGCTGGTAAGGAGATTGCGTGCAAGAAAGCCGAGGAAACAAGCGATGTGAGTTGGCCAGGGGATTTCAGGCAACACAATAGGGAAATATCAACGGCAGGGAAATAAGTCGGCCAGGGAAAGAAAAATTGGACACTGGAGGGCGTACGGCAAGAAAAATGTGGGCAAAAGTGTGATGAAGAGAAATGGGAAGAAGGAGGGAGTACGATGTGGAAATAGGACGACCAAAGGGAGAGAAATCCGGCACAGGAAAGCACATGGCAAGAGGGTCGTGGCAGGACAGACAGAAGGGGCCTCCGGCGGCAAGAAAGGGGCCGTTCAAAAAAAATGTTGGGAGGGGAACGACACCGGAGAACCATGGGATGGCCTAACAAAGTAAAAAGGGAGGAATTAGCGAACGAGAAAATCGAAGGAGAACAAGGTATGAAGCGCCACAGGCGGCCTACCGGGGCGGTGAAAAGACGGAAGGGAAGGAGAAATTAAAATCCAGGGGGATTCATCGGGGAAATGAAGAATGGGCAGAGGACAGTACGGGTAGAATCAACGGAAAAACCAAGAAAGTGGAATAGGAAAAATGATCTGACATGAATGGGGAGGGGATAACAAGAGCAGAAAAGTCACAACGCAAAAGAGAAAAAGCGGAGGGGGAAAAAGTCGATATGGGGGCAGAAGTCGGGCAAAGCAAGGCATGAGGCAAGTGAGGCCGTAGTACGCCGTAGGGTCGAAGCCAACGGCGGCAAAACAGGGCAATATCGAAATGTCGGGTTGGGGGGAAGGAGTTTTGACGCCGGGCAGGGAATGACGGGGAAACGACCAAATGTGGCGAAATCCTAAATGGGAAAACCCAGAGGGATTCGGCAGGGATACACAGGTCGGGCAGAGAAAAGCCGTAGGGCCAGTCCGCTGTAAGATCGAAGCGAACGGCGGTAAACTAGGGCAGTACAGAAAAAAGGGGGGGGGGGGGTGTGGAGGTCCGAAAATAATAGGACAGTCGAACAAAAGGGAAAAATGAAATGCGGGACAGTACGTAAAAGGAGGGGACCGCGGCCGAAAAAAGGAGGGGATATGAGGTGAGACCCGCCACAGGCGATAAAATAAAAAAATATAGAAAAATAAATTCAAAAAATAAAAGGGGGAAAAAGGAAGGAAGATAAAGGGGGGTGCGGCGTGAAAACAGGACGGGACAAAGCAAAAACCAAAACAGAGAAAAGGATTGACAGGAAGCAAACGCGGCGGTGAAAAAAATATATATCAAAAATAAAATATAAAATATAAAATAAATAAAAAAATAAACAAGAAATAAATAGATAAAAAATAAATAAATAAAAAAATAAATAAATAAAAAATAAATATACCGGGAGGGAAAGAGAGGATACAAGCAAAACAACAGGGAAAAGTCGGGGAGATGTCGGGGAAGTGGACCGATGAAGAGAGCGGAGGAGCTGGTCATAGGAGGATTCAGCGGGGATATGAAAGACGGGGAGAGAGAGGCTTAGGGTAAATACACAGTAGGACCGAAGCCAACGGCGGCAAAATGGGGAAGTAACATAATACCAGGGGGTAGGGGATGAAATAAAATAAAAGGCTACTAAATGAAATGGGATAACAAAAGGAAAAACGAGGCAGAGCAAAGCACAAAGCACGTAGGACGTGGTGCGTAATAGGGCCGAGGCCGACGGCGGCAAACAGAGAGGTAAAGAGATGTCGGGCGGGGGGGTTTTGACCGACTAAAGTAAGCAAAGAAGGCACAAGACGGGCACAGGGCGATCAATCGGTAGGCCGTAATTGCGTCGGGGCATGGTGGGACGGAGAACCAGTGTAAACTGGGTCAGGAAATTGCGTGCAAAAAAGCCAAGGAAACAGGCGATGTGAGTTGGCCCGGGGATTTCGGGCAACACAATAGGGAAATAACTACAGCAGGGAAATAAGTCGGCCAGGGAAAGGAAAAATTGGACACTGGAGGGCGTGCGGCAAGAAAGAATGTGGGCGAAAATGTGATGAAGAGAGATGAGAAAAAGGGGGAGTACGAAGTGAAAATAGGACGACCAAAGGGAGAGAAATCCGGCACAGGAAAGCACATGGCAAAGAGGTCGTGGAAGGACAGACAGAAGGGGCCTCCGGCGGCAAGAAAGGGGCCGTTCAAAAAAATGTTGGGAGGGGAACGTCACCGGAGAACCATGGGATGGCCTAACAAAGTATAAAAGGAGGGATTAGCGTACGGGAAAATGGAAGGAGAACAAGGTATGAAGCGCCCAAGGCGGCCTACCGGGGCGGTAAAAAGACGGAAGGGAAAGAGAAAATAAAAGAGAAAAGAAAATACCAGGGGGATTCATCGGGGAAATAAAAAAAAAGGGCAGAGGACAGTACGGGTAGAATCAACGGAAAAACAAAAAAATGGAAAAGGAAAAATGACAAGACATGAATGGGGAGGGGATAAAAAGAACAGAAAAGTCAAACGCAAAAGAGAAAAAGCGGAGGGGGAAAAGGTCGAAATGGGGGCAGAAGTCGGGCAGAGCAAGGCATGAGGCAAGTGAGGCGTGGAACGCCGTAGGGACGATGTCCACGGCGGCCAAACAGGGCAATATCGAAATGTCGGGTTGGAGGGAACGAGTTTTGACGCCGGGCGGGGAGTGACGGGGAAACGACAAAATGTGGCGAAATCCTAAATGGGAGAACCCAAAGGGTTAGGGTTAGGGTTAGGGTTAGGGTTAGGGGTTAGGGTTAGGGTTAGGGTTAGGGGTTAGGGTTAGGGTTAGGGTTAGGGTTAGGGTTAGGGTTAGGGTTAGGGTTAGGGTTAGGGGTTAGGGTTAGGGGTTAGGGTTAGGGTTAGGGTTAGGGTTAGGGTTAGGGTTAGGGTTAGGGTTAGGGTTAGGGTTAGGGTTAGGGGTTAGGGTTAGGGTTAGGGTTAGGGTTAGGGTTAGGGTTAGGGTTAGGGTTAGGGTTAGGGTTAGGGTTAGGGTTAGGGTTAGGGTTAGGGTTAGGGTTAGGGTTAGGGTTAGGGTTAGGGTTAGGGTTAGGGTTAGGGTTAGGGTTAGGGTTAGGGTTAGGGTTAGGGTTAGGGTTAGGGTTAGGGCTAGGGTCCAGTGGTTGTCTAAGTTACCTAAGTGGTCCTCGAAGTTACTTTCAATGTCTTTTACGTTACCTGAATGGTCCTGCTAGTTACCCAAGTGGTCCTCTCAGTTACCCGGAATGGTCCTCAACGTTACCTGACCTACCTTTTCAAAAAGTTCAAGGTGCCTTATCTTCTATGTTTCTTGTTTGTTTTGTTTGTTTTTTTGCGCCATAATAGTGTTGTAAATGCTGAACTGCCTTGCAGTGAAAAAACGGCGGAATTCGTCCGACAAGTATTTTTTAGTAATTTTTTTTTCTTGGTTACTGGTCCTTGACGCTACTTAAGGATTCGACCCTATTTTTGTTTGATGATCTATCTTTCGAAATATCAAAGATATTTACATTTTCCATCCGTAGGATTGTTAGTCTTTGTCTGCTTTATTCAAAAATAATTGATTTTTGGCAAACAACCTAAAATTACTAAAGTTATTACAAATTTTATCTGCCATAGGATTTGTGTAGGACATCGCCCTCACACGAAATTCTTTCGTTTTTATTTTTGTTTTAGCTAAAAAAATCATAACTAACAACTTCTTTCTGATTTTTTTTCTGGAAATGTTGTATATAACTAGTAATCTTTCTGCTTTCAAAGAGTGGCTGCCAAAAGACGCTTCCATCATAGAGATCTTAACGTTTAGCATTTTTGATGTTATTGAAGACAACCTTTGACCTTTGCGTCCAAATTTTTTAGGATATCTTAGTAAATGATAGTTAAACTGTTTTGTGGAATTTGAAGAAGATACAAGTTCAGAAAGGTCAACTAAAACGCAACCCTAATTCGATAAAATTAGGGTTAGGGTTTCTAACTTCCCAGTTTCTGATTGAGATCAAAATAACTTTTTTAGATCGCTTTGATGCTAACTAACGTCAGTGGTGTAAAAAAACCATGGAATTCTGACGTTTAATACAAGTTTTTTCGAAACAAATGTGAAAAACTGACTCATATTTAGCCTGCACAAGTTTCTGTGAACTTTGACCTTTGACCTCCAAATTTGCATATGTTGTACACTGTTACCTTGGCAACCAGCAAAAAAATTTTGGTTGACCTCCTCACTCTTTTCGGTGATCTGTGAACGCAACCCTAACAACACCCCGATTTTGCCCGAAAATTTCGGCACATTTTCGCACACCAAAATTCAAGGTTCTAAAAAGTCAACTTTGCATGACGGGAATGACTCAAAACTTGCTCAGTGAACTTAAATTCAATCAATTTAGAGACGATGAGTGCAAATTTGGCCAAAATCGATCGACAAATGTAAGTTTGATAGTACTAATTTGACAAAGTTCCGTGTTTTATCCTTTTTTTCATCTTTGACCTTTGACCTCCAAATTTGCATATTGTTAACAACAACTACTAAGTTGTCATTTTGGAAGTTTTCATTGAACTATCTTATCGTACACGTGAACTGTGAACCTAACCCTAACAGGTAGTCAAATCACACTGTCAAATTTGGGCATGTTCGGGCAAGTTTTCACATACCTAAATCCAAGCGACAGCCATTTTAACTTTGCATGATGGGAATGAGTTGTAACTTGTGCAGTGGCTTTATATGAATATGATTAAATAGATTTATGTGCAAAAAATGTAAAAATCGATAGTAAAATATAAGTTCTATACGTAGGAATACCTGGA
This sequence comes from Ptychodera flava, assembly GCF_041260155.1. Taxonomy (NCBI): domain Eukaryota; kingdom Metazoa; phylum Hemichordata; class Enteropneusta; family Ptychoderidae; genus Ptychodera; species Ptychodera flava. The sequence continues at coordinate 47,211,435 of NC_091929.1, read as the reverse complement.
TGTTTCACGTATAGCAGTTTCAATAACCTTTGACCTTTGACCCAGATTTTTTGATATCACATGTGTAATTTATCTGGCTACTATGTGTATAAGTTTTGTTGCGATACTATTCAAGTTCGATTTTTAGCAGCCATAAACTCAACACTATACCGAAATTTCAATGAAAGTGGCTTTACCTTCGAAAAGTAAGGGTTAGGTGTTTCCACTTAATATTATGGGATATATCTGAAAATGACAGAAAATGTAAGTTTAGACGTCCGCAAGGTCATATTGGTGGGAAAAGTTCGAACTTGAACTTTAAGGTACTATAAAATCCTCCCAAAGTCACATGTATGCTAGACTTGTTGACCTTTGACCTCCTCATATTTTTTTTTCTAAGGTCGGTAGATTTTTTCTATATTTTTTGTGAAAGTTTTGAAGCTTTGATATAACGCTAACATGAAAAACTAGGCCAAATTCAATTTTTGCCAAAGAGGTTAGGGTTATTATGCAAATTAGGTGATTCTTTCGTTTTTATCCTATGTTAACCTATGGAGCGAAAATCGGCAAATTTGCGACCACAACAAACATGCTAAATGGACTTCGATCTTCAAAGTACAACATGTTTTGGAAAGGCCAACATCTCTGGCTCAACATATTGAAGAACTAAGGTTATAGTTGTACAAACAAATAAACCGCAGTTGAACAAACAAAGCACTGTCCAAGCGATTTCTTGTTTTTTCGCCGTGTTAACCTAAGGGATGAAAATGTCCGATTTTAGCCAAGTTTTCGACTATTACAAACACTTATATTTTCACTTCAAATGATGGGAGAGTGCTGTAATTGACAGGATTTGCTCATCTATATGTAATTGAAAGTATACAAGTGCAAAAAAATAGATATTCGAAGATTTTATATAAGTCCGACATTACTATATTTTGATGTCGGGTCAACCTAGTATGACCTTGACCTTTGACCTTTTTGCGTCGGACTTTTATTAATTTTCAAGATTAGTGTTCTGTCAAATAGTCATGAAAGTTTCGATGTCCTGCTATAACGGGAAGGGTAAAAAATCTACTTAAAACCAATGCCATGTCATCCCACTTGTGAATCTCTTTTTTTCCTTAAGTTGATTCTTTCGTTTTATCCTATGTTAACCTACGGAGAGAAATTCGGTAAATTTGCGACCGCAACAAACATGCAAAATGGACTTCAATCTTCAAAGTACAACATGTTTTGTAAAGGCCAACATCTCTGCCTCAACATATTGAAGAACTAAGGTTATAGTTGTACAAACAAATAAAACGCAGTTGAACAAACAAAGCACGGTCCAAGCGATTTTCTCGTTTTTTCGCCGTGTTAACCTATGGGATGAAAATGTCCAATTTTAGCCAAGTTTGCGACTATTACAAACACTTCATATTTTCACTTTAAATGATGGGAGAGTGCTGTAAATGACAAGATTTGCTCATCAATATGTAATTTAAAGTATACAAGAGCAAAAAACTAGATATTCGAAGATTTTATATAAGTCCGACATTACTATATTTTAATGTCGGGTCAACCCAGTATGACCTTGACCCTTGACTCTTTTGCGTCGGACTTTTATTAATTCTCAAGATAATTGTTCTGTCAAATTGTCATAAAAGTTTCAATGTCCTGCTATAACGGGAAAGGTAAAAAAATCTACTTAAAACCAATGCCATGTCATCCGACTTGTGAATCTCCTTTTTTCCTTAAGTTGATTCTTTCGTTTTTATCCTATGTTAACCTATGGAGCGAAAATCGGTAAATTTGCGACCGCAACAAACATGCTAAATGGACTTCGATCTTCAAAGTGCAACATGTTTTGAGAAGGCCGACATCTCTGCCTCAACATATTGAAGAACTAAGGTTATAGTTGTACAAACAAATAAACTGCAGTTGAACAAACAAAGCACTGTCAAAGCGATTTTCTCGTTTTTTCGCCGTGTTAACCTATGGGATGAAAATGTCCAATTTTAGCCAAGTTTGCGACTATTACAAACACTTCATATTTTCACTTTAAATGATGGGAGAGTGCTGTAAATGACAAGATTTGCTCATCAATATGTAATTTAAAGTATACAAGAGCAAAAAACTAGATATTCGAAGATTTTATATAAGTCCGACATTACTATATTTTAATGTCGGGTCAACCCAGTATGACCTTGACCTTTGACCTTTTTGCGTCGGACTTTTATTAATTTTCAAGATAATTGTTCTGTCAAATTGTCATAAAAGTTTCGATGTCCTGCTATAACGGGAAGGGTAAAAAATCTACTTAAAACCAATGCCATGTCATCCCACTTGTAAAATCTCCTTTTTCCTTATGTTGATTCTTTCGTTTTTATCCTATGTTAACCTACGGAGAGAAATTCGGTAAATTTGCGACCGCAACAAACATGCAAAACGGACTTCAATCTTCAAAGTACAACATGTTTTGGAAAGGCCAACATCTCTGCCTCAACATATTGAAGAACTAAGGTTATAGTTGTACAAACAAATAAACCGCAGTTGAACAAACAAAGCACTGTCAAAGCGATTTTCTCGTTTTTTCGCCGTGTTAACCTATGGGATGAAAATGTCCAATTTTAGCCAAGTTTGCGACTATATACAAACACTTCATATTTTCACTTTAAATGATAGGAGAGTGCTGTAAATGACAAGATTTGCTCATCTATATGTAATTTAAAGTATACAAGTGCAAAAAAATAGATATTCGAAGATTTTATATAAGTCCGACATTACTATATTTTGATGTCGGGTCAACCCAGTATGACCTTGACCTTTGACCTTTTTGCGTCGGACTTTTATTAATTTTCAAGATAATTGTTCTGTCAAATTGTCATAAAAGTTTCGATGTCCTGCTATAACGGGAAGAGTAAAAAATCTACTTAAAACCAATGCCATGTCATCCCACTTGTGATTCTTTCGTTTTTATCCTATGTTAACCTATGGGGCGAAAAGTCGGGATTTAGGAAAGTTTAAGGCTAGAGAACGACCACCAAAAACCTACTAAATCGCATTCAATCTTCAAAGTACAACATGTTTTGGAAAGGCCAACATCTCTGCCTCAACATATTGAAGAACTAAGGTTATAGTTGTACAAACAAATAAACTGCAGTTGAACAAACAAAGCACTGTCAAACCAATTTTCTCGTTTTTTCGCCGTGTTAACCTATGGGGTGAAAATGTCCAATTTTAGCCAAGTTTGCAACTATTACAAACACTTCATATTTTCACTTTAAATGATGGGAGAGTACTGTAAATGACAAGATTTGCTCATCTATATGTAATTTAAAGTATACAAGTGCAAATAACTAGATATTCGAAGATTTTATATAAGTCCGACATTACTATATTTTGATGTTGGGTCAACCCACCTCGACCTTCACCTTTGACCTTTGACCTCCAACTTTTATTAATTTTCAAGATTAGTGTTCTGTCAAATTGTCATAAAAGTTTCGATGTCCTGCTATAACGGGAAGGGTAAAAAATCTACTTAAAACCAATGCCATGTCATCCTACTTGTGATTTTTTCGTTTTCATCCTATGTTAACATATGGGGTGAAAAGTCGGGTTTTAGGAAAATTTAAGGCTAGAGGACGACCACCAAAAACCTACTAAATCGCATTTAATCTTCAAAGTACAACATGTTTTGGAAAGGGAAACATCTCTACTATAACATATAAAAGATTCAAGGTTATAAATGGACAAATAAACAAACTGGAATGGAACAAACAAAGCAATGTCAAAGTAATTTTTTCCTTTTTTTTGCCTACGGGGAAAAATGTGGGATTTTTAGGTAAGTTTTGGACCATTAGTTACGTACTTAAAGTGGTTCAATTTTATAAGTGCACCCTGTTTTGTAAAGACCTAGATCTCTGCTATAACATATTGACGATTTAAAGTCAAATCTGTAAAAATAAACAAATGGGCGTGGCACAAACAAAGTCCAGTGGAAATGGCCTACATCTGGTCATATTCAATAACCAAGGTATTTTGTATATATAGTTTGAAGAATCATTTGACACACTTAACGTTGTTCAATTTTAAAAGTGTTTTCAGTTTTAAAAAGGATTTGATCCCTAATTTACTGTAAATAAGATTCAAGTTAACTAATAACAAATAAACAAACAGGCGTGGCATAAACAAAGTCAGATAAACAAAAAAAATCGAATTTTAACCAAAGTTCGTACCGGTATTTGAAACACTTAACAGACATATATTTCAAAAATGGTTCTTGTTTTACAAAGAACAACATTTCTGCTATAGTATATTTAAATTTGGACTGTAAAACTGTACACAATAGCAAACAGCGATGTCGCAAAGTTTCTACTAAAATCGGTTGTGACTCAGCCTCAGGAAGCATAAAATGGGTCAGGGTATGCTAACTTTAGGAGCTCAGGGTTTAAACTGGGTGTACGTTAATTGAATATTGATAACCAGCTTAAGAATTGCAATAGAAGGGTCTATAATTTGTTGAAATATCAAAGTCACAACTGCACAAATAAACAAACAGGAGTGGTCTAAAGAAAGGCGACTAAACAAAGTGTATTCTACGGTCAATGCAAAAATCTTGTTTTTTTAACAAAAGTTTGCAACATTAGTTGACATACTTATAATGCTTCAATTTCTTAAGTGTTTCCTGTTTTACAAAGACAAATGTCTTGGCTATAATATATTGAAGAACCAAAACAAAATATGCAAAAATAAACAAATGGGCGTGGCCCAAACAAAGTACAGTCAACACGGTATAAGTGTCATCACGTTCCAAAATCTGACGTTTTTCATGTAAAGTTTGTCACACTGTTTGACAAACTTAACATGACTTAATCTTAAATATGTTTACTGTTTTCTAAAGGCCATAAACACACAAATAACATACCGGAGAGTCAAATTCAGAATAAAACAAACAAACAAACAGCAGCGTCTCAAACTTAGCCCAGAAAACGTGTTTTTTTTACTTTTCTTGCAAAAATCTTGTATTTTCTTTGAAACGATCTTATACGTACTTAAAATAGTCTGATTTTAAAAGTGTTTCCTGTTTTGAATAGCCCAATAGCCGTGCTATAACCTGCAGAAAATATGAATAAAAAACTGTACAACAAAGGAAACAGTAGTGTCACAAAATATGTAGTTAAACCAATGGTGACTTAGACTCAGTGCATGAAAAAGTAGTGTTTAGGTATGCCATATTTAGGAGCTAAATGCACCCACTTCCGGTGCGTTGATTTCAAAGCCGTAACCAATTTTAGAAAGATAAGTATCAATTTGATAATATACTAGAACATAAAAGACAAAACTCTACAAATAAACAAACAACACTGCCATAAACAACGCAAAATATGCTGAGCGTATACCAATTGACATAGAAAGTCTTGACTATTTGACCCATTTACCATCGCTTGATTTAATAAGCGATTCTTGTTTTGAATAAACCAATATGTCTGCTATACTACATAGACGAGCCATTGTAAGAACTGTACAAATAAGTAAACAAGGGAGGCACAAACAAGACAATGTTTTTGCCTTATTTTGTGTAATGTAAATCTATGGGTAACGTATCAGACCAGTTGAGGTAACATATCGGACCAGTTGAGGTAACGTATCGGACCAGTTGAGGTAACGTATAGGACCAGTTGAGGTAACGTATAGGACCAAATAGGTAACATGGAAGACCGCTTTGTCCTCTAAGTTACCTCAAGTGGTCCTCTACGTTACCCCGGAGAGGTCCTCTGCGTTACCTAACTGGTCCTACATGATACCCGCAGACTTTCATAGCAAAGATTTAGTTTTTCATACACATTTACTGTGGCCATTAAATATATTTTTATACCACAATCTCAAAAGTGCAACCTGTTTTAGAAAGAACAACATCTCTGCTTCAACATATTTAAGAACCAAAGTCAACGCTATGCAAATAAGCGAACGGTAGTGCCTCAAAGAAAGCATAGTTAATATCGTTTTTGTCTGAAAAAGTTGGTTTTCCGAGGGCCATATTCAAGAGCTCACTGTACCACTTTATTGTACATCGATTTTAACATACTAACTAGTTTCAGAAAGGCTAATAACCCTAATATCTTACACCCAATCGCCATAGTCAACGCTAAGCAATTAAATAAATAAGAGTGGTACAAACAAAGTAATGTCGGCATGGTACTTATGACTTTGAGTGAAAAATAAGGTTATTTTTTCTATGAGTTTACGACATTATTTGACACACTTAACATCATTCGATTTTCATAGTTTTTCTTGATTTTGAAAGAACAATTATTGGGCTAATATATATTGACGGCCCAAAATGAAAGCTATTAAAGTAAACAAACTGGACACACTTTAACGAGGCACTGTTTTGCTTAAGACTTTAGCATGCATTGTCTATGGGTAACGTATCGGACCGGTTGAGATAACGTATGGGACCAGTTGAGGTAACGTATGGGACCAGTTGGGGTAACGTATAGGACCAATGAGGTAACATTTAAGGACCACTTGGTCCTCTAAGTTACCTCAACTGGTCCGATACGTTACCCATAGACTTATGTGGTAAAGTTTTGGTTTTATTACATGATTACCATGGAGATTTAAACATACTTGCTATGCTACGATTTTAAAAGTGCAACCTGTTTTAGAAAGAACAACATGTCTACTATAACATACTGAAGAACCAAAGTCAACGCAATGCAAATAAGCGAACGGTAGTGCCTCAAAGAAAGCATAGTGTTCTTCCGAAAATGTTGGTTTTCCGAGGGCCATATTCAAGAGCTCACTGTACCACTTTATTGTACTTCGATTTTAACATACTAACTAGTTTCAGAAAGGCTAATATCCCTAATATCTTACACACAATCGCCATAGTCAACCCTCAACAATATAACAAACAAGAGCGGTATAAACAAAGTAATGTCGGCATGGTACTTATGACTTTGAGTGAAAAATAAGATTATTTTCTCTATGAGTTTACGACATCATTTGACACACTTAACATCATTTGATTTTCATAGTTTTTCTTGATTTTGAAAGAACAATTATTAGGCTAATATATATTGACGGCCCAAAATGAAAGCTATTAAAGTAAACAAACTTGACACACTTTAATGAGGCACTGTTTTGCTTAAGACTTTAGCATGCATTGTCTATGGGTAACGTATCGGACCAGTTGAGGTAACGTATCGGACCAGTTGAGGTAACGTATGGGACCAGTTGAGGTAACGTATAGGACCAATGAGGTAACATTTTAGGACCACTTGGTCCTCTAAGTTACCTCAACTGGTCCGATACGTTACCCATAGACTTATGTGGTAAAGTTTTGGTTTTATTACATGATTACCATGGAGATTTAAACATACTTGCTATGCTACGATTTTAAAAGTGCAACCTGTTTTAGAAAGAACAACATCTCTGCTATAACATATTTAAGAACCAAAGTCAACGCTATGCAAATAAGCGAACGGTAGTGCCTCAAAGAAAGCATAGTGTTCTTCTGAAAAAGTTGGTTTTCCGAGGGCCATATTCAAGAGCTCACTGTACCACTTTATTGTACTTCGATTTTAACATACTAACTAGTTTCAGAAAGGCTAATATCCCTAATATCTTACACTCAATCGCCATAGTCAACGCTGAGCAATTAAACAAACAAGAGCGGTACAAACAAAGTAATGTCGGCATGGTACTTATGACTTTGAGTGAAAAATAAGGTTATTTTTTCTATGAGTTTACGACATTATTTGACACACTTAACATCATTTGATTTTCATAGTTTTTCTTGATTTTGAAAGAACAATTATTGGGCTAAAATATATTGACGGCCCAAAGTGAAAGCTATTAAAATAAGCAAACGGGACAGACTTTAACAAGGCACTGTTTTGCTTAAGACTTTAGCATGCGTTGTATATGGGTAACGTATCGGACCAGTTGAGGTAACGTATCGGACCAGTTGAGGTAACATGTGGGACCAGTTGAGGTAACGTATAGGACCAGTGAGGTAACATTTTAGGACCACTTGGTCCTCTAAGTTAGGACCACTTGGTCCTCTAAGTTACCTCAACTGGTCCGATACGTTACCCATAGACTTATGTGGTAAAGTTTTGGTTTTATTACATGATTACCATGGAGATTTAAACATACTTGCTATGCTACGATTTTAAAAGTGCAACCTGTTTTAGAAAGAACAACATCTCTGCTATAACATACTAAAGAACCAAAGTCAACGCTATGCAAATAAGCGAACGGTAGTGCCTCAAAGAAAGCATAGTGTTCTTCTGAAAAAGTTAGTTTTCCGAGGGCCACATTCAAGAGCTCACTGTACCACTTTATTGTACTTCGATTTTAACATACTAACTAGTTTCAGAAAGGCTAATATCCCTAATATCTTACACTTAAGCAGTAACCAATTTTAGAAAGATAAGTATCAATTTGATAATATACTAGAACATCAAAGACAAATCTCTACAAATAAACAAACAACACTGCCATAAACAACGCAAAATATGCTGAGTGCATACAAATTGACAAAGAAAGTCAGGACTATTTGACACACCTTATATTGTTCGATTTCAGAAGCGATTCCTGTACTAATTAAAGCAGCATCTCTGCTATATCATATTAAAGAACCAAAGTCAAAACAATATAAATAAGGAAATTGTAGAGACATAATCAAGGCACTGTTTAGCTTAAGTTTTTTTGCATGCTAAGTCTATAGGTAACGCAGAGGACCTCTGAGGTAACGTAGAGGACCGACTTGAGGTAACATAGCGGACCAACTTGAGGTAACGTAGAGGACCAGCGTGAGGTAACGTAGAAGACCACTTGAGGTCCTCTATGCTACCTCCATTGGTCCGCTACGTTACCCATAGACTTACGTGGTAAAGTGTTAGTTTCTAAAACATGATTTCCGTGCAAATTAAACATACTTGCTGTGCTACGATCTTAAAGGTGCAACCTGTTTTAGAAAGAACAACATCTGTGATATAAAATATATGCAAAAATTGCAAACATCGAAAGCAAAATACAAGTTCTGTACGTCGGAAAAACCTGAATGTTAAAGGTTTGGCATTTTCATCGACCTTTGACCTATAACCTAGATTGTTTATTGTCACACGTGAAATATATCTTGCTATAACGTTTACAGGTTTTGTTGTGATACTCGTCAAGTTTGCTAAACTGCAGGCATAAACTCAACACAATACCGAAATTTCAATGAAATTGGCTTAACCATCGAAAATTAAGGGTTTTGATGTTACCACTTCATATCATGGGATATATCTGAAAGTGATAGAAAATGTAAGTTGAGACGTCCTTAAGGTCATATTGATGGATAAGATTCGAACTTGAACTTTAAGTTTGTATAAAATCCTCCGAAAGTCACATATTTACTAGATTTGTTAAACTTTGACCTTTGATGTTCATTTTTTTCTGAGGTTAATAATATATTCCTATAACTTGAGTGTAAGTTTCAAAGCTGTTTTTGCATCGGTAACATTACAAACTAGGAAGAATTTAACATCTTGTGAAACAGTGAACGATCATTTTGCAAATGAGGGGATTCTTTTGTTTTTATTCTATGTTAACCCACGGCGCAAAAAATCGGTCAATTTGCGACCTTTACAAACATACTGAATAGAGTTTGATCTTCAAATTGCAACCTGTTCAGAAAGAATAACATCTTTACTAGCTATTATAAAAGACTAAGGGTCATAGATATACAAATAAACAAACTGGAGCAGCACAAACAAAGCAATGTCAAAGTAATTTTTTTTCCATTTTTATGCCATGTAGTCCTATGGGGGAAAATGTCTGTCTGATTTTTAGATAAGTTTGCGACTATAAATTATGTACTTAAAGCGGGTTGATTTTGTAAGTGCATCCTGTTTTGTAAAGGTCATCATCCAAGCTATAACAAGGTGACAAATTAAAGTCAAATCTGTAAATTTAAACAAGAAGGCGTGGCCCAAACAAAGTATACTCAACAATGTTTACTTGTCATCACGTTCCATCACTTGACTTTTTCATGTGAAGTTTGTCACACTGTTCGACAGACCTAACATGAACAAATTTTAAAAATGTTTACTTTGTTAAAACAATCGTTAACTACAAAAGAACCGATACAAGATTCAAACACAGAAATAAACAAATAAAAAAACAGCAGAGTCTCAAACTTACCTCTAAAAACATGTTGATTATGACTTTTCTTGCTAAATCTTGCATTTCTTTGCAACTTTCCTATACGTATTTATAATAGTTCAATTTCAAAAGTTCTTCCTGTTTGGAATAGGCCGCTAGCAGTGCTATAATAAGCAGAAAATGTTGTTAACAAGCTGTGCAACAAAGGAAACAGTAATGTCACAAATATGCTATTAAATCGATGTGTCTTAGACTTTCTGAATACGAAAGTCGTGTAGGGTACGCTATAGGGTACGCTACATTTAGGAGCTCGATCCACCTATATTCGGTGCATTGATTTCAAAGTTGTCAACAATTTTAGAAAGGTTAGCATCAAGACGATAACATAGTATAACATCAAAGACTAAACTCTACAAGCAAACAAACAAAACTCCCACAAACAACGCAAAGTGAGATGAGTGTATCAAAATTGACAAAGGAAGTCTGGACTATTTGACACACCTTACATTGTTCGATTTAAAAGGACGCGAAGCTATGGTGTCATTCATTGTGCAAGTGGACACCAAACAGGCAACCTGCGGGCACACGCTACAGAAAATGCCACTTTTTAATTTTCCCCGGCCACAAAAACACAGAGAGACTGCCAAGCGGTCAGCGCGAAGTTGCTGCCGATCGAACTCTGCGGTTATATTAAAAGTCTAACGCGACTGGAAGACAATTTTTTAGGATATTCAAGCGTTTGGGGTGGGGAATGAATGACCGTTGGCGATTTAAACTGACAGTCAATCAAACGCTTGTATTAACTCTGTTTGCAGAATTAGCAAAATGTGACAAAAGGTTGAGATCAGTTTGCGTAATCAATGTTATAGAAATCAAATATCGTATTGGCCAAGTGTTTGACTGAAAGGAGAACTCCACTTATGCGAGATGTATAGATACATAGATACATAGATACTTATGCGAGAACCGCTGTAGGCTATTGAAATAAACAAACGGAACAGACTTTTACAAGGCACTGTTTTGCTTAAGATTTTAGCATGCATTGTCTCAGGGTAACATAGAGGACCACTTTTGGTAACATGGAGGACCATTTGAGGTAAACTATAGGACCAGTTGAGGTAACGTATAGGACCAGTTGAGGACCACTATAGGTCCTCTACGTTACCTAACTGGTCCTCTACGATACCCATAGACTTTCATTGCAAAGTTTTAGATTTTAATACACATTTACCGTGGCTATTAAATATACTTCCTTTACAACAATCTTAAAAGTGTAACCTGTTTGAGAAAGGAGAACACCTTCGCTTCAAAATACAAAATAACCAAAGTCAATGCTGTGCAAATGAGCGAACAGTAGCTCCTCAAAGTAAGCATCGTTAATATCGTGATTGTCTGAAAAAGTTGTTTTTCCGAGGGCCATATTCAAGAGCTCACTATACCACTTAATTGAACTTCGATTTAAACATAGTAACTAGTTCCAGAAAGGCTAATATCCGTAATATCTTACACTTAATCGCCATAGTGGATGCTAGACAAATAAACGAACAAGAGCGGTACAAACAAAGTAATGTCAGCATGGTACTTATGACCTTGCGTAAAAAACAACGCCTTTTTTCTATGAGTTTACGACAATATTTGACAAACTTAACATCATTCGATTTTTATAGTTTTTCTCGATTTAGACAGAGCAATTATAAGACTGTATTATATTGATGGACCAAAGTATAAGCTATTAAAATATACCAACGGGAAAGACATTAACAAGACACTGTTTTGCTTAAAGATTTAGCATGCATTGTCTATGGGTAACATAGAGGACCACTTTAGGTAACATAGAGGACCATTGAAGTAACGTATAGGACCATTGGTCCTGCCTTTTACCAGGAGTGGTCCTTTATTTACCCCATAGACTTATGTGGTTAAGTTTTAGTTTTTATCACATGATTGCCGTGCAGATTTAAACATAATTGCTGTGCTACGATCTTCAAAGTGCAACCTGTTTTAAAACGAACAAGATCTGTGTTATAACATATTTAAGAACCAAAGTCAACACTACAAATAAGCGAACTAGAGTTGCACAAGCAAAGCCACGTAAAAGAGATTCTTTCGTTTTTATGCCATGTTAACCTAATGGAAAAAATGTCGGATTTTAAGGTAAATAGTTCGCTTTCAAAAGTGCGTCCTGTTTTGTAAAGATCAACATTTGTGCTATCACATTGTGATGCTTTGAAGTAAAATCTGTAAAAGTAAACAAATGGGCGTGGCACAAAAAAGTCCGGAACAGACTTTAACAAAGCACTGTTTTGCTTAAGATTTTAGCATGCATTGTCTCAGGGTAACATAGAGGACCACTTTTGGTAACATGGAGGACCATTTGAGGTAACCTATAGGACCAGTTGAGGTAACGTATAGGACCAGTTGAGGACCACTATAGGTCCTCTACGTTACCTAACTGGTCCTCTACGATACCCATAGACTTTCATTGCAAAGTTTTAGATTTTAATACACATTTACCGTGGCTATTAAATATACTTCCCTTACAACAATCTTAAAAGTGTAACCTGTTTGAGAAAGGAGAACACCTTCGCTTCAAAATACAAAATAACCAAAGTCAACACTGTGCAAATAAGCGAACAGCAGCTCCTCAAAGTAAGCATCGTTAATACCGTGTTTGTCTGAAAAAGTTGTTTTTCCGAGGGCCACATTCAAGAGCTCACTATACCACTTAATTGAACTTCGATTTAAACATAGTAACTAGTTCCAGAAAGGCTAATATCCGTAATATCTTACACTTAATCGCCATAGTGGATGCTAGACAAATAAACGAACAAGAGGAGGTACAAACAAAGTAATGTCAGCATGGTACTTATGACCTTGCGTAAAAAACAACGCCTTTTTTCTATGAGTTTACGACAATATTTGACAAACTTAACATCATTCGATTTTTATAGTTTTTCTCGATTTAGACAGAGCAATTATAAGACTGTATTATATTGATGGACCAAAGTATAAGCTATTAAAATATACCAACGGGAAAGACATTAACAAGACACTGTTTTGCTTAAAGATTTAGCATGCATTGTCTATGGGTAACATAGAGGACCACTTTAGGTAACATAGAGGACCATTGAAGTAACGTATAGGACCATTGGTCCTGCCTTTTACCAGGAGTGGTCCTTTATGTTACCCATAGACTTATGTGGTTAAGTTTTAGTTTTTTTCACATGATTGCCGTGCAGATTTAAACATAATTGCTGTGCTACGATCTTCAAAGTGCAACCTGTTTTAAAACGAACAAGATCTGTGTTATAACATATTTAAGAACCAAAGTCAACACTACAAATAAGCGAACTAGAGTGGCACAAGCAAAGCCACGTAAAAGAGATTCTTTCGTTTTTATGCCATGTTAACCTAATGGAAAAAAATGTCGGATTTTAAGGTAAGTAGTTCGCTTTCAAAAGTGCGTCCTGTTTTGTAAAGATCAACATTTGTGCTATCACATTGTGATGCTTTGAAGTTAAATCTGTAAAAATAAACAAATGGGCGTGGCACAAAAAAGTCCTGTGGAAATGGCCTACATGTGGCCATATTCAATAACCAAATTCAGGTCATCTTGTCATGAATAAGTTTGACAATAAGTACATGTACGTTGACTTCAAGACGTTAAGTTTAGAATTTATTTTCGACAAAGAAGGGCTGGTTTAAGGGATTATTTTGCGATAGGGGAGGGGCCATTTAGCTATTTCTTGACCGGGTTTGATTATAAGCTTTACAAAGCAAATTGCCACCACTAAGTTCAACTTAATATCACTGACGTCACACAACAGATGTCCCCCTAGGACATGACCTTTAATTGACCAAGCTATGTATGTCTTTTACTCTCTTCTGTCCAACTTCATTTCTTCTTCCATGCTGTATGTTGTGT